>NC_044311.2:38583330-39278680 GCF_007474595.2 Lynx canadensis | reverse complement strand
CAGATCACTGCTTCCTTTCTGAGACCTTATGCAAGCTATTTAATATCCTTGTGTCTGAGTTTCCACATCTATAAAATGAGAGGATAGTAATAATACCACCTATCTCTCAGAATTGCTATGAGGATGAATTAATAAAGATAAAATATTTTGAGCAAGAATCTGACACATGTAAGTGTTATATAAGTGTTTACTATAAGTGTTATCATTGTTGTGCTAGGAAGGTGTCAGCCAGAGAATCAGCTTACTTCTATATCTCCCACAGGAGCATGTGAGAACCTATGGATTCTATTTAGATCACACACTTGCCAAAGGAAAATCCAGATCTTCGCTATGTTAGGCCATGGAGCATTCTCAGTTACGACCAGCTCCAGGTTTGTAGAGAGCGAAGTGTGAGGAAGTCTTCTAGAGTCCCAAAAAGAATCAAGGAAACTCTGTTAGCATCATTCCCTTTTTCTTGTCTAATCACCATGCCCAGGCCAAAACCAGAGAAATGACCTAGGGCTCAATTTCACCTTATCTCTCTCACCTCTCACCCTTTTCCTCCCCCATAATCCTCAAACTGCTATCAGGAACTTGTCTCTTACTTTTTTCCTCCTGTCTTCTTTCCCATACACCAGATCTTCCTCTTCCAGGCTCCAGGTTTGTTGGGTATGGAACAATGGTAAAGGAGTGAAGGAGAACTTACTAACAATGAGAACTAAATCAAGAAGCTTTCTAAAATATCATACACACTGCGCTACTTTGTAACCTAAAATATAGCAAGAACCATCTTCAAATACTCGGCGATAGAAGGAAAAAGGTAACAACAACTCTATTAGTCTGGGGACTGGGATTCATAGAAGGAGCAGGAATCCAGGATAGGTCAGCCCATGGAAGTCATTTCCTGAAGAGATATCTCCAGGCCTTCTTCCAATGATTCTTAGGGAGAAGGAAACATTTTAACTAGAAATAAAGTGCTGATTCTGGGTAATTATAAACTAAGATTCTCTAGCAAAATTGGTTGTAAGATGGATCTTTCAAAACTATAACGAACAAAACAGGAAACGCAGCACCTTAATGAGATACAATCTGGTGTCAGGGTTCTTTACAGACATTTTCTACCGGAAATGACAACTTCTAGAGTTCATGATAAATATATACATATATATATATATATATATATATATATATATATATATTTTTTTTCCATTATGCCAAAAAAAAACTAGCCTAAAAAAAAAAAGGAGAATCACTCAGCTCCTTGTAGGGCCCTCCTGTGATTTAACAAGGTAGAGCACACATACATATTCAAGACTTTCCTATTCAACACCATGCAATATCATGAAGAACCATGCTGTTCTAATACTAAAAAAAACAAAAAAAAAAAAAACAAAAAACAAAAAAAGTGCTTTGGAACTTCTCCAAGCTACTCCAACTAAAACATAAAAATAGAGACTATTCCATACAATAGATGAATCTAGAAATACAGACATCTCCAAGCTTATTAGCTGTAAATCACCATGCAAACCACCCTCCAACAATCTGCAGTGTCTCCTAATAAGCAGACGTCACTGCCAATAATTTCAGATATAAACTACACTGTCTCTTCGATTAACACTGCAGCCACAACTATATTGTACACTTGATTTTCAGAGGCTCTGTGTGTGTGTCCGTGTACATAATGAAAAAGTTAAACAGGCTCAAAGTCAGAAAGAAAACTTTGGTAACTCTAATTGTGTTCCCATTTCTGTCTGCAAGGTCATTCATTAACTGCAATTTTATGAAAGTGGCAGGCCCAACTCATTAAAGCTATTGGTGTTTTTAAAATGGAAATGGTTCATAACAGTTTAACAGAAGAAAAAAGCCCTGGGGTCATGCAGAAGTTTCTTCATTAAAAGAAAATTAACCCTGAATTTGTAGTGCCATGATTTAATAAGCAATGGTAATGCTTGCCCCAAATTTACAAGATCAAAAAAGTACCATATGGCTTGATTATATGCAGTAATTAGGATAGAATTGGGAAGTAATGGAATCATAGAGTTTTAGGCCTGAAAGAGTAGTAACAGATCATTTCATCCAATCTCTTTTGTTTCTGCCTCCCCACCCACCCCCGCCTCCCCACCCTCTCCCCCCTACACACATTTTACAGACAAGATAAATGAGTCCCAGAAAAATAAATTCCTTTCTCTAGGTTACATATTTAAATATTATAACTAAAAACCAACATTCTCATTTCAAAGGACAAAAGAAATTCTAGTGTAAAAAACAATCTAGAACAAAAATTTGCATTATATAAGACAAAGAGGCTAATAACCTTAGAAAGTTATTTCTACCAATGAGTAAAATGTTTAACAGACCAAAGGAAAAATAGAAAGGACATTCACAGACAATTGAGAAAAGTATCCATAGGAATTCTTGATAAATGTTCAATCTTAACAGAAAGCAAAGAAATGCACATTTAAACAAGAACATTTCATATTCACCTATCCACTGATAAAGATTTATAAGTATGTTAATACTCAGTATTTCTGCGGGTTACCAAGAGGAGTCCTTTTACATGCTGCTGGTATTGATGAAATCTGGTACAAACTTTCTGAATAGCAAGTTAGTAATATGTCAAAAGTCATAAAAATGTTTATGTCCTTTGACCTATTAACTCAACTTCTAACCATTTATTCTAAGGAATGGAGATGTACAACAATAATTGTGCAAAATACAGTGTTATAGGAGTGAAGAGTTGAAATCATTAAAATGTCTATTAATAGGGATTGCGTAAATACATTTTTTACATTTATTCCATCGACTACCACCAAGTAATCATGTCATGTGACAAAGTAAATTTCATGCTACAAAGGAGTTAATAAAAATATCAGGTTATAGAAGAAAGGTACAGGGGCGCCTGGGTGGCGCAGTCGGTTAAGCGTCCGACTTCAGCCAGGTCACGACCTCGCGGTCCGTGAGTTCGAGCCCCGCGTCAGGCTCTGGGCAGATGGCTCGGAGCCTGGAGCCGGTTTCCGATTCTGTGTCTCCCTCTCTCTCTGCCCCTCCCCCGTTCATGCTCTGTCTCTCTCTGTCCCCAAAATAAATAAAAACGTTGAAAAAAAATTAAAAAAAGAAGAAAGGTACAGCATGATTTAATAAATTGTTCTATCAATAAAAAATAAAATACATGGAAAATACATAACAAAATGTAAGGCAGTAGCATTGTAAGTATTTTTTCTTCTTATCCATAATTTTTCAAAATTTTATCAATAAACATGCATTACCTAAAGACAGAATCCAAACAATTTAAATGCCAACAAAGCATCTATTAAGATAAATCTGAGTTATTTATCAATGTGGAGGTAGAATGTTAAAATCTCCAGGGACCCTTCCAAGGATATTCTATAGTTGAAAACTGAGCCTTCAGAAAAACCACACTCTCTCTGTTGGTTCTGCTTCAATGAGAATAAGACAAATAATCTCTTGTGTGTGTGTGTGTGTGTGTGTGTGTGTGTGTGTGTGCAAGTGTGCACACATGCACGCACACACACACACACACACAAAGAATTATTTTCATACTGCATTTAACCTTTGGAGGTGTAGGGGGTGAGGAGAAGGATCCGGTGTCCCTTTAAATCTTAAGCATCACTTTGTAACTTCCATCACTGAAATAAGGTCAGTGGTTTAAATGCCTTTAGCACCTGATTAATTAGTAATCAGGACAGAGTAGATAGTTTTTCTGCTTCAGAGCCAGTAATTATCATTCCTGACACAGAATTCGACTTTTGGTAGGCAGCAGGCACACTGCTGTCACAATTATACTCTGCTCCACACTCCAAATTTATTTTAAGGTTCTGTTTGGAGAAAAAGAAAGAATCCTTGTAAAGACTTTACCCAAAGCAGCCCCTTATTGGAGTCATTTTTTTTCTTCTCATTGAATCCCTATATTACATAGGTGCTATAATCGATTATTTTCTGGAAGCAAAGAAATTGTAGAACACTAGTATGTATCTCAGGGAGATATTAAACAGTTTTGAAATTCATGTCATGATTATTAAAACAAAAACAAGGGAGAAGATATTGAAAAGACTATTATTGTATTATAAGATTCCCCAAAGTAGCATGGAAGACCTAGAAAATCTGGCTTTTTCCTCTTTAATTTTGAATGTTGTGCCTACAATCAAACATGTGTACAAAACTGTGCAAAGCCATAGTTTATCTAAGTCCTCTTAATTAGGGAACCTTTTGGGAAAACTCTTGCAATGAGTGGCTAGTATCAAAAAGACAAGAAATAACAAGTGCTGGTGAGGATGTAAAAAAAGGGAACCCTCACACTCTGCGGAACGTAAGACAGTGTAGCCACTGTGAAAAACAGCATGAAGTTTCCTCAAAAAATTAAAAATAGAAACAACATACAATCCAGTAACTACACTACAGGGTATTTACCCAAAGAAATTAAAATACTATGCATTTTAATAGTATTTATGCACCCCTATATTCATTGCACCCCTATATTCATTGAAAAGATATATGTACCCCTATATTCATTGCAGTAGTATTTATAATAGCCAAGATAAGGAAACAACCTAAGTATATATCAACAAATGAATGAATGAAGGAGGTGTGAGATACACACACACACACACACACACAATGGGATGATACTCAGCAATAATAATAATAATAATAATAATAATAATATCTTGCTAACATGGCAATGTGGATGGACCTAGAGGGTATTTTGCTAAGTGAAATGAGTCAGGCAGAGAAAGACAAAAACCATATGATTTCATTTATACATGGAATCTAAAAAACAAAAACAAAAACAAATGAACAAACAAATAAAATAATAGAGACAGATTCATAAATACAGAGAACAAACTCGTGGTAGCCAAAGGGGAAGGAGGTGGGTGGACAAGCAGAATAGGTAAAGGGGATTAAGAGGTACAAGCTTTCAGTTATAAAAGAAATAAGTCACAGAGATGAAAAGTACAGCATAAGAAATATAGTCAACAATACTGTAATAACTTTGTATGGTGACAGATGGTGACACACTTACCATGGTGAACACTGAGTAATGTACAGAACTGTCAAATCACTATGCTGTACACCTAAAACTAATATAATCTTGTATGACAACGATACTTCAAAAATAAATAAATAAACAGATCAACAAACAAATAAATACACCTGTGATAAGTCCATTGCCATTCACATTTCGACTGCAGGTAACCAAACTACCAACTATACATCCATTTTTCTACTATCAGTGTTAAGTGCTGAATAAAATAAATGAAAAAAAAAAAAACAAAAAACAAAACCAAGATGACCACAACAAAAAAAGTCTGAAAATCTTTGTCCATGAAAGGGTGGTCACAGCTGATACAGCCATATAGTCACAAACAAACAAACAAGAAAACACACAAATGCAGTGTACTGTATGGCCTGGGTGGTCCTTGATCTGTGGTAAACCTCTGGAGTCCTGTTCTCATTACAAAGCCATTCTTTTTGTGCTCCACTGGCATTTGCTGCCTTCAAATTGGAATCTTAGGTTATGGGGAGGCAGACTTAGGCATTTTTTGAAGTAATATAAGTAATTTAGGATTCTATGATCCTAAATTCCATTACAAGAGTGCCTGCAGGGGCGCCTGGGTGGCTCAGCATCTGACTTCCGCTCAGGTCATGATCTCACAGTTTGTGAGTTCGAGCCCTGTGTCAGGTTCTGTGCTGAAACCTCAAAGCCTGGAGCCTGCTTTGGATTCTATGTCTCCTCTCCCTGTCCCTCCCCGACTTGTGCTCCATCTCTGTGTCTCAAAAATATATAAATGTAAAAAAAAAAAAAATTTTTTTAAAAGAGTCCCTGGAAATGACCATTACGCATTTCTTTCAGATGCTGATGCTCTTGAGGGAGAGAAGGAAGTGTGTGTGATTCAGAAGTGATAATTTGATGCTCAGAAAGAGAAAAACAAGTCCCAGGTCAGAGCTACAGGGCAGTACAGCAGTGACTACAGAAGCCAGACAAGGAGAGGAACGTGCTCATGCACAGCACAGTGACTCTGTGCTTTTGTGTTGAACATTAGAGAAAGAGAGTGAGGATAAGATAAACAGATTGTCTTGAAATCTGGCATGGTATTAATAAAGATCACCTAGAAAATGCTAGGAAACCTGTTTACAAAGCACTGTTGGAAGACATGCTATAGTGGTATTGAAGATAACAGGTATCTACTCAGGTAATCAGCATAGTCTGCCACGTATGCCCAGTTCTCCATCTTCCAGGAACTTCCAGGTGTCCCTATGGGTAGAGCCATGTGACTATTTTTACTTCATGAGTCATAAACTTAAATGAAGTATATGTCATTTCCAGGCTGGAGCATCAAATGGCCAGTGGGAGATGCTTCAGCTTTTACTTTTTTTTTTTTTTTTTTTTTTTTAAATCCTTCAGGCAAAGTGCCTGGCCACATTCAAGATGGGCAGCTATTCTCTCAACCTGGGTTCCTAAAGAGCTATGATAATCTAACCTCTTGAGGATCCATAATACACTTTATTGGATGAGGAATAAAACTTGGTTATTTGAAGTCTCAGATATTTGGAGTTGTTTGTTACCTCAGCATAATCCAATATCCTAACCGGTATATATAGTTACTTTCAAATGGACATTAGTCTAGATAACGCTTTCACTGGCCATTGAGAAATCAGATATAAATGATAAAAGTCATAAAAAGCCAGAAAAAACATAAAAAACCTAGAAGCGTGAGAAAAGAATGTAAAAAGGATAGCAAAGCAGACTTGAACTGATGGATTTCAGGGGGGGGAACATCTGCTGGAAGAGGAAAGGAGGAAGGGGAAGAAGAAGAGGAAGAGGAAAGAGCCAAGAGCTACATGCATAAACCTAATAAATACAAATCCCCTTATGTTTCCTACTGTTCTTCAAGCAAAGTAAAAATAGTTCATAGAATAATTTACTTTTTAAGTTTATTCATTTCGAGAGAGAGAGAGAGAGAGAGAGCATGCGTGGGGTTGGTGCAGAGACAGATGATCTCGAGCAGGCTCCATGCTGTCAGCCCTCACAAGGGCTCAAACTCATGAATCATAAGATCATGACCTGAGCTGAAATCAAGAGCCGACACTTAACCAACTGAACTACCCAGGCACCCTTAGAATAATTTATTTTTATAAGTGTTTGGAAATAATCTGCTTATTTTTGGAGATTATTATTCTATACATAAATGTACCATTCCATCGTTCTGACACCACCGTCATTTCTTCCTTTGAGTTACCAATTGAAAAGCTATAGGATCATGGTTTTATTACACACATAAAATGAACACACTGCCACCTAATTAATCTTTCATCCTAAATAGCTCATTTCTCAAAAAAATATGAGATTAAAACATAAAAATACGGAAGATACAAATGTCTATAAAGCATTTAATTCTGCTTTTCCTTGTTAATAACAAAAATTCTGTATACATTTTGAGATAGAATTTGCACTCCTTAAGTCGTGTGATTTCCATATGAAAGTATATCAGAATGATGATATCTACGGTAGTGCCATTTCATAAGTGAAGAAAGAGGTTCCCAGAAGCATCATGAAGCCAGCAAAAATGCATTTTGGGATCCATTTTTTAGTATTATTCAAAACTTCTAAAATGCTTGCATTCATTGGTCATTCAATAAACATTTAATGAGCACCTACCATGTATCAGACATTGGGCTAGGTGAGCAAGACATACTCTAATGGGTAACACAAGCACCATTGCGTGATTAAAAAGACACAGTGGTAAGCCCTAGGCTTTAAGTACAGAGTGAGACCTGTGGGGGCACACAGAGAGCCATGTAACCCAGGATGTGGGGTCACAGGAAGGCTTCCAAGTAGTAGTGTCTAAAATGAGACAAGACTAAAGTTGCTGACAGCAAGAACTTTCCAGGAAGTTCTAAAATGAGAGAACCTTGGGGCGCCTGGGTGGCGCAGTCGGTTAAGCGTCCGACTTCAGCCAGGTCACGATCTCGCGGTCCGTGAGTTTGAGCCCCGCGTCGGGCTCTGGGCTGATGGCTCAGAGCCTGGAGCCTGTTTCCGATTCTGTGTCTCCCTCTCTCTCTGCCCCTCCCCCATTCATGCTCTGTCTCTCTCTGTCCCAAAAATAAATAAACGTTGAAAAAAAAAATTTAAAAAAAAAAAAAAAGCAAAATCATTTACAAAAGGAAATATGAGGCCAAAGAAGGACTTTAAAAAAATGTTATGGGGCGCCTGGGTGGCTCAGTCAGTTAAGCATCTGGCTCTTGATCTCGGCTCAGGTCATGATCTCACATGCTGACAGCATGGAGCCTGCTTGGGATTCTCACTCTTCCTCTCTCTCTGCCCCTCCCCAGCCTGTGCTCTCTAAACAAACAAACAAACAAACAAACATTTAAAAAAGTTTAAAAGGTGATATATGCAATGATTGAGTGATGATAAAAAATAGACAATAGAGAGGGTGACATAGAAGCTTCCAGAGACAAAGGGTATATGTGATGGCAGAAGCTCCACAAAAAAGAGAGACAAATTGAGATCCAGAGCTCAGCTGGGGGAATCAGCCACAGATGAAAGAGCAGAGCAGCTCTTTCAGATTCCAAAAGACTCTTTGCTATACTCTTTTTCAGACAAATTGTTTATATATGTTCAATCAACAGAACGCTTTTGTTCAATCTGATCATGAAAAAGAGGACAGCAAGACATGAATATATGACACAGAGGACTTAACTAAAAACTCACAACTGTGAGCAAAGCGAAGGCACCCGGATTGCAGTTTCTTTTCAGCTCCATACTGCCAGCTCTATCCTAGTCCTCTGGATGTCCATAATAGAATCACATGAAGCCACTGTTCAAAGAGTCCTTGTGAGGTCAGGAAGAGGGGGCAATGATGGATTCATGAGCAGCCAGCAGGATTCAGCAACAAAATAGTAAATTATGCCAGGCCAAGAAATATACATATATCCAGAAATCAAACTCAAAGAGCAAAGATTTACAATATAAAGAGAAAAAAGTATTTAGATACAGTTAAAGGCTGGGACAAGAACCAAGGTAGATGCTTGTACAAAATACTTATCTGTATGGGATATTTAAATTTCTATTTTTTCTCAAAAAGATATTCAACTAGGCTCACAAGGCCTTCCAGGGTCAACATTCTATCAGTGAAGATGGTAATTGAAACTTAGGCATTCATGGTCATTCGCAAGGCTGTTAGCAATGTAGCAATGCAAGAGCTACTAGCATGCAATTGACTTTCTAGACCAGAGTAGACATATGTCAAACCTCATACCCTTATGCATGATTATTTCAGACTCCTTCATAAAGCAACATATTAGAAACCTACTTGAATAAGCTTAGTTTATATTTTTCAGATATTTGTCTAATGGGTCATGCTCTGAAATGTGATGGGAACATGAAAATATCCTTTAAAATTATAATAACAGAACAAATTAATAACAGTGCTTGAATTTTCAAAGATCAAAGGGTAATTTTTTTCAAAGTGTTAGGCACTTCACCTTAAATGGATTTAGAAATCAAGTTAATGATATGATTGCTGAAATATTTAGGAATAAAGTGTACTAATATCTGCAACTTCTTTTAAAATGCATCAAAAATAAGATGCCTTGATGAATGGATAGAAGGATCGATAAATGAGATATGTAATAAAGCAAAAATAGGAAATGCAAAATGTTAATGGTAGAATCCAAGTGATAGATATATGATTACTAACTTCACAATTATTTAACTTTGCTGCATATTCTATTTTTATTTTATTTTAATTTTCTTAATTTTTATTTGAGAGAGAGAGGGAGCATGAGCACTGGAGATGGGCAGAGGGGGTGGGGGAGGGAGAGGGAGAGGGAGAGAGAGGGGGAGAGGGAGAGGGAGAGGGAGAGGGAGAGAGAGAGAGAGAGAGAGAGAGAGAGAGAGAGAGAGAGAGAGAATCTCAAGCAGGCTCCATACCCACCACAAAGCTTGATCCCACGACCCTAGGATCATGACCTGAGCCAAAATCTAGAGTCACACACTCAATCAACTGAGCCCCCCATGCACTCCCTGCATATTTAAAATCATCACACCAAAATTTTGTAAAAATTACTTGTAAGTAATCATTTCACTCAAGTTCTTGGTTCCATCAGCTATCATCCTCTCAAGGGCCTTGTTTCATAAATTTGGTCTTATACCACTTTATTGCTTTCTCACTCTACTAGTTCTCTCCACCTTTCAGCACTTGTAAGTGTGTGTGTGTGTGTGTGTGTGTGTGTGTGTGTGTGTGTGTTGTAAAAATAGAAACATATTCCAATTAGCCTTCGAGAAGAAAGGCTTGAATACTACTTATGATTTTCAAGCTACAGAAACCGAACTCAATCTGACTCAGGTAAAATGGAGAATTCACTTAACTCACGAGGCCAGTGGCAAAGGGTGAGGAATCTGGAAAATTTAGGCATGACTGGATCCAGGAGCTCAAATTATGCTATCAGTTATCTACTTTTTCTATCCCTGTCCTGCTTTTACTATGTTGGTGTCTTTTCAGACCCTGCAAGATTATTTGAGAGGCAACTGTATGAGGAGTAGGATTATAGGATTGTCTGGCATGTCCATTGTAAAAACCTCTCCTATTCTGGCAGATTCCACCCTTGAGTCTGTGTCTCCTTGTAGCTATCACAGTATCCCTTGCCACACTTTTTGGAAGCTGCATCTATATTCATTTTCCTTCTTCCTCACCTCAAAACCACTCCTTGGTTCTCTGCAATCTGGATTCTGCTGCCATGGCTCCATGGAAACTGCTTTTACAAAAGTGACCAATGTTACATCCTTATTGAGAAAGCTGTGAAGACTTTCACTTCTTATCATACTGGTCCTCTATGCAGCATTTGACTCTGCTGGCCACTTGCTTCTTTTCTTACTTTATATTCTCCCTCTAGCAGATCCTGAGATAGGACTTGAGTTCAAGTAGTTTATCCAAAAGATGATGTCAAGGAGCACAAGTGGGGAAGTAGAAAAAACTGAGACAGAGAAGAGAAAAAGGAAAATAAAAAGGCATTAGGAAAAAAGGCCTTCATCAGTTTTCTTCTGAACTGTGACAACAATCTCCTAATCGGTCACCTGGCCTGGGTTTTGCCTGTCTAAATCTATCCCTCAAAATGCATTCAGGGAAATTTACACAAATATGACACCCCTCTCCCTGCTCCAAGTCTCTTCCTCTCTCCAGCCCCCACCAAATAAATCCAGACTACTTGGCATTCAGCACAAAGCCTCCCACCACTTAACCCTTATTTGCCTTTGTTGTTAATTCTTGCTCTGGTCTCCACCTGTAGTTTTGGATACCAGTACTCAAGGACTGTAGGACACCTGACAGGACATGCTCTTTCATACTCTCTTATCTCTGCCAAGGTTACGTCCCTCTGCCTAGAGTGCTCTTCCTACTCTCCATGCCTAAAACGTCTTTACACAACCTTCATGACTGGACCAGGCAGCCTTCCTCCAGGTCTCATTGCATCTTGAGCAAACATGTACATTGGCACCAATAATGTTATTGTATCAATGTAGTCTGTTCCCTTTTTCCATCTCCCATACTAGACCATAAGAATCTCAAGGATTAAGGTCATTTATTATTCAGTAGGCTCTTAATAAATAATGAGCTGAACTGTAAAATTACTAGTAGTACCATTACTGACATCTCTCAATTCAAGCATATAAAATTGATTGGAATTTCTTTTTGGACAGTTACAAGAGCTATTTCCTGAGGGAGTGAGAGAGTGAAAAGCAAGGAGGTCTGTTTCACTCTGCATACTAGTGTGTTGGAACTAGCCAAACACCTATGGAGGAAGTTGATGGAACTGGTGAAGGGGAGAGGCTAATAATCCCACTCTGTCCTCCTTCACACTCTCTGGTGAATTTGCTAGAGTTTCCAAGATCTGAAATTGAATTCAGCCCCTAGACTGAAGATTTGCTTTTATAGATAGGTACCAAGAATTTAAGCTGCCATTCATCTTACCTACTTTAACTGGATGTAAACCTCTAGCATAAAAATGGGTGATTTGATTGTATTTGTTGAGATTCCTAGAAGAGTTTGTTAGTAGAGAAGTTTTTGGCCAACTTTCATCATTCATCCATTCAACTAATATTTTGTTTTATTTTGTTTTAATTCACTTTTTGAAAAATAAATATAAATAGTAAATGGTAAACAAAAGGATATAAGTCAGTGCTATCCAAAACATTACTCTGCAGTGATGGAAATATTCTGTATCTGTGCTGCCCAGTATTGTAGCCACTATCCATATGTGCCTTTCAAGAAACATGGCTACTACAACTGAGAAACTGAATTTTTTAATTGTAGTTAATTTTAGTTGAGTTAAATTTAAACAGCCACATGGGACTAGTGGCCAATATAGCAGTGCAAGATAGATAGTAAAACCTCTTTTCCTTTGTTTCTGTTCAACCATCAAGTTCTTCTCAGAGGCATCCATTATTATCATATTCTTTAGCATATTTCCCGGGATACTCTGTATATCTGTAAAATATGTGTGTGCACAAATAGCCACATACAAGTTACACAAACCACTTTGAATTCTGGTTTTTCCCTGAAAACCCTGGGTCATAATTTCCATTTCAGAATAGAAGACTGCCTCACACAGAAGTACTGCAGAAGTACTGCAGTTCCTTAGTGTGTGTGTGTGTGTGTGTGTGTGTGTGTGTGCCACAACTAGTCCTCTATCCAAGCACATTTTGCTTGCCTTAATATTTTTCTGTGAAGAAAATTCATAATGAGTGTTTCACAGATTCCCAAGACCATCCATATATTTCATGTATTTCATTAGAAGAACTTTCAGTTTTCAGAATATAGTTGTGCTCACTGCTAAGGTTTATTACAGTAAAAGGCTATGCAAGAGGGTCAGCAAGCGGAAGAGACACAAGTAGAGCCTGAAGAAATCCAAACATAGGCTTCCTATGTTCTTTCCCTCCAGTGAGAGGATGCAGCCTGTGCACTTTCCTTCAGCAGCAAAACATGCAGTAACACGTGTTCGATATTTCTGCCCAGGGAAACCCATTAGAGACGTACTGCTAAGGTTTTCCTTGGGGACTGGTCACATAGGTACCCCCTGCTTAGCAACTACCAAAGCCCCAAATTTCCATTATAAAAGTAGTTGTTTAGTGCTCCAATTGGGTAAAACAGCCTTATCACTTTGGCAACATTTCAGATCAGTACAGGAAACTGTTTACCAGCCAAGTTATCAGAAGCCAACCAAGAGCCAATCATGTAAGCAAGCCCTTCTAAGACAGCAGCCCCAGACTTGCTATGTTAACCCTTTTCTGCATAATGAATATCTTAGCACGTACCTGTTTGCACATACATATGCAAGTATACCTGTAGGGTAAATACTTAGACACAGAAATGCATCAAAAAATATGAGCATTTCCAATATTAATAGACATTGCTGGACTGTAGCAATTTACACTTGTACTTGCATAGCATTAGAGTATTCTCCTAAATCCCCACAAACACAGTGAAATAAATGTTTAAAAATGTTTACTATGTACAAGGCAACATTCTAGGTACTGGGAATACGGCATTAAAGAAGGCAGAGGTTCTGGCTTACATTTCACAGGACAAAAGGCAGAAATAAACAAGTAAATGAGTAAGTGAATAGAATAATTTCAAATAATAGTAAATCATATGAAAAAGTAGAGTTAGATCACATGGTATATTTGGACAAAAGGAAGTGCTTTGGATTCAGTAGTCTAGGAAGTTCTCTCTGATAAAATGATCCTTAAGATCTCAATTCCATAAAAAGAAACAAAAGAGAGAGAGAGAGAGATAATTATTCCAAAACTGGAGGCAGAGATCTACCAGACAAGCCTGGGGGGGAACTGTCCATATGCCACAAGGTGGGAACAGAAGAAAGGTCCCTAAGACCACAACACAGTCCAGACCAAAGGAGAGAATATTTCAAGTTAAAGTCAGAGAGGACAGCAGGGGCTTTCTGTCAATGTCAGAACCTTTGGCTTCACTCTGAGTGCTGCTGGGGAAAGTAATTTCATTCATGCAGTCTTTTGATCCCCTTTTGGCTACATAAAAATGGGTCTTGGGCCTTCCCTACCAAAAGCTAAAGAGCACTCACAGCCTCACAGTCTGTGCTGGACTTATCACCTTGTGTGGGTTTATCTTTCCCTGTTTCAGACTCAGTGTGTACTCTCTTGGTCGGCTTAAGTGTGTGGGCCATATGGCAGCTGGTCAACCCCACTACTATATTTGTCCCATGCAGTGAGGGGACAGGAAGCACAAGAAGGGCACATGTAGGCCAACTGCCCTGCATCAGCTGTGATGGAGGGACCCATTGTCCATGGGGGACTGACACCTACCACTGAAGCTCATCTTATCGGTTTCTTCCCTGTGTGAGTAAAAGCATTGTTCCATTCAGTGCTTGACTGCACTGTGCTTTCCTTGGCAACTCTGGTACTAAGAGGCACTGGGCAGAAGTGTTCAGACTTGACTTCTGCTGATAGTTAACAGATGCCACTTGCTCGGCAAGTACAATGTAAAACTTTTGAAAGATTTTAAGCAGGGGACAAAAGTGTTCAGTTAGCAACTGTGTAGAGAATGGATTTTAGAACAATAAAAAGAAAAGCGGAAGGAATTTGAAATTTGTTGAGGCATTCCAGGTGAGAAATGATGATGTTTAAGCTGCAGTCTTAGCAGGAGGGTTGAAGGAAATGAAGCCAGCAAGAGTTGCTGAGAGTTTGAATGTGTATATACTGGAGACTGAAACCAACATGATCTCTGTCCCTGACTTGGGACTGGGCATATTTTCTTTTCTCTATGTTAAACACTAATGAGAACAAGCATAAAATAGCTAATTGCTTGAGAAAACACTTGCTCCTTAAACACAAGATTGTAGAACCAGCTAAATAGCTTACCCAAAAAGACTAACAACATAAAGCACTGCCTTGATGTATCTACCTATCCAAAGCTATTATGTCATAAACTCTATCAAATCTCAACCAGTTTCTTGCTTTGTAAGACTCACTTTAAAAATCACCCAGCCCAGGCCCTAGAACCTTGAAGTGTTCCTCCCTGAAGGTCCAGAATGTGTTGGGAGAAAAGGAGAAAGAAGTAAAGAGAATCTTCTGGAAAGTTATTATCATACCTCTATTATTGTAGTTTCAGAATCTTAATATGAGATCCTGGTAGAATGAGTCCTTGGTTAACATTCAAAATGCTTGGTCTATGGCCGACCCATTGACTTAAAACATCTCAATCCCCCAAGATCTTCTACATAATGTAAAGATACAAAGTTAAACCCTGGTCCACCTTCAAAAAATGTGAAATAATAGGGGCGCCTGGGTGGCGCAGTCGGTTAAGCGTCCGACTTCAGCCAGGTCACGATCTCGCGGTCCGGGAGTTCGAGCCCCGCGTCGGGCTCTGGGCTGATGGCTCAGAGCCTGGAGCCTGTTTCCGGTTCTGTGTCTCCCTCTCTCTCTGCCCCTCCCCCGTTCATGCTCTGTCTCTCTCTGTCCCAAAAATAAATAAACGTTGAAAAAAAAAAAAAAGTGAAATAATATATGTAAAACAGGGAGTAGTTTGAGGGGAAAATTGAACTTTATGAAATAAAGAAACTGTGCTATTTTCTGATTGAGTGTAACTTTTAACTCACATTCAACCAACTTCAATCTCTTTGAAGTACAAAATGAGATTTTCTGATTCCTTAGGAAGTGCCTTAAAGCCAACCTAATTATGTTTTATATGAATATAGATTCTATCAAAATAGGTGACAAAACTAGCATCTGGGTGTGAATTTTCCTTCATGTACTAGGAAATAGGTAATAATCCCAGGGCCAGCAGGGCCTTAAAAACAGACATAATCCTAAATTACACAGAATAATGATCTATAAAACAAGGAATACAAATATTGGCAGGTAAACCATACAAGGCTTCATTCAGGTTATGCGAAGTTCAATTTGAAAATATTACTTTTCTCGTGATGCTTGGGTGGCTCAGTCAGCTGTGTCTGACTTCAGCTTAGGTCAGAATCTCACTGTTCATGGGTTTGAGGCCTGCATTGGGCTCTGTGCTGGCAGCTCAGAGCCTGGAGCCTGCTTGGGATTCCGTGCCTCCCTCTCTCTCTGACCATACCCTGCTCATGCTCGCTCTCTCTCTCTCTCTCTCTCTCTCAAAAACAAATAAACATTTTCTAAAAATTAAAATACTACTTTTTTTAAAGAACCATGCTTATTATTGTAAATATATTAAAGTTTTGGGCTACTTTGAAATGCTTAGAAATCTGTGTTCAAAAGGAGAGAAAATAAGTACACTTCTCTGGGGTTCGAAAAAATTTTTTTTTCAGCGACCATTTCTCATCAACTATGCGTGCCTTCCTTATACTTTGCATGGGCCAGATGCTACAAGAAAGCAGTGTACATCTTTTCAATGAAAACACAATAGTTACTCAGAAAGACGAAGGCCTCCAAACAGTGTGTTGCGGTATACCATCTTGCAAAATCTAAATATAGTGCTGGGTCAACTCCTTTAGGTCACTAAACAGAACTGCTGGCAATTCCAGACAATGACTTTTTGTGTTTTTTTTTTTTCCCTGAACATTTTCACCACCTGTCTTCATGTCTGACCTCTCCAGTCATTTCAAACAGTTCACAAAAGGAAGAAGGAAAAAAAAAAAAAAAAACCTGGCAAGCCCATATGCCAAACTAAATCATATCCAGGAGACCAAATGCCTGCTGCATGCAAGAAATGGTTATTTATAGACCTGTAATTAGTGATTAAAACCCCAGGGAGTATTTTGTTTTCCTTTTAACCTTAAACTCCTCTCAGCTTCTATGTATTCTCATACTAAATGTGATGCTGTACAGCTCAGCCATTTATTAGAAAACAACCTAGTAATTATTGTGGGAAATGTGCTCTTCACAGTAGGTCTAGTTTGCCTCATGTTTTTAGTGGCCAATTATTTTTCAAAATAAGATCAGAGCCTAATCTGCCCCGGTTGGCCATCAGAAAACTCAGCAATGTTTCACCATGTAGAAATTAGTAGCTATATTAAAAATAAAAAGCAACTTTTAATTAGTAGTGATATTTCAATAGATTTAAGCTGAAATAGTGTTATTTAAGAAACGGGTATTCAAATAGGAAAAACAGAACAAGGCTCACTATGTTATCACAGATTTAATAACTGAGACATGAGTAATGTGGGACTGAGAGTATGCCTATCTATTATCAATTCTGAATATTTAGCAAGTCCAAGAGCATATATTTGCCCAATATAAACAGGCATTTCATTTCCACCAATGTGAAATGGATATCAGAAAGCAAAACCAAAAAAATGATTAAAGATCCCATGCAAAGAATTTCAAATAATTCATGTAGATACTCTGACTTTAAGGAGGGAGAAACTAATACCTGCTTAAATATGGGCTGAGCATAGGAACTCTCTTCCAAAGAAACAGCACAGAAGTGGGGGGACAAGAAAGTAACTTTGCAGTGGAGAAACCCTACCACCACCTCAGTCAGGTGATCAAGGTCAATACCAACAGTGATAACTCATAATGACAGTATGAACTTCTAATATGATGTGATGAGAATGACACCTCACCTGTGGATATTACCCCCAAAAAACTCATAACTCCATTCTAAACATGAGAAAAACACCAATTCCATTAGAGGGGCACCCTACAAAACACCTGACCAGTGTTCCTCAAAACATTTAAGGTCATCAAAAACAATGACAGTCTGAGAAACTGTCATAGTCAAGAGGAGCCTAAGGACACATGACGACTAAAGGTAATATAGTATCCTAGATATAATTCTGGGACAGAAAGAGGACATTAAGAAAGTTTGGACTTTACTTAATAACGAATCAATATTGGGGTACCTGGGTGGCTCAGTCAGTTAAGAGTCTGACTTCAGCTCAGGTCATGATCTCACAGTCCATGGGTTTGAGCCCCAGGTGGGGCTCTGTGCTGACAGCATGGAGCCTGGAGCCTGATTCGGATTCTGTGTCTCCCTCTCTCTCTGCCCCCTCCCCTGCTCACATTCTGTCTCTGTCTCTCAAAAATAAGTAAACATTAAAAAAATTCTTTTAAATAATAATGTATCAATATTGGTTCATTAACTGTAATAAACATACCATAGTAATACAATACATTAACAATAGAGGAAACGAGTATAAGGGTACTTTTTGAACTACCTTTCCAATTTTTTTTCTGTAAATCTAAAACTCGTGTAGGAAATAAAATGTATTTAAAGGGATAGTAATACATGTGAGTACATCTAGCACCCAGATCTTGGTTTCTAAAAACAAAGGCTCCTTGGAGAAATGGCTGATTCTTGGACTAGGGCAAGAAATAAAACCTGGAGCATCTTGTAACATCAGAAAGAAAGAAAGTGGACACACACACACACACACACACACACACCAACTAATAGTGCTCCTAACAGCCGAAGCTGAAAAAATGAATCATTTAGCTTTTACCACTGATATAAGGAGGAAAGAAATGAATATTGATTGCAAGCTGTTTGTGAACCAGGCACTGTGTCAATGCTGAGCATTCATGCTGCATTTAATCCGAGGATGACTCTGTGAGGTAGACGTGATTACCTCAACTTTATAAATGAGGAAGCTGAAGGTCAACACGTTTAGTTAACTTGCCCAAGGTCACACAGGTCTCAAGGAAGAAACCAGGTTTTAAATTATAGGATTGCCTAGCTCCTACATCCACACTTTTTTCACTCTCATGTGCTGCCTCTAATTCAAATTCAATCTTCTTCTGGTCATGAAAGTTAGTCTTAAATCACCTAAAGTTTTTTGCTAAATTTCCATTAAAGAGTTTTAAAAAATGGAGGGGGGAGGGGAACCTTACTTTAGAAATTATTATTATTATTATTCTATTAGTGATCGTGATGGACAAATTATAAACAAACAAGCTGCAGAGTGGAGGAAATGATAAAGCCATCCACCCCAATCAAGGTACCCACGACTTAACTGTTCTTGGAACTGTAATTTACATCCCAGCAGTGACATCTAATACTTAGTCTGCCCCTTAAAAAGCAGAATGTTTCTGCTTCATTTCTGTTTATATAGCCTCCAGGAGAACCCGTTTGCATTACAAATTCATGAGCGAACAGCTAGTAGAACCTTGGTGTGACCTCATCAGAAGAAAGAACCCAACGTATCTCGTCAGGCTGCTCCCATCAAGCCGTCACCCTAGAAAGGCTAAAAGGGATCGAGTTAAATAGAGCATCGTCAGGGAGTGGCATGAGGCACAGTAAAAACACAACCCAGCATAGCATATACACTGCCCGTGTTGGGATTACATTACCCACTACACATTTCCACCCCACCTCTCCTGCCTGTCCCCAGCAGCCACATCATGTGTTTCTGGGTTACTGTGTCACCCACAGGTCTTAGTATCTGGGCACTGACCCAGTGACTTGCCACCTTTGTGTTTCATCAATATTCTTCCACATCACTTTTGTTGAAGCTGCTTCTTCTTTATAGATAAGTAATTCACATTTTTTATAGTTTTTGAACTATAGGGGTTGTATTTAAATATTTTCTTCTTTTGGCCTCTATACCTAAAGGCCCATTCTAACTACATTTTCAAGTTCTAACCTAAACATTGTGTTGGAAATTGTGTGGACTGGAAAGTTTAAGCCCTAGAGGGTGGTCAGGTCTGTGATGTATCCCATAACATATTTTTCTCACTTTGGGAGTGCACCCTTTCAGACCTCCTTTTTTGCTTCCAAATCACACTCATTATTATTACTTAGTCAGTTTTATATGTAGACCATTTCCATTATGTCTTTGTACACAAGCACTGTATAGCATACGAAACAACTTTTTAAATCTTCTTACAGTTGGACCATGTTATTTCCTTATTTTCTTGGAATATAGAAACCCTAATCATAGAAGAATAGGGTAAGAGATTGAAAAATATTGGGCACCAATATAGGCAGATACAACCTTACTACACTGGGAAGGCATCTGAGGCCTTCCAAACTGGGCTTACAGATACCAGGAAACTTTTATGAGGCCACAGCTTAAGTCCAAAAGGCTTAATGTACAATAAGCCAATTCAAGTTTCTATGTCAAAGAAAAAGACTTGTCATTCAGGATGATTTCTTGGGGGTGGGAGAGAGCATTAACTAATAAAGATTACTAATCATTCTGCAAACAAATTATGGAACAATGTTAAACAATTCATTTTTCTTTCTTAAAAAAATGTGACTAACTTCCAAATAAAATGCATATTTTTCTCATCTTACAAAAATTAGCAAAAATATAGGTGACAAAGTTTTATAACAGAGTTTGAAAAATATTATTTTTAATATTTTCCCACAGTAACAGTCTGGGGAATATTTGTTCTTATGAGATAACCAAGAAGGCTAACTCTGAATAATGTTCTGGCAACCTGCCTCTCCGGACAAGGGTGGGAAAAGCAAGTATTCAAACTCTGGGAAAAGCCATCTCCAAGGTAACCCCCATGTTTACCCTTCTTTGGGGAAATTATGTGAGTGCAAGACTCTCTGTGTCTAGGCAGGTGACTGGCAGAAAGAGCTTTCAGAGAGGGGTCAACAAAGCCCCTTCCCAGCAAATGCCTCAGGCAGTCATTAGCTTATAAGACTTCTTTGGTAATTAAATATCTGTGTAACAGCCCAAAGTCACATGCTAACACACACACACAAAAAAATGAAGCTATGGGAATTTAGCCCCTGCATTTAATGGAGGACAGAGAAATGGCCAGAAAGAGACATGGGGTTGAGGCAAGGTTGGAACTAGTTGCAGAACAAATGGGACAGAGCTTCTCTCTCTCTCTCTCTCTCTCTCTCTCTCTCTCTCTCTCTCTCTCTTTCTCTCTCTCTCTTTTTCTCTCTCTCACCCCTCCCCACCACCATACACACAAGCATCCAGTGTTTCTAATTAAATTTGGATTATTTGAGAGTCATTCCCTTTCCTGTCACAGACTGTTTTAGAAAGGATTAAACACAAAGCTAAAGAAGAGATTTGGGGTTCACAAACCCCTGAACAAACAGAACCTTTTAATATAATAGGTCAAATACAAGCCTGGCTCCCAGTATGGAAAAATGTGGGAAATGTACATACTGGGTCTTGCTATAGTTCATATTAGATTTTATACAACAAGGGTAGAAGAAATAGCCAAAACATACCATAGATATAATTGTATGCTACTTGAATCCCACTTAAGAGATCTGCTAAATTAGAAAAACAATTTAAAAGGATTTTTCAAAAGATTAAGAATCTGTCCTTTCTCATCAAGGAGTATTGTATCTGGCAGAGTGATAAAGAAAGCATATTCTATAATCAGAGCAGTAATGGGGGCTCAGGGAAGGATAGAACCCATATGTTTAAAGGAGGGGTAGGATCTTTATGGATGAAGCATATAGGAAATACGCTACAAAGGGAAGGAACATTAAATCTTGATGGGTGGAGGTAGGAGAAAAAGTATTGACAGAAAGGGGCAATGGCTAAAAATTAATAATAGTAATAATAATAATATCATTATTGTTGTTGTTGTTGTTGTTATTTTAGGTACACAGAATTGACAATTTGTTTAGAGCAGTGGTTATCAAAGTATGGTTCCTGGCGATACCAGCATCATATGGAAACATGTGAGAAATGTAAATTCTTCTAAAGAAGACGTTCAAATGGCCGGCAGGTACATTAAAAGGAGCTCAACATCAATAATCATTAGGGAAATACAAACCAAAACCACAATGAGATATCATCTCACATCTGTTAAACTGGCAATCATCAAAAAGACAGGAGATAACAAGTGTTAGCAAGGATGTAGAGAAATGGGAAGCCATGTACACTGTTAGCAGAATTGTAAATCGGTACAGCCATGAGGGGAAACAGTATGGGAGCTCCTCAAAAAATTAAAAATAGGACTACCATATGATCCAGCAATTCCACTTCTGAGTATGTATTTAAAGAAAAAAAAAACAATCTCAAAGAGATAGCTGCACCATTATATTCATTGCAGCATTATTTACCATAGGCAAGACATGAAAACAACCTTTGTCCATTGACAGATGAATAGATTAATATTGTATATATAATGAAATATTATTCAGCCATAAAAGGGAAGGAAATCTCGCCATTTGTGACAAAATGGATGGACCTTGAAGGCATTATACTAAGTGAAAGGAGACCGAGAAAGACAAATACTGCATGATCTAACATATATGTGGAATCTAAAAAAACTGAATCATAGAAGCAAAGAATAGATTTGTAGTTGCCAGAGGCTCAGGGCAGGGGATGGAAAGAGGGGAATGACACATTTATTCTCCCCTTGTAATGATTTCTATTCCTACATTCTTTTTTTTTATTTTTTTTAAAAATTTTTTTTTCAACGTTTATTTATTTTTGGGACAGAGAGAGACAGAGCATGAACGGGCGAGGGGCAGAGAGAGAGGGAGACACAGAACCGGAAGCAGGCTCCAGGCTCTGAGCCATCAGCCCAGAGCCTGACGCGGGGCTCGAACTCACGGACCGCGAGATCGTGACCTGGCTGAAGTCGGACGCTTAACCGACTGCGCCACCCAGGCGCCCCTATTCCTACATTCTTATTAACTCTTATTAAACTCTCTTATTTCATATGTTATAGGGACACTGCATTTCTTTTTTGAGGTGGCTAGAATTAAGCATGTAAATAAATATTGTAAATATTTCTAAGTCTGGGAAACAAGAGATGAAAAGCTGATTATTTCATAGCAAACTGCGTCATAATTAAGGGATGTTAGTACTCAGAGAATAACTTTTAGTTGTTTTTAAAATAATTTAATGTATATAAATGAAGAACAAGCAAGAATAAACATTGACATGAGCCAAAAATTTGATACTCTGATATACTGATATTCAGTGTCTAGATACAGTAATCTACCCGGGTTTTCTGGGATGGAAATCAATAAAAGCTCTCAGTGGTGAAAAACCTCCCTTAGCTAACAAATGGATAGTAGAAGAGTACATCACCTTTGTAGAGAATTTGTTACACTTGGAAAGAAGAGGGCACTATGAAGTAGGTGGTAAGAGTTTTTGGCTTTGAGCTTGAAGGGGTTCCCGCTGATCTCTCCTGGGATAGTTTGAGTCTCTAAATAAATAATAAAAGGAATGGATAATAGTCAATTAAATAAAATAGGAATCCATGAGTCTAAACTTACATAAATGAACGAGTAAATGAATAAACGAATGAATGAAGACTCTGATAAGAGACAGTTACCTCAAATCACCTTTGCAAAAACTGCTTACTAATCACAAGAGAGAAAGAGTGATTTCATGGTAGAGAAACCTCTCAGGCACCCCCTTAATCAAGTGATCAAAATGAATATCATCAGATATGGAAAATATCGCAATCAGGTGCCACTTGATGGGATTGCAATGAGGAGAGTGCCCATCACTTCTGAGACAGGACTGACAAAGATGCCTGAATCTTATCATTTAAAAAAACAAACAAACAAAAACAAAAACAAACCCATATGAGAGGCATTTTACAAAATAACTGGCGTGTAATCTTCAAACAGTAGTCATGAAACTCAAAGAAAGACTGAGAAACTGTGACAGACATGACAATTAAATGCAACACATGATTCTGGACTGGATACTTTGCTATAGCTATATTACTAAAAAAATAAAAACAAAAAACAAAAATAAATAAAAAAAAAAACCTAAGGAACCTTGAATGGGATCTCAGAATTAAATGTTAACAATGTGCCGATGTTAACTTCTTGATTTTTATGGTTGTAGTACGACTCTCTCTGAGAATGCTCTTGCCTCTAGGAATTATACACTAAGATATGCAAAGGTAACAGAACATCATGTTAGCAATTTACCCTAAAGTAGTTCCATAAAAACAAGTTTCTTTTACTGTACTTGCACCTTTTTGGAAAGTTGAGAATGTTTCAAAATAAAAACCACTAATAAAAAATTAAAAAGTTTGGCCTTGGAAAGGACTTCATTGCCAGTGCTTGAAATCCAACATAAGATCACAAAGCCAGTGAATATCCCAGACTTCTGGTGATGCTAGGGAGCAGGGAGAGAGGTTCCAGTAGTGGGGGTGGGACAGAGCCCCAAGAAGCTAATCTGAGTCACTAAACAAGGCCAAGTGCCTGGAGGGCTAGTAGTCAGTCCCAGGGCAAGTCAGGCAAGAATGAAAACTCTATTCCTGTGTGGAGTTCAGCAAAGACTCCATGGAGCTGAAGGAAAACTCAGGCACAGAAACAACACAGAAGCCCAGGTAGCCAACAAGAAAAAAACCAGCACACAAAAGTCATGCTCAGAAGAGAAGCAGAAAGAGTGAGAATCTGAGTTCCACAGCATTCCTTAATCTCTTCCCCTCTATTCATTGCGAGATTCTTTTTTAATAGCAAAAAACTGGGGGAAAACACTTAAAGGTCTATCAATAGGTGACTGGTTAAATAAATTGTGATAAGAGCCATACAATATAACACACTTCACAACTATTTAAAAGATGTGGCTTACCTATATTCTGACTGTAAGTCCAAGGAGCAAGCAATTTGTCTACACCATCATGCCCTGCTCTATCCCTGGTGCCTAAAAAGAGCATGGCATGTAGTTGTTGTTCAATAGATGTTTGTTGAGTATATGAAGGATAAAAATTATATTTTTTAAAAAAGGGTGCAAAATAGTATGAATAGTCCAATCTCATCTAAATTTTACCTAGCTATCCCAAGTTTTCCAGTTTTTATACTTTCCTTTAAGTATTCAAGGAATCACTTTTAACTTTTTTTGTACAGGGGCACATTTCTAGGGAGGAAGTTTACCCTCTCTTAGACGCTGCCCCTGTCAACTCTCATTCCAATTTCCTGGTCAGCCCTTGGCCAGCTGTCCCTCCAGCATATTCTGTCCTATTCCCCACCACAGGGCACAAGGAGGGACTATATATCCCCTTTTTCATTCCCTCTATACCCAGTAAGAAAAGGCTGTTTTGTGTAGTGCACTTCCACTGAAGATCTGTGAATAATGGAAGGTCATTGCAACTTAGTACAGAGAACAACTTGAAAAAGAGCGCTGGGCGTCACTCACTAAAAGCACAGGGCGGGCTTTCTGGTACTTGCAGTCTTCCTAATTCCCAGCATCCCCGTGAAACTCCCTCACCAGCTTTTTACTGATGGGCCTGAGCTCCCATCTCCCATTTTCCCATATCCGCGGCTCTCTTTATCATATATACCCCACGCTCATGCTCATGTAGCTCTAACAAGAAAACAACACCTACTTCATAACACACAACAATTCTGGTTTCTTCTGGGTCTTAAGTGCTCTCATTCAACTAATCCCTGAATCTTTACTTTTCATGGCCATTAAACCAACCCACTATTGTCTTCTTCCACTAATATGCAGGTATCTCCCTAAAACAGTTTCTGCCCTCCTAGATTAATCTACTCAAAGTGAAGGCTATTTTGGAAATAGTAAATGTCCTCACCTCATTTTACAGAGATATAATCAGAAAGAATATCTACCAAACTATTAACAGTAGTTTTGTCAGGCAAATGAAGCATCAGGGTTCAAAATCATAAATACCTACAGGGCGAGGCAGGCAACAAAACCAAGTGAATCAGGCTGATGTAAGAAATTTCTTTGAGAGAAGCAACAAAGTTTGCAGGAGCATTGCTTTGCCAGACATGTGCCTAATTTACTTTAAAAAGCTATGAATATTAGTATAATGCATTCAGATTGCCTCAATTCACATAAGCTTCCCTAAAATTAATGTATAGATATTTGCTTCAAATTTTCATAGTTAAAGAATACTCTACCCAAATCCTTAATTACAGCCCAGAAGAACCAGATCTGGAAATTTTTATCACAGACATCTGAGATTCAGGTATGTATATAAACTCTTCTGGCCTTGAAGTGATAGCTCATTTTTCAAAAAATACTGAAATGACAAATCAACCAATTTAAAAAATGGCCAGATAATCTAAACAAACATTTCTCCAAAAAGACATACAGATGGCCTTGAACAACATGAAGAGATATCATTAACCATCAGGGAAAAATGAATTAAAACCACGAATTGATAGAAGACACTGCTTTACACTCACTAGAATAACTAAAATCAAAAAGTCAAGTGATATGTGTTGGGGAGGATGTGGAGAAATTGGGACCCTCACACACTGCGACTGCTTTGGAAAATAGTCTGGAAGTTTCTAAAGTGGTTAAACATTTAGAGTTACCAGATGATCCAGCAATTCTACTCCTAGGTATATGCCCAAGAGATAAGAAAACCAACATCCTCAAAAAATATTGTATATATAAATATACTTGCAATAGTCAAAAAAGTAGAAAATTCCCAAATGTCCATCAACCGATTAGTGAAAAAACAAAATGGGGTATACGCATACAATGGAATATTATTTGGCAATAAAACAGAATGAAGTACTGATACACGCAACAACATGGATGAACCTTGAAAACATTATACTAAATGAAAGAAGTCAGTCTCAAAAGACCACATATTATATGATTCTACTTTAATTAAATCCCCAGAATAGGCCTATAGAGACAGAAAGAAGATTAGTGGTTGCCAGGGGTTGGGGGGGAGGGGGGAATGAGGAGAAAGGTGAGGTAACTGCTAACGGGTTCACAGTTTCTTTCTGACATAATGAAAATGTTCTACAATTGATTGTGATGATGGATGTACAACATTGTGAATATACTAAAAGCCACTGAATTGCTCATTATAAATGGATGAATTGTATGGTATGTAAATTATATCTCAACAAAACTGTTTAAAAAATACCAAGTGAGCCAAACAAAATACATCTTCAGTCTAATGTCACCTCTAGACCCTTAAGTCTGTGATCTTAACTTTATACTTTCTTATTTGTTGCATGTGTTATAGTGAGCATTTGTATTAGTAAGCTCTTGCTGCCATAACAAAAACCATAGAGTTGGTGCCTTAACAGAAATTTATTTCTTATCTTTCTGGAGGTTGGAAAGTCCAGATAAAGGTGTTGGAAAGATTTCTTTCTGAAGCCTCTTCTTTTGGCTTGTAGTGGCCAACATTCTCTGTGTGCTCATATGACCTCTGTGCATGTAAGGGGAGGGAGAGGGAACAAGCTCTTGAGTGGGGTGGGGTGGGGGGATGGTCTCCTCTTATAAGGGTACTAATCCCATCATGGAGGCCCCACCCTCATGACCTCATCTAACCCTGATTTGCCAAAAGCACCATCTCATCTCTAAATACTATCTCACTGGCCACGAGAGCTTCAATTTGGGAGGACACAAACATTCAGTCCATAACAAGCATGAATTACTCTGTAATTTTAAAACCATACTTAAAAGTTTTTTTTTAATAAAAATAATGAAATCTCTACTTTCTATAGTCTGATTTTATCTTAAAAATTGGAATGTAAACTTCATGAGGATGGGGATTTAGTCATTGGTGAATCCTGGCTATCTGATATGGAGTTGGTACTCAGAAATATTTGGGAAGAAAGAAAGGGAAGGAGGGAGGAAGGGAGGGAGGGAGGGAGGGAGAGAGGGAGAGAGGAAAGAAGGACATACTAACATGCATGGGCCTAGGGCTGAACTTGCAGGTGGGGATTAAGAACACAAAACTATAGGGGCACCTGGGTGGCTCAGTCATTTAACTATCTGACTTCAGCTCAGGTCTCATAGTTCATGAGTTTGAGCCCTGCATTGGGCTCTCTGCTGTCAGCACAGAGCATGCTTCAGACCCTCTGTACCCCCCTCTCTCTCTGCCCCTCCCCCACTTGCACTCCCTCTCTCAAAAACAAACCTTAAAAAAAAAAGCACACAAAGTTATAGAACGTACAGGCCTGCAGAGGCTAGGAGTCAGACACTCTGGGACCTTCATCCCTTAAATTTCACCTTCTTCTTTCAAGTGCCAGTGTTTGCCTAAGCCTAACCTCAATTTTAATGATAGGCAGTGAACTGAGGTATAAGTAATTCACCACAAACAAGGACACAGTTGTGCCCTGCTTTAAACAATTTCAAATGACACAGAGGTAGCAAGGCCACCTACACATCGACATGGATCAGCACATTGAATTAGAAGTCAAGTGGCAGAGAACCAGAACAAGCCTCTTTGTGAAATGAGATGACAGGGTCCCATACATGTGTGGGGCACTCTCCTGGTGGCCCCTGACAGCTTGTGCAACCACAGGCAGTGATGTCAAGGGTGGCCTGTACCACTGAAAGCAGCGTGGGATTTTGTCTGCAACTGGGTAGTGCCTGTAACTTGTATCACTCAGCTACCAGAAAACTCAAGAGTTTCACAGCAGTTTCATGACAGGAGCATTCATGTACACCAGGCAGTTGGCCACATCTCAGTTTGCTCCTTCAATAACTTCCCCCTCACCATGGCTCCCTTCATAGTCTCACTTCCTTTCTTTCCCTCACACTCCGCCTTGTTCCTTGAATTAACTTTTAGAAGTATGGTCTGACATCTTTTACTTAACAACAGTGTCTGAAGTAATAGCCAACATGATTCTGCTTTCAAATCACATAAGCAAAGAACTCATCAATTTGGGAGAAATTTCCCAGAAAAAGCAAAGAAATCAATACTATGTTTAAAGGTGGCCCTTTGAAAGAACTAATGCCTTGTATTTGTGTAGTTCTTTATACAGAGCAAAGCACTTTTGCATATTTACCTCATCTAATCTTTTGAATCCTACAGGTTTTATCATCTGGGATCTGAAGCTCAGAGAAAGGAGACAATGCAAAAATATTTAAGACTAAATTGAGTATTTACACTGTACTGGCACTGCTCTTGGTGTTGAGATGTGTGAACCCATTTAATGTTCACAAGAACCCTGGCAGGAAGGTAGTTATAATCCAATGAGGGAAGAGGGCTCTCAGAGATTAGTCAAGATCTCACAAGCAGACACAAGAGGCAGTAGAAAAGCAGGAATGCAAATTAAGCCCAGTCAGCTCCTGAGTACATGTCCTTGTCCTCCGCACTCACCTGTGTGTGTGGCAGAAGCAAAAGTTAAAAAACCATCCCCTCAATTCCAGGACTTTCCTACCATCCATTAGTCCAGGTCATTACTGCTGGACGTGATAGTGCTGAAGTGGTGAGAGTATTCGATATGAGTTTTAATAAAGGTAGATGATTTATGATCTTGTCTTTCTGGACTTACGTATCCTAAGACTAAGTGTATGTATGCATGCATGCACACCCCACCCACACATTTTACTCCTATGGACTCATGATAGAGTTGTCTTCTTATTTTGGTAACTGAAATAAGAGGCATTCTAATTACTCTTTGGAGAAAAGGGCACCGTGTGTCTTCCCAACTCCCCTTCCCGAAGAAGAGGAACACAGTGGCTGTGCAGGTGTATGGTGAAGGGGTGGGATGGCTGGAAAAATACATGCAACAAGACATGCTTATTTTGCTTCTAGTGGTATGTGTCGAATTCTGGCAGCTCTAAAGACGTTCTTTTTGAGGACTGGCCCTTAAGAACTTTGCCTTGTCATGGAGACAAGCCTTACAGATATAAAATAATTAGAGAACACCACTAACACAAGTACTAAAATGTGTGGTGTAGCCAAATGAGTTTCATCCTAAGCATGAGGATCTAGGGCCACATACAGTTTATTGTGTACAAGCTATACAGTTGTACGTGACAGC
This sequence comes from Lynx canadensis, assembly GCF_007474595.2. NCBI lineage: Eukaryota > Metazoa > Chordata > Mammalia > Carnivora > Felidae > Lynx > Lynx canadensis. The sequence continues at coordinate 39,249,065 of NC_044311.2, read as the reverse complement.
CCTGTGAGGATCCTTGTGTGTGTGTGTGTGTGTGTGTGTGTGTGTGTGTGTCTGTGTGTGTGTCGGGCAAGGGAACGTATATGACTGTATGACTGTGATTATACTTTCAACCTCTACTGGTTGTGCAAATATTTGTAAGTGTAGATGGATTCTAGAACACCTTGGAATAATAAAGCAGCTCCCCCTGAATGTAGGACCTACATGCTTTAAATTAAAAAAGCAAAATGAGTCAGAAAAGATAAGAGATTGTGGGAATTAGGATAGACAAAGAAGAACTAGTAAAATGTGGATTGAAAAAGGAGCCTGAGGGGCGCCTGGGTGGCGCAGTCGGTTAAGCGTCCGACTTCAGCCAGGTCACGATCTCGCGGTCCGTGAGTTCGAGCCCCGCGTCGGGCTCTGGGCTGATGGCTCGGAGCCTGGAGCCTGTTTCCGATTCTGTGTCTCCCTCTCTCTCTGCCCCTCCCCCGTTCATGCTCTGTCTCTCTCTGTCCCAAAAATAAATAAACTTTGAAAAAAATTTAAAAAAAAAAAAAAAAAGAAAAAGGAGCCTGAAATCATCCAAAGCAGGGGGAAGATGAAGCTACAACTCACATGTAGGCATGAATTTTGAACTTGGGGGTCTTGCACAGAGTAATGCCATTTTTCACCTCTATTATTATGGATTTCTCTTGTCATAATCTAATACAGTCATGCAAGGACCTACTTGGAATGAAATGGTCCCTCATAATTTCTTGGACAAAGGTACCATAGAAGTTACTTGTGTTGCCATTTGTTCCATCACAACGTTTCAAGGCCACTTAGGTAATTCACAGTGGAGATGTATGGACCAGGCTAGGTCATCTTTAACACACTGTTTTACTCTTACTAGTTAGGAAATTCTGAAGTGAAAACTATAAAATGCCACATACTGATTTCAATAGCTACTCAAAGATAAAAATGTATGTATAGCTAAGATTCTTTTTAGCAAGATCTAGCTAAATGGATCCTGCCACATCTGAAGTATTTGGCCCTCTGGAGGGGAAAGGCAGCACTCCATTTTACCACTAAGCAATCCTCCTATTCATTGTACAATTGTCCTGAGATGTACCAGTGATTATTTCTGATTTTCCAAAGAACATGAAACAATTGTGGAAGGAATGATTAAATTCTTCTCAGAGCACAGGGCAAACTTTTTAGCTTTATAGCCTGACAGCTGAGATTACACACAGACAACACTCAGTTTCCTATAACCTCAGGCTCACACTATTTTATATCCGAAAAAAGACCATGTTGTTTCCCAGCTTCAACACAGAGTTCCAAAAGAGAAAAAGAGACATTAGACTCTTGTGTCCCAATGATCCAGAGAAATGGAGGCAGAGCCAGGGGTGCAGGAATTGTGTTGTTTCACAAGAGAAAGTAGAATGGAGAAAGAAGGATGATGTATCAGTCAGCTCCTGCCACAATAATGCAGCATAAGAAAATATCCCCAAACTCGGGGGACTACAACGTAAGTATCAATCTTTCTTGGACATGCCATTTAGCTTGGCAAGCATGAGAGCTCCAGACTGCGAGTTGGCTCCAGAATGCACTTTGGGACCAGATCTACCCCAGATGTCTTTCATCTTCCTTGGAAAACGACTACCTAGAGCAAGTTTTTCCTGACACTCAGCAGTTAATTATATAAGACTAAGAATCAAATGTGAGAAAAAGCTGGAGCCTAAGATTCTCTGGAGACATATGAAGAAGAAGAAAAAAGATACCATTCATGACTGGGGAAGCATGGTTCTCTCCAAACAGGGTTCCTGACCTCACACACTTGCTCCCATCTTCCACATTTACTTTTATGATGGGCTTCTGAATTTTCTCCACTCCTTAAAATCTAGTGATACTTGGCTAAATTCATAGGCCCTAAAATGTTTGTTTGATATTTAAAAACAAACAAACAAAGAGAAAGGCCACACTTTGACAATACATAGCAGAGCCCTCTTTGTAAGTTACTCATTTTCTGTGAGCCTCGGTCTCGGCAAAATGGGATTTTTTAGTGTAGACAATATTGGCACCCTAAAAGCTGTAAAGCAACTCAGAAGGGAATGGAATTCCAAAGTCTTGAGCATCTTGCTGAGAGAAATGCTAGAATTATATAAATTTAGCAACATCTTTTCCATAAATAAAAATCACAACTAAGAGTTTCTAAAGGCCTACTCTGAACCCAAAATAAATATGTTAAGAGATACTTACTGGGACAATTGCCCTAAGAAAGAGGCTTCGCTCTGCAGCTGAATTTATGTTCTCCGAGGGCGGGTGTCAGGGTTGGCAGAGATCTCAGGGACAGGAATGAGGAAAGCCAAGAATGATATGTAGGATGCATGATTTTTCCCCTTGATGTAGGCACAGGGGCTGCTAGAAGTCGATCCCCATCCCCCTCGAGCTCAGTCTCTTCCCCACCCTCCATGGGTTGAGGCTCCATGCAGATGAGTGAAGATGGGGATCAGAGGGAGTGAACCAGCAAAGCCCACTCAGAGGGTACTGGGTGCACTGGTCTACTTGGGCTATGCTGCATTTAGCTCTCTACAGAACGATTTCACTTGCTGAACAAACAAGCTGCCGTGAGCATCTTCCTACAACCGCTTACCTCAGGTGATGAACAGCAGAGCACGGTGGTGAAACCACCCAGGCCTTGTCACTTCTGCTTGTGCTGTTGAGTTCTGGAGGTGTTGTGATTGCCCTTAGCCTCCAGGCTCAGGGCAAATGCCTGAACCTACAGGAACAGCACATTCTTGCATTAACCACCTGAGTCTTGTCAGCTGCTAGAGGAAGAGGAGGCTTCTAGGACTGGAAGATCAACGTGGCAGCAGGCCCAGCTCTCTGAGTTCAGGGCAAACTGAGTGAGGAAGGAGCGGCCTCACGTGATGGAGGGAAGCAAGGTGCCAGCTGAAGCTGGAAACTGGCTCCCTGATAAGGTGAGCAAAGCTACGTCCCAGTCCTTTGGGACCACCTTCCAGGATGGGGACAGACCTCTAGCCCGGAGAGGAAACAGGCAAGAATAGGATCATCAAACTGCCAGCTGGATGATTTCTACGCTCTGGGTGTTTTCTTGGTTTGCTTTCCTCATGTTCTCCCTCAGCAGTGACTAAAGTAATTGTGTCTTTTCATGCCGGTCTATCTCAGTGGTGAAACTTTCTGGAGGAAACAGGGCTCCACCAACCCAGAGCCGCACGTAGGGGCGGGGTCGCTGTATGGGTGCCTCGGAGGTGATGGACTTGGAGCTGCTCTACGAGGCGGTTTCCCCCAGTGGGACGCTGCCAAGTTTTCATTTTAAGAGAAGGGTTCCCCTTTCACAAGGGATAACATGTTATTTGTTGTATTCATGGCCAAGAATGTGGTCTCTGGAATCAGACCTATTACTCAATTTGGTCCCATCACTTACAGCTGTGTGATCTTGGATAAGCTTCTTAATCAGCTAAATCAGTTTCGCCATCCATAAAATGGAGGTAATTATTGTAACTTACAAGGTTGTTGTAAGAATTAAATAAAGTAATGCATGTAAAGTCCTTGGCACAAGGCCTGGAAGAACTGAACACATATTTATCATCATTACTATTGTTATCATTTGTCCTTACACTTTCTGGAAATTCAGAAAACAGAGGTGATTTTCTCAGAGCGATGTAGGCTGAAAGGAATTGCTAATTGTTCCATCTCCCTCTCCTACTTCTTTCTCCCCATCATAAGTGAACTGCTGATTCCAAATAATTTTAATAAAGGTCACACTTTCCAGGGTGGGAGACAACGGTCACTAAAAGTTAGTGAAGCTCTTTTCCTAAGACCAGCCGGCCCCTGAGATGAGCAAGCAGGAAAGAAAACAGGTGTTCCTTGTGTCTCCTGGTGCAGAACGAGGGCCTTAATATTAATCAAATTCTCAGGAAAAACAAAAAGGGAAAAAAAACGACTCTTTCACTAACATTAAAATTTTACTAAAATTCCGTTATTAGGCATACAGTTTATAAGTCCATGACTCACAGCACATAAAGGAAAACTTAAATTGGAACTGAAACCTCTCCTCTCCCATATGAAAAACAGCGAAGTTCACTAAATAAGAAAAGAGAGAAATGATGCAAGAGGCCAGATCTTTTACTCTGAGGAAGGTATTTTTAGACAACGAGAAGAGGACAGGGGTGGCTGGGGCATGGGAGTGGAGAATCTGAGTCAGGTCAGAAGCAAAAGGAAGTGTCACCAGAGACACCCCCCAATATGTTGGATACAGTACCTCAGACTTCATCGGGCTTGCCCTGTGAGAACCAGCAGAAAAGCAAACATAATGGCGCTAGTCTTCCAGTAAAGAAATTACTTATGTTGGCAGAGTATAGGATGCCAGTTGTGGTAAGACTGATGATACCGGGTGGAAAAGAGGAAGGAAGGGGGTCTGCTTGCTCCTATCTCTTTCCAAGCACAGCAGGGAGGCAGCAGCAAACTATCAAATGAATTCCATCGTGAAATTCTAGGTGATCAGTGGTACAGGTTCATGAAGTCAGCAAATATAGGGAAGGCAGGAAGACTCAATGGGTCAGAGAAACACTGGAGGTGAGGAGTGGGAGAAGGTAGATATTAAAAACAGGAGGAGGGGCGCCTGGGTGGCTCAGTCGGTTAAGTACCCGACTTCAGTTCAGGTCATGATCTCACAGTTTGTGGCTTTGAGCCTCGCGTCAGGCTCTGTGCTGACAGCTCAGAGCCTGGAGCCTGCTTCGGATTCTGTGCCTCCCTCTCTCTGCCCCTCCCCCACTTGTGCTCTGTCTCTCTCAAAAATAAATCAACATTTTAAAAAATGAGGAAAACTGAAATAAAACAATAGCCAATGCAGAAACAATAGTGAGCCAAAGTTTGCTCAACCAAAAGAAATCAGGCTAAGAAAATTATGTAGGCAGTTTTACAAACACTTCAAGTAACTGATATTAATCTTACAGAAACTGTTTCAGTGATCAGAAAATGTAAAAAGTCTACTTACCTCATTTCAGAATGCCAATATAACCGCAATACCACCACAGAATAGTAACAGTATAATAAAAGAAAATTTATATCTGTCTCATGAACATAGATTCAAAAATACTAAGTAAATAATGGCACATCAAATTCAGTATGTTTTTTTTTTTCGGCACGGTTTTTAAAAAATTAATGAGAAGCGTTAATTCAGTCTTAAAGTTTCAGGTTTTTGCCAAAGGAAACAACTCTAAATTTTTAAAAATCAGGGAACTTCCCGTTTTTGCCAACTTGACCACAAACTCCATTCCATAGTAAGATCCAGGGAATATATTAAGTGCACGTAAACAGGTCCTTAAACCACTTGCCTAATGCTTCAGTCACCAGGTTCTTATACCACCAACGGGAAGGGCAAGAGGAGCATGACCCCTCCTTTAAGTACACTTCCTCAACACCTCACAGAACATGTTCACTTGCATACCATTGGCTGGAACTTAGTGAAACGGCCACCCCCAACTTCAAATGCAGCTGAGAAATGTGGTCTTTGTTTCAGGCAACCCTATTACCAGTTAAGTCAGCAGATCCCCTACTTAGATAGATAGATAGATAGATAGATAGATAGATAGATATAGGTAGAGACAGATGATAGATAGATATAGGTAGAGATAGATGATAGATAGATAGGTAGATAGATATAGGCAGAAAATGGATAGAAACACAATAGTAAAACTGTAATTAAAAAAAGTTCCCACTGATAATAAATAAATACAAAAATACAAAATAAATACAAAAATCAGCCACAAAAAGTCTTTGGGCAAAGATAGACATTATCAAAAAATGAAATAGAAAGTTTGAATAAGTAGAGAGATATACCATAGTCATGGATAAAATGACTCAGTAACACAATTTATTCTCACCATATTAATCAATAAATTCGAAGCAACTTCAAGAAAATTTGAGCTGGTTTTTAAAGAAATCGTCAAGCGAGTCATAAAAGAAGTATCCAGATATTAAATAATAATTAAGTTGAAAAGGAGTAGAAAAATAGACAATATAGTGGCAGAAAAAGATCTGAGCATACACAGAAACTTGGTATCTGGCAGTGAGGAAATAACATAGCATACGAATCAGTGAGTGTGTTAGGTTTCTCCAGAGAAACAGAAGCAATAGGATCCATGTGCACATGTATGTCTGTAGATCCATACACCTGTATATCTACATGTGCATTTCTATTGAGAAAGAGAGAGATTGACTTTAAGGAATTAGCTCACATGGTTGTGGAGGCAGGCAAGTCCAAACCTTAGTAAGTAGGTAGGCCAGTGGGCTGGAGACCCATGGAAGAGTTGATGCTGCAGTTTAAGTCTGATGGCAATTTGCTAACAAAATTCCCTCCTCTTCTGGGGAAGTCAGTCTTTTTCTGTTAAGGCCTTCAACTGATTTGACGAGGCCCACCCACCTACATTATGGAAGGTAATCAACTTTACTCAAATTCTACTGATTTAAATACTAATTTCAGATTTAAAAAGTACCTTCTCGGAAACATCTAGAATACTGTTTGGCCAAATTTCTGGGTACTTTAGCCAAGTTGACATATAAAATTAACCATCACAGTGGAATAAGAGCTATTGTAAATGTGATATTGGAAAAAATAATTATCTATATGAAAAAAATTAGATCCCCACTTACTTCACTCCAAGAAATAACACTAGATGAATTAAACAGTTAAATGTAAAGCAGTAAAAATTTCAAACATTGAGAAAAATATAAAATATTTTTGTTGCCCCAGAGTAGAAAAACACTAATTTGTGAAAATTAGAAACAACCTCTTACCTATCAATGGGAATGGATTCTGAGTATGTCATATATTCAATATTCATTTAATAGTTTATTACATAACAGCTATAATGAATGACCTCTAGAGCTGTGTTACATAACAAGTATCCAAATAGATAAACCTCAGAAACAATGTGTAGTCTGATCCTATTTATACAAACTTTGAAAACCTGCAACACAGTGTTATATACTACTCATGAGTTGTGTGGATATATGTATATGTAAATGGAGTTAAGAATAAAAATGTGAATGACAATGGTAAACACCAATTTCATGACAGAGGTCATCCTTAATACATGAGGGAACGGAATGGGATCTGGGAGTGTGACAAGAAGTGCTTCACCTATATCTGTGATACTTTAAGAAACAATATGAGGGGCACCTGGGTGGCGCAGTCGGTTAAGCGTCCGACTTCAGCCAGGTCACGATCTCGCGGTCCGTGAGTTCGAGCCCCGCGTCGGGCTCTGGGCTGATGGCTCAGAGCCTGGAGCCTGTTTCCGATTCTGTGTCTCCCTCTCTCTCTGCCCCTCCCCCGTTCATGCTGTGTCTCTCTCTGTCCCAAAAATAAATAAACGTTGAAAAAAAAAAATTTAAATAAAAAAAAAAAAAATAAACAGTTAAATGTAAAGCAGTAAAAATTTCAAACATTGAGAAAAATATAAAATATTTTTGTTGCCCCAGAGTAGAAAAACACTAATTTGTGAAAATTAGAAACAACCTCTTACCTATCAATGGGAATGGATTCTGAGTATGTCATATATTCAATATTCATTTAATAGTTTATTACATAACAGCTATAATGAATGACCTCTAGAGCTGTGTTACATAACAAGTATCCAAATAGATAAACCTCAGAAACAATGTGTAGTCTGATCCTATTTATACAAACTTTGAAAACCTGCAACACAGTGTTATATACTACTCATGAGTTGTGTGGATATATGTATATGTAAATGGAGTTAAGAATAAAAATGTGAATGACAATGGTAAACACCAATTTCATGACAGAGGTCATCCTTAATACATGAGGGAACGGAATGGGATCTGGGAGTGTGACAAGAAGTGCTTCACCTATATCTGTGATACTTTAAGAAACAATATGAGGGGCACCTGGGTGGTCCAGTGGGTTAAGTGTCTGACTTCAGCTCAGGTCATGATCTCACAGTTCATGAGTTTGAACCCCACATTGGGCTCTGTGCTGATAGCTCAGAGCCTGGAGCCTGCTTCAGATTCTGTGTCTCTTTCTCTGCCCCTTCCCCACTCACAATCTCTCTCTCTCTCTCTCTCTCTCTCTCTCTCTCTCTCTCTCTCTCAAAAATAAGTAAACATTTTTTTGTTTTTAAAAAAGAAACAATGTGAAGCAAGGGGGGCATAACAATATAAGGGGGACACAGGTGCTCTTTTGGCTATTCACTGCACTTGTTTGTTATACTTTGAATTTTCAAAATAAAAAATTAAGAATTTGCTAGTAATCTAATAATGCTGTCACAAAAAGGCCAATATCTGTTCCTAAAACATATTTTGGGCATCTTATACATGTAAAGTGGTTTCCTGACTTGGTAAAATGACTTCCATTTAGCTCACTCTGAATATCTTTAATTTCCGTTAAGTACAAATTCTAACACCACACACTTGTAGGTTCTTTTTTTTTTTTTAAGAACATGATAGTTGTCTTTTTTCTTTTAATGTTTATTTATTTTTGAAAGCATGAGAAAGAGAGCACAAGCAGGGGAGGGGCAGAGAGAGAGGAGACACAGAATCTGAAACAGCTCCAGGCTCTAAGCTGTCAGCACCGAGCCTGATGTGGGACTCAAACCCAGGAACAGCGAGATCATGACCTGAGCCGAAGTCACACGCTTAACCAACTGAGCCACCCAGGCATTCCTGTAGATTCTTAAGAAATGCTTTTGTTGATATGAATTTAAAAACCTGTCAGTGAACAAAAATATAGGAAAGTGGTAAGGAAGAGATAAATAGCCATAATGTTTAGCCAACTGGAAGAAAAAAATATAGCTAGTGCTTTTCACAAAAATTTGTAGTATGTATTCATTTCATTTGTGCACACATGAACTGCTATAATTGGCATGTAATAAAATCTTGCTAATATTCTCCAGTTAAATTGTATGTGCTATGAATTAAAGCGATTGCCATTTTCACCTTTCAAATATTTGAATTAATACAGTAATATAATAAAAGAAAATTCAGCAAAACTTAGTTTCCTCCTATCTTCTTGCACAGACCTTGAGATTAACTTGTGTATATAATTGTTTGTGTGAAAACTATCAAGCGAGGCATCCTAGCAAGTAGAAAACCAACAGGCTGAGAAGTGAGAGACTCTTGGGTTCCATTCCAAGCCCTGCCACGTTCTAAATGTGTGACCTCACTTGGGAGATCTCCCCTATTGAGCTTCAACTTCCTTGTCTATAAAATGTAGATAATCACACCTTCCTTACAAGGTGAAGGATCAATATGTACACTCATGTGTGAAGTGTAAACACAGTCATAGCATGACATGACAGCAAGTTGGAGTAGTTACCACTAGCTTTAACATATGGCTGTGTATATTTCCACCCATATTTAAATTTAGCCATAGCTTTAATCCAAGGCAAATTAAGCACTGTCCAAGTGAAAAACATGATTTAGTCATTCAGAGTCCATGATTTCTAAGCAAACTTTAAAGGCACTTGGAAATATTGGAAAAAATGCAGCCACAGCTTATGCTAATTCTCCAATTTTGAGTAATAACTTTCACAGAAAGACTTGCTCATCTACAAATGGGCCATAGTGTGTGCATTGTTAGAAGCACTGAAGAAAACTAAATACTTTCAATTTATACACTCGTTTTCTTAAAGGTCTGCTCTCTATCAGTCTATATGTTTTATCACGTTCAGTGTGGCACTAAACATGGAGGAAGTCCCTGAGCTTTTCCTTCAAGGGAGAATTTGCTGCAAAACGTGCCGGTAGCTGAAAGCACCCAAGTGTGCCACCCTGTCCGTCAACTACAGTTTTCAATTCCAGCTGACGACGGAGCATGGAGGATGTGAGGGCCCAACTATTTCTGCCCAACGTGGTCCTTCTCTGTGGTCCGTCATTGCACCAGAGCTCTCTGTTGGTCTGGCCAAGACTTTCTTGGGGCTGCACCAGTGTGAGGCTCTGACCATACTTCCCTCCATCCTACTCCCAAGTCACAGGACTCGCTGTGTGAGTACTATACTCCCATCCAAAGGCTTTCCCTGCCTACATCTGCTCTCTCTCACCTTTATCTTTCACCCCAGTAAGTCTCCTGTACTTCTTACTGTTTTAGTTTCTGCTTCCTGGAGGACCTGCACTGACATAAAGAGAAAATATTGTCCCCCCATAAGGAATTTATAATCTAGAATATAACACAAATTAGAAGATAATATAAATCTATATTATATATACATAATCTGTAATATAAATTATATTACTATGGAAACATGTAAAATTTAAAAGCACATTATGATCAGTCCACTGCAAAACAATTATAGCTCAATACCCACCGCCCAAAAAGCTAATAAAGTTTAATGACTTAATAGATACATTTTTTAGAGTCTTTCTGTCCTGCTTTCTGTTCTATATGTTCTAGGGACAACGGAAGAAGGTGGGGCAGTAATTCAGAGAAAAAAATCCAACTTTTAATTATTAGATCCTACCATGGCTAGCAAGAACTGTAGCTATGGTTACTCTGACCAACAGTACCTGACACTATTCAGATCCTTCCTTTTTGAAGAATTATAGGGTGTAATTGACTCTTCAACGCCAAGAGACCATTCTTGAGATTTATTGATGGCTAGTTGAATTGATACAAGTACACATAAGCAAGCTATAAAAGTAGTATTTGAGAAAAATATGGCAAGATATCCAACATATTTATTTATTTTACAAATATTTGCTGCACCTTGTGGGCAAGGCTCAGTGTTAGTGCTATGCTATTGGAGAGTTATAAAAATGAAGCAAATATGTATTTCCTCAAGGAGCTTAGGCTCCAGTTGGGTTATTCAAAATTATTTAGATATTTCCTTTTTAAAGTCATACTTGCAAATTTGGAAATATTCAAAAAGCAAGGAAAAGTAGCCAGAAGAAAAATACAGAAAAAAAAATAAAGATAAATACAAGGCATTAATTTATTTAAAAAGGCAAAGATAAAATGCTCTGGGAATTCAGAATCAAAGGCAATACTTCCACCAGGGTTGAGAGCAGAGAAAGGGAGTATCATAGAAAATTTCACAGGGAAGGTGGGATTGAAGATGGAAGGGACAGGATTTGGACATCCAGCATAGACATAAAGCCATGCCCTGAAAAGAGAGGGAAACAACAATGTGAGGTAAACAGAGCAGCAAGGACATGAGGAGCTCACTGGGGAGGTGGAGGGGGGACGGGGGGGGGGTGGTGAGGAGGACATTAATTCAGGTTTTCTGGCACAAAGGATAAATCAAGACATATGGTGAAAAGTTGGTTGGAGAGATAAGCTGAAGATGGAATTGGAGGGCCTTGAGTGGTACACAGAGGCTCTTATTTTATATTTTGCACCCCACTGTCAAGAAAGAGAATGCTAAAACAAATGCACAAGTGTGGTCTTTTACAGTAAGAATCAGCTCTGACTTTAGTGTCGCAAAGAAACAAAACTTTCCACCCGTTTGGAAAAACAATTGCAATAAAGAACAAGTGACTTTGCCTGACTGAAGAGAAATAATGGTAAAGACCTATGCATTTCATTTAGTTAGGTTTGTAAATATGTATTCTATACCTGCTTTTATCCTAGAAAAAAAGTTTTTCAATATATTTCTCCATAAAAATTATAAAATTTTCATATCTGATGTCTGTGTGCACAAAACATAACATACTCGAAACTTCACTTAGCTTGGAGTAGGAGATTTAGGTTCTGTATTGTATCAGTTAGAAAACTTTGAGCTCCCAGTGAAGAAAGAAAGAAAGAAAGAAAGAAAGAAGAAAGAGAAGGAAAGGAAAGGAAAGGAAAGGAAAGGAAAGGAAAGGAAAGGAAAGGAAAGGGAGGGGAGGGGAGGGGAGGGAGGGAGGGAAGGGAAGGGAAGGGAAGGGAAGGGAAGGGAAGGGAAGGGAAGGGAAGGGAAGAGAAGGAAAGGGAAGGAAAGGGAGGAAAGAGGGAGGGAAGAAGGAAGGAAAGAGGGAGGGAAGAGGAAGGAAGGAAGGAAGGAAGGAAGGAAAAAAAGAACACAACTCAATTAGCTTAAGCAATTAAGATTACTGTTTTGTATAACTAGGAATCCACTGCAGAAAGTTTCTGGAACCAGTTAATTCTGCAGCTCAACAACATCATCCATCACCCACTCTCCCATGCACGTGCACATGCACTAGATTTCCATTCTTCTTTGCCATCTTCAGCATGCAGTTCCCTTTTAGGCTAGTGCCCTTCATGGTGACAAAATGGCTGCCTCAGTTCTAGGCATCAAATCTCATTCAGCAATGTGCAGCTAAAGAAAGGAGGGTATGTGTTTACTTGCATGAGCCAGAGAAAATTTTTTTTAATGTTTATTTACTTTGAGAGAGAGAGAGAGAGAGAGAGAGCATGAGCTGGGGATGGGCAGAGAGAGAGGGAGAGAGAGACTCCCAAGCAGGCTCCTTGCTAACAGCACCCTGCCATGGGTCTGGGTCCCACAAACCATGAGACCATGACCTGAGCCAAAATCCAGAGGCAGCGCTTAACCAACTGAGCCACCCAGATGCCCTGAGCCAAAGAACTTATACTGGAAGCCCTTCAACAATTCTTTGGCCAGTTACCAGTATGAGTTGACAAGAACCCTCTTAAGGCTGAGACCAATCAGGATTAGCTCTGGGGCAGTGACACAACGGTGGACACTTGAAAAATCAGAATCAGCTACCAAGAATGAAAGGTCTTAGGTTGGTGGCACCTGGGTAGCTCAGTAGGTTAAGCATCTGACTTTGGCTCAGGTCATGGTCTTGTGGTTCGTGAGTTCAAGCCCCATATTAGGCCTTGTGCTGACAGCCCAGAGCCTGGAGCCTACTTCAGATTCTTTGTCTTCTTCTGTCTCTCTCTGCCCCAACGCCACTCAGGCTCTGTCTCTCTCTGCCTCTCAAAACTAAATAAACATCAAAAAAAATTTTTTTTAATAAATAAATAAATTTTTTTTTAAGAAAAGAAAGGTCTTAGGTTGACAACCAACAATGCTTACTGTATAGTCTACCATTATGTTACTATATGACTGTGTATGGCAGTTAACATCTCTGAGCCACAATATCTTCATTTGAAAAGAAGGAATTTTGTAAGTTCCACATGTTACTTTTTTTCCTTTTTAATTTTTTTTGTTACTCTAGTTGACACACTATGTTATGTTAGTTTTAGGTGTACAACATAGAGATTTGAAAACCCTATACACACTACTAGGAATTTACCCAAGGGATACAGGAGTACTGATGCATAAGGGCACTTGTACCCCATTGTTTGTAGCAGCACTCTTAACAATAGCCAAATTATGGAAAGAGCCTAATGTCCATCAACTGATGAATGGATAAAGAAATTGTGGTTTATATACACAATGGAGTACTACATGGCAATGAGAAAGAATGAAATATGGCCCTTTGTAGCGACGTGGATGGAAATGGAGAGTGTTATGCTAAGTGAAATAAGCCATACAGAGAAAGACAGATACCATATGGTTTCACTCTTATGTGGATCCTGAGAAACTTAACAGAAACTCGTGGGGGAGGGGAAGGAAAAAAAAAAAGAAAGGAGGTTAGAGTGGAAGAGAGCCAAAGCATAATAGACTCTTAAAAACTGAGAATAAACTGAGGGTTAACGGGGGGGTGGGAGGGAGGGGAGAGTGGGTGATGGGTATTGAGGAGGGCACCTACTGGGATGAGCACTGGGTGTTGTATGGAAACCGATTTGACCATAAACTTCATATATTGAAAAAAAAACCCTATACATTATTCTCTGCTCACCATAAGTGTAGCTACAATCTGTTACCATACAACGCTACTACATTCCCTATGCTCACCTTTCATCCCGGTGACTTATTCATTCCATGACTGGAAAGCTGGACCTCCTACTCTCCTCCACCTATTCTGTTTACCCCCCCACACACACACACTCATCTCCTATCTGGAAACCACCAGTTTGTTCTTTGTGTTTTATGGACCTGTTTCTGCTTTTGTTTGTTTGTTGAGCTAAGTGGAATTAGCCACATGTTACTTTGAAATTTACTGTTAATTATCCCACATTAAAATTTATTTTTCTCTTCAAAACTTTTCTGTTTAGTTGTATTTCTTGTTTTTATTCTGACTGAAATTCAGTAAATTAGTGATTTAATGTTGCAAAGGATTTCAGAGAAAATTGTGATGAACAGCAAACTAGTAAAAAAAAAAAAAAAAAGCATTTGCAATCCACACACAGAGAAGGGGCTGATTTCATATATATGTGCAAAAAATAGAAAAAGAACTCCTTCAAATGGAAAGAAAAAAAAAACATTAAAAAATGGGCAAATTAGAGTGCCTAGGTGGCTCAGTTGGTTAAGCAACCAACTCTTGATTTTGGCTCAGGCCATGATCCCAAGGTCATGAGATTAAGCCCCGTGTCTGGCTCTGCACCAAGAGTGGAGCTTGCTTGGGATTCTCTCTCTTCCTGTTTGCCCCTCCCCCCGCCTCATGCTTGCTCTCTCTCTCTCTAAATAAATAAATAAATAAATAAACATTCTTTAAAAATGAGCAATGTTTATGAAAAGACAGATCCTAAAAGAAGAAATACAAATGATTCTTTTTTAAAAATTTATTTATTTATTTATCTATTTATTTATTGAAAGAGAGAGAGAGAGAGGAAGGGGGTGAGAGAAAGGGAGGGAAAGAATCCCAAGCAGGCTCCACACTTCAAGCCCAGAGCCTGATAGGGGGTTTGATCTCACAACCATGAGATCATGACCTGAGCTGAAATTAAGAGTCACAGTCAGACGCTTAACCAACTGAGCTACCCAGTAGTACAAATGATTTTTAAGTACAAGAAAATGATGCACCCTTAGTCACAATGAGAGCAATGGTCATTAGAGCTACATTGTGATGCCATTTTTTACCCATTGGATTGGCAATGGTCCAAAAGTTTGGTAATGCCTTCTATGGGCAAAACCTCAAACAGCAGTAACCACATGTGTTGCTAACAGGACTGGAGACTGGGTTGACTCCTAGTGAGGATAAGTTGCCTGTAGCTTTCCAAATCACAAATGAACATGCCCTGACCCATAAAGGCCAATTTTAGGGAATTATCCTGCAGATGTACCTTTGGTAATAAGATAATTCATCACAAATTTATGTTTTTTAAATATTGAAAAATCTAAGTGTTCATCAATAGGGGATTGGTTAAAAATATATAAACTTGGCTGCATATGTACAGAAATGGTATAAATCTGAGGAAACACAAAGAAAAAAGAAAGAGTGAGGTGATGATACATATACTAAGGTGAAAATATCTCCAAGAAGCACAGGAAAAGAATGCCTGTAGTGCACTATTTCTTTAAGAAAGGGAGCAATAGCTTAGAAACAAGTTACACTGATTACCAATGTGGAAGGGAACTTGACAACTGGGGGACAGAGTTGGGAGAAAGGTCTTTCTCACTGTAAATTATTTTCTATTTTTTGAGTATTTATATGTATGTACTGCCTATTCAAAGGTAAATAAAACACTTTTAATTTGTTATGATAGATGCTTTATAAATCTTAAACGGATGCTTCATACCTATCTTACCAAATGTTCCCAGTATTCATCATAAGTTAAAAAAAGTAACCCAGAATATACATTTCTATCCAGGAAAGATACACTTTTTTACATTTAAAAAGTATAAAAATATAACCAACCTAGTTGGTTCAGTCAGTTAAGCATCCAACTCTTGATTTTGGCTCAGGTCATGATGTCACAGTTTGTGAGGCTCTGAGCTCTGTTGTTCCTAGGAACAATACATATGGGGTAGTTGATATTGGTTCATAAAACTATACATCTGGAAATCGATAATGTGTAGACATCCAAACTTCAGTATCCTGCAGTCAGCTGCTGTGGTAGCCATGTAGTCCACTCACAAAGAGAACCTTCAGGTCAGGAAAGGTGCCACCACATTTCCCTATCCACTAGTTCATCTACCAAAAGCCAGAAAAATATGACTTGACCCTCAATAAAGATCAACCCTAAGCTTCACTTGTATCACTAAGGAGACTGGAACTTTCTTAGACATGGGAATTAAGACTACAACGTAGGTGAGCATGCATAACATTTATTTTGAATACTAGGCAAAGAGAAACTCCCCTGACTTTAGTTATAGCAAGCTATTTGGAGAAACTCTAAAGCAGTGGGTGGCTTGTCCAGAACAGTCTTGTCAGCCACTGCCAGAAATGGAACTCTCATTCATACATTTCTGGTTGCACGCCAGCAGTGTAAGTTTTTTACTTCATATCCTTCATATCCTCCTATTTACAAATGAATTCACTTGTAAATTATCTGCATGTATTTCTTTAGTAATCAATTATATACATTATAAAACCTGCACAAGAAATAGCAATTTTTAAAAGATCAAGAGAAAAGTTCTAATATTTTCATCTCATACTCCAATATCATGCACTCCCTTTGGTGTGAACACTCTAACATAGGATATCAAAAATTAAGTAATTTGGCTATTTTGTCAAAATTTTCATACTATTAGACATCTTCTTTGTGAGTATAATTATAATTAATACCTGTACCTAAACAGATAAGATGACTTATTTGTCTAAAAATATTTCATGATCCTGAACTGCACAAAGAGCTGCATTCTACATGCTTTGAGTGAAGTAAAGATTAAGAATTCCTTTTCCCTGTGCTTAACAAGCATAGAATTTGTAGGAATGTTGAAATCTACACTTTTATGTAAAATCTGTATTACTATGAAGTGATAACAACAGTCCATTCAAATGCTTTAAAGTTTAGAGGGCAGACAGAAGATCATCTCAACAGGATCTACAAGAAAGACTCGACTAAATAGACTAGGTTACATCTTGGCTCTGAATCATAAGAAGCTTTTCTTTTTTTTTTTTTTTTTTTTTTTTTTTTTTTAGGTTTATTTGTTTTAAGAGACAGACAGAGCATGTGAGCCTGAGTGGAGGAGGGGAAGAAAGACAGGAAGAGAGGGAGAATCCCAATCAGGGTCTGTACTGTCAGCTTGGAGCCCAACTTGGGGTCCACGCAGGGCTCAAACTCATGAGCCATGAGATCATGACCTGAGCCAAAATCAAGAGTCTGATGCTTAACCGACTGAGCCACCCAGGCACCTCCATAAGAATATTTTCAACTGATAAAGGATGGAGGCACAGAGGTTATTACACAGAGGATGGCAGGAGCAAAAGGTTATAATGTTGGGAAGTCTCCAAAGGACAAAGAGAGGTAAGGTGGAAGTGTGAACTGGGAGTCAGTTTGTAGAGGACCTCGAATCATTGACTAAGGATTTTTGTTGTTTGCAGGACACACATTAAGAAAGCTCTAGAAAGGATGTGAAGGAATTGAAGAATTCTAGAGTAAGAATTAGGACACCTGGTTCTAGTGCCACTTATATTTATTTAACATCAAGGACATTTCTCAATTTCTCCAAACATCATTTCCTTTCCTAGATGAAAGCTTCCTTCATCCCTGATATTCTGTAATTCCTCAAGGACTTTTGAGCCTGCTTTGGCTTAAGCTGCTCTCTGGTTAAAAGTGTATCATAATAATCCAGAGGAAGGTCACCACTAATCCAGAGGTGGCCTACACTCCGGAGGTGGCACTAGAAGAAGACAGTGGTGTCCATAGTAAGGGGGCACACACTTCTGTGCTACAGGCTTTACTCACAGAATTGTTCAAATGGGATTAGGAAGGAAGGAAGAATATGAATGACGTTGCCAAGATGTCATTGGGTCATACTGAGTGATTGGAAACAGGGGGATGGGAGAGAGAAAAATGCAAGAGGATTAAAAGATTGTTATCTTATATTACCAATAGAATTTTAGCACCATTCACTAATAGACTGGGAAATATATATATATAAATGTATATATATATATATATATATATTATATATATAAGGATATATATAATATATTAACTATATATATATTAACTATATATATTAACTATATATATATTTTTTTTGAAGGAGCAAGTGAGGACAGTTTGGGGCTTATTGAGTTTTTTTCTTAAGTTAATTTTTATTTATTTGGAGAGAGAAAGAGAGAGATCATGAGCAAGGGAGGGACAGAGAGAGAGGGGGGGGGAGAGAGAGATTTCCAAGTAGGCTCCACACTCAGCACAGAGCCCAGGGCTCAATCTCAGGGCTGTGAGATTATGACCTGAGCTGATACAAGAGTCAGATGCTTAACAGACTGAACCACCCAGGCACCCCAGGGCTTATTGTGTTGAAGTGGGAGGAAGTTTGTCCAGGTCAAAATGTCCAGCAAGGAGTTTCCCCTAAGAAGGGAAAATTGAAAATAAAAAAATAATAAATAAATGTTTTCAAAGACATAGGAAAATTCTCAGAAAATGTTTTTAAGTAATATATATATATGTATATGTTTATATATATATAATATATATATAATATACATTTATATTTATTATACATATATATTTGATGGCAATGAATGTTAATATGTGTTCATGGAAAAGTTATAAAACAGTCAAATTATTATCAGTTATTCAGTCCATATTATTAATATATGAGCAATTTTTATTCTTTATACCATTTTGGTATTCTTCCAGGTTTCCATGATAAACATATATTACTCTTAAAAACAGAAAGGGGAAATAGTTAAAAATTCAAAAATAAAGTGATGATAAAGCCACTATTAAATCTAGATAAGACATTTTAAACATAAAGGCGCCTGGGTGGCTCAGTCAGTTAAGCATCCAACTCTTGATTTCAGCTCAGATCATGATCTCACAGTTGTGGGATCAAGCCCTGCATCAGGCTCCACGCTGAGCATGGAGGCTGCTTGGGAGTCTCTCTCTCTCTCTCTCTCTCTCTCTCTCTCTCTGCCCCTCCCCTGCCCACACTTTCTCTCTCAAAATGAATAAACAAACACTTTAAAAAAAGACATTTAAACATAAATGTCTCTGAAAAAGCAGGTATATTTCATAAGTACTCATACTGACTAAAAATCACACTCAAGAATCAATTATCTCAAGTCTTCAGAGTTCCAGTTACAAAGAATGAGCTATTTATTCTTACATTCCTGGTAGAATCAAGCATATTCTGTCTTCTTCCATAACAGGTTTCTGTATACTTACAGGAGATAGAGAAACATATCCAGACATGGAGAAGACCTCTGAGGGAGAAAAGGTAACACTAAGTTTCAAGATAGAAAACCTGTGTTTAAAAATTACCGCCCCATTAAATTAACTCTATTATCAAGCATTAAAACTGAAACTTCAGGAGCACCTGGGTGGCTCAGTTGGTCAAGAGTCTGACTTTGGCTCAGGTCATGATCTCATGGCTGGTGGGTTTGAGTCCCATGTCCGGCTCTGTGCTGGCAGCTCAGAGTCTGGAGCCTGCTTCGGATTCTGTGTCTCCCTCTCTTTCTGCCCTTCCCCTGCACATGCTCACTCGCTCTCTTTCTCTCTCTCAAAAATGAATAAACAGTAAAAAAATTTTTTAACTGAAATTCAATTTTAATTTTATGGTTAAAATATGTTGGAAACATCTTGTCCCATAACTCCTGATCAAAAAAAAAAAAAAAAAAAAAAGCTGTAACAAGTATAGGTGAAGTCTTAAGCTCTGAAGGAGACTCTTACTAAATTTAGAATTAAGCAATCTAATTTGTTAGGTCAAATGTAATGAAAGTATATAAAAAACAAATAAGTAAACTGGTTTTGTCTATTTAGACTCACATTGATGCTGACATTAATTATAATTAGGCTAGAGTAGAATTCAATAGTCAACAAGACACAAAATTCTTGGATTCCTCTGAAATTGGTTAGTATTTTCCCTTCCTAGCTATTTGAAAGGAAGCCATGTGGGTTACAACAACTTGTCTGTGACATTCATTTCTCCTAAGGACAACTCTCCCACAGCCACTTGTATATAGGTAAAGACATAGATGACCCATGTGATATAATGAATAAAGAAAATAGTGACAGAAACAATAGTCATTCCTTGTGTAATATTCAGGTAGGAAATAGCTCAAGAGCTAGGTGCTCATCTAGAATTTCTTAGCCCAATGGAAGTGATCACTGGGTCAGTCTAGACTACTGGTTCTATATCTGGAGCACCAGAGTGATGTCCAGCTTGATAGTGAACCTAGCCTAAAATAATTTCTCAAAAAGAACCACTGCACCATAGTTGACTTTCTAATATCCTCTGCTTGTTATCCCTTTTGAGTTTTTCAAAACAACCATAGCACATTACAAGGAACATCAGTTTTGGAACTAAAGAGACCTGGATTTAAATCTCAGTGCTATCATATGTAATCACCTTACCGTATGATACTATACTAGTCATTTAATCACTTGGAACCTGAGTTTTTTCATCTATGAAAGAGGGGGTGAAATTCTACCACAGGGGATAATCATGAGAATTAACTAAGATAGCAACTTACAAATGTTATAAATGTATCAACTTAATGCTAATGAAGCAAATGGTCATGTATATATATATATATATATATATATACACACACACACACACACACACACACACACACACATATATATATTCTCATACATACACACACATGTGCACACATACATATATACATATAAATATATATACAATATATTGTGGGTATTCTTTTAATATTTCAAATTGAATGCAACTTTTTCTTTTCAATACAAATCTAGAAAAGCCACAATTCCTCTCAAAGAGAGAGGTTTATTATAAGGAATTAGCATACATGATAATGGAAGCTGAGAAGTCCCAAGATCTGAAGTGAACAAGTTGGAGACCCAGAAGTGCGGATCATGTAAGTCCCACTCCAAAAGCTGACAGACTCCAGACCCTAGGAGAGCTGATGTTTCAGTTGAATTGGAGGCAAGAAGAGACTGATGTTCTAGCTCAAGCAGTCAGGGAGGAAGAGATTCCTCTTACTCACTGGAGGGTTAGCCTTTGTGTTTGATTCAGGCCTTCAACTGATTGCACGAACCCCACCCACATTAGAAAGGGCAATTTCTTTCACTCAGTCTTTGGATTCAAATGTTTGCCTCATCCAAAAACACCCTCACAGACACCCGGAATAATGGGCACCTTGTGACCCAGTCAAGTTGACACATGAAGTTATCCATCACTACAAAGTTCTAGTGATTTACCAGGAACATTCATTCTCCTTAGACCACTGGCTCTCCCAGATATCATCTCCAGCAATGGCAGAAACACATGAGAATGTCCATTGCATGCAAAAGCACATTTGAGCATCTGTTCATATCATGTCTGCTGACATTTGATTAACTAAAAGAAGCCTTGTGGAAAGCTCAATGTTAATGGGCCATGGAAATATATCTACCTCTGGTAGGGGAAAAGTGCAAAGTCATGGAGCAAAGGGCTTAGATACAGACAATGGCAAAAATTGAGGAAAATAATGCAATTTACTATGGTACCCCAGTTCCTGGTACCTATTAGATATTCAACAAATGTTATTTGTGTGCTTTTCCTTTCCTTCCACTCCAGTTCTACTTGCTGTTTTCCAAGAATCTTCCCATTCCTTTTTGCAATGTTCTACATTGAATACAAACACTTGACCTTGAACAATGCAGGGATTAGGGGTGCTGACTGCTCCCACCTCCACATAGTCAAAGATTTACATATGACTTTTGACTCCACCAAAACTTAAGTGCTAATAGCCTACTGGATACCAGAAGCCTACCATAAACAGTTGATTAACATGTTTTGTGTGTATTATATACTGTATTCTTACAGTAAAATAAACTACAGAAAGATAACGTTATTAAGAAAATCAAGGGGCGCCTGGGTGGCGCAGTCGGTTAAGCGTCCGACTTCAGCCAGGTCACGATCTCGCGGTCCGTGAATTCGAGCCCCGCGTCAGGCTCTGGGCTGATGGCTCAGAGCCTGGAGCCTGTTTCCGATTCTGTGTCTCCCTCTCTCTGCCCCTCCCCCGTTCATGCTCTGTCTCTCTCTATCCCAAAAATAAATAAACGTTGAAAAAAAAATTAAAAAAAAAAAAAAAGAAAATCAAAAGGAAGAGCAAATACATTTATAGCATTGTACTGTATTTATTGCAAAAAAAATTTGCATGTATGTGGAGCCACACAGTTCAAACCCATGTTGTTTAAGGGTCAACTGTATAATATTTTTGAGAACTAAGATAAGGCCATTAATAAGAAAATGCTCTTTCACCCTATGATAGGTTTCAGGTACCAGGCAAGTTGCTTCTTTAACCCACAATACCTGTTAATTCTTTTCCACAGGTGTTTCACAATCAATTAGGAATGTAAACTGTGTGCAGGTAATTTACATCCTATTCTTCAGCGTGCCCTACTTCACATTTGCTTATGTTGAATTTCACCTGCTCTTATTTTGCTCAATTAACTATGTTTGTTCCACAATTATCTAATCTATTTAGTATCTTCTGGAAGTCTTTAAAGTTCCTTTCTCATCTTTTCTTTGACTAAATAATTTATCTTCTGTTAACTGTCTTAACCATTCAGCCCTGCTTGTCAGAGAGGTCTTTGAAAATATGAACATTTCAAGTCCCAGTGTAGGAAGGCGAGGAGTTGTACAATTAATTTCTTTTCATGCTGTGACTTGCCTTTTTCACTTCCTTGTTTTACTAATCTCTCAACTTGTTTTTAAATCCATAATAGAATTTTAAGTCTCACTACAATGCTGCCAGTTGCTTCGTGTACTTCTTTATGGAACAAATATGAAGATCTTATCAAGATGTCAACAGTCACAGTTAATAACTCGAGGCAATGTGAAAATCACTTATAAACAACTGAAGGGTTCATATGGAATGCTAACCTTTAGAAGCTAATGTTTAACATTAATGTGTATTTAACCCTTAAGATCTCTTATTTCAAAGGAAGAGCATTAATATCTATTGCTTTGTCTAACATCTATCAGGCACTGTATGGACATGGCCAGATACTTTATTTCAATTTAATTATCACCACAATCTTACCAAATTGTTACTATTATATTCACTTTACCAATGAAGAAACCGAGTTAGCCTCAGTTTAAAGGATTTGACCAGGGTTGCCAGCAAAGGTGTGAATGTCCTAACGATTGATTCCAATGTCCACATTTTTTCTTCTAAACTTCCCTTAAAATCTCTTTCTTGGGGTGCCTGGGTGGCTCTGTAGGTTAAGCATCTGACTTTGGCTCAGGTCATGATCTCAAGGTTCTTGAATTCAAGCCCCACATCAGGTTCTGCGCTGACAGCTCAGAGCCTGGAGCCTGCTTCAGATTCTGTGTCTCCCCCTCTTTATGCCCTTCCCCTGCTCGTACTCTGTTTCTCTCTCTCAAAAATAAACAAACATTAAAAAAATTAATAGTTCTATCTCATTCTTTCTTGTTCTATGACTCTTCATGATAAACAAAAATTCTCACTGTCCCATAGCAAAATTGAAAATTAAGTATTTCATTCCAAAAATAAATTGAAGCTATAGGACAATGCATCACTTTTTTCAAACTATGCTCTTCCTTTTAAAAATTATGATATGTATTACTGGGGGATATCCCCCCTTTCCATTTGAGAACCAATCCTTCATAATATAAAAACCAGTTATAAAAACTACTTCCCCCACACCTATCTGCAAATTCACTAGCCTTACCTATTGCTCTCCTTATACAGAATCTGCAAACATTGTGGTCACACATCCCTATTAGCAAAAAATTTAGCATATTCATCTCCAACATAAGTAAAATATTGATTTATAAATCAGTAGCATGGGCTACTTTGATCTGTATGCTATATTTTTCACAAGGTTTTTCTTATTTTTTAGAAACATTTTAATATCTCTTTCTCCACCTCAATGTGGGAGGAAGGATAGTTAGGGCCCAGTGTTGAATTATAAGCTCCTCAAGGTCCTCAACAATATCTCATTTGCCTTTACCTGACTCTTCAAGAGCTGAACCATACTAGGCGTGGAATTGAAGCTTTTAAGATTGAAGCTTTACATAAGATCAGAGCCAAGTCTTTATTGTGCTTCTCTAACTCCAAAATAATATCTTTTGCCAAGGACACATCAGACCTTACACTCTTTCCCTAAATAATATGATTTTTTTCCCCATGAAATGAGTCTGCCTTGACACCATGGCACTCGAATCTCCACTCAAGACGGAATGGCTCATAGGAAAAAGCACTGAAGCGAGACTTTCAGATTTGAGTTTCAGCTCTGTCACTGACTAACTTCATGCCTTGGTACACGTCACTCCAGCCCTTTGAGCCCCCGCCCTTTTTTTATTAGAAAAGCTTAAAATAATCATTATGAGTAACTCTGCAGCTGTACCAATTTAAATAGGAGAATGCTTGTGACTTTTGTCTAAAAGAAAAGTTATATTGTATATGCTTGAATATTTATATGACTCCTTGAAAGGTTACTCGAACTAGTGTAATAATGAAAAGACAAATCCAAAAGCTATTCTTCCTTCTTCATAATCCTCGGTAAATAAGCAAATGATGTCTAGAGGTGAGTAAGGATGTGACTTGGTTTGATGTTCTGCTAGATCTAAACATACTAAGTGTTGCAAGAGATACCATCCATCAGTGACTCCCACATAAACCCAATGTCTATAAATTCCATACTGTCCCCCTATGAAGCCTATCCATTTGGTGGACTCTAAGGAGAGAAAAACACAATCAAATTAAAACTAATGAGTGATGCAATAAGAACCAAGTCATAAATTTACTTGTGCTGGTCTGTTCCTTTCTGGTCAAGGAATGGATGCAACTTGATTAAATTACAGAAATGCTATTATAGGGAAAGACAAATAAAAGAGAGTGGGGGTCAGGGAAGGAGAGACTCTTAGAATAGCTGAAAATTTCCATTTCAGAAGAAATAACATTTATTTATATAATTAAATATATCATATATAAATCATTCTACTGGACACACATCTTATCTAGAAATTGCCTTGGAGTTTTATCAGACTGATGTTTCAAAAACCACACTAATATGAAAGACTGAAATAAGTTACACTGTATAAATGGAAAATGCTTCCATCAAATGGCAATTTTCTGTCAGAGATCTGCCCTTTATCTCTTGAATTAGATCTAGTTGCCTTTCAAGCATTCTTATCAGAGACTGAAGCAATCACAATACAAAAGAGAAAGTTTAAATACTCTAGAGTTTCACAAAGCAGGCCTCTGACTTCCCCATGTTTATTACTTTGACAGAACGTAAAGTCACATGCAGAATATAGGTAAAATGAAAGAGGGTAAATATTAATGTGTATTCACAAGCACAACAATAAAATCTTTAATTTTTTCTCTTACTCAAGGAACTCCACAATCAAATGTTCTCTGTGAGAAAGGCTGCTCACTGCACAAACTCTTGGAAAAGCAGATGGGGAAAGTCTTTTCCTAAATTCTTGCATTTTTCACAGAAACAGTTCAATTGCTTTTCTTCTATTCTGTTAAAGTGCCTCCTACCACAGATGTAAGAGTACCACTGCCCAAAGCCAACATTCGGTACCTACTAACAGCCAAGAACTTTCAGTACATCACGTGAGCATGGATAAGTCAGTATTGTTCTCTTTCTACAGCTGAGTAAGTTGAGGTTCAGAGGAATTCAGTAACTTGACCAAACCCAAACAGCTAGCAAATGTCCAAGGTCTGTTTATCCCAAAGCTCACTCTATCATGCTAGTATGTGGACAGCCTGCTGATATTCTGGAGGCTCCAGTTTTGTTTTCACCTAAGCAATGATGGAATAAAACAGAAATTCTTCCAAGTATCCCTGTTGTCTCATACAAGATTAATCCTTATTCTCGATTTGACTCTATGTTGTGGATATTTTTTAACATTTCAAACTGAACACAACTTTTTTCTTCTAAAAACAAATCTAACCAAGCCACAATCCCATAATTAATCATGGACATACATAAAGTTTAAAACCAGAAAAAAATGTATTACCCAGATGTCTAACGAAGACTATTGTGAATAGTAACACTTCTTACTACAGTAATAACTTTCTCCTTAGGAACTTACAGTGTATCCATATCTATCATCGCACTCCTTACAACATCTTTCTACAAAATCTACTTACCACATCTCACGGTTAGTCATAGTTTCCAAAGACTGCTTTATCTAAGCTACTTCATTCAAAGATGCAGGAGGAAAGAAAGACTTATCTCATTATCTTAGCCTTAGAAAGGGATTTTCCTAAGTAAAAACAGAACTGAAGGATGAACAGTGTATGCTCTAGTTGAATATAACTCTAACCATCCCTATAGCCCTGTGGCTTTTCACTAAGGAGTGCTTCTTTCCATTCTGATTCTGCTGCCTCCTCACCCTTTTCCTTAAAGAAAATTAGGGCAGAATGCAGAATCACAATCAACTGAGCTTCTCCATCTTTCTCACAGCATGCAACATACTACACACAGGTGCATACACACGCACATGCTCACTCATTTTATTTTCTTATTTGTGTATTAGAAAAGCTGCAATATGTCTTTCCTTACTAAAACTGGGTGAAGATGCAAGCCCAGGCAAAAAGAGCTTGTCATTTTCTCTGGGATTCCTTAAGTTTTGAATTTCTCACAATTTTATTTTTTTTTAAACTAGTGAGTAAAGCAACACTTACAATTATACAGAAAAAAAGCAGGGTAGAGGGGTGGGTGGCAGTGCTTATATCTATGCCTTTAAACAGAATCAAACTAGTCATCAGACGCTGAACTTGATAATGAAATTCGCCTCAGGAAGTTTCATATGTACTCATTCAACATGTCCTTAGCCAGCTTAAACGTAAATTTCCATGGCATATAATAGATATTCACTGCAAAAAGTGTTAGAATAAGATATCTTCAGTCTCAAACATAAGTAAAATAACACTAAGATCTACTCCAAATGCACAGTGTGGCCCAACTGTTATGGTTCAGAGTTACCTGGCTAAGAGGCTGTGTTGCTCTCCCCAAGCTGGTTAACAGGTTCCCATATGAATTAATGCTGGATTTTCACCACTCATTATGTTATTATCATGCAGAATAACACTGATGCAAATTACCTACCCTGATACCAACTCAACAAGGAATGTTTGCTCTTAGGAAGAAACATGTAATTCATCCATTTGCTAAAAAGCTGTCCCTGTGCTTGAAAAAGATTCTTACAGAAAGGAACGCAATCCAATCCAAAACTGGAAATAAGACTCATAACTCGGTCTCCAATTTTTCTCTGGAGAAAGATATGAGTTTAGAAGTATCTTTATTACTTCTCTTCCAGATAAGTATCAAACAGGATTATCAGAAAGAAGGTGGCATACAGGCCTCATAAGAGGGCTGCAGAATTTCCCTGATTTGTATTTGTCATTGTCATTATTGCAGATGAGTTCACTGACAATACACAACTCCTCTCTACAAGATACCAATGACGCTGGGCAGAGCCACGCCCATTTCCCCCAGGCTTGTGTTAGTAGGCTAGGACCCCATGACGAAGTACTACAGACTGGGTGGCTTAAACACCAAAGATGTATTTTGTCACACTTACGGAGGCTAGAAATCCAAAACTCAAGGTGTCATCAGGCTCTGTTCCTTCCGAGGACTGTGAGGGAAGGGTCTGTTCCAGGCCTCTCTCCCTGGCTTATTGATGGCTGACTCTCCCTGTCTCTCTTCACCTTGTCGTACCTCTGTGTGCATCTCTGTGTCCAAATTTTGCCTTTTTATTGGGACACTAGTCATATTGGCTTAGGGCCCACCCTAATGACCTCATTTTAATTTGATTACTTCTGTAAAGATTTGATCTTCAAATAAGGTTGCATTCTGAGATACTGGAGCTAGGACTTCAACATATGAATTTGGAGTAGATGCAATTCCACCAGTAACAAGACATTACCACCTAAATGTTGTGCACATTTTAAGAGGACCAGTGCACATTTTATGCAGTAAGTTACTGATCTTGATTATCACCAAATATTAAGAAGAGGCTGATGTAGATGCAAGAGATTCAAATAGCATGAGGGCCCAAAGTCTGCCCTCAAAAACTAACCAATCTAATTTAGGAACTGGATATACACACAAGATAAGTAATAATACAATATGCTTGTGATGAACACTAAAATTTTACAAACTGAATGGCATTCTTCCATTTCCTTTTGATTTTAATCATGCATTTAACAGTACAACCAAATGTGACTTGTTTGAGCAACCATGGCAGCAGCTGCAGCCATGACTTAACCAGAGTGAGTAGAAGCCAAATACAACCAGAAAAAGCATCTGGAAATTGCTTATAGGTGTAATAGGCCAGTATCAGAGCTCAGTGTACCATAATTTAGCAGCAGAACCCTATTACTTGTTTAACTGTTCTGGATGCTAGTTGCTATACATCAGCTAACAGATAATGCCACCTGTTACCTAGGTCATTTTAGTTAATTTCCCAACACTGAGAGATGTATTATAAATTTACAAATGAGGACACCGAAATGTAGGATCTCTTAGCTGACCCAGCCAAGGTTGTACCAAAACTTGGCAGTAAGAGTAAGTCTAGATCTTGGGTTCTTTCTGCTTCTTCACACTGGTCTGCTCCACATTAAGTGAAGGTAGAGGATGCAAACCTTATTGGATCAGTTTATTTTGTGCAGGTTTTCAGCTCATCTGTACCTGATCCGGGCAGCTGTCTCATACTTGTGTTTTGTGGGCCACAAGGCCTATCAGTGAAAGGTTGTGGGTGAGTGAATAAAAACAACTCAAAATTAATGCTCTTCCATTTGGGGTCTATCTTCTCACATGAAAAATGTATTTACAAATTATATTATAGATAGCCAACTCAAAAACTGTCATTCTTTAGGACTCCTTCTGTTCCCACAGCCTCGATACAGAGTTTACAAATCTGTTGCTATAGTTTCATGCATTCACACAAGAGATACCTACTTTTCTGTGTCTTATTCCTCCTGACTGTAAGGAATAAATGTAGGATCAGAGCATTTGCAGAGTAGAAGAAAGAGAACAATACAATAGAGCAGTCATTGAAGTAGTTGAGTTTACATACACATGATTCTCGAACTAGAGGAGTCATGTTCCTGGGGAGAACTCAGAATCACCTGGTGCGATAGACTATGTCCCAAAATGATGGCACGATCCCTCACATCCCCCATGACCTTTCACAAATGTGATTGTACCCTCCTCTTATCAAAATGTGTTGTCTATTTTCCCTCCACTTGAAGTTTGGACTGGCCTGTGACTTACTTTGACTTTGGTGCTTTGTGAGTTTTGGACCTATGTCTTAACAGAACTTACAACTTCTGTTTTAACATTCTTGGAACCAGTACACTATGTAAAGAAGCTAGGGCTAGACTACTGACTGACAAATGGCCGTAAGAATTCTCAGCCTTGGGGGGTCTGGTGGCTCAGTCGGTTAAGCATCTGACTTTGGCTCCGGTCATGATCTCGCAGTTTGTGAGTTCGAGCCCTGCGTGGGGCTCTGTGTTGACAGCTCAGAACCTGGAGCCTGCTTCCAATTCTGTGTCTCCCCTTCTCTCTGCCCCTCCCCTGCTCGTGCTCTCTCTCTGTTTCTCAATAATAAATAAACATTAAAAAAAATCTTCTCAGCCTTCTAGACATCCTTCCTCATCAAGGCCCCCAAACTGATAGTGTGGGTGAGGCCATCTTGGACCTTCCCATCCAGCCCAGATGCTAGTTGAATGCAATGACCTGAGGGGCCCAGAGAAGACTAGTAGACGAACCACTATACAAACCCACAAAATCATAAGAAATATAAGAAATTAAATAGTTCACTTTTTTTAAAACCACTCAGCTGTGGGGTAGTTTGTTATACAGAAATAGAAACCTGAAAAACTTGAGAGTTTTCCTGAAATATCCATGCACCCTAACTCACTCTCTTGGACTTGATTCACTACCCACTTTCATAGGAACTTAAGACTTATCAGGTGAGAATCAATAACATTTCTTGTCCTCCAGCTGTTCAAGTGAAGATAATTAGTCATAGTACAAACCAGCTTGTGGTAAGTGCCATAATTAAGGAACATAAGAATTTTGTACTTTATTAGAAGTGCACCTCACTCTGATTATCAAAATAAAAATTGAGAATGTCTGTTTTAAAGAACCATTAAAAATGATTCTCATTCAACAACAAAAAAGCAAACAACCTGATTTTTTACAAAATAATAAGCATTTGGTGATGATGTGGAGGAAGAGGAACTCACATGCACTGTTGGTGGGAATGCAAGCTGGTGCAGCAACTGTGGAGAACAGAATGGATGTTCCTCAGAAAATTAAAATGCAACTACCATATGATCCAGTAATTCCACTACTGGGTTTTACCTAAAGAAAACAAAAACTCTAGGGGCGCCTGGGTGGCTCAGTCTGTTAAGTGTCTGACTTCAGCACAGGTCATGATCTCACAGTTCCTGAGTTGGAGCCCCGCGTTGGGCTCTGTACTGACAGCTCAGAGCCTGGAGGCAGCTTCGGATTCTGTGTCTCCCTCTCTCTCTGCCCCTTCCCCACTCACTCTCTGTCTCTCTGTCTCTCTCTCTCTCAAAAATTAACAAATGTCTTTTAAAATTTTTAAAAAGAAAGAAAAGAAAAAGAAAAACTCTAATTTGAGAAGATATATGCACCCTATATTTTATTGCAGCATTATTTACAACAGCTAAGATATAGAAACAACCTAAGTATTCATGGATAGATGAATGGATAAGGAAGATGTGTTTTATATATCTACAATGAAATTTTACTCATCCATAAAAAAGAATGATGTCTTGCTATTTGCAACCATACAAATGGACCTCCTGGGTATTATGCTAAGTGAAATAAGTCAGAGAGAGAAAGATAAATACCATATGATTTCACCTATATGTAGAATCCAAAAAGCAAACCAAATGAACAAACAAAAACACACAAAGCAGATTCTTAAATACACAGAACAAACTGGTGGTTGCCAGAGGAGAGGTGTGCAGGGGGATAGGTGAAATAGATAAAGGGGATTAAGAAGTACAAACTTCCAGTTATAAAATAAACCATGGAGATTAAAAGTACAGCATAGGGGATATAGTCAATAATATTGTAATAACATTATTGGTGATAGATGGTGATTACACCCATCAAAAAAAAAAAAAAAAAAAGACAACGTGAATAAACATTTCTCCAAAGAAGATATACAAATTTCCAACAAGCACATGGCAAGATGCTTAACATCACTAATTATAAGGAAAATGCATGGCTTTCACCCATTAATATGGCTATTATCCAAGAAAACCAGAAAATAACAAGTGTTTACAAGGATGTGAAAAAATTGGAACCCTTATGCACTACTGGTGGGAATGTAAATCAGTATGGTGGTTTCTCAAAAAATTGAAAAACTACTATATGATCCAGAAATTTCACTCCTAGGTATATAACCAAAATAATTGAAAGCAGGGACTCAAAATGGATTTTGTATACCCATGTTCATAGCAGCATGTTCACAATAGCTAAAAGGTAGAAACAATCCAAATGTCCATTAACAGATGAATGGTTGTGGTATATACATGCAATGGAATATTATTCAGCCTTAAAAATGAAGTAAATTTTATACATTATATGACATGAGTGAACCTTGAAGACATTGTGCTAAGTGAATTGTTGAGAATTGCTACATTAAAATACTGGAAATATCACCATTATAATATGGAGAGGATCACTGTAATTACAAAATCATATTTACATTCCTAAAGACCTTTTCAAGTTACTAATGTAATCATTTCATTGAAGCTATATACAGATGCTGTTGAAAACTAAAGCCTACCTATTCATTTATTCATTCTGGGATTGGTATAATTTTAGGAATAAACTCTAGGGGCACCTAGGTGGCTCAGCTGGTTAAGCGTCTGACTTTAGCTCAGATCACGATCTCACAGTTTTTGAGTTCAAACCCCACGTTGGGCTCTGTGCTGACAGCTAGCTCAGAGCCTGGAACCTGCTTCACAGTCTGTGTCTCCCTCAATTCTCTGTCCCTCTCCTGCTTGCACTGTCTCTCTCTCTCTCTCAAAAATAAATTGAAAAAATTTTTTAAGTCTTACATAAATTGGGTACCATCACACAGTCTTTTATATCATATATAATTAATGTCACCCTCACACTCTTTCCTACAGTCAGTTCCCAGTTCTGAATTGGTTTCTGTCTCCCATGAGCTTTGTCCAAACTGGATCCAGCAGAACTGCCTAAATATACTAGACTCTGGAAAAAGAGGGGTTGATATCATGTCCACTCCTGAGCCATTCATTTGGCCTTTGTCTTTCCTCGTCAAGATCTTATCTCTATCACTCTCCAATCTGATCCATAGTTTGCTGGTGACCTTTAGAGCACCTGGGTACTAATGCCCCTCAAAGACAAGCACAGTCTCTGTGTGGGTATCCATGGTGAGCTGAACCAGGTACAGGCCATATTTCCCAATATTTTCATGTACCTCATCGTTCTCCACCATGTAGGGCTGAATAGGCATATCATAAAACTGAGAATTGGGGAAGCTAAATGAAATAACATTGCAGCACTGAAAACAACCAGAAAGAGGATGATAGACATTCCTAGTCTCAAAAACCTCCAATGATGTGGAGTAATTAGAACTCTAGTAGGAGAGCAAAATGATACAGCTACTTTTGAAAAACATTTGGTAGCTTCATATAAGATTAAGCAAACATTTCCAACGAAACCCCTAAATTCACTCTTACATATTTACCCAAGAGAAATGAAAGCCTATCTTTAAACAAAACTCTATTCACAGCTATTCATAATTTCCAAAAACTGTAATGCCCTTCACTTATAAATGGATGAACAAACTATAGTATATCCTTAGCATGGAACACTACTCAGCAATTAAAAGGAGCAATCTGTTGATACATACAATAACATGGATAAATCTCAAAAGCATTATGCTAGGCAAAAGAGGTCAGGCTAAAAAGTCTACACATTCTAATTCCATTTACATGACACTTTGAAAAAGGCAAACTCTAGAGACAGATCAATAGTTTTCAGGGGCTGGGGATGGAGGAGAAATAGACTATAGGGAGGTACTAGGAAATGTTAGGGTGGGGTGATAGAATTGCTCTGTCTCTTGATAGTAGTGTTGATTACATGACTGTTGCACTTAAAAAATTCTTTTAACTATACATTAAAATGAATGAACTTTATCTTATATAAATTATACCTGAATACTTAAAAAAAAATAAAAACTCTCCAGACATGGCAGGGACAACGGGCTTTATATCCCCAATGTGTATCACCATGACTAAAATACAGCCAGTATTCAAATAAAATAAACATCTTCCTGGCAATACACCAGGATTTCTTACTGACTACCTATCTCAGCTGGCTCAAGCTGCCTGTCATGTCTGCTCTCTTCTCTCTGCTTTCTCTTCTTGCACTCTTCTTTTTCTCTACTTCCCCAAATTCCTATTTTTTTCTTATATTGAAGTGTTTACCTATTTCATTTTTAAGATTTAATTATTATCCCCATTACCCTGAATAGTGCCTTAGAGCAAGAGGTCAATAAATATTTTTGAGAAAGAGAGGGGGAAGTGAAGGGAGGGCAGAGAGAAGAAGGAGAAAAGGAAGAAAAGAAGGAAGGAAGAAGAGGGGAAGAGGTCTTCCTACCTTCACCCTCAGGACCTTAGTTTCTAACTTCAATAAGCTTATAGAGAGTTTTTTATTCCCTCCAAACAAATTTCCATTCCAAATAACATTTGTGCAACTGTTAAAATAATAGCCTTTCCACTCTTACAAACACAAAGATGCACACACACATACATTTGAATTTTTACTTTATTTTTTAATTGAACATTCATTTGTAACTTTTATTTTATTTTATTTTGATTTTTTAATGTTTATTTTTGAGACATACAGAGAGACAGAGAGACAGAGCACGAGCAAGGAAGAGGCAGAGAGAGAGAGAGACAGAAACAGAACTTGAAGCAGGCTCCAGACTCTGAGCTGTCAGCACAGAGCCCGACGCAGGGCTCGAACTCACAAACTGCAAGATCATGACCTGAGCTGAAGTTGGATGCTTAACCGAGCCACCTAGATGCCCCTGAGTTTTTACTTTAAACATGTGTGTTTGTGAATATAATTTTGACATATCATGTATTCATTAAAGAGCCTATAGGAGAGACCAGATGTAATAAGTTTTTACCTTCAAAAGTTAGAAAGATAGGATATAGGATCTTGAAAGATAGTAGCAGAATGGCCAACAAGGTATCTCATCAATATATACACATCTAAGAGGACCTCTTTTGTTTTCTAGAAGTACTAAATATAATAATTTTATTGGATAAATAATAGATTAGGATAATGTGGTAAGAGAGTAAAGAAGTAATTCTGGTAAACTGCCTCAATTTCCCGCATGCAGATGGAGTCATACAAGGAGAATAGTTCTAAGAAGACTCAGATGGAGGCACATAGAAGATATTAACTTTGTGAAGAATGCCTTTCTAACATATATCCCATCACACACCATGACTAGGGAACTTCCTGGCAGAAATGAAAAGGACACATCTATGCCATAAAGATAATGGGTAATATAAAGGATATATTCTTATATAGTTTGTTATCAGTCTATTCTTAATCACAGTGGAGAAATGAGATCTAGGTTGAAATGAAAAATGAACAAATGACCAATCTCTGTCCTTGGAGCTCAAAGTTTAGGAAGGAATTGCACAACAACAAATAGTGACTGTCCAATATACTTGGGGTAATAGTGACTTGTATGGAGAACCACGAGAACATAAGAAATGGGGGTGATCCAGGCAATCAAAGGCCTAAGAGCAAAGATATCTGGGGTGGGGGGAGGGCACACCTGGCTTATCATTTAAGCATTCAGCTCTTGATTTTGGTTCAAGTCATGATCTCACAATAGTGAGATCAAACCCCATTTTGAGGTCTGTGCTGGGCATGGAGCCTCCTGGGGATTCTCTCTCCCTCTCCCTCTGACCCTCCCCTACTCACTTTCTGTGTGTGTGTCTCTCTCTGTCTCTCAAAAAAGAAAAAAAATAGGAGAAGAGATATTCAGGTTTTTTATTTGGTTGGTTGGTTTATCTTGTATGTGATAATAACTTTTAAAATTTGCTCTCAGTAACTTTCAAATATGCAATACAATATTATAAAGAGTTTTATTTTTAACAAAAATCTTAGGCCATAAAGCAAATGTAACTTGAAGACATGTGATACCACTTCACACCCACTAGGATGACTAGAATAAAAAACACATAACAAGTGTTGATGAGGATGTGGAGAAATTGAAATCCTCATACACTGCTGGTGGGAATTTAAAATTTTAAATGTTTTTGAAAACAGTTTGGCAGTTCTTCAAAAAGTTAAACATGAAGTTACCATATGACCCAGTGATTTCACTTATCAGTATATAAAGAGAAATGAAAACATATGTCCACACAAAAACTCATACACAAATATTAATAAAAGCCAAAAAATGAGAACAATCCAAATGGTCATCAATTGATGACTGGATAAATAAAATATGGTATGTCCATGCAAAGGAATATTATTTGGCAATAAAATGAGGTTTTCATAAAATATGGATGAACCTTTAAAATATTATGCAGAATGAAAGAAGCCAGGAGCTGCTGGAAGGGAGGAATGGAGAATAACTGCTAATGAACATAGGATTTCTTCTGGAGTGATAAAAATATCCTAAAATTAATTAAGAATATAAATAAAAAACCATTGAATACTTTAATGAGTGTATTTTGTGTTATGTGAATTATATCTCAATAAAGCTATAAAAATTTCTGAAGAAAATAAGACAAAATCAACATTTCTTAATCCTTGGTGGGGAAAGGGGAGGTGGTGAGAGGAGAGCAGGGTATCAATTTAAGTTCATCAGAGGAAAACATAGGAAGGGAACTCCAGGATAGAGAAGAGTGTGATCCAAGGCATGGGAGCATTAAAAAGCATGTTGTACTGACGGATTCACAAGAAATCCAGTATGGTTCTAGATGAGTATACAAAGTGTGGAGTGAAAAGGGCTAAGGCTGGGAAGGGCTTTGTCTATTTGGTAAATGAATTCCAAATTTGTCTTGAAGGTAACTGAGAACAATGCAAATGAAGTGTTTGTAAGCAAGAGAGCAAGTCATGTTTTAGGAATAGTTTTCTGGCATGTGAAGTACACTGTTGAGCCAGTGACTAGAGGCACAGAAACCAGTGGAGGGCAGCTATAATAACCTGCATGACAATTGTCAACAACTTGACACTGTGATAGTGGTTGAACTGAACAAGGAGAGAAGTTTGTGAAAGTTAGTAATGAAAAAGTCAATAAGACTTGAAAAGTCACTTATGATGCTTAGACTTCTAGGTTGAGAGAATAGGTAGATGCTGATATCAGTTTTAACCTTTATAGTAAAAACCAATAAAAAACAAATTTAGGATGTAGTGTCCATGAAAGTGCAGTAGGGAGACCTCCTGCTTCAGGGAGAGGAATGACTGAGGACTCCAGGGGCTCTGAATCCCCCACTGCGTGAGCACCAAGGCTGTGCTTTCCCCCAGACTCCGCCAATAACTGATGTGGTAGGAATACTAAGGCAGGCCCCTTCTTGCAATATGTGAAACTCCTCTGACAGGCAAATTTGACTTAAGAACTTCTTGCTGCAGCTTTCTTAGAAGTGTGTTGCAATCTGAGGTTCAGCCTGTCCAGTCCTTTTCCTGCCATCTCTCCTTCACAGAGATTAGACCTGCATTGGGCTGGTAGCTCTTTCAGCCTCTTCTAGCCTCTTCCAGCTCTCTCCCAGCTCTCCCTCACTGGTTGCTAATGACTGAATGTTTATGTCCACCCCTCCCCCCAAATTCACATGTTGAAATTGGAACCCCTAATGTGATGGTGTTAGGAGGTAGGGCCTTTAGAGGGTGATTACATCAGAAGGTGGAGCCTCATGAATGAAATTAGTGCCTGTATGAAACCCCCCCCCCCGAGACCTCCCCCACCCCTTCTTCCATATGACAATACAATCAAAGCTGGACATCTGCAACCCAGAAGAAGCCCCTTACCAGAATCCAACCTGCTGACAACCTGATCTCAGACTTCCAGCCACCAGAATTATAAGAAATAAATCTCTGTTGTTCATAAGCCACCCCACCTATGGTATTCTGTTACAGCAGTCCATGCTAAGAAAGAAGTCAGTACTGAGAACTGGAGATACTGCTGTAACAAATACCCAAATGTGGAGGTGGATTTGGAACTGGGTAACAGGTAGAGCCTGGAAGAGCTTGCAGGTGCATGCTAGAAAAAGTCTACATTGCTATGAATAGACTGTTAAAGGTGATTGTGGTGACAGCTCCCAAAGAAAAGAAGACAGCTGGACAGACAACATCCACTCTCTTAGGGAATATCTAACTAATCATGAACAGAATGTTGGCAGAAATGGGGACAGTAAAGGCCATTCTAATGAGGTCTCATACAGAAATAAGGAACATATGGATGGATAAAAGGGAATCCTTTTTTATTTTTCTTTTAAAATTTTTATTTCAATTCTAGTTAGTTAATGGGGGATCTGGGTGACCCAGTTGGTTAAGTGTCCAACTTCAGCTCTGGTCATAATATCACGGTTCGTGAGTTCAAGCCCCATATCAAGCTATGAGCTTACAGCATGGAGCCTGCCAGGAATTGTCTCTCTCTCTCTCTCTCTCTCTCTCTCTCTCTCTGTCTCTCTCTCTCTCAATAAATAAACAAACTTAAAAAATATTCTAGTTAACATACAGTGCAATATTGGTTTCAGGTATAGAATTTAGTGATTTATCACTTATATATAACACCCATTGCTCATCACAACAAGTGCCCTCCTTAATCCCCATCATCCATCTAGCCCATCCTCCACCCACCTCCCTCCATCAACCCTCCATTTGTTCTCTCTCTTAAATAAAAGGTAATCATTGTCATAAAGTGGTAAAGACCTTGGCTAAATTGTGTTCGTGTTCCAGTATTTGGGGGAAGGTAGAATTTGTGAGCAATGAAATTGGATATTTAGCTGTAGCAATTTCTTAAGCAAAGTGTCGAAGGTACAGCTTGGCTCCACCTGACTGCTTATAGTAAAATGTGAGAAAGGAGAAATGACTTAAAAATGGAATTGGTAACCAAAAAGGAACTAAAACTTAAAGATTTGGAAAATTCTCAGCCAATGGATATTGCAAACACTTGCGATAGCATGACAGAAAGAGAAAACTAAGGGTGTGGCCAAGTAACCACTTTTGATAAGTGTGAACCACAGACCTAGTCCCCTATCTCAACAGAAGCCAAGTGCTATTCTACAAATGGAAAAATGATTCCAAAGGCAATTCAGAGAGCATCAGAGTTTCCAAAGCTACCATGGTCCCAGAGTGTAAGAGTGGGGATGAGAGGTGGGGGGACAGGAGGAGCTGAGTAATTTCAAAATCAAAAGACTGATGCCTGTGGGACCTCAATGTGCATGAGTTGCCCAGTGCTGCCTCACATCACAGCCTCCACTCTCTGCATTCCAATGGCACAGATCTGGAGGCCCTGGTGCAGCACAGGCTACTTTGGCCGCCTCTATACAGGGTGTAGGCAGCACACTCTGGCAACCTCCATGTAAGCCTGGGAAGCAGGCCTTCACCTGGATTTCAAGGGACAAGGCTTTCCAACAGAGCTTCTGGCTTAGGACCCCAACCCAGGAGAGCCCCAGGCCCAGGCAGGAAGCTGCTTCAGGGCTGTCCCATTGAGCCCTAGGAGTGACATTGCCTTCTCAATTGGGACTGAAGAGGAGAAACAAAGAGGATTATTTACAAGTCTTTAAGATTTCATAGAGTTTGCATGTATTTGAACTTGCTTGGGATCTGTTAACTCCTTTCTTCTTCCCTATTTCTCCCTTTTGGAATGGAAATGTCTATTCTGTGCTTATTCTACCATTGTATCTTGGAAGCACATAATTTGTTTGGTTTCACAGGCTCACAGCTGGAGAAGAGTTTGCCTCAGGATGAGTTGTACTTTGAGTCTCACCCGTATCTAATTTAGATGGTATTTAGATGAGACTTTGAACTTTATACTTTTGAGTTGATGCTGGACTGTTGGGGCTGCTGAGATGGAATGAATGTATTTTGCATGTAATATGGATATGAACTAGAGGGAGGACAATGGTGGAAAGCTATTGATGGAATGTTTGTATCTCCCCAAAATTTATATGTTGAAATCTTAACTGCCAGTATGATGTATCAGGAGGCAGATACTTTGGAAGATGATTAGGTCATGAAGATGGAACGTTCATGAATGGGATTAGGCCCCAGAGAGCTCCCTTGTCCCTTTAGCCCTGTTAGGACACAGCAAGAAGACACCTATCTATGAACCAAAAAGCAGGTTCTCACCAGACATGGTATCTGTAGCACCTTGATCTAAGACTTCCCAGCCCCAGGACTTTGAGAATTAAATTTTTGTTGTTTATAAACCTTTTTATCTATGATGCTCTGTTATAACCCAAATGGACTAAAACACAGGTGTTTTCTCCAATCAATTTCTTGCAGTCTAATCTCATCTTGGTGTCTGCTTTTCCAAGAACTGAAAATAATAAATAGGGAAAAAGAGGTAAAAATAATGTTTCTTTTTCCTTTAGCTTATTTTCATTGAAATTCAACATCCATTCAACTAATTCAACTAATGTATGTTTTGAGCACCTATACATACAAAGATCCATAGAAAAACTGAAAGAATACTACAAAGAATTTCTTGGTTATAGTTGTTTTCCAAGGTTCTGTGGCTTTATATTACATATTGATGACTTGGTCTTGGTCCAGTACACTTTTTATATTGTAGAGG
Source organism: Lynx canadensis (assembly GCF_007474595.2). Taxonomy (NCBI): domain Eukaryota; kingdom Metazoa; phylum Chordata; class Mammalia; order Carnivora; family Felidae; genus Lynx; species Lynx canadensis. Next base: position 39,209,364 of record NC_044311.2, on the reverse strand, counting down.
AATATTTGTTATTATATAAAAAGAAACACTGTATAGTACAAAGAGAAAGGAAACAAAGTTAAAATTATCAGGTTGCTCCAAATATTTTAAATGGTTTTTTGTTGGTTTGTTTATTTGTTTATTTTTTACAAAGAAGACCAAAAGAAAACAACAACAAAAAAGAATGTTGATTTCTGAGTGGTAGAATTTTGGGTTACTTTCTATGTTTACTCTCTTCAGTACATTTTTGTAAATTATCCAATTTATGCAATAAACATTTCGGTAATGAGCAAGATTTCTATTTTTTTAATTTATATTTATTTATTTTTTATATAATTTATTGTCAAGTTAGCCAACCTAAAGTGTATACAGTGTGCTCTCGGCATCATGAGTAGATTCCTGTGATTCATCACTTACATACAACATCCAGTGCTCATCCTAACAAATGCCCTCCTCAATGCCCATCACCCATTTTCCCTGCCCCCACCCCTGCTCCCCACCCCCCTCAAGATTTCTATTTTTTGAAGTTAGGTAACAGATAGATAGAAAGAGATAAACTCTTAGAAGCAGATAAGAAAAGATTATTTTCTAGTTTCAGAGACCTTGGCTAGACTCTTTTAGTGTGTTGCCATGGGAATGAAAATAAAAATAAGAATCACTATTTTTTTAAAAAAATCAAGAAAGATCCATATATAGTGTTGAATCTCCTAGATTATCTGAATCATCCTTCTACAGTTCTATGTAAATGTTTTCATAAGTCTCCTTATTAAAACCAGGTTTGAAAACTTACCCCTACAAATTGTGCTGTGAACTATGAGAAACTACCCTTTTAAATAAAAGAATAAATACACTTCCAATGCTCATTAATGCTGGAGGGATGTTTAAGTTCAATCCAACTCAATTGAATATTTAAATTCAATTCAAAAGAGAAAGTTTAGGGGTAGTGATATCTGTGTCCCAAGTGTATTTCAGTTCCCTTTCTGCCATACCCCTACTTTCTTTTTTCCTTTTGATCTTTTTCATAAGAACCTGCCCCCTCACCCTGACTCCATTTTGCCCACAGCAAGAAAGTAAGATATGGTACAAGCCTGTACCTAAAAGATAAAAAGTAAAGGACATTACACTTTTATCCTTGGGAGATTTCATTTTGCTTGCTTCATTATGTCCACAGCAAGCTAGTCTTTCAACATTTGTGCCATTCGATTTTTCAACCAGAATCCAGTCAAGAATAAAATATAAATGCTTTATAACTCTTGCCAACACCCTGAACAACCATTCAAATAGAACTCCAGTTTAAAAGATTCACTAGATACAGAAAAAATGAAGGTTACCACTCAAGAACTTTGGAGCAAAAATGCCATTAAAGTGTAAGAAATAATAGCATTACTAGAAATATAAAATCATTTTCCTTTCTTTGAGAAGACTAATTTATTTGTTTGAAAGACTACATTCAGTTTGAAGTACAGATTTCTGGGCCAAAATCTCAAGCTTTAACCTCTTGCTAGACTTTGAGCCAAGATCAGTGGGTCCAGGTAGCTCTTGGTGAATGGTGAGAGCCATCTGATTTTGTTATAATGCTAAGAAGGGAAATAAATTTGGAAAATATTGAGTCTATTCTGGAGGAACCAGAGTCATCTTTTACACATTGCTACAAATTTAACTAGTGCTCTCAATCTCAAATTAGCATCATTTTTTAAAAGTAAATGTTTCAATTACGCAAGATTAACAGGACTTGAAATGTAAGCAATTTCATTTCACAATACACAGCAACAACAACAGCAAAAATAAAGCAGGTTGTTATTACAAGGTTCTATCTTAATCACAAGTAATATAATAATATTGGACTGAGAATTAAAGAAAGCCAAATTCTAATCTGAGACACACCCTCTACTAGTCGTGCTAATTAAAGTAAAATGAACTCTCATATCTCTTCATCTACAAAATGGGTTTAATAATACCTGTTCTGTCAACCTCAAGGACTTATTTGAGATTTTAATAAGAAAATGGCATAAAAGTGTTTTGACCATTATGAAGCATTACCCAAAATAAAGATTATTACCTCCAGCTACAGTAAATTTTTAATATACAGCAAATAGGAAGATTGGAAATGTGAATTCATACTCCATAAACAAGGTCAAATCAATGGTAAAGGACTTAGGACAGAAAGAATTAGAATGCTCTCTCTCTCTTACACACATGCGCACACGCGCGCACACACACACACACACACACACACACACACACACCATCCCTAATCAATCAACATTAGCTATGAACATATATTGGGTGATAAAAGAAAAAGTAACACTTTAGAGCAAATTAAAGACCTTTAGGGACAGCTGGGTGGCTCAGTTGATTAACGACAGACTCTTGATTTTGGCTCCAGTCATGATCCCAGAGTTGTGGGACTGAGCCTCACATTGGGCTTAAGATTCTGTCTCTTTCTCTATCTCCCTCTGGAAATGGACTTGAGATCTATTTTGGACATAGAATTCAACTTGTTCTTGTCAAGAACAAGTCCCTAGCATGAGCAAGGGACCAAGAGGCACCTGGGTAGACAGTGGCTCAGTCATTAATAGGGGCAAACCTCAGAGATGGAACAGGCTGGGAAGGGGAGAGGGAGATGGGGTCTGAAGATGCTAGATGTACCATGCCTGTGAGACACTGAAAGTGAAGACGTGAGAAAACGGGTCAGGAAAAAGACCTAATGGGAAATAGAAATTAGTGAATTGTCAACACACAGTTTACATTTAAAGCCATGGGAGTAGATAAAATAGGCTAAGAAAAGAGTAGAGGGAGAAAAGGATGTTGCTGGTGAAATTGCTGAATTATGGATGAAAAAAAAAAAGTGTTGCAGGTACACTTCTGAGAAGTCAGAATAATACAAAGAAAAAAGTGTCCTTGGGATTTTGAAACCTGGAGGTCATTGGTGTTTTAGTGAAACAGTTTCAATCACTCTACTTCTAGAAAGTTATTCAAAGGAAATAATTAAAGGACCACAGAAAGCATTTAAGTAAAAAGATGTCACAGAATCATTTATATGAAATTATTGGAAATGATGTAAATGAGTGAAAATAAGTACTTAATTAAATTAGGTTCCTTCTATAAATAGAATACTATTCAGCTATTCAAAATATTTTTGGGGGATGCCTGGGTGGCTCACTTGGTTAAATGTCAATTCTTGATTTCATCTCAGGTCATGATTTCACAGTTCCTGAGTTCAAGCCTCAAGTTGGGTCCTGGCAGAGTGTGGAGCCTGCTTGGGACTCTCTCTCTGTCCCTCTCTCTCTATCCTTCCCCCTCCCTCAAAATAAATGTATAAACTTTAAAAAACAAAGAAAACAAAATGATTTTGAAGAACGTAAAAGTATACAGGGAAATTTTCATGATAAAATGTTAATTTTTTTAATTAAAAAAATTTTTTTAAACATTTATTCATTTTTGAGAGGAAGAGAGAGACAACTCAAGAAGGGAGGGTCAGAGAGACAGGGAGACACAGAATCCAAAGTAGGTTCCAGGCTCCAAACTCTCAGCACAGAGCCCAACGTGGGGCTGGAATTCATTAAGAGTGAGATCATGACCTGAGCCAAAGTCAGACGCTTAACTGACTGAGCCACCCAGGTGCCCCAAAAATGTTAATTTTTAAAAATCAGAATACAAAAATACATAGCATGACTTTAAATTTTGTAACAAAAAATGCAAATGTAAAATAACCCATAAAATATATTTGAAGCAAATAGATCAGATTCCTCTCCATGTAAAGTTATGGATGATTTCTATTTTCTTAATGTTTTTTAAAGTTTTCTCCAATATTTCTATTGCGACTTTGTGTTACTTTAATAGGGAAGAAACTATAAGTTACACACATATTTTAATAAGAGGCTCCCATATACTTCTGAGCTCCCTAGAGTTGTTAGTGATAGCAAAGCCAATTTTCACAATTCAAACATAAGTTTCAAATGATGTGTCTGAAAAATTCAGTTCTTTTTATAACAAATGTGGAAAATATTGATACAAAATTTTTTGTGTGTATAATAAATCCAGAAATAGCAAAGTTAAAACCACCAAGTCAATAAATAATATTTAGAAAGAGTTTATTGCACATGTAAAAACAGTTCATGAACTGTGAGATTTCAAATTCAAAGACTGGTATGAGACTCGGGGACATGAAGTTACAGGATGCCTTATACAGGGAAAATGAGGAAGCTGTTAACCTTTTACAATGATCAGTCATTGCAACTCAAGTTTTTGGAAGGCAGGGGATTGGTTAAAAGTGATCATCTCATACTATTTTTAGGAAGGTGACATAAATTTTATGATTGTCAGAGGCATTTACAACTTAAGGTTAGCTTGTGTCATGGAATAAGCTACTTTGTTTTGCTTATGTGGCTTAAATGGTTTTGTCTGCTTCAGGGAATTAATTCTCAAGTCTGGTCTCCATTTCGTATTTAATTTTAACACTTAAAATAAACCTATGCTTTAGGAAAGATAGGGGAGACAATGAATGACCCAGGGGACAAAGACAAATTGTAATATTAAATAACAAAAATGCAACTGAGTAAATTTAAAGATCAAATTGGCTTTCTTCAACAATTCATGAATCAGGCAACACCCCATCTAGCAACATAAAGGAACTCTACCAAGGTGTGGAAAAAGAAAGCTGTTTAAAGGTGGAAAGGGCACATGAAAAGGATATTACTAGCAAAGAACAGGTTGTTTCAGACTAAGTCCCCTTTCTAAGGGGAATGGAAGTGGTCTATGGAATAAAGTATCTCACTAGTGCTGACCAAGCAATTCCATGTTGATTGATTTAAGGTTATATTCCTTTGGTTTTGAAACTGCACTTAGGTTAGGTATTAAGTCTTGGTTTACTGACCTGGGGTTTAGCACTATCTCTCCTTTTAACATAACAAAAGAAATGATCTCCTAGGTTTCTTACAAGTACCAAACCCTAAGCTCAGGAAGGCCAGCCCCTTGGACATCTCCGAATGCCTTGGGAAAAATTATAGAGATGCAGAGTGAATAAGCAATCCTCATGTCTCAAATACAGGACCCCTGTATTTCTATTTCTTTAGCTGATTCTGCTGCCCAAACTGTTAACTGAATGAAAAAGAAATCAGAAACTCCCAATCAAGAGTTAAATTTCTATATCTCTTTCTAACAGTATAAATTAAACTAATAAACAACTACAGAAAGAAAAGGACAATAATTGATCTAGGCTTCTGGCTTCAAAACCCAATGTTCAAATCCATTGCCTATCAAAATGACATTTTGGGGAGGAGGCTTAGACATTTAGATAATAGCTTCCAGCTAAAAAACAAAAGAGCAATAGAGAAGGTTTTGAACGGGTCATTGAGTTTCCGGCCTAGAGCAAAGTCACTCCGCTTTTCAAAAAAAAAAGTCCATTTCTTACAAGGTTGATGTGTTTCAAAATCAGAATTGGAAGTTTGTAACAAAGGCAATACCTACTCACAAAAACAAACAAACACACAACAATGACAAAACCCTCAAAACCTGTATAATAAAACAATTATAGAAAATAGGCAAAAATCTTCATTGCACCCTCCCACACACAACCACACATAACACCCCTCAAAGAGATATATATGCCTGCCTCTTCATTCCTCGACTGAAGAAACATTGAAAACCTGTGACAAAATCTACTGCAAGTATATAAAAACAAACTTTGAGATGAGAAAACCCAATTATTTTGCTTCCGCGATTCAGAAGGATTTACACACACCACACTTTCTGAGCACCTGCATAAGCACTTTTCTCTTCCACCCCACCATATGCATTCAAAAGTTCTCCAGCACTACTTAGTAAGCTAGAAAATCCTTGGTTCTACTTCAATCTACTTTAAACTAAGGTTATCTTTTATTATCTGCTTTACTTGCTTCAAAAGAACTTCTGCACTGAAGCAAAGAACTTAAAATTCAGTTATAAGTTCACCTGTTTTGTAATAACTTCAATCATAAAGGCTAATAAGCAAAATCATTTTTTAAATGGAAAGCATACATTAGCACAGCTAAGTTTGTAATGTGTTAGAATATCTTGCTTAGTAATTTTATTGCCTTTCCTAGTAAAAGCCTATCATTTTTTAGTTATACTTAACTTTCTGCCTTAATTCTTAAGAGAAATTAAATATCCACCTTTCATTTTGACAGACTTTCAACTTTTAGGTTTTCCAAAATTTTCATCAAAGTAGACTATTAGCAGAAGCTTTGTTGAGATTTACTCAGCGTCTCCGTTTCCTCTTATTACTATGGGCTCAGTTACCAATAGGCCCCTAAAATATATCGGCAAAGTACGATAATCCTCTCAATAGACGAAATTGTTTATTTTCTGCATAATGCTTAATTTTGACCGTAGTAATACAAGAACTTACCTGTGATTTTAAAAGATTTAGCCAACTTACTAAATCTAAAAGGATTTTTTTCTGGGGTGCCTGGGTGGCTCAGTTAAGCGTCCGACTTCTGCTCAGGTCACGATCTCGCGGTTCACGGGTTCGAACTCCGCATGGGCTCTGTGCTGGCAGCTCAGAACCTGGAGGCTGCTTCAGATTCTGTGTCTCCCTCTCTCCCTGCCCCTCTCCCCTGATTGTGCTCTCTCTCCCTCAAAAATAAATAAGCATTAAAAAAGTGTTTTTAGGGGTGCCTGTGTGGCTCAGTCGGTTGAGCCTCCGACTTCGGCTCAGGTGGTGATCTCACGACTTGTGAGTTCGAGCCCGCATCCGGCTCTGGGCTGACAGCTCAGATCCTGGAGCCTGCTTCATATTCTGGGTCTCCCTTACTCTCTCTGCCCCTCCCCCACTCACACTCTGTCTCTCTCTCTCTCTCTCTCCCTCTCAAAAATAAAAAAAGGAAGGAAGGAAGGAAGGAAGGAAGGAAGGAAGGAAGGAAGGAAGGAAGGAAGGAAGAAAGAAATCTCAAAAATAAACAAGCATTAAAAAAATTTTTTTAATGTTTTTAAAAAGAATTTTTTTTTTTATTATTCAAGAGCTGGTTGATATTTAAACTTCAGTTTGATGTCAAAGCAGAATATTTAATTTATTAGTTAGTTTTACTTGCTCCCTAAATCTAAGGACAGGCACATACACAGACCAACTGGACCGGGATTTCCAAACACAAATGCCAGGCAGGGTCAAGAAGGTAAAGAATATGAGAAAAGTAGAACTGTACTTCTCAGTAAGAGGGCAGGACCCACTCACAGGAGGCAGCTGCCACTCAGCACCAGCTAACTTTTGCCAGGACAGAATATGGACCAGGTGGAACCACAACTTCAGATTCACCAAGAGAAGCTAGAAATTCACATTTATATATATTCGCTACTAATGGTTAAAAAAATACCCCAAGACACTGAAGGCTAAACCAACCAACCAAACAAACAAAAAAATGTTTGTGGCCCCTATCCAACTACCATTTTGCTTCTTCTGGTGAATAAAAAAGAAAAAAAAAAAACCCACACAAGAAGTAAGTTGCTGAAAACTTTTCTCAAGCAGTATCTGAATTCCCACTGTACTTCCTCCTTTAGGATATAAATGATATAAAAGGCATACATGATAGTTAAATGTAATAATCCTATCTGAAAGGAAAAAGATTAATAATTGCAGTTATCATACTACCTTAGCTTATAAAGTCAGAAAAAAATTAGTCTGAAACTGACGGAAATGAAACACAAAACAGCTAGGCTTTGATGATGGAGATGAGGACAAGAGCCTGGTTAAGAAGGCTGCTGTGGATTGTAGCATAAGAAAGTCTAGATGTACATGAAGCAAGGGTCAGGGATTCTTCATAAAAATGGAGTACCTGAGCTTAGGGGGCTTTGCGGATCTAGAGGCTCTGCATGAGTCCCAAGGAATAGGGATGAGGCTATAAAGTTTCACTGATTTCTAAAAGTTGTCACAGGTCAGCTCTGCTCTCAAACAACTATTTCTATTGGCAACTTAGAGTAGTGAACCCCAAACCAATTAATCAACGAAGTATAGTATAGAGGGAGAGTTGCTCATTCTTATTTTCATCGATCATGTTAAAATTAAACATTATGCAAAGCATTCCAACATTTAAGAATCGTATTATTAAACCACCACTAAGTCTTGGCAACTAAGACACAACAAGGAATCAAAGCAAAAGAGGAATTTTGATAGTACAGCAGCTGGTGTTTTTTGCAAGCCAATTTGTTTATAGGTATTGGGTAGCTAACTAGAAAGTTCTTGTAGCACTCGAAAAGGGGTCAAATACTGAGATAAATCTACATTACATATCCCAAGTACCATGAGGCCAACCCCTCCAACCCCCACTTCAATTACTTCTACTCTGCTTTCACTCCTTTGTTTCTTCTGATAAAGCACAAAATTTTCATTATCTTCCATTATAGCACTTACCATAAGCCGGCTTGTGGTAACAGGTATTGACTCTTCCTCCTGGCAGCTCAAAGACACCTTCATCCATAGCAACAGATAAGTTTTAATTTCTTTTCTCTCTGCTAAACTAGCTGCTAAGAGAAATGACATTGCTGAAAAGTGAATCCAATTCTTCACTTGGCCGGTGAATCCATGTGCTTGAAAGGGCATCCTGAAGGTCTGCCAGTGACCTCGGAGGAACACAGAACCCCATTTTGCTTGAACAGACCCTTGACAAAAGAAGCATGCAGACAAGTACTTCCCAAACTTTAGTGTACTTATGACTTACTTGGGGATCTGGTTAAATACCCATTCTGAGTCAGCAGATCTGGGTCTTGCATTTCTAATTTGCACCTGGGTGCTTCTGTTACTGCTGGCCCACACGCATTATACTTCAAGCACCAAGAGTACAGACAGTGTGCCTTTTGAACTCTTCCCCTGATGCTTTTTCCATATTTCTTTTCTTCAAAGCACCAACACTGCACCCACTACTTCAGTAACCTGCCCAAGCTGCCTGCCATCAACTGCCCCACTCCAGCCCCTTCTTGCTCTTTACCCATCCTTTGTATTGTTGTTATAGGCACCTGTCCTTAGTATGTTGCAACATGGCAAGAGAAAGCTAGTCAACTGACTCACGTAAAATGTTAATAGTTGTTTTTTGACCTACACTTTATTTTAGAAATATCTGATCCAGGGGCAATGAGAGAAAGATTCTAGAGCTAGGATATGGGGCTTTTTCTGGACTCCTTAAACACCAACCCATTGAAACTACCTAAATTCACCTGTGTCAGCTGATTCACTTTTGCTCTTCTGTGACATTAAACTGGAAATTTCCATTATTTGGCACCTCTCAAGTTCACCCGGCTGGACTGACTATGATTCTCCTTATTTTCTCCTAACCTCTGGGTTGAGATGCCATGACAGCTTACTCAGGAACTGAGACTGTTAGAAAGGTTGAAGAGCTTCTGAAATCCTATCAGACTTGGCAGTATTACAGGGATAAATCAGACACAGAAGAATGTTCAACTTTTGGCTGAAATGAGAATGTCTTTATCTAAATTCCATTAAGCCTGGCACCTTTCAGAGAGTTCTCCGACAGGAACAAAACTCAAACACAGTGTCTGCAAGCCTGCCAATTTCCCCTTATCTGAATAACCTTCAATTTAGGGCTGGTCTATATCATTGACTTTAGAAAATTACCTGTCATTCCATTTTTGCTTCTTGTGTAATTTAGGTTTTGTTATTGTCAAGTTCAAGTATCATTTACAGCATAACATTAAAATTCCTTTATGGTCATTATTTTAACCTCCATAAACATACGTGTCCATGAACGAGACAAAGAAGAGATTTTAAAATTGAAAAATTCAAAGACTGCGAGATTAACTGTTTCTGTACAACACAGAAGAAGCCCCAATTTTGGATATATTTGTTCCTGAGTAATGTTTTGAAGCAGAATTGAAAGTTGAGTCCTCCGTGAACTAGATGAAAGTGCCCTGTCTTTTTCATAGGTTAGCCATTAGTAGACACAAAGGACTGATCAATTTGACAATAAGCGAGCCATATCATTAGGCAATGAAAAGTAAAAGGATTACCAGAATGCGAATCAGAGAAAGGAGAATATTTGTCTCAGGTTTCCGCCCTTCACCCACTAGCATGATTCCGATTACAGCTCCTGTATTTGCTTTTTTAAACAAAGATTATCTTAATTATCCTAATGATTTTTTCAACAATTACTTAGAAAAGCATTGCCTCAATTCCCAATTAGGCCAACAAAAATAGGATCTGATTTTACAGAAATCAGGCAGGATGAACTCAGCTACATCCCAGGGGCAGCAGAACAGAGCATTGACAGGCACAGACCAAAATATCCTCTTATGAACTTCTAAAGGCACATGAGGTGTCTCCTGCACTTCCAGTTTGGGGACTCCCCAGTTCCTTCTCCCTGAGCACAAAGAAGTTGAAACTACAAGTGTCTGTCTAAAATGGCATACACTGGGCAAGGGAGAGCAATGTGAGGATCCTCCTGTACCTCTGAGTATGTCTGAAGACAAACAGCCTTAAAAAGCTGGCATGCTCAAATCTCACAAAATCCATCACCTATGTGATTGAATTATCAAGAAAACTCCCAGCTAACTTCAGGGCTCTGGCTTGGAAGGAATAAGCAAGAAATCATTAGTTGTGGAGCACACGCAGCAAGCATGTGCTGGGACGTTATATAAATCCAACCAACTCTATAAATCTCAGATTTTAGAGCTAGCATCGGAGATGGCCTCTTAGCTTCCCAACAGCAGCCTCTGTGGGGTATGAAAAAACACAGTGAATCTAACAGAAGTTAGAAATCCGTTGTGATGGATTCCTCGGTGACTTCAGAGGGTAGAGAGATAGTGCTGTGGTGGAGAGCCCTGGAAGCCTGCAGCCACCGTGATTGCCTAGCAGCTGGGAAACACAATCCCAGAGTCAGGAGCATTCTCTCAGGAGCAAGAGGTGCTGGCAGGTGCCCTTTGTCATCCTTAATAAATGCACATTAGGTGTCTATCAGGGTCAGGGGTCCGGTCAGACAGAAAGACGAGTACATCAAGGTCCTTTCCCTGTTATCCTCTCGTTTACTTTATAAACACCACTCAACCCCCATGGCCCCCAGGAAACCCTTGGTGAGCATCTGTTGAAAGGCACATAGCCCAGAACTGAGAATGGGAACATTTCAATAGATCGAAAGACAAGAGCCAATGGATCCACTTGTAAATTAAAAAAAAAAAAAAAAATTTTGGAAGAAAGAATTACAGGCAGAAGTTGGCTAAGTGGGTTTGGAAATTAATCAAGGTACCATCAGCATTATCTGGATTTCAAAGACATGGTATTTTCAGAAATTGCCTTCTCTTAATTATGGAATGCCTAAAGTTTTTTGCTTTCTGAAAATTACCAACTCATGGAATAAAAAATGTTCTCTATGCAATATAGGAAAACGTGTTTCCTCTATTCTTGTACTAACATGAAGTTTGGTCTCTTCTGTTTGAAAACACACTTACCAAAATGCAGTTTTACAAATATTACCAAAACTTTATTATTTTATATCACTTCATCAGGAAGTAGGCCAAGAATAAAATGACAGAAATATTCTTTACTCCTCACTCAGCAAAGGCCATTATATGCCTCAGGCAAGCAATTATTTGCCAGACTGAACTATTAAAATATTTTATGACTCAGAACCAATTGTCAACAGTGTAACGCAAATATTTTAGAAAGCTTGATTACATAGGACTAGCTCATGAATGAAAAGTTCAAAGTATATTTATTTAATAAATATAATAAATATGTATGTTGATCAATAAAATATTAGAGGTAGATTAGGTTTTTTTAAAGTATTTCCATTGCAAAACAGAAAAACAGCTGTTGCTGTTATAGGGCATTTTCCCGTTCAATGTCCTCTATGTTAGTAAAGTAGTAACATTACTCAAATATATGGGAAGCCATACCCTAGAACAGGTAAAGCCCAGGGCCGACAAATTTTTTTCTGTTAGAAGCAAGACAGTAAATATTTTAGGTTTCACATGCCACATAGTCTCTGATGCAACTACCCAGCTCTGCAGTTGTAGCAAAAAAGCAGCCAAACACAATACAAAGAAGAATGAATGTGGCTGTGAGCCAATAAAACTTTATTAACTAAACAAGTGACAGGCCAGCTCTGACTCCTAGACCATAGTATGCTAACCCCTGAGTAAAGCCAAACCCCAGTGTAAAAATCAAATCCAACAATGCTATCAAGATTTACCTAATGATTTTAGCATTTGGGATTTATTCCAACTGCATTTTCTAATTATACTAAACCCATATTTTCACAAATAGGTAAGGAATAAAAAATTCTTATTAAGTATATAATCAGGTTAACAGTTTTTCAATGAATAAGTGTCCATTAAACAAGAATGTGTCACATAATATTGTGCTATTAGGTTATATAGAAAATTGCATTAGAAGCAAATAATATTCTGCCAAAGCATCATAATCATAACACATTTCAGGATCTTAAAGTAGTGCTGATAATTTAATGAGAAAACTGGTAAGATGCCAAAACTGGTCCAAAGAGCATTTGAAAAGGTGTAGGTAGACAATTTAATGAGAAAATGTTAGGATAAGATTACCAGGTTAGATTTAAACCTGGTTACTGATCAACAACAGAGGTTATCTGTTCCACTGTACAGAAATTATTTGCATATCTACTTGACAAAAATCTACAAGTTAACCTCTGTCCTACAGAGTTGTAAATGGCTTAGTCAGTAGAAGCCCAGCACCGCATGGAAAGAATATTCAATAATCCTTTTTTTTTTTTTTTTTTTTACCTATTTCAACGTTTCAAATACTTTTCCTGACAATATTGGAGGTTAGCCTATATCTTCTCTGCATCTTTGAAATATCTTGAAATGTATTACATACATTCTACCATATGGTCTTATATTTTTTCCCCATTAAGAGAATAGAATTAGGAAATAGGTAACCTTCTCTGCATCATGGCACTATAAAGACTCAAAAAATTAATGACAACAAACATCCTTCTCCCAAGTTGCTCTGCACACCCATGTCCTTGGGATTTACTATTCTGAGAGTCTACTTACACAGCCAACAGTGGACAGCTGAATGGATGATGGTATATTAGCACCATGGAATAACTGCAGCTGTTGCCATCATGTTGTGGAAACATTTATTGGCATGAAAATATGTTCACAATATATTCACAGGTGAAAAAAGTAAGCTACTGAAGGATGCATATGGGCATTTGTTTTCTGCATTACTCTTATAGTTTTAAAAGTGTAAGATTCTCTCCCCACTCCTTAAATGTAGGTTGTGCTTAATAACTTCCTTGCAAACAGTCCAAAATGAAAAGGGGGAAAAAGGGTAAGTTTGCAGTAGAGAAACATGACAAATACGACCTCAGACCAGTGATTAAGGTCGGTACCGACAGTGATAACCCATGTTGGTTGCAGTTACCCTTGTCATGATATGATGAAATGGCACTTTATCTCTGTGGTCTTCCTCCCCAAAACCCACAGTCCCAGTCTCATAATGAGAAGAATTTCAGACTAATCCAAATTGAGGGATAGTCTACAAAATACCTGAATTGTGCTACTCAGAACTGTCACTGTCACCAAAAACAATAAAAGTCTTAGAAATTGTTACATCCTAAAGGAGACATGATGGCTAAATGTAATGTAGTATCCTAGAGCAGACAAAAGGACATTAGGTTAAAAACTACGGAAATCTGAATACAGTATGGGCTTTAATTAATAATAAAGTATCAAAATTGGTTCATTATTCATAACAAATGTACCATACTAATGTAAGATGTTAATAATAGGGGAAATTGGGTGTGGGATACATTGGAACTCTCTGTACTGTCTTCACATTTTTTTCCATAAATCTAAAACTGTTTTAAAATTTAAAAGTTTATTAATTTTTTTTAGATTTAAGAATCTCTATTTTTTGCATCATTATTTTTTCACTTGAATTTCTTAAAAATTTTTTATTTATGTTTCACCTTCATAAAGTATTTTAAAACAAGGGAGGCATTTTCTGTGAATTTATACTTCTGTATTTTCAAAGCTGCCTTCTCAAGTCTCAAAGTCCCTTTTCCGAAAAAAAAGAATATTTCTATATGTGTCACACCACAATTTCCTTTAATCTTCACTTAATCATTCCATTTAAGAGAATTTTCCACACAAATATGAAAAATTGTAATTTTGTTATAATGAGATTTAGATTTCTTCATAAGGCTCACATGGTTGATTTCCTATCACACAAACTATCTTCTGTCATAATATTTTACTTTATGAATATTACCCTGATACCTAAGTTGAATCAATGCAGCTTTATTGGTAAGATGAAAAATGGTAAAAATATTAAATGCAGGTTTTGCTTTATAAACATTCCTGTACAGTCATATGTGACAGAGGAATCTAAAAAGTAAAAGGTAAGAGTTGATTTGTGTCTTAAAACTTAAACTTCACTCCATACTTACTGAGAGGTCAAATTATCTGTGTGGTAATTTACTTTAAGCATAAACAGTATGATATATGTATAACTTAATTTTAATCTGTATCCCCACAGTGGCTTGTTAGTGGTTGGAAGACCCCCATTCAGAAATCTACATGACAGAGGAGTCCACTTCAAATGCCATTGTCGAAATCTATATCAGAATATTGTTAGTTAAGATAGTATGTCTAGAAAATAATTTTTATGGGTGAACTAGAAGATGTTCAATGGTGTTTAACCTGATCATACCTGATTGTACCTGATTTTACCTGATCGTACCACCAGTGATGAAGTACGTATAAAAAGCCAGGAAACTCAACACTCTAAGCCAATTGCTCCATTGGGTTCTGGGTCTTCCCCACTTCCCAGATGACCTTGTAGCCTGACCACACCAGAGCACTCGTTGGTCCCCTAGACTGGCAGATCATCATTTGTATCTATGTCAGAATGCATCTTCAAAACAGTAAAAGCTAACATTTGTTGATCACCTACTGTGTGTCAGACACTATTCTAAACCTCATACATGTAGAAACTCATTCAGTCTGCCTACACTTTCTAAGATATGCAGTGGTATATATCACAAATAAAGAAACAGAGGCACAGAGAGTTTACACAACTTGCTGAAGGTCTCACTGCCAGTAAGTAATGTGAATGAAAGAAGCTCTCCTAACCCATAGAACTTTATTATGTCCTGTATTCTAAAAGTTAGAAACTCTAATAATAAAAATATCTTTAAAAGGCTGACTGCCTTGAATATATTACATGACATGACATGACCCCTTCAAGGTCATACTGTTCTCTGTTCTTCTGAAGCAATATTTGAATCCCTTTTATTTCAAATGTTTGTTTACTGTCATGCTCCTTCTTATTAAAATGTTTGTCCGAATATCTTTTCAAATGTGTATTTGACATTTTTACCTGGATCTCTGAAGTTGGCAAAATGAACACTCTAATTGCTTTTAAAGTGCTGGTTTAAAAACAATTGTGTGATAATCAATTGACTCTGGACAAAATGATTGACCATTTCATCCTCCAAAGTGACAAATACCATTCTTGGTCTTTCCACACCACACTTTGGTGTAGTCTTGACCCGGCCTGGCAGAACAGATCCTGACAAAGAAGTAGTCGGCTACAGGAAAAATCTCATGAAAAAAATCTCACTGAAAAATCTCATGAAAAAATACCACTTCCAAATACTGCTTCCTTGAGCAGTTTTCAGTTCAAAAGACTTTTATCATTTCAAGTAGGGCTCATAATGAGTCCTTCCTCTGTGTTTGCTTGTTCTGTCTCTCCTCTGTTATTGCTTCCCACCACTTAACACATTTTTGTAGATTTCATAAATCATTGTTTCTAGTTAGCCTATTTTCATGTGTAGGCAAGACCCACTTTTTATGGGCACTCTTCTCTCTAAGAGTCAGAAAACTGAAACCCCACCCTTGCTCAGTTATTTTCAACCAAATGGACTCTATTCTGCAAAATTTGGTGTATCAGAGATGACCCAAAGTATTCCCTTGATGACTTCCAGAACCATCATGACAAGAATCACCTAAGAGAAAACAGAATTGTTTTTCTAATAGAAAAATTTCATCCTGGCCAGATGAAGTCTGGTATCTATAGGACAAAGAAGCATACAAAAGAAAACTAAAATTTAGTTCACTCTTCAAACATCCAGGAAAGTCTGGAAACTTTACTGAGTACAGAGAGAGAAATGCAGAGAGACAGAGAGGGACAGAGGCAGAGAAGAATTTGGGGACAAGCCTTGTAAAACTATCTGCTGAAAGGCTCCAGGAGCAAAAGTCCTGTTCTCTATTTCTTAAAAGGGGTACGGGCCCAGGTTCCTCTACCAGACTGTGTTAAGGAATATGGATCCCTGTGAAACACCTGGTATTGATGAAAGAGTACCTGATAACCCCAATAACCTTTATACTTTGTTCCTAGACTTACAACAACCCATGCAGTGGTCCCCTACCAGCTTCCAGATTTCCTTCTTCAGAGATGCCAGAAAAGTTTCTATACAGTTATTTCAACATAAGATTAAATATTCAAAACATTATTATTGAAGTTGCTTAGCCCTGAGGAGGTCACACCTTAGAAATAATGGCCAGCGGTGGCCACTCTGCTTCACGGTGAACGGAACAAAGACTGATCCCCAGAAAAGGTCTATTTTTTAGAAACTAATTCTTTTGCTGTCTATTCCTTAACTTTTAAATAATAGGAAGTAGATCAAAATAACCATTCTCCTCAAGTAAGCCTGAATTACAAAGGACTGTGAAATAGAAAATTATTAGTCTAGCAGCAAACAGTGCATAGATGTTGACATCCAAACAGCTATATCTGCAAGTAACTCTGCTTTATATTGTGATGTAATCTCTCTTTTATAGATGAAAGAATATGTTACCCTGAAAATAATTAATTTATTAAGAATTTTTTTTTTTTAAGAATCTTAAGAACTGTTTGGGAAGGAGTGCTCCAAATACATTACTGTATAAAATTTCTATTTTTAAATATATATGGCTAAAAAGTATAAAATATGTTGATATATATTAGGTTATTTTGATTAAATATCACAGTTGATTTTTTAACCAGAAAGTCAGGATGTCACATAAAGTGAGTGTATAAAAAAATAAATTATCTTAAGCTCCAAAATAAAAAGTTATCTTTGGCCTGGTAAAGACCAGCAACAAGGGGCACTTGGGTGGCTCAGTCCATTAAGCACTCAAATCCTGATTTTGGCTCAGGTCAAGATCTCACAGTTAATGAGAATGCGCATCTCACTGGGCTCTGCACTGACAGTGCTTAAGATTCTGTCTTTTTCTGTCCCTTCCCCTTTCTTTTTCTCTCTCTCTCAAAATAATATATAAACTTAAAAAAAAAAAAAAAAAGACCAACAACATGCCAGTAATTGATAATAGGCTTGTGCCTGAGGTTAGCCTCTGAAAGTAAATAAAAAGAGAGGGAGAGGTATCTGAGTAGCTCAGTCACTTAAGCCTCTGACTCTAGGTTTCAGCTCAGGTCATGATCTCTGGGCGGTTTCATGAGTTCAAGCTCCACATCGGGCTCTGTGCTGATAGTGTGGGGCCTGCTGGGATTCTCTCTCTCTCCTTCTCCCTCTCTCTCTGTCCCTTCCCTGCTCACACTGTCTCTGTCTCTTTCAAAAATAAAGAGACTAAAAAAAAAAAAAAAAAGAGAGAGAGAGAGAGAGAGAGAAAGAGAGAGAGGAAAAGGGAGAAAAGATATCAGTTTACAATCTGCAAACAGGGAACACTTGTTCTAGAAAACTGGGGAAGGGGTTGACCTAATTACCTCTCTTTTCTTTAATAAAATATTCATATTTTATCTCACTTTTATTTCTAAAACATTCATTACAAGTTTGAGGATGTTTTTGTTGTTGCTGGTGTTTTAAATACCCCTGGTTAGAAAAAATTTATCCAATATATGGAAATAAGGCAAAAGGATGGCTGTGTCCTTCACTGACATACTGGGGCATTGGCTAATAAGTCAGCTGCCTAGGGGATTATATTTTTAACTTACTATTTACCATTGATTAAAGTTCAGACTCATGAAGTTAGGTTTTAACTTGTAGAAAATTGATAAGTTGCAAATGATTTTGGTCTGGTAGAGATGTAAATGATTTCTATCCTGTAGAAAATACAACCCCAGAGATTAAAGCTTTATTGTCCTATTTTGCACCTAATTTAGTACTCTTACTTTAGCATTCTGTTTTTAATTCTCCTTTGATCCAACTTTGCCATCCTGCTCGGTCCCTCTTTAATGAGTTAAACATATATTTGGCTCACTTTAAGTCTAAAATTCTAATTTTAGGGGTGCCTGGGTGGCTCAGTCTATTGAGCATCTGCATCTTGATTTCGGTTCAGGTCATGATCTCACATTTCGTGGAGCCTACCTAAAATTCTCTCTCTTCTTTTCCCTCTGCCCTTCCCCTGCTCATGTGCATTTGCATGCTCTCTATCTTTCCCTCAAAAAATGAAATAAAATAAAATAAAATAATAATAATAATATAACTAAACTAATATAATATAACTAGATAAAATATAACTAAACTAAATATAACTAAATAAAATAATAATATAACTAAAATAAAATTCTAACTTTAAAAAATATTGCATAATAAAAATGAAATTTCTATTAGTTTGCATAAAGTTTTAAGAAATACAATTTTACATTGTATACTATAGCTACAAGTGCAATTACCATAAGATATGAAATTGGAAATCTTGGGCACAGCATATTTGTTTCTATTTAAGAATTTGAATTTCTGCACTACAACTAAAGAGCTAACATTTTATGTAAAACATGATATTTCTTTCATTTGAAATGAATTGCAACTGAAATGTGTTGTAATTGTAAACCTGAACGTTCTTTACAAATACAATTCTAACGGGACCCGGATGATCCGAAAATTATATGAAACCATAGAAAAGTTTCCACTTGAGCATAAAATCTTCCACATTTTCCACTTATTTGTTAAATTGACTGCATTTTATTTTGATATACTCTTGATATTTTTATAGCATTCTTAGTTGGATTTTAGAATTCTGAATTTTTAGTTCTTAAGAAAATATCTATTTGTACTTATCTAAAGACTTCTGAAAAATAACTGTGTTTATTAGACCTGTTTTTAAACCAAGGACACCAATAATATGTACAAAGTGTTTTTGACCCATTACTTTGACTCGTTGTGACCCATGTGTACAAGTCCATGTACCCATGCTTTGTTCTCTGATAATCACAAGAGTTGTAAATATGAGTTTTTGCCTTGATATTCCTGAAGCAAAATTAAAGACTTTGACTGTACTAGGTTAATATGATCCTAATTGGGAGATTTAGATTGATACACTTTAAACTTGGTATAACAATGTAAGTCATGAGATGCTGGGTTTTTAAAGGGATGTTACAGATTATAAAATAAAAAAGAATTTGTAGCTCAGAAAAAGAAGCAAAATAAATTTAAAAACTTGAAAGATCAGAAGATGATTTAGTAAAGTTTAAAATATATATAACCAGGGGAGGGTCAATTAAGTGTCCGATTCTTGATCTCTGCTCAGGTCATGATCTCAAGGGTTCATGGGCTTAAGCCCCACATTGAGACCCATGTTGGGCTCTGCACTGACAGCATGGGGCTTGCTTGGGATTCTCTCTCTCCCTCACTCTCTGCCCCATCCTCTACTCACGCTCTCTCACTCAAAATAAATAAATAAATTTTTAAAAATAATTAAAAAATAATAAAATAAAAAATATGTAAGTACATAAAATATATAGATTCTGATATTCTAGAAATTCAATATAGTTTAACAATATGTTTTTTTTTTTGTTTGTTTTTTTTTTTAAATTTTTTTTTTCAACGTTTATTTATTTTTGGGACAGAGAGAGACAGAGCATGAACGGGGGAGGGGCAGAGAGAGAGGGAGACACAGAATCAGAAACAGGCTCCAGATTCTGAGCCATCAGCCCAGAGCCTGACGCGGGGCTCGAACTCACGCACCGCGAGATCGTGACCTGGCTGAAGTCGGACGCTTAACCGACTGCGCCACCCAGGCGCCCCAACAATATGTTTTTATTAGGGATGATGGTGTTACAGATGATGTACAGAATTTCAAAGATTGAGCTATTTGTGTTTCACTTAATCTCAAGTAGAACAGACTCTTCTCTCTTCTCATTGACAGTAGCCACCAAGAAAAAACTAGCAGCTAAAAGTTTCCACTGTTTTAAGCATTTGGATTTTCAGCTGATAATATGCCAAAGCCTTCAAAAGGAAAGCTAATGGAAACAATTGAACCAAACTATCAATCACTTAGTAATTATATAGCCACCCAAAAACTACATAATTTCTAGAACAAAGCAATTACCTGCAAATCCTTAGAGTATGCAGTTTAAAATTTAAAGGAAATACATAGAAATGTTTAGACTTTAGTCTAGTCCTTTTATGGTTTGTATTAACGTTGTATTTTTACCGTGGAACTCTAATATTGTTAGTAAATAACTAATTATGTTGATTGTGCTGGGAATCTAGAATTCAATAAGATATATATAAAAGTGTAGTATATATTGTATAGTGTAAAAGAAAGAAGGTAATATTTTAAAATCAAGAATTAAGGTAGGAACACCCTACTGACAGAATGGGATTGAAAATTTCCCATGGGAAATGAGGCAAAATTATCTTATATCTTTACACAATTTAAAAAACAAAACAAATGAAACCCCCCCACAACTTTCTTCCCTAGTTCTATAATGTCACTTCTAAAATGTTACTTTCAAAACTAGCACAAGGTTTTATGGCCTCCAATGCTATTTTTTTCCAGGTTTCCTAGAAAAATGACATGCCATGTCTGGGGCAAGAAGGTACAAGGCAAATGAAGATCTTCCTATTGGCCAACAAGCAAGAAAGCTTTCAAAGTTTATGGAGTCATGTCAAAATTACACCAGAGGCAATCAAATTGGGGGTCCCACTGGCCAAAGTTATGATAATCTGAGCATCAAACAGAAAAAGTTGGCTCAAGTTGACTGTCATACTTTAAATCTGAAAAGCCATAAATCCACAATGATACATGGAAAAGAAAAGGCTAACAAAAAATAATCAAACAAACAAAGTTTCTATTCAGTTTTATATTCAATCAAGCAGATCTTACTGAATCATTTATTATATCCATGAAGAATATAGTAACATATAAATATAAATACATCAGTGAAAAGACATTTTCTGATTCATGGAAAATATTAGTAGAAAGACTCCATAAGGCATGACCTGGAGTCAGACAAAACCACATAAAATATATACTTTTAACTAAAATAATATTAGGTATTTTTAAGAATTGTATGTTCTGAAGAATATAAAAGAATGTGACGTTCCATCAGATCCCAAGACTCTATTTTCCAGGGTACCAGAGCGAGAAGGAGATTGACCTGGGAGGGAGCTACAGAATTCTATGGCTACAAAGAAGAATTAGGCAATCAGAATAAATGGAATTCAGAGGAGTGGGCTATTGGATCACCACTCTCTTGAAGTTGTAAGAAAAATTGAAATAGCAATCATAAATGGGGCTCAGTATATCCCTGGAAAGACCACATATACTTGTGACAGTTTTATGTGTCAACTTGACTGAGCCACAGAGTACCTAGATATCTGGTAAACATTATTTCTGGATGTGTATGTGAGGGTATTTCCAAGAGAAAGTAAAGCAGATGGCCCTCCTCAATGTAGGTGGGCGTCATCCAATTGGTTGAGGACCTGATTACAACAAAAAGATAGAGGAGGGAAGAATTTCTTCTCTCTGCCTGAATGTTTGAGCTGAAACCAGTCTTCCCCTGCCCTTAGACTTGGACTTACACTCTGGGCACTCCAGTCCTCAACCTTCAGACTGGCTCCTACACCACTGGTCCTTCTGGTTTCAGGCCTTTGTACTCAGACCACACTGCTGGTTTTCCTGGGTCTCCAGCTTGCAGATGACAAACTGTGGGACTTCTCAGCCTCCATAATTGTGTGAGTCAATTCCATATAATTGGCAATACAACACTACAACAAGGAAGTCTGGAAGTAAGTGCATGGAGACATAGGACAAATAACCACAACAGTGTTATGAATTTGAAAAGCCACTCTCTAATAGTGGCTATAAGGATTCATTCTGCCTTTACCTCCTTTACAGTTGTAGTTCACTGCTGCCTACCAAGAGGTTCTTTCTAACCCACTTCTTACACTTCTTCACCTTCCTCAAGTGTTTCTTACAGTGAACAATATGAGTGATTAAAAAGGCAGAGTTGAGGCTAAAACATATATAGGTATAAATGTGTGGATTTTTATGTCCAAAAAGGAGAGAATATGATGACAAAAACAGTCCCTATATAACCAACAAAAATATATATTAAATGTTCTAGAATTTATAATCTCAATTTATTTTAAAAAACCCTTAAATTTTACTCTCTGGAACCAATTTCATGGGCCCTTCGATGTCATACTGCTTTTTCTTCTTCCAAAATAATACCATGACTCTCATTCTTGTCAATGTATATCTGAATTTCTTTTCAAATCTATATGTACTTTATTTACTGTGTCTCCCTTGTATATTTTAATTTCCTAATTCAATTTTGATCTAATTTACTGTTATTATTCCAATTTTTGAAATATAAACTTGAGTCATTTTTAATGCCCTGAGGATTGAAGTGTCTGATTTCTAACTAAAAGTTGCTTTCTTGTTTCTTCCTGCAAGTAAATCTTACACCAATAACAAAAGCTTTCTTTTCAAAAGCTTGAGTCTATAATTACTTTTCCTATATCCATGGTAGAACCTGAGAATAAAACCCAATATCTCATTGATTAATTGTCTGATGACAGGGGGTAGGGTGTTGAAGGTTCATGAATAGGTTATATGGTACCTCTTTACTGATAAGTAATGGTTTTCTTGATAGAATTTGCCTAAGACTTACTCTGATTCTAATATATCCCTGGTACCTGGTGGTGGGATCTTGAATCACCAGAAATTCCTAATACTTATTGAAAGAACCTAACAATTGCTGAACAGCTCTGGTCATAAACACAGGCTATTTTACTATATTAAATATTGACATTTTTATTGACAATATCAAAATAAATCAATAATCAGGATTCAGAATTTTGTACGATAATGTTGGACAAAGTGATTTTTCAATTATCTTTATAAACACTTAAAAAATAAACAGGCTAAAGTTTGTCATTTTGTCAATAAAAAAATTTTAAACATAATGTATATTGATTTCTAATCAGATAGTCCAATTTTGTAGAAATGCATATGCCCCTAGAAAGCCAAGAGACTCTACCTGCACCTCTCTTCCTGCCATTGATTCTCTGGATTACCTAGGGCAAGCCATTCAGATGTTAATACCTTATGTATCATTCCTTTTTCCCAGGGTATTGTGGTAAAGATCAAATAAGATAATACATGGGACAGTGCTTCAAAAGTTAAAAACAAATAAATAAAGCTATAGTTCTCAATCTTTTTTTTCCTACCAAAGTGCACAACTTAACAGACAACACTAACATACATTATTAACTCTTAGGAGAATATTTATATATTTTCAAACACTATATTGCCCTTGCTATATTCTAGACATCATTCTAAGCCATGTGTAAGCAACATTTTGTTTAATCCACAACTCCCAAAGAAGTAGATAGCTTTATAATTTCTATTTTACAGATGAGGAAACTTAGGCACAGAGAGGCCATGTAACTTGCCCAAGATCACACAGGTAGTTGAAACACAGCATTAAAATATAAACTTAGCACCATAACTCCTTAACAACCACAGGAAGCTATTTCTCATGAAAAAAAGTTAATCATGGTGTAGTTTCTGTTTGTTGTTTGCTTTTGAGTTTTTAGTAGTTATACAAGAAAAGTCACATGATAAAGTCAGCTATTTGAAGACCAAATTTTAATTTTACATGAAAAAATAAAATAAAAGGCCAACTTTTTCAAAAATTAAACCTTTTTTAAAATGCCAGTTTTTTGGGGCGCCTGGGTGGCTCAGTCGGTTAAGCGTCCGACTTCGGCTCGGGTCATGATCTCACGGTCCGTGAGTTCGAGCCCCGCATCGGGCTCTGTGCTGACAGCTCAGAGCCTGGAGCCTGCTTCAGATTCTGTGTCTCCCTCTCTCTCTGACCCTCCCCCGTTCATGCTCTGTCTCTCTCTGTCTCAAAAATAAATAAACATTTTAAAAAATTAAAAAAAAATAAAATGCCAGTTTTTAAAATCAACTCCCCTCTTCCCACCTCAGGGTAATCATAATGAGACAATCACGTGGGGGGCATATGGTACGGGCGTAGAAAGGAAAAGCTCTGGAAGAAGACTTCAGAATAACTTAGCACCGGAATCCTTGAAAGATCTGGTCATTGCGGGACATGAATATTTTAGGTCAAAGAATAATTTTTGTGATTTTCCTCATTCAAGACCTGCTGCTGAATCATTTCCCACAGATTCAGGACCCCCAGGGACTCTCTTTTATCTGTTCTACATGAGAGCAAAAGATATGGACAGAAAGCAGAATGATGCTTTTCAGACAATAATATAACATTCCTATGCACTTTTTTTGTTTGCTTTCTAATCAGAAAGATAACTTTTACTCATAAAAAAACAAGACAAAACAAAAAGAGATCTTTCTTCCCAAGCAGAAGTTCTAGTGATAGCTGCTGGTAAGGTAATTAGTGAAGTTTAGTAACAATAGATTTCCTTTTTAGCTAGAGTTGTCACTGGCAGCAACTTCATTTTGTGCATATTTCAGGAAGATAATGTTTCAGGAATGATGCCTTAACAATTTTGTGTCCTTAATATAAACAAAGAGCTGTAAACACTAGAGCAAGAAGAATAATTTCATGGCTATTATTATACAATAACCACTTTTGCTAGTCAATGCCTACTGTGTGTCAGGTCTTGCACTCATCAGGGGTCAGCAGGATAAATCATAGAACATGTCCTAAAAGAGTCCCCACAGCAATGGTAGAAATAGTCGTGGGAGTAAATAACCACAGGATGATGTGATTCGTGTTCTGACACAAGCATATAAAATATTGCGGAAACACCGCAGGTGAATAGCTCCATCATCCTGGGGAATCATTGATGAAATGACCTTTAGTTTTGCCTTGAAGGGCAGTAGAATTTTAATAGGCGCAGAAGGGAGGCAGAAGGTGTCGATATTTCAAGGAGGAGGAACAGCACGAGAAAGGGCATAGAGGAATAATAAGCAATAATTTGTTTGTGGTACTGATGATAATTCTTAGTGGCTGGAGAACAGTGCCCATGGGAGGATGCTGGTGGGAAATGAAGCTGGAGAGGAGTATGGGGATGACTGGTGAAGAACCTTGTAGGGCATTTTAGGGAGTTTATATTTTATGCCATAGACAATAAGGCATTTTTTTTTAAGTTTAAAAGCAAGTCAAATACCACTTTTGAAAAATTGTAGTTTTCAAAGATCACTCTGGTGATAATGTGGAGGTTAGAGCAAAGGAAGAAATTAGAGATGGGAAGACCCACCAGAGTGCTATAATAATCCTAATGGAAGATAATAAGGGAGTAGCCAAGGAGCTCAAGATCATCTGGGAGCACTTCATGATGTAGAATCAGTGGTAGCTGGTGACCATTTGGCTAGTGAAGATGAGATAAAGGAAGACTCCCAGGTTCATGGTTTGGATCATTGATTCCACTAACTAAGCTAGGGAGTATACAAAAAGATAAATATAACCAGACAGTAAAAACTAAAAACATACCTGGTACTCGTGCTCTGCAAGGAAAGGACAATGGGGAGGAACTGACTCAGAGTCTCCCAAAGTAGTGTGTAAATGCAAAACACAGACAAATAGGAGGGAGTAGTAGAATCAGAGGTGGAGAGACACCCAGAATGAATGAAGGAAGAAGAAGGTATTTACCTATCTGCAAAAGTTATGAGGTGGTAAAAGCCATAGAGCATCAAAAAAAAAAAAACAAAAACCCATGCCTCTGAGAGAAGGAAAATGGAGACAAGTCAATAGAGGCAAGAGGAATAGAAGCAGAGATGATGCCCTGTGGGTCATTGTCATATGGAGTCCTTCCAGAGTAAGGTTACTGGCTTTGAAAAGAATAGCTTTTAGAGCTTCCACTGGGTCTCATGGAGTGCTGCAGGCCAACTGAAGGACCGCTGCTGTGCCCAGTGATTCCTGACCAGATGGCAGCTCCAGGTCTTCCACTCTTTCCCATGCATCCTGACAACAAATGCCTCTCACCTGAGTCAGCTTGAGTGTGTCTTTGTTTCTTGAAACACAAACAAACAAAAGACCAAGAATACAATGTCCAAGACCTTTGAGAGTTTGACAATTACATTTTTCTAGTACTTTCAATTATACTTTCAAAATACTTATGTTCTTTTTAGTGTTTTTTTTATACTGCTTTGTTTTGTCTTAATACAATGTTACCACACACAAAAAGACAATAAACTATGTTTATTATTGACTTTAAACTCATGGCATTAGATTTTCTTAGCAAGCACCTCTAGGGTTTTGATACAGTAGTATATGGAATGCTATGCAAGGACTAGACACTTTTTAGAAATTAATTTCTGAAAAAGCTCATGCTTTTGAGTTTGAAATTTCATGATCATATGGATATGATTTTGATGCCAATGAAACGTCAGGACACAAAAGCTATCCTTCAGACACCATACATGGCTTGCTAATTATATCTTCCGGTAAATTCTAATTCCTTTCCCTCTCATGGTAGACCAAGGGTAGCTATAAACTCGGAGGTTTTATTTGAATAAAAATTAATAGAGAATTTGTTGTAGGAAGGTACAGGCTAGATGATGTGGTTGCTTCACCAAATAAATCACAAGGGAAAAAAGAGAGAAAAGGTATGAAACGCATAGACTGAGAGGCTTAAAATCATGTTAATCATATGTGGGCCTGATTTTAAATAATTTAAATAAATTCAGGTAAAAATGCAAATAAAGACAGAAACTATGACATTTTGGAGACATTTGGAAATTTGAATGCTAACTGGATTTTGACGGTAAGAAGGAACATTGTTAGTTATATTTGTGATAATGCTTTGTGGTTATGCTTTAAAAAAAAAAGAATCCTTATCTTTTAGAAACACATACTAGTATCTGGGATTTCTTCCAAAATAATACAGGAGGCAGAAAAATGTGTGAGGGCATAGATGCAACAAGATCGGTTATGAGATAATTACTGAGGCTGAGGATGGAGATTTATACAATTTTATGAATACTTTTATGTATATTTTTACGTTTTTCATAATAAAAAAACTTTTAAAAAATCAATAATGACCTTGAGCATCTGCCCTTTCTGAGCCTTGATATTAAATAAGTGAGAGAATTTTTCCTCCCTCCAAATGTGTGTTTATGTGTGTTATGTGTGTGTGTTATATATTTGTATGTAAAAATATGATTGGAAATAAAATGCCAAAATACTAATAGTGACTATATGTCAATGTTACATTCTTTAGACTGAATGTATTCCCCCCTCCTCCCCAAATTCATATGCTGAAACCTAATCCCCAATGTGATGGTGTTTGGAAGTAGGGCCTTTGGAAGTGACCAGGTCATGAGGGTGGAGCACTCATGAATGGGATTAGTGCCCTTATAAAAAACGACCCCAGAGAGCTCCCCTGCTCCTTCAGCCATGTGAGGACACAGTGAGAAGATGGATATATATATATGTGTGTGTGTGTGTGTGTGTGTGTGTGTGTGTATACACACACACATATATATGCACTTGTGAGAATTAAGACAGAAGCACAAGCAACTATAAATATAAGGCAAATATAGTGGGGGAGAGATTACTTCTGATGAGATGATGTTGGAATCTTCATGGAGTCGGTGACATTTGAGCTGGGTCTTCAAATGTGGGTGGCATGTAAAGAGCAGAAGTGCATAGAAGGATATTTCTCCATTGTCTAGGAAAAGCACTTCTGTGTTTCCCTTTACTCATACACTTAATACTTCTGATGCCAGATATGTGGGTTTTTCCACACATCAAGCAATTCTCTACAATACCAGATGGTTGCTCTGTAACTCAATTCAATTCTGAAACTATCTATTTGAAGTTAGCATCACATCCCATAAGTTTTCAGTCCCACAAGACTGCCTGCATTTTAGACACCAATTGCAGTCACCTGTCCTTTGACCTATTTATTGTCTATAATTTGGAGTTCCCACAACCCCATCTTTGGGCTCAATAATTTGTTAGAATTTGCTAGAAGTCAGGAAAACAATTACATTTACTGGTATGATAGTTAAAGATAGGATTCAGTGGGCAGAGAGAGAAAGATTAGGACCAGAGGTACCTGAGTGGGCAAAAACACATATTCTGGAACAATGCTGGGAGTATCTGATCACAGAAAACCCCCTCAGGCGTAAGGTTCCTCAAGAATATAACAGACGCCACCTATTCCCCCTCAGGTTTTCCTCAGGAATTTGACAACAGACCTAACTAAAAATAACTGGTAGACCATAAAACATATGCCCCCCAAGGAATGGTATGGCCATAGACCACCCTTCATACAATGGAACAGAGCCAATCAGAAATGGACAACCCAGCATCTAGAGCTATCAAGCCAAGAAGGGTAGGACTTGAGAAGGAACAAAGGGGAAGGAAGGGATGAGGTGACCAGACCCTTATAAAACAAAGACCCTTGCCTATTGTCATGGGCATTCACTTTCAAACGTCCCCTCTCTGTAAAGAGAACTTTCCTAGTATTCTTACCTTCTGATCATATACTCTAATAAACTTTTGCCTGCTGCTTATTTTGTGTCCACCTCTTCATTCTTCGAAGCAGTAAGACAATGAACCCTGAGTATTGAGGTAAAAAATCCTGCAACACTGGTTTATTATAAAGGATACTATAGAGGGTATGAATGATCAGTCAAATGAAAAGACATACGGAATGAGGTCTGAAAGGGTCCCAAGTACAGGAGTTTCTCTCCCTGTGGAGGTGGGATTTGCCACCCTCCAGGCATGTAGATCCAAAATGTCTTCAAACCCAAAATTATTGAGATTTTTTATGAAGGCTTCATCATGTAGGCATGATTGATCATTAACTCAGTCTCCAGCTCCTCTTCCCTTTCCAGAGGATGGGCGGGGAGATGTGGGGGGGGGGGGGCAATGTCACTGGAGACAGTGCTGAAAGTTCCAAACTTCTTAATCACAGCTTGGTCTTTCCAGTGACCAGCCCCCATTCAGCTAATCAAAGGTCACCTCATTAGAACAAAAGACACTCCTATCACCCAGGAAATTCCAAGGGATTTAGGAACCCTGTGTCAAGAACAAGGGTCAAAGACCAAATATTAGAACAAAAGATGCTCCTAGTGCTCTTATCACTTAGGAAATTACAAAGGTTTTGGGAGTTCCAATAACCAGCGACAGAGACCAATAAATATTTTCTATTATTTCATACTCTTTCATCAAGGGAAAGGACTAGAAGCAGCAGTTCAATGTCACACAGCATTCAAATATCACAAGAGACAAGTCTGAAAAGATGAATTACAGTCACATCATAGGCATTCCTTCAACTACACTGAGGTGTCTATAGTCACTGAGCACAGAAGTCCTAGCTTGACTCTGAACATGCCATATTGAGACCTCTCTGCAGTTTTAAAAAATGCAACTTAAAAATTAAATTTTACTCAAATGCAATTCTATTGGTGTCATAATGATCCTCAAATGTAATTGTCTAGTTAATGACCATAATCAATACTATTGAAAATTTTACTCAAATGGGTCCCTCAGAACTCTTGGACCTAATGCCTTGACTGGACCAACTTAGTTTTCCACTGACAGGCACACTCTTGGGAATGTCTACTTATTTAGGAAGTCAGTAAAATGGGAAGGAAAAGCAGACTGATTAAAGAAATATCCCTCGAACTTCCTTTGAGGTTTTTGATTAAAGCTCATGCTATTCCTCTCTTCCCTATCACATGTCCTTTCTCTCTGGTGTCTCACACATGCTTTTCCCTGATCTCCCAGTTCATGTTCCTTCAACAACACTGAGGTCTCTATAGTCACTGAGCACAGAAGTCCTAGCTTGACTCTGAACATGCTATATTCTGTCATGCTTCGATAACTAAGCCTTTGTATCTAAGCTCATATGAGAAAGGAATATTCTCCGTCTAAGGATATTATTTTAATACTACCAGTGCCCCTGACAAATATTTTATTACTAAAATCCCACCACCACACATCCCAGGTAGATAGAATAGAAAGCATTGTACATGATCCCTTCTTGAGTAGACTTGCAGGAATGTACTCAGGCTGGTCTGTCTACATTTATTGAGCACACTCAACTTAGGGCAGAACAGAAAAGCCCAAAATTAGGTTTTTATGATCAACAGGTTTCTAAGACAAGCAATTTTACAAAGCAGCCTTAGGCGGCAGTGTTTACAACTGTATGTGAAAACAATGGGCAGTATTAAAATAAAACCCAAATGTCAGGCATAAAAATGCATTTCCTTACCTTATTCTGAAAGAATGCACCAGGGAGAAATTCAGCAAATAAAACCTGTTGAAAATATGAGCACTCCAGCAGGCTTATTTCCAGTGGGACATTAACATAGGCTTGCAGTAATACCTCTATTAATGAAGAGAATGTGTTCCAATGACACACTTATTCATCAGATATTTCATAAGCAAGACAGAAAAAAAAACCACCAAAGATCGAGGTGTTAGCTTCACCTAAGCTAGATGCAGAATAATATAAAGTTTACAGGAGGGTAAAAGTATGATATATAATACACAAATATGACAAAATACTAAAGAAAATAGCATCAATTCCACTGGAAAACACGAAATAGGCCTCCTATGATTTAGGATAGAAGTAAATGAGGAGAAATCATGCCACTGGATTTTAGTAAATAAACCCAATAGTAACCCCGTTGTCAAGACAGGTGGAAGGTTTGGGGAAACGTTGATTGGAAAAGGTGCGCGGAGTGACCTGCTGAAGGGCCAGGGCAGTGTAGGTTTCAGCAGGTCACGGTGATGAAGGACACAATTTCATCTAGATGCAGCCATCTCTGTAACTGCCACTGGTGACCCAGGGCGGGTAGAAAGAAAGGGAGAGACTGGAAGAAAGGGGTATTCTAAGGAAAACCAAACAAAAAAAAAACCAAGTATCTGATAGGAATAACTCAACTTTACTTTCATGACCTAGACACCTCATGACTTGAGTCTCACATACTTGCTCCCAAGGTCAGACGGTCTTTTAAGATAGTCTTTCCCTTGATAATTTGAATGACTAGGTATAAAACTTACGTTCATAAAACATAAGTGCTGGTTAGGATAAAACTGTCGTTAAATACAAGAGTCAAAACAAACGCCCACAAGAGACAGCAAGTGAAACAGTTGAGGTGGGGGGAGGGGATACTTAAAGCAGAAGACACGCCCTGTCAACAGTGAACAGTTGTCATCCAGCTTCAACTGAGGGTGGCCAAGGGAAAGCCTGGGTGGTTACAAATATCTCAAGAGCTTCTTATATTTCAAGAGAGATGCTGATCCCTATTTTTCTGTAAAACTGTTTGTATCTTCAAATATTTGTAACTAACTCATAAAAGCCAACAAAACAAAACACTGTGGGTGGGGGGGGGGAGCAGTTGTGCCTGACAAACTCAGGACACAGATTGCCATTTTGCAAGTGCTCATCAAAAAGTATTTAGTCAACTAGGCAAGCTGGTAGAAGTGAAAGTTATAAATGCTTCCTCTTTGGGCAAAGCTCAGAGTAAAGACAGCAGGAAGCCAGTGGTTTAAGGGGGTAAAGTAAAAAGGAGGTGAAACATATTTTGAAAGCCTCACAATTTTGCTCATTGTAGCCCTGTCTGCCTGTATTTAGATGGAACAATTGGAAACTGTGCAGTGTCATTTGTCAAGCCTTACCACATACAAAGTTTCACTTCCCACAGTTTTAATACTGCCAATTTCATTATAAAGGAGATCAGTTCCCAGAGTTTTCACTAATCAAGGTATCACACTATACATTTTTTGGCACACAGCATATTTATGAATAACATTAAGTTCCATCTACAAGGATGGTTTTTCCAAGATGCCACAGGCTGAGTGTGGTTTTAGATTCTGCAGCCCAAACAAGAATCTGAGAATACAGGCTTTTTTTTTTTTTTTTTTTTTTTTTTTTTTTAGGAATTAAATTGTAATCTGCAATGCAGCAATAATTTACTACAGAGCTTTGGGCAAAAAGCCTGCTGCAAATCGTCTGTCTGAAATGTTATTAACACATCAGCTATCAAGGTCAGCAAAAGACACTATAGAAGTTTCTTTTACTGTTCTTAGATGGTGAAATATATAAATCACTTAACTAGGGCACAGAACTTGCTTTAAGCAAATAAATTCAACATTTGCTATCAATCGATTTCAAGGAGCAGTAAGCTGATGAATAGCTCTTGGGATAGAAGAATCCTAAAGCTTAAATTAGAAAGTAAGAATCCCCCACAATCACACCTCAAGGTACACATATACCTTTGAGTAAAAGGAAAGTATATATGTTTATAGGTATGTCCATGAGGTATCTGTAGTATATGTGTGAGGAAAGTATTTCCCTGGAGAAACTAGAAACATCCATATGGTTTTACTATAAATTTTTTAAAGCTGGTACTGCTTACTTACATGCTTTTTGCACTCTGTTATAAATTTATTTTCTATATAAATAAATATTATCTTATTACCAACTATCTCCATTAGAATCCAGCAGACCATGAAATAGGCTTTGCAAGATCAAGCAATGCACTTAGGCCTCCCAAAACATTGTTTTGGCTTCTAGCTTAAGAACTCATGGAGAAATAAAATTTTACATAACAGTTTGGAGAACATACAATATATAATCCCTCCCAGTCAAAGGCATTTCTAAAAAGGAAAGCAGATTATTGATAACTGTGAAAAATAAATGTTTCTATTTCTACCTACTTCTTCTTTGTCTACCTTTCTAGTATTTCTAACTTTTACATTGTTTCCAACAACCCATATTTAAACAGGTATATTTTTGCTAATGCAAAAACAACCTAAGGACAAAGCATCCTAAGATTTAAATCTGCTAAGTTAAACACTAAGTTAAGTGATCAATCCCTACTCATTTTAAGCACATGGCTTCCAAGGAAAATGCTACTAAGAATAATATAAAGTTGAAGAGCAAATTAGGTGCCACATTCTAGATGCCATTCTGAAATGTTGCTAAAATATCAACAAATCTAGTCCATATTCCATTAATTAAGAAAATGATGTCTTAGGGACCATCACAACAAATATACACAGTTGATCATGTTTATAGGCATTCATTTATTTTTTTTAATTTTTTTCAATATTTATTTATTTTTAAGAAAGAGACAGAGCATGAGCGGGATAGGGACAGAGAGAGAGCTAGATGCAGAATCCAAAGCAAGCTCCAGGCTCTGAGCTGTCAGCACATATCCCCATGTGGGTCTCAAACCCATGAACTGAGAGGTCATGACCTGAGCCAAAGTTGGACCCTTAAAAGTGTGCCCCTATAGGTGTTCATTTAAATCTTTATTTAAATTGCATAAATTTTAGCACCTTTCATATAGTGCATGTGCCCAGAGTTCAAAGTTAAAAAGGAAGATTTAAGTACCCTCCCAAAGAAAAAGAGTTTATTTTTGCCCAGAATTTAAAGTGAGTAGGAAATGTAGAAACACAAATTTTTGCAAGGTTTAGGAACTGGCAAAAACCCAGGAACCATGCAAAAGGCTGGCACAGAGGGAACGGTCAGTTTTGATTGGCAGACGGCAAGCCACAAAGCACACAAAAGCACATTTGTGTTCTGTGTTCTGAGAGCACCAGAAAAGAAGCAATGTTAGGGCCCCTGGATACTTATACAGCAAAAACCATAAGTTCTGCCATATGAATGAAACATATCAAAATTTTTATTTAGTACAACACACAGGAAAGTTTTAAAGGAATTGAGCTTATAGCTGAAGAAAAATTACATCATTTGGTCTAATACAATGGTTTTATTGCTCATTATAGGACATTGCTTTTGTGTGGTCATATTTCAAAGTCAAAAACAGTTTTCATATAATCCAAGGGCTTTCTAAAATTAAGTATATTTAAGTATGAACTTATACGGAGGACTCTATTTTTTTTTTTTATGAAATTTATTGACAAATTGGTTTCCATACAACACCCAGTGCTCATCCCAAAAGGTGCCCTCCTCAATACCCATCACCCACCCTCCCCTCCCTCCCACCCCCCATCAACCCTCAGTTTGTTCTCAGTTTTTAACAGTCTCTTATGCTTTGGCTCTCTCCCACTCTAACCTCTTTTTTTTTTTTTTCCTTCCCCTCCCCCATGGGTTCCTGTTAAGTTTCTCAGGATCCACATAAGAGTGAAACCATATGGTATCTGTCTTTCTCTGTATGGCTTATTTCACTTAGCATTACACTCTCCAGTTCCATCCACGTTGCTACAAAGGGCCATATTTCATTTTTTCTCATTGCCACATAGTACTCCATTGTGTATATATACCACAATTTCTTTATCCATTCATCAGTTGATGGACATTTAGGCTCTTTCCATAATTTGGCTATTGTTGAGAGTGCTGCTATGAACATTGGGGTACAAGTGCCCCTATGCATCAGTACTCCTGTATCCCTTGGATAAATTCCTAGCAGTGCTATTGCTGGGTCATAGGGTAGGTCTATTTTTAATTTTCTGAGGAACCTCCACACTGCTTTCCAGAGCGGCTGCACCAATTTGCATTCCCACCAACAGTGCAAGAGGGTTCCCGTTGCTCCACATCCTCTCCAGCATCTATAGTCTCCTGATTTGTTCATTTTGGCCACTCTGACTGGCGTGAGGTGATACCTGAGTGTGGTTTTCATTTGTATTTCCCTGATAAGGAGCGACGCTGAACATCTTTTCATGTGCCTGTTGGCCATCTGGATGTCTTCTTTAGAGAAGTGTCTATTCATGTTTTCTGCCCATTTCTTCACTGGGTTATTTGTTTTTCGGGTGTGGAGTTTGGTGAGCTCTTTATAGATTTTGGATACTAGCCCTTTGTCCGATATGTCATTTGCAAATATCTTTTCCCATTCCGTTGGTTGCCTTTTAGTTTTGTTGGTTGTTTCCTTTGCTGTGCAGAAGCTTTTTATCTTCATAAGGTCCCAGTAATTCACTTTTGCTTTTAATTCCCTTGCCTTTGGGGATGTGTCGAGTAAGAGATTGCTACAGCTGAGGTCAGAGAGATCTTTTCCTGCTTTCTCCTCTAAGGTTTTGATGGTTTCCTGTCTCACATTTAGGTCCTTTATCCATTTTGAGTTTATTTTTGTAAATGGTGTGAGAAAGTGGTCTAGTTTCAACCTTCTGCATGTTGCTGTCCAGTTCTCCCAGCACCATTTGTTAAAGAGGCTGTCTTTTTTCCATTGGATGTTCTTTCCTGCTTTGTCAAAGATGAGTTGGCCATACGTTTGTGGGTCTAGTTCTGGGGTTTCTATTCTATTCCATTGGTCTGTGTGTCTGTTTTTGTGCCAATACCATGCTGTCTTGATGATGACAGCTTTGTAGTAGAGGCTAAAGTCTGGGATTGTGATGCCTCCTGCTTTGGTCTTCTTCTTCAAAATTCCTTTGGCTATTCGGGGCCTTTTGTGGTTCCATATGAATTTTAGGATTGCTTGTTCTAATTTCGAGAAGAATGCTGGTGCAATTTTGATTGGGATTGCATTGAATGTGTAGATAGCTTTGGGTAGTATTGACATTTTGACAATATTTATTTTTCCAATCCATGAGCAGGGAATGTCTTTCCATTTCTTTAAGTCTTCTTCAATTACCTTCATAAGCTTTCTATAGTTTTCAGCATACAGATCCTTTACATCTTTGGTTAGATTTATTCCTAGGTATTTTATGCTTCTTGGTGCAATTGTGAATGGGATCAGTTTCTTTATTTGTCTTTCTGTTGCTTCATTGTTAGTGTATAAGAATGCAACTGATTTCTGGACATTGATTTTGTATCCTGCAACTTTGCTGAATTCATGTATCAGTTCTAGCAGACTTTTGGTGGAGTCTATCGGATTTTCCATGTATAATATCATGTCATCTGCAAAAAGCGAAAGCTTGACTTCATCTTTGCCAATTTGGATGCCTTTGATTTCCTTTTGTTGTCTGATTGCTGATGCTAGAACTTCCAGCACTATGTTAAACAACAGCGGTGAGAGTGGGCATCCCTGTCGTGTTCCTGATCTCAGGGAAAAAGCTCTCAGTTTTTCCCCGTTGAGGATGATGTTAGCTGTGGGCTTTTCATAAATGGCTTTTATGATCTTTAAGTATGTTCCTTCTATCCCGACATTCTCAAGGGTTTTTATTAAGAAAGGGTGCTGGATTTTGTCAAAGGCCTTTTCTGCATCGATTGACAGGATCATATGGTTCTTCTCTTTTTTTTTGTTAATGTGATGTATCACGTTGATTGATTTGCGAATGTTGAACCAGCCCTGCATCCCAGGAATGAATCCCACTTGATCATGGTGAATAATTCTTTTTATATGCTGTTGAATTCGATTTGCTAGTATCTTATTGAGAATTTTTGCATCCATATTCATCAGGGATATTGGCCTGTAGTTCTCTTTTTTTACTGGGTCTCTGTCTGGTTTAGGAATCAAAGTAATACTGGCTTCATAGAATGAGTCTGGAAGTTTTCCTTCCCTTTCTATTTCTTGGAATAGCTTGAGAAGGATAGGTATTATCTCTGCTTTAAATGTCTGGTAGAACTCCCCTGGGAAGCCATCTGGTCCTGGACTCTTATTTGTTGGGAGATTTTTGATAACCGATTCAATTTCTTCGCTGGTTATGGGTCTGTTCAAGCTTTCTATTTCCTCCTGATTGAGTTTTGGAAGAGTGTGGGTGTTCAGGAATGTGTCCATTTCTTCCAGGTTGTCCAATTTGTTGGCATATAATTTTTCATAGTATTCCCTGATAATTGCTTGTATCTCTGAGGGATTGGTTGTAATAATTCCATTTTCATTCACGATTTTATCTATTTGGGTCATCTCCCTTTTCTTTTTGAGAAGCCTGGCTAGAGGTTTGTCAATTTTGTTTATTTTTTCAAAAAACCAACTCTTGGTTTCGTTGATCTGCTCTACAGTTTTTTTAGATTCTATATTGTTTATTTCTGCTCTGATCTTTATTATTTCTCTTCTTCTGCTGGGTTTAGGCTGCTTTTGCTGTTCTGCTTCTATTTCCTTTAGGTGTGCTGTTAGATTTTGTATTTGGGATTTTTCTTGTTTCTTGAGATAGGCCTGGATTGCAATGTATTTTCCTCTCAGGACTGCCTTCGCTGCGTCCCAAAGCGTTTGGATTGTTGTATTTTCATTTTCGTTTGTTTCCATATATTTTTTGATTTCTTCTCTAATTGCCTGGTTGACCCACTCATTCGTTAGTAGGGTGTTCTTTAACCTCCACGCTTTTGGAGGTTTTCCAGACTTTTTCCTGTGGTTGATTTCAAGCTTCATAGCATTGTGGTCTGAAAGTATGCATGGTATAATTTCAATTCTTGTAAACTTATGAAGGGCTGTTTTGTGACCCAGTATATGATCTATCTTGGAGAATGTTCCATGTGCACTCGAGAAGAAAGTATATTCTGTTGCTTTGGGATGCAGAGTTCTAAATAGATCTGTCAAGTCCATCTGATCCAATGTCTCATTCAGGGCCCTTGTTTCTTTATTGACTGTGTGTCTAGATGATCTATCCATTTCTGTAAGTGGGGTGTTAAAGTCCCCTGCAATTACCACATTCTTATCAATAAGGTTGCTTCTGTTTATGAGTAATTGTTTTATATACTTGGGGGCTCCGGTATTCGGCGCATAGACATTTATAATTGTTAGCTCTTCCTGATGGATAGACCCTGTAACTATTATATAATGTCCTTCTTCATCTCTTGTTACAGCCTTTAATTTAAAGTCTAGTTTGTCTGATATAAGTATGGCTACTCCAGCTTTCTTTTGGCTTCCAGTAGCATGATAAATAGTTCTCCATCCCCTCACTCTGAATCTAAAGGTGTCCTCAGGTCTAAAATGAGTCTCTTGTAGGCAGCAAATAGATGGATCTTGTTTTTTTATCCATTCTGATACCCTATGTCTTTTGGTTGGCGCATTTAATCCGTTTACATTCAGTGTTATTATAGAAAGATACGGGTTTAGAGTCATTGTGATGTCTGTATGTTTTATGCTTGTAGTGATGTCTCTGGTACTTTGTCTCACAGGGTCCCCCTTAGGATCTCTTGTAGGGCTGGTTTAGTGGTGACAAATTCCTTCAGTTTTTGTTTGTTTGGGAAGACCTTTATCTCTCCTTCTATTCTAAATGACAGACTTGCTGGATAAAGGATTCTCGGCTGCATATTTTTGCTGTCTAGCACCCTGAAAATCTCGTGCCAATTCTTTCTGGCCTGCCAAGTTTCAAAAGAGAGATCAGTCACGAGTCTTATAGGTCTCCCTTTCTTTATATGTGAGGGCACGTTTACCCCTTGCTGCTTTCAGAATTTTCTCTTTATCCTTGTATTTTGCCAGTTTCACTATGATATGTCGTGCAGAAGATCGATTCAAGTTACGTCTGAAGGGAGTTCTCTGTGCCTCTTGGATTTCAATGCCTTTTTCCTTCCCCAGTTCAGGGAAGTTCTCAGCTATTATTTCTTCAAGTACCCCTTCAGCACCTTTCCCTCTCTCTTCCTCCTCTGGAATACCAATTATGCGTATATTATTTCTTTTTAGTGTATCACTTAGTTCTCTAATTTTCCCCTCATACTCCTGGATTTTTTTATCTCTCTTTTTCTCAGCTTCCTCTTTTTCCATAACTTTATCTTCTAGTTCACCTATTCTCTCCTCTGCCTCTTCCATCCGAGCTGTGGTGGTTTGCATTTTGTTTTGCATTTCCTTTAAAGCGTTTTTCAGCTCCTCGTGACTGTTCCTTAGTCCCTTGATCTCTGTAGCAAGAGATTCTCTGCTGTCCTGTATACTGTTTTCCAGCCCAGCGATTAATTTTATGACTATTATTCTAAATTCACTTTCTGTTATATTATTTAAATCCTTTTTGATCAGCTCATTAGCTGTTGTTATTTCCTGGAGATTCTTCTGAGGGGAATTCTTCCGCTTGGTCATTTTGGATAGTCCCTGGTGTGGTGAGGACCTGCAGGGCACTTCCCCTGTGCTGTGGTGTATAACTGGAGTTGGTGGGCGGGGCCGCAGTCAGTCCTGATGTCTGCCCCCAGCCCACCGCTGGGGCCACAGTCAGACTGGTGTGTGCCTTCTCTTCCCCTCTCCTAGGGGTGGGATTCACTGTGGGGTGGCGTGGCCCATCTGGGCTACTTGCACACTGCCAGGCTTGTGATGCTGGGGATCTGGCGTATTAGCTGGGGTGGGAAGGCAAGGTGCACGGCGGGAGGGGGGGCAGGCTTAGCTCGCTTCTCCTTAGGTGATCCACTTCAGGAGGGGCCCTGTGGCAGCCAGAGGGAGTCAGATCCGCTGCCGGAGGTTTGGCTCCGCAGAAGCACAGAGTTGGGTGTTTGCGCGGAGCGAGCAATTTCCCTGGCCGGAACCGGTTCCCTTTGGGAATTTTGGCTGGGGGATGGGCGGGGGAGATGGCGCTGGCGAGCGCCTTTGTTCCCCACCAAACTGAGCTCTGTCGTCCGGGGGCTCCGCAGCTCACCCTCCCTTTGTCCTCCAGCCTTCCCGCTTTCCGAGCAGAGCTGTTAACTTATGACCTCCCAGACGCTAAGTCGCGCTTGCTGTCTGAACACAGTCCGTCAGGCCCCTCCGCTTTTGCAAGCCGGACTCGGGGGTTCTGCTTGGCTGGCGAGCCGCCCCTCCGCCCCGGCTCCCTCCCGCCAGTCCGTGGAGCGCGCACTGCCTCGCCGCCCTTCCTACCCTCTTCCGTGGGCCTCTCGTCTGCACTTGGGTCCGGTGACTCCGTTCTGCTAATCCTCTGGCGGTTTTCTGGGTTATTTAGGCAGGTGTAGGTGGAATCTAAGTGATCAGCAGGACGCGCGGTGAGCCCAGCGTCCTCCTACGCCGCCATCTTCCTCTGTCTTTCTATTTTTTTAAAAAAGTGATCAATCTTAAAATCCAGCTATGTGGTAGTAAACATCAATGTAGGTTGGATGGGGGAAATATGGCTTTGTGGGAAGGAATCTACCTGGGGCCTCTTTGATTCAGAGATCAGTCTTGGCATGATGATGGAGGGGCAACCATATATCATGCATTTCCTAATGGGATGTGTTAGGAACTAGGTGGCTTCGCTCATAAAATATTT
The DNA here is from genome assembly GCF_007474595.2 of Lynx canadensis. NCBI lineage: Eukaryota > Metazoa > Chordata > Mammalia > Carnivora > Felidae > Lynx > Lynx canadensis. Next base: position 39,169,190 of record NC_044311.2, on the reverse strand, counting down.
GTGCCTAAAATGTTCAACCTGAATGTCATCACTCCTAAAGATTGAACCTCTAGTTTATAGTAAAACAGGAGCTGGAAGAACAAGCTAACACAGCACCACCACAAAGCAATTAAACACATTTAAAAAGCAAGTTGTTCTACAAGACAACTGGCCCAGTCTCATCAACAAGTTACTATCATGGAGAGGAAGGAAGCAAAGGAGGGAGTGAGGAAAAAGCAGGTGTTGTAGATAAAAACAGTCAAAATACATCACAAATCAATGTACTATGTGTCCCTCCATTAGGATCCTGGTTTCAATAACTGGCTATAAAAGATATGTTGGGGACAGGACAGAATATTTAAAATTTAAATATGGGCTCAGTACTAGATAGTGTAAGGTAATTATGTTATATTTTTAGTTGTGATAACAGATTTGTAGTTATGTGGGAAACTGCTTTCATTTTCTAAGAAATCCATGAAGTATTTAGGAATAAAATGTCATGATGTCAATATTTTATCTTAAAAGACTTTATAAAAAATAGATGAAGCAAATACAGAAAAAGTTTTAACAATTTTAAAATCCAAGTAGTAGATATATGGATTATTTTATATATAGTATTCTCTCTACTTTTGGGTATGTTTAAAAATTTTTATAATACTAAATATAAATAAACAAAACAAAACAAAGCTATTTATTTTTTAAGTTGCTTCTGTTACATCCTTTCTTACTGTAAATATTCAAAACAATATTGCATTTAACTATCTTCCTGTCCCATAAGTTCTAACAAATAATATTTGATCTCCTATTTATTCATATTTTTTAATGCTTTTCAAAAAAAAAAGCAACAAGTTTCTAGGCCTTAATTTGTTAACTTTTACAGAACACTTAGGAGTAGACCTTATTTCACTATTCTACAACACAAATTAAAATACATCCATCTTTTAAAAGATAGCAAGTCACTCAATGCTATCATCCCCAAATGACCACTGTTAATATTAATACTCCAGTATTTTTTAGAATAGAAATATTTTGATATACTCAAGATATTATGTACAAGTTTTTATTCTGCCTTTTTCTATATTGTGATAGAGCCCAGGGATTACAGTCTTTTTCTAAATATTTTAAACTGTTTTAATGGATTCTCTAACCACAGGGTAGATTTTACAACCACAGTGCACTTAAGCATAAGAAAGAATTTTGCCTAGCCACATCAATCAGACAACAAAAAGAAGCAAAAGGCATCTAAATTGGAAAGGAAGAGGTAAAACTTTCACCCTTTGCAGATGACATGATAGTATATATAGAAAACTTGAAAGACTCTACCAGAAAACTGCTAGAACTGATAAACAAATTCAGTAAAGTCACAAGATACAAAATGAATATAAAGAACTCTGTTGCATTTAGATACATCAATAATGAGGTAGCAGAAAGAGAGATTAAGAAAATAATCCCATATATAATTGGGATTAATATATAATTATATATATATATTACATAATTAGGTATATATTAGGTATATTAGGTATAATTAGGTATATATATATAATATATAATTAGGTATAATAAGATACCTAAAAATAAACCTAACCAAAGAGGTAAAAGACCTGTACTATGAAAACTACAAAACATTGATTAAAGAAATCGAAGAAGACACAAAGAAATAGAAAGACGTTCCATGCTCATGGATTGGAAGAACAAACATTGTTAAATGTCTATACTACCCAAAGCAATCTCCACATTTAATGCAATCACTATCAGTATACCAACATTTTTCACAGAACTAGAGCAAAGAATCCTAAAATTTGTATGAAACCACAAAAGACCCTGAATAGCCAAAGCAATTTTGAAAATGAAAAGCAAAGCTGGAGATATCACAGGTCTAAACTTCAAGTTATAGTACAAAGCTGTAGTAATCAAAACATTATAGTACTTGCACAAACATAGACACATAGAACAAAGAACAGAATAGAAAACCCAGAGGTAAACCCACAATTACATGGTCATTCATCTTTAACAAAGCAGGCAAGAATATCCAATGTGAAAAAGACAGTCAGTGTCTTCAACAAATGGTACTGGGAAAACTAGACAGCAACATACAAAAAAAATGAAATTGGACCACTTTCTTTCACCATTCACAAAAATAAATTCAAAATGGATTAAATACTGGAGCACCTGGGTGGCTCAGTCTGTTAAGTCACTCTTGATTAAGTCACTCTTTATTTCAGCTCAGATCATGATCTCAGTGTTCTTGGGATCCAGCCCTGTGTTGGGCTCTGCCCTAACAGCGTGGGGCCTGCTTGGGATTCTCTTTCTCCCTGTCTCTCTTCCCCTCCCCCACTCATGCATGTGTATGCTCTCTCAAAATAAATAAATAAAAATTTTAAAAAATGGATTAAAGTCCTAAATGTGAGATATGAAACCATAAAAATCCTAGAAAAGAGCATAAGCAGTAATTTCTCTTACATAGTCTGTGGCAATTTTTTTCTAGACAGGTCCCCTGAAGCAGGGGGAACAAAAGCAAACAAACAAACAAAACAAAACAAAATAAAATTATTGGGACTACATCAAAATAAAAAGCTTCTGCACAGTGAAGGAAACAATGAACTAAACTAAAAGGCAATGTAGGGAATGGGGAAAATATGACATATTCAATAAAAATGAATGGGGAAAAATGACATATTCAATAAAAGGTTAGTATCCAAAATATACAAAGAACTGATAAAACTCAGCACCCAAAAAAAACAAATAATCCAATTTAAAATGGGCCGAAGACATGAACAGACATTTCTCCAAAGGAGACAAACAGATGGCTAACAGACACATGAAAAGATGCTCACCATCACTTATCTTCAGGGAAATGCAAATCAAAACTACAATGAGTTATCACCTCACACCTGTCAGAATGACTAAAATCAGCAACACAAGAAACAACAGGTGTTGGTAAGGATGTGGAAAAAAAAAGAACTCATATACCCTTGGTGGGAGTGCAAACTGTTGCAGCCACTCTAGAAAACAGTATAGAGTTTCCTCAAAAAGTTAAAAATAGAACTATTCTCCAGTAATGGCCCTACTGGTCATATACCCAAGAATACAAAAACACTAATTCAAAGGGATACATCCACCCCTGTGTTTATAGCAGCATGATTTACAATAGCCAAATTACGGAAGCAACCTAAGTGTCCATTAATATATGAGTTGATAAATAAGATGTGATATGGAACATTATTCAGCCATAAAAAGAACAAAATCTCACCATTTGCAATGACATGGATGGAGCTAGAGAGTATAATGCTAAGTGAAATAAGTCAGAGAAAGGAAAATTGCCATATGATTTCACTCATATGTGGAATCTAAGAAAGGAAACAAAAGAGCAAAGGGGAAAAAAGAGAGAGAGAGAGAGGCAAAGCAAGAAACAGATTGTTAACTAGAGAACAAACAGATGGTTACCAGAGAGGAGGTGGGTGGGGGGATGGGTGAAATAGGTGATAAGACTTAAGGAGTGTACTTGTGATGAGCAATGGGTGATTAAAATGTAAATTAAAAAGAAAAATGCCATTGTGAAAAAAAAGAAATAATTCCTTTTTTTTTAATGTTTATTTATTTTTGAGAGAGAGAGAGAGAGAATCAGAGACAGAGCACAAACTGGGTAGGGGCAGAGAAAGAGGGAGACAGAATCTGAAGCAGGCTCCAGGCTCTGAGCTGTCAGCACAGAGACTGATGTGGGGCTTGAACTCAGGAGCTGTGGGATTATGACCTGAGCCGAAGTCAGAAGCCCAACCAACTCAGCCACCTAGGAGCCCCAAGAAAGAATTTTTTTTTAAGTAAGGATTTAATTGTCATTTTCCATTACAGAGATTTGTAGTAGGGAAGCCATGATGAGGAAGACCACGGTTAGCAGATAAACACCAGGCTACATTATGACTAGTATCATAATCCTAGTGCTCTTGTTTGGGTCCAGCCAGAGATGGGATCAAAGGCTCATTCCCTTCAAAGCTGCATAATACTGACATCCAGTTGCGTAACTTTACACAACTTAAAGCAATTTACCCTGGGGGGATGCTCCTTCAGAAAGGAATAACTGTGAACTGAGATAGTGAAAAATATTTACATAGATAAGACTTAGCTGAACAGGAAGAAAACCTGGCATGGATACTTGCATTGAGAGTCAGGGTGAAAGTAAGAAAGCAAGGGAAAGGATTGAGTTGGAGAAGGATTTGAAAATGGGCACGTCTGGCAGAGACAATATAAGCAAAGGCAAGGCTTTGGGAAATGCACCTAGTACATGTCAGAAACCAATTTATAGCAAAGAGTATAGTGTGAGGAGATTTAAAAGACAATTTTTGTAAATAATCTTAGACCAATGATAAAAGACCTGGAATGACAGTCAAGTTCAACTGGATTTCAAACTTCAAGCAATATACAGTTACTGTGAGCTCTCAAGCCAAAGAAAGCCACAATAAAAGCAATGTTTTAGATAGATTAATCTGGCAGAAGTGTGTGGTGTGATTTGAATTGGGGGTAAACAAAACCTGGGAAAGTAGTGACATGTCTATAACAACAATGAGTCAGTTGAGGTTTTGTAACCATTGGATTAAGAAACCAGAGACACTTTAAAGAAGAGTAAACAAGACTCCAGGGCTAATTCAGTAAAATAGATAATGGAGAGGAAGAAAATGAATAGTGACTTGATGCATCCCTTAGTAACTGGGAGAAAGGTGTGCCCCCAAATACAGGGAAAGTGGGAGGATGGGGAAAAGCTCCAGATGAGACAGAGGCTTGATTGGGGATATCCAAATTTGAGCTGATAGTGGGACATACATGTGAAAGTATTCTATAGGCATCTGGAAAGATGAATCTGGACCCAGAGTATACAGTGAAACCAACAGTAAAGTAAGGTGAAGAGTTTCATGAGTGGTTTGTGGAATTCATCATCTTAACAGTATAGAACTCCTTATATAGGCCAGTAGTTTAAGTGGTCATTGAAATAAATTGCTTCCTCCCTCCCTTCCTCCCTTCCTCCCTTCTTTCCTTTCTTCCACAAATAAACATTTTCTTTCATCATGAATGACCTGTTACATTTACTCTGAATCAATGACATTCTAATCCCATCCCCATTAAGAAGGTTGACAAGTGAGAGTCACTTCAGAATATCTAGGGAATGTGTGCTCTCCTCTTCTATGTTAGAAATTATATGTCGAAAAGTCAAGGGATTTTTCATATCACGGGAAATATCAGTGTGAGTCTATCTCCACAGTTTGATTGCACATTCCAACCTTTTGAAAATACCTGTTATCAAACCTAGTCTTAAAATGCTATTGCATCTAGATTCAATGTTGCATTAAACCCCCTTATAAAAAATCCCCTGCCATCATCTTTGTTATAACTGTCAATATTACTCAGCTTCCATTATCCATGATATGATTAAGTTCCATTGAGTCTATTCCAACTCTCTTACATAGTTATTCATGGTGTTTCTGCTAAGTCTCAAACTCAGATAAGTATGAGACCACGTAACAATTCAAAACGCTGTCAAAAAAAAGTGAATCGAAAAGACATTAACGTAATGTCTTAATCGTTCAAAAATGAGTGGTGGTAGCTTCAGATAGGCAAGTCAACTACCTTTTTAGTATTCTTTCCCACAGTATCAAATAACTCATTTTCTTTATCCTGTGCCATGATCTAAAGATCTTACCATAGCTTTGTTAACTTTGTTTGTGCCTTTGTTAATAAAATAACTATTTTTAATACCTCATTAGTTGGCTGATATTAGCTAGAATGCTTTCCGCTGCAAATAAACATCTAATTAAGCTAGTTCAGATAAAGATATGTATTGGCCCATATACCTGGAATTCCAGGGGAAGGCATAGTATAGTTTTAGAACAAGCCAATAACTCTGGTCCTTTTTCTCCATAATTCCCTCCACCGAGTCCTCCACTGTGAATTAATTTCATCCTAAGATTAGCTTCTGCATGACCAAAAAGGAGCTGTGTCAATTCTGAGCTTTTTATCTGCATCACCATGATGACCAGAGAAAGACAGACTATCTTTTTTGATTGGCTCTTTTTTAACCGCAAGGAAATTTCTTTCCCTGAAACCCTCAGCAAACCTGTCTTCACATCTCACTAGCACAAACTGTCACATCACATTCCCATTTCTAAAGCCATCACTGGCCAAAGAAGAGGGATTATCTTAGGTCAATGACACCAATCCCTAGAGCTGGGAAAAATGTCTTTTTACCTGAAGCCCATTGGTTGGAAGGGGCAAAGAGATATAGCAACAAAAAAAAAATGAGGGGAATTGTTAGAAAGGAAAAAGGAAGAAATGAATGCTGTGGTAGAGTTTGTTGGTTTGCCACTAGACACTACTTTGGTTTTTTAAGTGAGGATTTTTGGGATGGGGTAAAGGAGAAAATGGAAAAGAACCCATTTGACAGTTCTTGTGGTTATCCACTCTTCCCAATTGCCTTAATTTTTCTCTTTTCATATTTCTCAAGATACTTTGCCTGTCATTGCTCTCCATTTATGTGCTTAATTACAAGTTTAATTTCTCAATGAGATTAGTGACTAGGATCCATTATACTGGGACTACTTCTTCCTAGTAATTTTTTCATGTAGGTATTTTTCTTTCTTCAGAAAGAATAATATTTGGAAATATTTTTGGAAATATTAGTCAAATTCCTAATATTTGGAGGGAAAATTAATCAAGACATGAAAGCTTTCTGAGTATCATTTCTAATTCTTTTCCAGGGATGGGAGTATGTGTGGTATTTTAAAAATAGCATCAGTTTATCTAAGGAGATCTCACATTATCACAGCAAGAGTAAAAGGAAAAACTTAAAAACACAATATACTTGAGACTGGTTGGATTTACTCTTTCCTCTGTCTCCTGTATATTGCTCCTGAAAAGGGTGTAGTTTCATCTATTGCCTTCTAAGGGCCTCCAAGCCCTGGGAACATGACGCCAATGGGCATTCCTCCTTATTCTGCCGCTGGTGGGAAGAATAAATCCCTTGGCCCCAGTAGGAAGGTACGGCAATTACTCCCCATATCAATCCTGCAAAATAAATATTATTCATTTAACTTATTCCCAAGAAAACCAAGGCCCTGAGAAGTTAAATCTCACCAAGTTACCACAGAATGATTGGTAGAGTCAAATTCAAATAGTGTTTTCTGATTCAAGGACTGTGTTACTTCCAATGTGTCAAATGACTTCTCAATTCTAAATGCCATCCAACATTCTTTTTAAATTAATAAACTTCATTTTTTACAATTTTAGATTCATAGCAAAGCTGAGCAGAAGCTGAATGAAAAGTACAGAGTTCCCATATGCACCCTACATGCATAGCCTTCCTCACTATCAGTACCCCCAATCAGAGTGCTATACTTGTTGCAGGCGATTCACTCTTGGTGTTGTACATTCTATGAGTTTAGACACTGATGTAATATAAGTACCCACCATTGTAGTATCATACAGAATAGTTTCACTACTCTAAAAATCCCCTGTGCCCTACCTATTCATCCTTACTGCCCCCCTACCCCGGCAATCACTGATTGTTTTATTGTCTCCATAATTTTGCCTTTTCCAGAATGTCAGATAGCTGGAATAGTATCATATGTAGCCTTTTCAAATTGTCTTCTTTCACTTAGCAATATGCTTTTTTAGGCTCCTTGGTGGCTTTTCATTGCTTTATTGCTCATTTCTTTTTAGTACTAGATGATATTCCATTGCCTGGATGTACCACAGTTTATGTATTCATTCACCTACTGAAAGACATCTTGGTCGCTTCCAAGTTTTGGCAAATGTGAATAAAGTTACTATAAACATCCATGTGCAGGCTTTTATGTGGATGTAAATTTTCGATCCAACCTCACCACACAAATCCCGTAGAAGTACAATTGTCACAAAGATTTACTGCAGCCTTGTCCTCTGAGTGGAGTTTCCCAGGCACATTAAGAATTCTCTAAATAAAAAAAATTTTTTTAGAAATATAGATTAGCAGTTAGTATTTTATGAGAATTTATATATCCTGGTATTGTGAAAATTCCATTTGAAGAATATTAGATTAATTTCAATTAATTTCTATCAATCTTCAATTGATAGAATGAAAGTCTCAATGCCAAATAAAAATGACAAAGAGGAATTATTTACTGGGAAGTACATATTTGTATACCAACCATTCTTGGTGTATATTTTAGAGTAAACATATAGAAAAAGGAGAAGGCTGTATAAGCAAACACAGAACCTTATCCTCAGAGGTCTCAGATCCTGTGCTTTCATGCAGCAAGTGAAGGGTGTGATGTCTGTAGCACTAGAGAGCAAAATAATTAATTCCATATCATAAATTACACTGAGGGCTTAATGCCCAGTAGGGGCTGAGACAATCATGTTAAAACAAGGACACATAGAATAAATTCCATTTTCAGTACAATTTTAGGATTTCAAATCAATTTGAATTTGATGAATTATGTTTAACGCAAATTTTTATTTATAGAGTTCATGCTATTTTAGATCATTCTTTTTATTATAACTGTTAAAGATAGAGAGAAGAATGGTTTATAGGAAAAGAAGTAATTAATCAAGTCCTTACAACCAATAATTTCAATGTTGTCATGGAGACTGTGTAGCTTTGCAAGCCAACCGAGAGGGATCCAGTGTGAAAGTTGAGTCTGGGGGAAAAGCAAGTAGGGGGGGAAGAGAATTGCCTCTACTTTAATGTGAAACACAAACTTGACAATGACAGAAGTAACCTCACTTAGAACAGAGATCAATCAGGTAACTCACGTTCCTGCAAGGACCAGGAAGGTAACAGGTAGGGACCGAATAAAACCAGAAAACCAGTGCCCAATCTAAGGTAGCAGCTACTACTCAGCTCCAGACGATTGTTGCCATGTACGAATGAGGAGCCAGTGTGGTTACATTTTATTACGTGGTGAATTGTCTTTTCAACTCCTTTGCCCATTTTTAAATTCAGAGGCTTGTTTTCTTATGAACTATTGAGAACTTTATATATATGTTCTGGGTGTCAGTACTTTATCAGATGTGTGTTGTGCAGATATTTCCTCCAAGCTTATGGCTTGTCTTTTCACTTTCTTGACATGACTTTTGAAGACAAAAATTTTTGCATTTGATGAAGTGCAGTTTATCAGTCTGCTCTTTCAGGGACCATACTCCTATGTTATATAGGAGTCCTCCCTTATCCACAGGGGCTATGTTCCAAGACCCCCATGAGATGCCTGAAATGGGGATTGCATCAAACCCTATGTATATAACCATGTTTTTTCCTATGTATACATACATACCTAGGATAAAGTTTAATAAGTAAATTAGGCACAGTAAGAGATTAACAACAATAATAAAATAGAACAATTATAACAATTTATTTTTAACCTACGTTATGTGAATCTGGTCTATCTCTCTAAATATCTTAATGTGCTATATTCACTCTTCTTCTTGTGATGATGTGAGATGATAAAATGCCCAACTGATGAGACAAAGTGAGGTGAATGATGCAGGTATTGTGACCTACTATTGACTTTCTGATGATGTATCAGAAAGAGGAGTATCTGCTTCTGGACCATGGTTGACAGTGGGTAACTGAAATCTCAGAAAGCAAAACCACAGATGGGGGGTGGGCACTACTGTATCTAGAAGCCCTTTCCCTAACCTAAGATGAGAAAGATTTTTTTTTATGCATTCTTCTAGAAGTTTTAGAGTTTTAAAGTTTATTCTTAAAACTCTATTTAAGGTTAATTTTATTATATTTTATGGTTATGAATCAAGTCTTTTTTTCTGCATGTAGTTTCTAACTATTCCAGTAACATTTGTTGAAAAGACTATTTTTTTCTCCACTGAATCACCTTGGCAATTTGTGAGCAATCAGTTGTCCAGACTTTTGCTACCAAGAAAATAGCTAATGTACTTTTCCTATTTCTCCTATGAAGTACAACTAAAATTTCTGAACATTATATATAAAATAAACATAAGAAGATTCTGAAAGATGGAGAGAAAAAGGCAGACTGGCTGGGGAATTTGGGACCTGAAGGATGGCCAAGTATTGGGTTCTGTGGGTTTTATTTTTGTCTCGGATATCCCAGACTTGGAGCTGAAGAAGCCAATGATCCATAAATGCCAATGGATGCAGACAATAAAAAGGCCCAACAAAAGCCTGCTCCCTCTAGCCAAAGGGCCAGGAAAAGAACAACTTCGAAAACAGGACCCTTTAGACAATTATTATACTCTCGCCAAACATCACAGAAAAAAGCAAGGCCCCATCCACATCCATGCCAGCCAAGGATGAGTGGGAAGCCTAGAAGTCTAGCCTTGTGAGGATATAATGAGGTGTTCCAACTCTCTCTGGCCATAGTGTCAAAGAAGGCAAAGTAGGAAGCAAAAACCTCCATACTAGAACAAACATCCATGTCTTGCATTGTTTCTAGCAAATCTGCTGTGAACCTTATCTTTATTTATCTATAGTGTGTTTTTGTATTTTTTTTTCTTTTCTCCATCTGCTTTTAAGATTATCCTTTTGTCATTCTTTCTAGGTAATTTAATTAAAATGTACCTTTGTATAGTTTTCTTCATGTTTCTTGTGCATGGAGTCCATTGCTTCTTGAATCTGTGGAGTTTAAAATTTCAACAAGTCTGAAATTTTTTCAGCCATTATTTATTCAAGTATTTTTCTCTACCTGCCTTCATTCATAGACTCCAATTACAAACATTCTAGGATGCTTGAACTTTTCCCAGACCTCAATGATGCTCTTTTCTATTCCTTTCTCCCATGGTGGTTCATTTTGGATAAATTGTACTTATGTCTTCAAGTGTACTCATCTTTTTTTTTTTTTTTTCCCCCTTCAGTGTCTTATCTTCTGTTTAACCTATTCAGTATATTTTAAGGTCTCAGTCATTCTGGCTCTCAACTTCAGAAGTTTAATTTGGGTCTCTTAAAATTATTCTTTTTAGCTTTTTGAACATATGGAATGTAGTTTAATAACTGTATTAATGTATTTATCTTAACCCAATTCTGAGTCAGCTTTCTTTGATTTTTTCTTCATCATTATGAGTCCTATATTCCAGCCTCTTTGAATGCCTGGTAATCCTTTTATATCAGACATTGTTGATTTTATATTATTGAGGGCTGCATATTTTTGTATAAATATTCTTAAGCTTTCCTTTTCAATACAGCTAAGTTACTTGGGAAAATTTTAATCTTTTTGAATTTTTTTTAAGATTTGCTATGTAGAACTAGAGTAGCATTTAGTTTAGAGCTAATTAACTATTGTCCACTACCATGACCCTTTTGAGCCCTCTACTCAACGCCCTGTGAATTGTGAGATTCTTCCAGTGTGGTTGATGCAATCAGGCCTTGTTGGCACTGTATGAATGTTCTATTACCTCTAATCATTTTTTGGATAGCTCTTTCCTTGAACTCATACATAGTTTCCTCACATGCATGGATTTATTAAGACTCTCCTGAATCCTAGAAGGGGACCCTCTGCAGATTTCTGAGGTTTTCTCATTGTGTAGGTCTCTCTTTTCAGCACCCATCCTTGTGAACCCTACTTGTTATCATAATCTCTTTGGACACCCCGAAGCATCTCCTTAACTCAGGGAGCCCATTGTCCTCTGCCTTAGTTTCTCTTCCCAGCACCACAGCCTGGAGACTCTATCAGGCACTAAAACAGGCAATAACAGGGCTAACTTCATGTGTTCTCTGTTTTCCCATCTTTTAAGTATCACTATCTTTCATTGCCTGATGTCCAGGGCCTTAAAGATTATTTTATCATATATTTTGTCTTGTTTCCTTGTTTGTTTCCTGAAAAAGAATAAATTCAATCTCTGTTATTCTCTCATGGCCAAAAGAAGAAGTCTGGTGAGAACCTGAAGAAAACTAGATTTGGAAATTATACAGTCAGAAGAGAAAGGAATTTTTCTGTGGGATTTGGCCTTCCATTAGACACCACTAAGTTTCCTGGTCTCCCTAACCCCTACCTTCACTGACTCCCAGAATGCCTCAGCCTTAGGGAAATGTACCATTAGGAAAAAAGTGATAGATAATGGACCTGGATCCTATGCTTCTGTATAAGAACTGAGTTTTTCTGAAAAGTCAGTGGAGATTCAACCAGCACAGTTTCAAGAGAAGCTTGGAACTAAGGATAGAGACTTGAGATTATGACCTGACATTGCTCTCTGAAGATTTGAGGTTTTTTTGTTTTAATTTTTTAATGTTTATTCATTTTGAGAGAGACAGCAAGCAGGAGAGGGGCAGAGAGAGAGAGAGAGGGAGACAGAGAGTCTCAAGCAGGACTGCACTGTCAGTGCAGAGCCAGATGCAGGACTCGAACTCACAAACCATGAGAACATGACCTGAGACAGTATCAAAAGTCAGATTAACCAGATATGCTACCCAGCCATCCCAAGACCTGGGTTTTTTAATGTATTTTCACACCAGATCTGAGAAGTGCATGTGATCTGAAGGTGCAAATTCTTCTAAGGGGAGAACTCAAGAGGAACATATGCCCAAGTCTCCCCTTTCCTTACATATTGTAGAATAAGCACTCTTAATTGCATTATTTAATTCCCTCCAGAATAGGGTATACATACTAAATTCATAAATATCAGGAGAAAAAAACTGTAGTGAAAGCCACAAGTTACCAAAGTTAGACTTATTTGTTTAGTCTGAGATTGCTGAAACTTGACCTTTAGAGTGCAATGTTTTCTGGCTGTGCAAAAGCAAGTTTGCTCTTAGAGCAAAACAATTCAAGAAATGACCATTGCAGAAAAAATGATTTTCAGGGTACAATATAGGCCAACTTACAGCACATTTTTAATGCTGTGTTACCAAAACCTGACATTCAAGTTGAAGTTCTAGTGCAAAAGTTAATGCTTGTGATGGACCAGTTTCTTTGCCTTCTTCTAAACATTACCCCACCTTCTCTTTCAGAGAAACTCCTCCTGTTTAAATGAACAAATATCTTATATCTTCATGAAGTTCATTCCTCAGGAAGACAGCCAAAAATGAAGAGAAAAGAAGGAAAACTGTACACTTACATTACCTTGACTCCCATGATGTGAAAGACAGCAGTAAACTTCATTAGAAAACCATGATGTCCTGGGGCCTCTGGATGGCTCAGTCGGTTAAGCGTCCGACTTTGGCTTGGGTCATGATCTTGCTGTTTGTGAGCTTGAGCCCCACGTCGGACTCTGTGCTGACAGCTCAGAGCCTGGAGCCTACTTCAGATTCTGTGTCTCCCTCTCTTTATGCCCCTCCCCCACTCTGTCTCTGTCTCTGTCTCTGTCTCTGTCTCCGTCTCTCTCTGTCTCAAGAATAAATAAACATTAAAAAAAAAATAAGGAAAAGAAAACCATGAGGTCCTAACACTAATATTCAGGCTTAGCTGCAGATATCTTATTTTTTCATATAATGTAGTTTAAGTCTTTCAGATGTATAGAGACGATTTAAAATAATTCTTCCTTCATTAACCAAAAAAAAAAAAAAACCAAAAAAACCTCTGTTAGAAATCTGGTGTAATAAATAGCTGCAAATCACTTCTTTCCTTCTCAAAAACTCTATTCATCTCCCTTTAAATCTGGGAGATTGGCAACAGCTGTGAAACAATTATCTGTAACAGATGGCTGAACACTTTCTCAGAGAGCATAAAGGTGTCTGACATGCCCCAGGACCCTTTACGTTTTGAGCACATAATCCCCTGTCCTGTACTAATATTGGACCCCAAACTAGATGATAAGTCTTGATTTCCTAACCTCACTGAAACATAGATATAATAAGTAAGTACTTTAAGTCCCCCACTTACAAGGGGTGGGTAGATACTGCTTCTGATAGGACTAGAAAGACCTTCAGTCTGCTCCAGAACAAGGCACCATATATAATCTCCTCGCTTCTAGAACCACATACTGCTCTTAGCTCCAATTCTACAGTTGCAGTCTATGCTCCTAGTCATTTATCCAACAGATATTTATTGTGCATCTGCTATGTGCTAGGCATTGTGTTAGATGATAGAGACACAAAGGAGAACGAGTCAGAAAAGGCCTGGGAAGGGAGTGAATCCAGGCACTGGAAAACAGAAACAGCAGAAGGTACAAACAAATAGGTAAGTATAGAAATAAGATAATTTCAGAAAAATAAGCCCTTCAAAGGAGACAAAACAGTTATAAAAGAGTGATCTGAGTGTCGTGTGGAGGTTTCTTTAAGTAGAGTGGTAAGGGAAAGCCTCTGTGTGGTGACGTTTAGGCTGAGATAGAATTCAAGCCATACAAGGAGCCCAGGTAAGACCACTCTCCCGATTAAAAGAGCAGGAAGGGCAAGGTAAGGCCCTATAAGACCCAAGCCAAGCCCTTAGTCCTTTTCTGGATCTTTGTCTCCTGGACGTCAAGTCTTATGAACACTGACTTTCTGACCTGCCCTACTATGACACACCTGTTCTACCCCCAAACTCCTCCCATGGTAATGCAAGCCCTGAGGATTCCCAGCTCTAACAGAAAAGTCACCATCCCAGGCCAACCTTCTGCTACTGACCAACACTTTATCAAACACATTAGCTTTATCTTACAAGTCTATGTAGAAAAGATCTTTGTATGTCTTCCCAGCCAGGAGTTAGACCTGTACTCAAAGCACACTTACAAGAAGAAGAAGAGACAAAAAATGGGGAGAAACTGATGTTTTTCAGTCCCTGGATTCACTCCCTTCCTAAAGCCTGGCCACATTCATGTTGTTGGACTATGAGACACTAATATATCATATCATATCATATCATATCATATCATATCATAATAAAATAGAATATGATATAACATAAATCTATTTTTACATAAGGTAGCTTGAGTTACTCTGTTACTTACAGTCAAAGAATACTAACCATAACACTCTCTCCACTTTCCCTCTATCCTGCAAGTGTTTCTCTTTAATGCCAGCTATGACCTATGTACCCAGTGATTTAATATAATGGTAAGTGACCACATTTGGTCAGCTTTCCCATGCACTTTCTTCCTGATGGTAGAGAAGTTTCAATAGACACTCTGTTATTTCTTAAATGCTAGTGGTTTGTACTGTTTTCGAGTATCTAACCTTCAAATTGCCCAGCTGGTATTTATATCATATTTTTCACTTGATGGCTGTACCCTTTGATAATATAATGTGTTCATTTTCCTAGTCCTGTCATGTTTTCATGTTTTTCTTAATATTCACTTTGACATTAGAGTCTTATTTTTCCCCTATAAATATTTTAACAAGCATTCTTATAATATTTGCCTTCATATCATTGAAAGTTTCTAAGTGAGTTCTATTGGAGCAAAATACCCATGCTATATTCTTTGATCAGTAATAATATGTAAAAGAAATGTCACAGCTTCCTTCCCACTTGTTAATTTAAGTTCAGTATATTTGTAGGTATTATAGACTATATCAATTTTAATCACATGTGTAAATATAGTGAAAACAAAATTAGGAATAGATGATAAAACTGCAGGAAAAGGGATACTAGAAACTATTAAAAAAAAAAAACTTAGAATCTGTTTCTGGTAAGGCCAAGGTCTCTTAAGGACACAAATTCTCTTTTTATGATAGCCATTATCATTCCTCCTCATAATGAACAATTTCAACAGAAGAAAAAGTTGTTGGAAACAAACAATTGTTAGAAAGATTCAGATTTTTAAGTCACTTCCAATCTTAGTATAAATGAATGATTCTTACCCTTTCTAAGATGATTTTAGTAATCCATCTACAATCACTTAATTATGCCAATACATATTCTTAATTAAAAAAATTAACCTTATTTAAACAAGTGATATCTAATGGAAACTTCAATGTCAAGTGTATAAAGAAAGACATTGAAGATGTGATGTGTTCATATTTTAGGGTTTGGAGCTCATAATAGGTGTGTAATGGAATAATCTAGTAATCTAATATATATATCTAAGTGGGATTGTGTAGACCAGCTCATTAGTCATTTATTTTATTCCCTTTCAAATGTCCCTCAACAGACTGAGCTGAGATCTTGGCAGTCATTTATGCAAGTGGGAATGAAAAAATGAATGACTGAAATGTATAGTACATAGATGATAAAAAGCGCCAGGGAGAAAAATAAACCAAGGAAAGGGCATAGTCATATTCTATGAATCATTTCCACAGGGAAACGTTAATGCTCTATTTCAAATGTGAATATAATTTTATTTTACAAATATTTGAGATAAATTTGATGAGAACCTTAGTGAGTTTAGGATCTAATAGAATAAACAGCTATTTAGAGACTTAGAATAATGTGCAAAGGAAACACTATTTTATAATGCTTTAAAAACACTTCCTATAAGTAAAGAAGACTTACAAATTCTAGAGAATTGAACTTATTTAGCAACAAGATCATCCTCCGCATCATCTGCATCATCACCATGTTCCCCCTCAACAAAGAACACATCACACATATACACAAATGTGTATGAAAGCAAATACTTTTCACTTAGGCACTAAAATCAATCACAGGAAAGTATGGAAAAATATGTCTAAGAAGAACTTTATCCCTTGGTCTTACTTTCTGCACCAAATGCTTCTCACACAAAGTTTGCTATGACCCACCACAGTTTACAGAATACATCTATCCTCCAGCAAGCTTTTAATACAAGTCACCTTGCTTCACACTATAGTTATAAAGGTTCACTTCCTGAAATTAAAAAAAATAAAACAGATGAACATAGGGGAAAGGAAGGAAAAATAAGATAAAAACAGAGAAGGAGGCAAACCATAAAATATTCTTTTTTTTTTTTTTAATTTATTTTTGAGAGAGAGAGCATGAGCTGGGGGGGGGGGGGTGGGGGTAGGTGCAAGGAAAGAGAGGAAGAGAGAGAGAATCCCAAACAGCCTCTATGTGAGAGTAGAGCTCATGTGGGGCTTGAACTCATGAACTGTAAGATCATGACCTAAGCTGAAACCAAGAGTCAGATGCTTCACTGAGCCACTCAGGCATTCCCATAAGAGATTCTCAACAGCAGAGAACAAACAAGGTGGCTGGAGGGGTGTTGGGTGGGGGGATGGGCTAAATGAGTGATGGGTATAAGGGGGCCACTTGTTGGGATAAGCACTGGGTGTTATAGGTAAGTGATGAATCACTAAATTCTACTCTTAAAACTGGTATTACACTATATGTTAACTAACTTGGATTAAAAAAAAAATTCACTTCTCATTGTCCTGACAGACCTACAGTTCCTTAAAGGCTTAGATATCTATTAAAAGAGTACTTTAAAATATTTAACAACTCTTTAGTAACTTGTTAAATATGACTTACCCAATGATATAGTATTTATTATTTTAGAATATAGTTATTATGTTAGAATATCAATTTTTGAGAATTCTTAAAATAAGGTGTTTAAGTGTATTCTAAAGACCACAATAAATTTGTATGAACTTGAAACTATAGGAAACTGCAGCTGAAAATGTCATTAGGAATAATTTAATCCTATTTCCTTTTAAAAAGAGAAAGTTGACAACCAAAGAAACAAAGTGATTTTCCCAAGATTATTCAGCTCACTGGTGGTAAAGACAATCATGAATATCCTGGCATCTAAATTATGTCTCCTTTCTCTAAAACTTAGTAAATTCTCTCGATCTTAAATTTTAATACTCTGAATTATTTAGCAAACTGAATCTTTTTAAAGAATTGTATAAAATATCCTTAAAATGCTTAAATATACTGAGAATGCATGTCCTTAAATTTATCCATAGGCACCACCAGTTTTATCGTAACAAAATAGCAGCATTTAAATCTCTGCCAAATCGTGTTTAACAGAAGTAAACATAGCCTCTGCCTTGAGGTTGCAGCTATCCTCACCTTGCCGCACCATTGTCTAAGATGAAAATGTTTAGGTAGACATTGTAATAGCTCTCAGCAAAGAACATCTATTCTGAAATCCAAAGAGCTAATTCAACCTTAAGGATGAGGTGCTTTCTCATGTTATCCTTCAGGCTTGACCCAGCCTCAAAGACGAAGAGAGATTATTCATGGTGACTCAGCTCTGGGGTGGCAGCAAAGGAGCTAAAAGGTGGGTATAGATGGCATTTAAATCTGGAACATTATAAGACAGAAGATTAGAGAGAGTTCTTTTAAGACCTTGGAGTCCATATGGAAATCACATTGGACAATGTCATCAAGGACTGCCTCCTTGTATCTTGCAGAGTAAAGCGTACAACTGGAATTTTTTTGTTTCTGAGTAGAGATCAAAGAAATGTCCTAAATGCTCTCTTTCCTTCAGCCAAACCCTCTACTGACCAGGCAAGCACATTTATTTACAAGGCAGTTGCTCAGAGGAATAAGGGGGGAAACCCAGAATTTCCTGAAACTTTTAACATACAGTATACTAATGGCCTAATGATTAAATGTGATAAGACAGCCCAAAGTGATATAATTTTAACTCATTTAAAGTATAAAAATAAACTTGCTCAGGGCTTTTGAGTGGCTCAGTTTGTTTAGCATCTGACTCTTCATTTTGACTCTGTTCATGATCCCAGGGTCATGGGATTGAGTGCTGCATCAGACTCTGCACTAAGCATGGAGCCTGCTTAAGATTCTCTCTCTCTCTCTCTCTCTCTCTCTCTCTCTCTCTCTCTCTCCCCCCCCTCTCTACCCCCTCTTTGCCCCTCTCCCTTGCTCATGCTCTCTCTCTCTCTCTCTCTCAAAAACATAAAAGTAAAAATGAAATTGCTTTCCTAAAGACTTCAAATGAAAATTGACAGAAAAAAATTAATGAATGTGTCTCACTTTTTTAGATTAGGCCTTTCCCTCCTTTAAGAATGATTTTTCAATAGTCTCTTGTTTGGAAACAGTTGAAAACTGTTAGAGCATTTCTTGTTAGTCTTGTTGGAGATAGGAGGCAAATGGATGAAGGATAAGTTCCTGTGGCCACAACTCTTCTTCTTTTTCTAGTATCTCATTTTTGTAACTCCAAGTACATTCATCCACAAATAGAAATGCCCTCCAAAGAAAGGACTACCTCTCAAAATGTGGCAACACGTATGAGCATATATTTTGTTCAGCTCAAGGCCTGGTACAAACTAACTTTTTAGTGTCAAAAAATAAAATGGTGCAAGGGAAGTATTGAAGATCACATCACAAACATATATTTTTAAAAGCATCAAGTTGTCAGAAACTTGCCAAAAGGAAACAAATATCACACACAGTGAAAAATCTTGCCAAAACCTTGAACAAAGTTGAAAGATCTGCAGACCCATAAAATTTTTTGCCAGTAGCACTAAAAATAACTTGAGGTGGCATGTAACTTAAAAGCTAATCTCATCTGATGGGTCATTTCCTAACATGTACTTAAGAGTATCTTAAAAAGAAACACAAAACAGATATGAACATTACTTTTAGCAGCTGTCAATACTCAGATTTAGAAATTTTATTGAAACCATACATGAAGGGTAAATAAAAAACTGATGGCATGAATTAATTCATGGTTTTTAAAATCACTCTTTTTATCCCTATAGAATGCACAAGAAAGGCAGTAAGTAAATGCTTCTTAATTAAAATAGCTAATGCTAGTTTAGTAAAAACTCTTATGGAGTAAGAATTTCACATGGGATCCAAACTATTGAATTGTTTATTTTTAAAGGTTTCTTCATGCAAACTTATGACATAAATAAATATTTCTTCAAGTTCCAAATTACCTAGATATGTTTTTGACAGGCTGGAAAACATGTCAGAATAACAAAAGTGTTGCTAAAGATCTAAAGTACTTAACATTTTTCCCCCCATTTGCCAAGATTCATCTAGATTTTTGAGATGGTAACAAACAGCATACTTATAATTCAGAATTTAGTTAACTCAGTTAAGAGTGAACAAATCATTTTCTCAGAATCAAAACTGAAAAATCTGTGCTTGAGAAAAGTATGCATCACAAGAAGAAATTTGGAATCAAATGAGAAATTACAAGATGCTTCTTAGAAATCAGAAACTACCAGGGCCTGAAAAAAGGGGAAATGGAGACTTATTACTTAATGGATAGAGTTTTGTTTGAAGTGATGAAACATTTTGGAAATGATAGTGGTGATATTTGCACAACATTGTGCATGTAATTAACACTACTGAGTTGTACATGTAAAAATAGTGAAATGATAAATTTTGTTGTATATGATTTTTTTCAACGTTTATTT
Organism: Lynx canadensis; assembly: GCF_007474595.2. NCBI lineage: Eukaryota > Metazoa > Chordata > Mammalia > Carnivora > Felidae > Lynx > Lynx canadensis. Next base: position 39,149,056 of record NC_044311.2, on the reverse strand, counting down.
ATTTGTGGGACAGAGAGAGACAGAGCATGAACGGGGGAGGGGCAGAGAGAGGGAGACACAGAATCAGGAAACAGGCTCCAGGCTCTGAGCCATCAGCCCAGAGCCTGACGCGGGGCTCGAACTCACGAACCGCGAGATCGTGACCTGGCTGAAGTCGGACGCTCAACCGACTGCGCCACCCAGGCGCCCCTGTTGTATATGATTTACCACATAACATGAAAAGGAAAAAAAAAAAAAAACCTCATGACACATAGGAAAAGAGCACTCTAAGTCATCAATTATAACATAAACATGTCTTTGAATTTTAACATATCTCAAATGGACATTTGTTTTACAATCAATGGTGTCTTACATTTGCTGTCTTTCAGGCAGTAGTTGTGAGGTGGAGCCATTGCCCACACAGGTTCAAATTTGGTTGGTTATTCGGATTATTATTGGAAAAGCACAACCCCTGAACACTTCACCCAACACAGTATTCAAGAACCGTTTCAGGAGGAAAATATGAATCCTAGTTTTTTTTTTCTTTTTGTCTTGTTTTTGTAAGTTCAAGAAAGTGCCAGCATCAAGAAAGTGCCAGCCACAGAATTGGTGGCTATGGCTTGAAAAAAAATTCTAAAGACAGTAATGAAGAAATATGGCTCTGAGAAATATGGCTGCACCAATGCATTTGATGACATAGAGGATGATATATAGTGTGGAAAACCATGTACAGCAAGGGCTCTGAATAGAAAACTGAGTTAAGAGGATGGGTGAACTTTGAATATAAAACGTTCTGTGAATACCTTAGTCAATCTATCTTGCTTATATTTTCTCTTTTAGTATACACACATACAAAAAAAGTCTAAGAAGCTGTTTTAATTAATACAAAAATTCTGAGTGAGAAGACTCACTGTGAGACAGCTTACTTAACTGTTTTTTTTAAACCTCCCCTCCCCCTTAGAAGTATATAAAATAAAAGTGTCTTATAAGCAACGGCATCTTAGATTTCAATAAATACAGTAATTTCAACGAATAACCGAAGACTAATATCTTTAATAAGAACGGAGTACTCCTATAAAGCTATAGACAAATGTGAACAAGTCAGGGTTTAAAAATGGGCAAGGAATAAGAATAAGCAGTTCACAAAAAGTAAATAGCCATCAAATTCATTGGAAAGATGGTCAGCCTAAGGCTGGAGTGTTGTGGGAAAACATTGACTTCCTATTCATTTTTCCTGATGGAAGGACTGCCTAAAAGTGGCACTCCTGATCTGTCTTCGTCCCTTTCCCAGTGACTCTTCTAACTGGTAAGTTTGGGAAAGGGAACTTGTCATGTGCAGTTCAGCCACTTTCTCTCTTTCCTTCTAGGATATGACTATCCCATGAATCACAAATTCTGTTTCTTCATGTATTTTTTTCCAAGGAGAGACTGCTAATGGCAGAAGGTCTGTTGTTTTCCTATTCTTCCTGTGATAAAAGTGGGGAAGATTAATTCTAGGATATTGTATTTGGAAAACTATAGTTATCACAGCTATAGGCCAAGCTGTCCAACAGCTTTATCAATAGCATAGGTCATAGTCTATATCTTGACTCCTACATATGCCTCTTAATTTATTCTAAATCATGCAGGAAGGTAAAGGGGTGTTACTGGTTCTCTCAAACTTCATCAAATTATTAAGCAGTTGCAAATAAAAACAAGGAAATAGTATTTTGCACATAATATTGGTAAAAATTTTAAAAATAATAGTGTTGGGAGGCAATAAGAAGCCCATTCTTATATAGTTTTCGGAAGTATAAGCTAGTAAAGGCCTTTGGAGAATTTAGAAGCTTTATTTATTCTTAAATACACACATCTTTGACCTGTGAATTTCACTTCCTACAAAGTACTCACACATGTACAGGATTATTTGTATAAGGATATTCATAACGGTAATGTTTAATAGTGAAAAACTGAATATGGTTAACTAGAGAACCTATGTTTTTTAAATATTTATTTAATTATTTTGAGAGGGAGAGAGAGAGCATGAGTTGGGAGGGTCAGAGAGAAGGGGACAGATAGAATACCAAGCAGGCTCAGCTCTCTGCTCTGTCAGCGCAGAGCCTTACATGGGGGCTCTAACTCACAAACCCTGAGATCATGACCTGAGCCAAGATCAAGAGTCGGAAGCTTAATCGACTGAGCCCCAAAGTATGACTATTTTTATGCAGAAATACGATGTAATAATTTAGGATGGGTTGGTAAACTGAAACTATGAGCCAAACTTGTCTTGTTTTTTTACAAATAAAGCTTTATTGAAACAACCATGCTTATGAATTTATGTATTGTCTGTGGCTGCTTTTGTGGTATACAATGGTAGAATTTAGTAACAGCAACAAAGACTACATAGCCTGTAAAGTCTAAAATATTTACTATCTGATATTTATTTTTTTTAATTTTTTTTAACGTTTTATTTATTTTTGAGATAGTGAGAGACAGAGCATGAACAGGGGAGGATCAGAGAGAGGGAGACACAGAATCTGAAACAGGCTCCAGGCTCTGAGCTGTCAGCACAGAGCCCAACGCGGGGCTCGAACTCACAGACCGAGAGATCATGACCTGAGCTGAAGTCGGACACTTAACCGACTGAGCCACCCAGGCGCCCCTACTATCTGATATTTAAAGAAAATGTTTGCCACCCTGATTTAGAAGAATGAAATAAATTTAGACTGATCGAGGCTGATCATGAAAAAAAAATAGAACAAAAACAGCTGAAGACTCACATGATCCCTATTATACAGTATGATCTCCACTATATAAATTATATGTATGTAATGCAATCTAACACAAACAGCATTAAGCAGTTACTTATTGAGGAAAAGAAGGGCTAAGGTACAGAAACAGGGTGGGTGTGGGGAGGCGGCAAAGAAAGTATGTTTCTATCCAGGAATGTCTCTTGCCTCCTAGCACTCCCTGTCCCTTCACTAAATCCTTGCCTAAGACTCCTGTTCTGCCAAGCCAAGAGGAAAACTCTTCATTTGATCCTACCATTTTTACTGGTACTGCCACCTTCCAATGAAGAAGGTTGAGATGAGGTAGTTTATTATCAATGGTAAGCTTGCATATTTTGCCATGTCTTTTACCACTGTGTTTCCTCTTTTGAGAATTTTAAGACTTAAGTTATAGAAACTGGTTCCTTTTAAATTTGATCAGATAAACTAAAGAAAATTCTAAATGAAACCATGAGCTGAAGACAAGTAGACATACCTAAAGTATCATGGTAACTGACATTTTTTTCTTACTTTTTTTCAACAGAAGATGAAAAAAATGAAGCTTCAAGAACGAGAACCCTCCTTCCCCAAAAGATTGTGAATTTTTTTTTCTTGATTATAAATTATTATCCCATTAAGCACAAGAAACTGGAACCCCTTAAAATTATCATGCTGAATCACATCTTTGGCAATTTCAGCTAAACCACGAAAAGTTTTCTGAAAATATCTGCTGCCTCTCCCACTGCTAAAACTATTTAATCTTAGTTATAAAGAGGTAAAAGCCATGGTGGCTGTTCACTGATAGCTAGCAAAAAGCCAATTATTTAGTTCTTGAATGAAGCTCCTTCTTTCTCTGGGCAAGCAATCTACATTTATTACAATATACTTGTAATAGCACTTTGCAGCTATAAAGTGTTTTCCTATACATTACCCCATCTGTCCAGTAAACTTGTCAGAGTCAAACAGGAAATTCTGAGTTTCTTTAATGTGAATACTATCTCAGAGATGTTAAATAATTTGTCTAGGCTAAAAACTGGCAACTGTCAAAGGACAGATTCAGACTGCCTCTCAGAAACATCTAAGTATACACTTTTAACAGTTCAAAGATGACTGTATTTCCTCTTTTTAATTGCCTTTTCTCAAATGACTTAAGAGAAACATTATTTTTCCATGGGAGACAAGTGTTAAGTGTTAGAGATTCCTATTTATGTCTTTAACAACAGCAAGAGACTTTTTAAAGAATACAGGTAGAGGAAGATAGGGAAGAACTATCCTCAAAACTTCATCATATCTAAGAGTGCACCAAATATCATTAACCAGTTTCATTAAGACCAAAATCTGCCTAGGATTCAATTCTTACCTTATCCTACTTTCCTAAACATTTGAAAATTGTCTGAAAATCATTACATAAAAGGACCACAAAAGATTAGTGTCCGGATAAAAGTGAGTAAAGCAAAGAAACTCAACCCATGATGGTATTACTATAAAAATATAGGCATTGATTAAAAAACAAATCCAAAAGGTTGACTTCTAGAATTGTTGATAAGACAGTTAAAAAAACACACCTTTTAAAGCAAATCTCAGAAAATAATTTGGGCTGGGTGTATTCTCCTCACCACTCCCTTCCCACGAACCCAATATTACTGATTATTAAAAAAATGGAAAGATAACCTCCATAAAAGTCCTTAGGAGACTGCAAGTATAATGAAGTAATTTAGGTAGCTAAAAAAATGGATGAAAACATTACAGGAAACTAAAATCAGTAACAAGATCTTTAACTACAAAAAGGAAAAAAGAAAATTAAAGAGACTATTTAATGGCATTGGAGGGCCATTGACTTTGTTTCAGGATTAAAATGAAATGCTGAAAGATCATTGCTTTCACCAGCTCTACCTTCATCTAACAGCCTATAAGAGATTTCTTTCAGTATTTAATTACCTAAACATATGAGATATACATAGGAAAACTAAAATAGCAAAAAAACCATGCTTGACTGAACTCAAACTGCTGAGTTTTAAATGGTCTGTCACCTTACAAGGTAGACTATCTTACAAGGCCATATTCTTAGAACTTAGGGTACAAGACATAGCATACAGTTAAACATTATCTGTAGGATACAGAAGGTGAAAGTAAAAAAAAAAAAAAAAAAAAAAAGGCTAGTAGACCCCTAGAGATAGTATACTAGTAAATTCATGATGGGAATAGCAATCTAAGTCATTATCGATATAGGAGAAGCCTTAAGATTTTACCCTTTTGAGATTTTCTTTCTCGTTTTCAAACCCTTTTCCTCATCTCTCTTAACCCTGACTTCCTCTTCTTTTTTACCTCATCTGTATCTCACTCAGGATCTACCTCTCCTTGCCCTCACAAATCTTCCCCTCTCCTAATTTATAATAATTGAGGAAATGCATATGTTTTTTACATTTACATAATTTTTCCTTCAACTATATATATGCTTCTGGTTCTCAAGAGTTGCAATATGGTATAGTAGGAAGAATGTTGGAAGTCAATCAGAAAATCATTGTTGAGTTCCAGTTCTGCCACTATCTATTTTTGAGACCATGGGCAAATAATTTTTCAAAAGAAAAAGCAAAATATTCTTATCCAAGATTTAGACAATAGTTAACTTAGTATAGACTGAGTTATAGTCTGTACTATAACTCAGTCTAAAATAAGGACTTCTATGGTTTTTCCACATATTAGAGCAAGTGCAAAATTAAAGTAGGTAAGGTTACCCAAGACCTTATATAGGTTCACTTGTCTAAATTTGTTTCCAGTTTTAAAGTTGTTTTGTTCAAGTCAGGATTCAAAGGTGGCATTTGCATTTACTCTATGTGTTTATTAAGATTCTTTAACGTAAAGGGTCCCTCTCTTTTTCCTTGCAATTTGTTAAACAAAACCAAGTCAGTTACCCTGTAGAATTGCCCCTGTTATAGATTTTGTTGACTGCTTGCCCATGGTAGCTTTTGACATGTTTCCTTGTGTCATGTACTTCCTATTAATAGAACTAGGGGCTTGATCAGTTTTCTTTTTTCTTTTGAGTCATAGTATAAGGGATATTAAAATAGACCAATGAGTTCAAGTCTTGTCATCTTGATGTACCCACACAAAGTTCCTCCTCAGCTTTTCAATTAATGGCTTCAGGAGTGATTGATGGCCATTGCCTAACTCTGATTAGGAATTGTGAAATGGTGATATTCTAACACTCCTGCATTTATTAACTGGAATAACTCTACATATTTTATAAATTCTTCCACTCAATTATTTGATTACCCTAGGATAAGGCAGGATGAATGCTTCTTTATCTCCAAGTAATCAGTTTCCAGAATAACTCCTTAATACCCCTCCAAAGGTGACTGAATTGGTTTATCTTTGTTTGCTATTAACATTTGGAATGCATAATTTACATATTTAAATTGTTCTGGTCCATTGTAGTTATTATCCATAATCTCTTATCCATACAGAGATTATCAAATTACTTTTGAGAAAAGATGGTGGTATTTGAGAGCTTTCCTGCTTTGGTGAGAACTGATAGGTATTACTGTTAATTTTTAGATGTGAAATGGTACCATGATTTTGTTGGAAGAGAAATGTGTTATGTCAAATCAAATAACATCTCTCAGATTTGCTCAAAATAACCTGGGGCAAGTAGGTTGGGATATAGATAAAATAAGTTTGGCCATAGGTTGCTAACTTTTGAAGTTAGTATAAAACTATAGTCAACTATTGTTCATTATGTTATTCTGTTGTATACAGTTGAAAAAATCCATAATGAAGTTTTAAAACTCCCATTTCAAGAGTAAAAGTTACCTATTATTAAAAAAGTTTACAACAGAAAACCAGGAGAAAACACACAAACTTAAGTTCAGCTCATATCCAACCAGATAGTTTCTGAAAATGATATCATGCAAGAGGAAAAAATATACATGCAAGAAGAAAAAAACTGATTACACAACCTCACTTTCCATTAAAAAAATTTTGGATATTTGAAGTTAAGAGATAGTATGAAAAGTGTGATTCTTAAAGTATTCTTTATTAAGATCATTAAAAGTTGTAGAAACAACTTTATTATTATAAAGGCACAGGGAGACAGTTCTGATAAAATATTCAAATTAAACAGTAACTTACAGTACAAAAGACAATTTTAATGCACATACAAACCCCAAATGTCTGATTCAAAAATATTTTACTGTGTCTATTAATGGGCAATGATTAAAAATATAAATTGCTGCTGTATAATAAATATCTGATAGTGAACATCTTGATAGCAAAGTGAACAAAATATTTATTGCTTTTCACATACATATTTTTCCCTGTAATTTAAAATTCCTAATTCTTTTACTATCTTCTCAATCTTTCCACATAATCTCATGGGGGAAATGGTAGTTGTAACAACTACCTCCAGTAGCAATCACTGCTGGCAGTGTTTTCTCACTTCCTGTTCTGCAATCACAATCACTTTTCCAAAGTAACATGAACGTTTGCTAAGCCACATGAAGACAACCCTCTGTGACTGGCATTCTAAAGTTTGTAATGAACACTTATCAAATATAAAAGGTGCGGTTTTGAAAATGTGTACTTTATTTGAAGTTCTGAGTAAGTGGAGAATGTTTGACAAATCATTTTACCTACTCCCCTCAAAAGTTTCCTGAAGTTGTAAAAAGTCAGCTTAGTAAAATTTCTAGCACTTAAATGTTTCTTTGAGGGCCAGTTGATACCTGTAATATATGGATGTATAAAAATTAACATAATGCAATCTATTTTATAATGGAGAGACCTTACCTTTCTCCCAGTTTTTATACTGGGATTAACATTATTGATTTCATAATGCTTTTTTGTAGCAACCCAGTTATAGATGGTACAAGCAGAATTTCTATCACAACAGTAAAATAACATGAATGCACCATCTTATCTCAATGCTATTTCAACTTAAATATCTACATTAAAGTATTTGATAATCATTGTAAAGTTACTTAACCATGTCACGTTCAGACAGTGTGTAGCAGCTAGTAATGTGCCTGGCACAGAGTTGATGGTCAATAAATAGTTGCCGAATGAATGAAAAAGAAAAGAAAAACTTGGCTTTGGTTGTGCACATTTTAATCACTTTCTGATTTAGAATAAGGTCAGTCTAGAACTAAATACTACTCCACACTACACCAAACTTTGCTGTAAGCTAAAGCAATAATTCTAAACAAATAAACAAAAAAAGGATCACCTAGGTCAGTGATAGTCAATTTACATATTGTAACTTTTTAGAATAGCCCACAAATTTCACACATTAATTTTTTATCCACATACTTAAATTTGATTAACAATGGGGTAATGGAGACCAAGTTGGGCAGACTGGCTAAACTATGCTTTTCAATAAAAATTACTAGTCCGTCAGTAAATAATGTTATAATGCCCAATTAAACTAAGATGATGACTACCATGTTAATGTCTGCGAAACTACCAATGAATATAAGGTAGGATATCTTTAAGTCACATATGATTGGAAGCAGTAGCTTAACTTTTGAACATAAAAGAATAACCAGGGAGATCTGAATGTAACAGTGACAGAGTTCTATTATTGAAAGTGTGATAAGAAGTAGTAGTAGGTGACCAATTTTAAAATCTAACCATGATACTAGATCTAACATTTCTTTGGCATATGCATTACTATCTTGGACTAGTTAGCATTTAAAAAATACTGTGTTGTTTTTTCCCTCAATCAAAATTAATGTTAAGGTGAAGATTGCTAGCATACTCTTCTTAAAGCCTTTTAAAGGACAAGATGACATTTTGCAACATATGCCAAACTTCATGTTTAGTGTACACTTATAGGCATAGAGGGATGTAACTGTTAAACAATCTTAAATGATTTCATGCAATGGTGAAACCACAGAATGTGGAGAGAAAAGTATTTACACAATAAAATATTCAGCTCTGAAAAAACAGTAAACTTGGGAATCTTGCCCTAACAGTAAATGTGTACCGCATAGCACTGAACAAAAACTAGTTCAAATTTAAATAAACAACTAGAGTAACCTGAATGTGTAAAATTTAATAAAAAACATAAAAATGGGGGTGGGGAACACCTACACATCAGAAGGAAAAAGCGGCCTATAAAACAGGCCAATCTAACTTGACATTCAAAGTAAATGCAAGAGATTCACAAAATCATGATAGTAATGCAAACTAAGTCAAATACCAAGTACCCTTTGATACACAGGCCAAAGTAACTATCAGACTCATTTCCAATAGCTTCACGATATTCATTAATCCACTCAGGCATTCAGGGGAGAGAAGCAGTCAATGATAGCTCAAGTCTCCAAAGTGTAAGAACAAACTTATTTGCAGAAGCGTCATGTAATTTTTGAAGTAATGTCTTATTTTGATGTTAACATAAGATCTATCAGTGCAACTTTATCATCTTCTGAATGTATTACTTCCAAATTTCATTTTGCCATATAGTTTTTGGTGGTTTAGTTTCAGCCAGTGCTATTCAAATGGAAAAAAGGAAAGTTCAGCATAGACTACCTCACATTGTTACTTAATTGTGCTAGATATTCACGCAGCTCTTTTGCAGCTTGGAATCTGCCATAGCGTTTCTTTGGGTTGGCACACTCATCCAGCAAGGCCTCTAGTCGGCCATCTTTGGCAATTTCACTTGGTGGATCATGAAGGAGTCCTCCAGAAGTGCCACGCCAGGTGGCATGTCTGGATAAGAGGTTCTGACAAACAGCATAATAATTGTGGTCCACAGTCGCACGAGCACAAAGAATCTCTTTCGAAAATGATAAGCAAGCCTCCTTATCACAGTCATCAAATTTGCTTTCATACCATACATCCCAATTTTCAGGTTTATCTGTGAAAGGGGGAAAAGCAGAAAGAAATACATTTTAAAAATGTTTTCATTGCTTCCCAAAATACACTTCACTAATTACCACAGTAGTATTTCTTGCTCCAATTGTATTATAATTTTAAACATTTAAATATATTAACTTATATAGAAACATTTATCAGGAGTTAGCCAACGTCAGGCCGAAAGATCAGATAAGGCCCCTACTACTTAAAGAGTTTAGTCTGGATAGAAACTTTTGACCATACAGAGGAAGTACCATACAGAGAAGTAGGACACAATGCTACAACAGTACACAGGAAGCAGTACTCCTGCCTGGGGCTACAGAAGGCTGCAGGGAGAATATCTGATTTAGGTCTTAAAACAAAAGGCTAAGTCTGAAAAGAAATGAGGGAAAACAGTAGTGTAGGCTCAGTATAGTGTGTGCAAAGGCAAGGACTTAAGGGATTGTTCCAGCTGATTCAGGAGATAAGTAGTTCACTGAGGCTAGAATGTGAGACAGCTCCTGGAGAGAAAGTATAGAAGAGCCTAGAGAAATAGGTTGAAACTTGGGTGGTCATGAACACGATTTCTTTTACAGGAAGGTAACTCTGCGGGCTCGCGAGTGGCTCAGTGGGTTCAGCATCGGACTCTTGATTTCTGCTTAGGTCATGATCTCACAATTCGTGAGTTTGAGCCTGGCATCGGGCTCTGCACTGACAGTATGGAGACTGTTTCAGATTCTCTCTCTCTCTCTCTCTCTCTCTCTCTCTCTCTCTCTCTCTCAAAATAAATACACTTAAAAGAAAAAGAAAACGTGACTCTAGAATGAAGATGGGAGGGATTAAGATGATGAGAGCAACTAATAGTCCAGATAAAAAAGCCACATTGTAGAAACGTAGGAGACAAAAATTAACAGGTAAGCTTAAGTTGAAGGTTCTAAATGGATGACAAGGTCGACAGTATTTACATAACAGGGTTAACATTTCATATGGAGAGAATAAATATAAAGTACCTATGAGGTATTCAGGTAGGCATATAATATGTGCAATTAGAAATTGACTTGAAACTTAGTACTTTAACTTTTTAATGTTTATTTATTTTTGAGAGAGAGAGAGAGAGAGAGAGAGAGAGCGCGAGCCGGGGAGGGGCAGAAAAGAGGGAGACACAGAATCTGAAACAGGTTCCAGGCTCTGAGCTGTCAGCACAGAGGCCGACTCAGGGCCCGACCTCACAAAACATGAGATCTGAGCCGAAGTCAGACACTCAGCCGACTGAGCCACCTAGGTGCCCCGAAACTTAGTACTTTGAAGTCAGAGGTACAGTACACATATTTAGAATGCATCAACATAAGAATGCTTGATGGAGCCAAGAGAAGAACTGAATTATATTGGAAAGCGTGTTGAAAGCAAAGAAAGAAACAAAGGGCAGAACCTTTGGGACTTAAGGGGTTGGTAGAGGAGAAATCAGTGAAAAAAATTCATTCAGCAAATCATTATTTGAGTGCCTACTCTATGGCAGGCAAGGGTATATACTGGCAAACAAAATAATAGATGGTTCCTGCCTTCACTGGCTTACAATCAAGTATGTGAAATGGTCATTAAATAAACATTATCATAAACAGTGGAAAATGCTCTGAAGGAAACATTTTTAACAGTAGAAAGGTTTAAGAAAGAAACAACCCTCCCTACCATTAGATACGGTGGTCAAGTATAACATTTAAGCTAAGCTTCAAAGGACAAGTAGCTACCTATTTATGGGAAAGAGGTGAGGTGAGGCATTTTAGGCAGAGGTCACTGCATTATGGGAAAGCCCAGAAGTAAAAGGTTCATTCAAGAAACCAAAAGGCCACTGTAGCTGAAGCATCAAAGGCAGTAGACAGAGGGATATTAAAAGTGATGCAGATTGGGCCCTGGTAAGAAGTTTGATTTTATTTTTTCTTTAAGTCTCTTTAACATTTCTTTTGTACACAGAGAACATAACTCAATCTTTCACTTGAAACGTTTACAAATACGTTACAAAATTTAAATAAAACATTGGTTCACCTTAAGCTCTTACATTATTTTGTAAATTGAAGTATAATTAATATACATTATTTTATTAGTTTCAGGTACAAAACATATTGACTCTTCTATATATTATCCAAAGCTCACTATGGTATGTGGTCACCAACTGTCACCATGTTATTACAATATTATTGACTATATTCCTTATGCTATACTTTTCATCCTTGTGACTTATAACTGGAAGTTTGTATTTCTTAATCCTCTTTATCAATTCTGCCCCTATCCCCTCTGACAACCATCAGTTTGTTCCCTGTATTTAAGAGTCTGGTTTTATTTTGTTTTTTACATTCCACATGTGAAATCATGGTATTTGTCTCTTTCTTCCCGAATTATTTCATTTAGCATAATGCCTTCTAAGTCCATCTTGCAAATGATAAGATCTCATCCTTTTTTATGGTTAATATTCCCTTATACACACACACACACACAACACTTGCTCTTTATCCATTCACCTTAAGTTGCTTCCATATCTTGGCTATTGTAAATAATGCTACCATAAACATAGGGGTGCATACATCTTTTCAAATTGATGTTTCTGTTTTCTTTGGAAAATACCCAGTAGTGAAATTACTGGATCAAATGGTGTTTCTATTTTTAACTTTCTAAGGAACCTCCATATTGTCTTCCACAATGGTTGCACTAATTTACATTTCCACCAATAGTCCGTGATGGTTTCCTTTTCTCCACATCCTCACCAACACTTGTTACTTCTTCTCTTTTTGTTACTAGGTATTCTGACTGGTGTGAGGTGATATCTCATTGTAGTTCTGATTTGCAATTCCCTTATGATCAGTGATGTTGAGCATCTTTTCAGATGTCTGTTGGCCATCTGCATGTCTTCTCTGGAAAAATGTCTATTCAGGTCTTCTGCTTATTTTTTAATAGGATTGTTTTTTTGGTGTTGATATTTAAGTAGGAGTTTGAATTTTACCTAAAGAACAATGGGAAGTCATTAAAAATATTGAGCGAGGGAGTGATAAGATCAGCTTTATGTTTTGAGAAAGAAACTATGTGAGTAGAAGGAAACCAAAGGACGGAAGAATTGCAGGAAGTTGTTACTTATCAGTCACTTCACGAATTTGGCAATTAGGTGGTTGCTAATGGTAATACAGGATTTTAAGTCAGGTTCTAATGGGTGGAGGCATGAATGGAGGCTGAGGGAGTAGAAACAGGAAGAGTAAACAATGTATTTAAAAACAGGTGAAAAACGCAGGGCCTTGGAAAAGTCTTAGACATATTTGTTTATGGGGAGGGAAGAGAAATTGGATTTTAAGGAAGGAGTGGGAAGCTGAAGATAACGCAACAAGTTCTCAGAGAAGGATCTACTCTGAAATAGAGAAATTAATGTGTATGGTTTTTACTAGTTTAGATAATAAAGGAAAGGACACTGCGGGAGTTGCCACAGAGAAACTTCAGTGTCCCTGTGAAAGAAAAAATAAAGATCATTTCCCAGAAAGAGGTCAGAAAAGAAGGTAAATAAATAAATATGAAATTTTGTAAAGTAGATATTTAAACAGCTTTCCTGGGTGGCTCAGTGAGTTAAGTACCCAATTTCAGTTCAGGTCATGATCTTAGGGTTCGTGAGTTCAACCCCTGCGTTGGGCTCTGTGCTGACAGCTCAGAGCCTGGAGCCTACTTCGGATTCTGTGTCTCCCTCTCTCTGACCCTCCCCTGCTCGTGCTCTCTCTCTCTCAACAATAAACGTTAAAAAAAAAAAAAAAATTAAACAGCCCTTCAATGAGACATTTCAAAAGTGGCCAGAGCTAAAGTAGCACTGGAGCAATGCTCACTATATGAATACACTTGTGTAGTTGTATTTATCCAAGCTTAGGAATTAGTTGGTATAAAACTGTGACATGTATTCCAAGAATGTCTGGATAAAAAAATTACAAGAAATTATTTTTACAAACACTGAAATGAAAATTTTGAAAGTTGAGGTAAGTTGCACAACTTTGTGAATATACTAAAAGCCACAGAACCGTACACTTTATTTTTCAATTTAATGTTTATTTTTGAGAGAGAGATGGAGTGTGAGCCAGGGAGGGGCAGAGGGAAGAAGACACAGAATCTGAAGCAGGCTCCAGGCTCTGAGCTGTCAGCACAGAGCCTGACGCTGGGCTTGAACTCAAACCAGAGATCGTGACCTGAGCCAAAGTCAGATGCTTAACTGACTGAGCCACCCAGGCACCCCTGAACTATACATTTAAAAAAGAAAAGCATGATGGAATCTGATGCGACACTCACAAATGCAGGAAGAAGTAAGTGGGGAATAAAGCACTCTAGCAGGCTGTCTACTCCCTGTGGGAGGATCTACATAGCAAGTCAAGAAATAATCAGAAAACAGTTTGGTGAGTATAGAATCAGTACAAGGTACTGGGAAAAACCAAGTATTTAACAGGATCAAGAGAAGATCGTGCAAAACCTAAGAGTCAAACTAATAAATTTTTGTTAATTTCCTGCATTTCCCAGATGCCATACATTTTTGGTCTGAGTTCATCAAAAAATCCTCATAAGACAGGAGAAGAGGGGATTAAAAATATAAGACATTCACCATAGAGCAACAATCTTTCAATTTCTTTTACTAAGTAGATTAATTACAGAGTTACAGGCTTTGTCTCTGACACTTTAAAATTCCTGTGGCATTTAATTTTCAAAACACTTCAGACAGTCTGCCCACCTATCCTATGAAAAGCTCACAAATAAATGGAGAGGAAAGTTTTGGGTAAGATGTAATAATGTCAAACCGAAGTTAGGGATCTGCAGTGCTAGAAATCATCTAACGGTTAAACAAACAAACAAAAAAAAATCACCGTTGGAACCCCACAGAACAATGGAACACAGAACATCACTGTAAGAGATCCCACAGGAAAATAAGACCTCCATGTTTACTCTGGTAGTCTGTCACTATACAAAAACTTAATTCTGCATTACACTCCTAAACCACAAACTGTAGCAGACTACATGAAAAATAGACACACACACACACACACACACACACACACACACACACACACACAGTATACCTGGACATTTGAACTCAAAGGATATTTTACTAAATATGGAGAAACTCTGACTAAAAGTACAAGTATAATAAACTAGTATGTGTTTACTGACACTGGTCAAAAAAAACAAAGAGGCAAGGCTGCCATCTAAGAAGGAAACTAAAGGTTTGTTTCATATAAATGTAAACTTTATTTTATCATAGAAAAAATCTGTACAAAAATCAAATCTAAAATTTATATACTTACTTTGTCTAATTAACCTTTTGTCGGCAACCAAAACATTTTCAGCATCCACAATGATTACCTTCCCATCTCTAGGACCAACTGCAAAATTGTCAAAGCTGACGTCCAGGAGGTAGAGTGCAAATTCAAAGTCATTGTTTGTAAGCTGCTCAGCTATTTCCATCAATTGCCAAGCGAGGTCAACTCGTTTCTCCCACGGTGCATTAAAGTAACTCCACAGTTCTTCTCCAACGTAATTTACAGCCACCATTCTTCCACAAGCTCCAAGATATTTTGCAAATGGCCAACCTTCATCAGATGGAAAACTCTACAAAAGAATTATCTTCATATTACAAAAGATCCTGATGAAGATATCCTAGGTCTACCCCACCTCCCCCGATCCTCTTAGCAGAGACTGTTACTAGGCATGCACTTGATATTTCTTATTATATTCAGGAGTTGAAGAGAAATAAAGTTGATTTCTTTTCTAATTCATAACATTACTATGGACGTAAAATCTTTTTAAATAGGTAACTTTACATTATAAAGCTAAAACAGAGTAAGTCTTGCTTATCAAAATTTCAGAACCAAAGTGATCAACAAAACATAAGCCACCTTCCTTATTACCAAATCTAGAAGTATTTACATTTTCCTTTATCTTTCTAATTTGTTTAAGTACATTCAACCATCCTTTCCTTTGAATGAACAGCACTACAGGCCTATTAGCCAGCAAGTATTTACCAGGCAGCACACACTGTGCTGTACTGGCAAGAAGAGTGAATGAACTAAACAGAGTCTTTAAAATAAAAATTTTAGAGGAGAAGACAGCAAGCAAGTAATTTTGAGTATAATAAATGTCAGTTATTAAGAAGTAGTTTAGGTCCTAAGGGAGCATTTAATAGAGGCTATACCTAGTCCACAAGCGGGCAGGGGTAGAATTTAGCAAGGGATTCACAGAAGTGTCTCTTACCCCAAGACTGGTAAAAAGCGGTCTGATATCCTATTGATGCAACCTGCACTCCAGGTACCTTTGGTCCCAAGTCAGTTATTTCCCTTCCTACTCCCCCTGTATTTTCTGTTCACCTTTAGCTCAACCTCAAAATTACTTATTATCTTAATCTTCGCAAGGTTTTCTAGGTTTTGTAATCACTGGGAAAATTAACTGGCTAAAACAAAAGTCTTCCATATTGATGAACAAGTCACTTTCAACTCAAATGTCAGGCTTTATCTAAGATACTTTCCAGTGCTAAAATGCCCAACTACAAAAATGAGCATTGTAGTGCAAAAGGATGGGAAGTAATGTTTTAAACAACTCCTTGGAAGATAACATGACTAGAGGAAGTTATGTTATGTGCCATTCCTTCAGCCTAGCATCTTTCCTTGAATTGGGGGAAAAATTGTAAGATGGTATTTACACAAACACTGCAGGGGAAACAAAGGAAAACACTGCAGAATATAAATACAGCTTACTTCTATTGCTAAAAATTGAACAATCTATGTACATTTAAAGAGCTGGAGATGAGGCCTTTCTTCTTGGACCCCTTATAAAAATAATATTAACTCTGAACTTTCATAAAAGTGAAAAAATTCAATAATATCCTTAACATTACAATGTTTGTCAACTTAAAAGCAAAAGGTTCTTAGAACTAAACATCCATAATTACCTATTTTCATTTGTGATTTCTTTCAACTGTAACTATTAATGAATAGTAACTGTACTTGTTCTTTGTGTATGTAACTTTCTTTTAAGTTTTAGTATCTGCAGTTTTGTGATAAAACACTAATTATGTAAATTAAAGATATGATAGTATGAATCTTTACATATAGTAAATGAATTGATTCAATTTTAATTCAGATCCAACATCTACTCTGATTCTTTAGCAATTAGAGGGAAGCACCCTTCTCCTCTTGTATCTGAGAATTTTTTATTTCTTATGGATACCGGGAAAAGTGACAGACTGCTCATGTCCAAAGTGAACTGCTAAATCCGATTTGCTAACCATGTGTTATTTTCAACTTTTTCTTCTCAATTTCAAAATACCTCCATGACCCTGAAAATTTACACAAATGATTACAAAAGATTTAACTGTTTCCCAGAAGTATTCATGTACAAAGTACCTGACATTAACAAAAAAAAGGAAAGCACTAAAAATTGGTAAATGGGAGATTATATACTTTTGTCCTGCAAAAAGTAAAACAAAAAGATTCCCTCATACACTATTGGTATATTATTCACATGCCATACTGTAAAACAGATACAAACATATCTTTGTGAAAATAAAATGGTCTTTGACAACAGGAGAAAAGGGAACCCTGCCAACATCTGCACATGTACAAATGCCTCCTTGTTTTTGGAGACTTTCCAACTGGCAAACGACAGTTAAATATACACTTCATTACCCAAGGCCCTCATAGAAGAGGATAAAATATATGAACAAATGTCACAGTGAGCAATTTTATATTCATACAATGATTTTTGACAATGTTAACTAAAATCCTGTTATGCCTCATTTTAAGAAGTGCACTGCAATTCTTTCACATAGCTTGCTATCTAATCTTTTGGAAGAACTTTAATAAATGAATTCACGCTACTAGTTCAGATGACATTTTTTCATTGTATAATCAAAATAGTCAGATTTCATTAATGAGAAAAGAATTCTATTGAACACACTACAGTACAAAGAAAATGCTCAAAGGAAGCCGAAATATAATTTTTATTTAAAACAATTCTGGCTTAGCATCAAATTTCCATGGTCAGAGTTTGAGAGACAAAATTTTAAGATGTTACAGAGTGGACTTGGACTTGTTAAATATATCAAGCAATGAGAAACACAAGTTCTTACTCTCTGATTCCCAAACTCCCACAGGGCAAAAACAAACACACACACACACACACACACACACACACACCAGCTAGAATAAGAAGTTTATTGCTGAGGTCCACAGGTTTTATTTTAAAACAAACCTTAAAATCAGATTTTCAAATTGCCTAGAACAACAGACACATAGTTTAAAGTAACCTGACATAAAGTGTGTGTATTTTAATAAGTTATTTACAATTGAAAAAATATGTACAAATACTTTTCATTTGAAGGAAGGAGTCTTTAAACTTGGAATGATTTAAATTCTAAGTGGACTGGAGGCACTCCAATTAATTGTTTATGGTTTTTTATCAGGTCTTAACCTACATCAAAGTGTAATATGTAAAGTCTTTAAAACTAAATATTAGTTCAAAAGTGTACAAAGTTACAAAATAGTTATAAAACTATGTATTTCCATTACTGTATTTTTTTTAAATTAAGTTGGTGAGAACCCAAGAAAACTTCTAGGAGTATTATTAGCAATGTAGAAATTAAAAATGGATATTCAAGTATTAAGACACACATGACTGATAAGATTTAAATAAATATTAAATGCCGTCACTGTTAATTTATAAAATATAAAGTATTTTGAGTATGAAACCTAAGATAAATCTCTCTCTCTCTCTCTCTCTCTCTGGTAACAGAAAACTGCAAGTTACCTCTTGCATACCTGATAAAACCCAAATACTACTAATAACAATATTACATGCATCGACAGTAGCTTAAAGCCAAAGTTACAGAAATAAGTAAACAAAACCACTGGTGACATTATATGTACATATTTGATATTAAAGATCAGAAAATGTAGATATCTTATGCTCTTTATGGTATATAACATTTTATAAAATTTGTATACTTAAAAGACAATATAATATACAAGTAGAATAATGGAATTGAAATCATAAGAGTAGCTTTAAGGTCCACCTTCACTCTGCATCTCACTAACAGTGACTGTGGCAAAGCCAAAACTTCTTAGAGCTTTAGCCTATTCCTCTGTAAAACTGGAATAATATTTGTACTACCACATATATTCATCAAGGCAACCCAAGGACCAAAAGAAAAATAGTATAAAATATACTTTGCAGATTTAATATTACTTTATGAAGAAATGCTTACCAAAACATTTTATTTTTCCTATTTATTTTATACTTCCTAAATAAATCTGCTAAATAAGAAGTCCAGATATTCATCAAGAGTTACCCTTATTTTCATATCACTTACTGAAAGGCATCTAGGAATAATGAACATCTTCCAAATACAGTCAAGAACTACCAAACTAGAAAAGCATTGTTACTGTCCTCTAGTAGTTTCTAATTTACAATGAAATATATTAATTAGTCACCAAACTTTAAGTAATGAAAAATGTGTAGGGCATCTAAAAAAACACCAAAAATACAAAAAAAATTAAAACTTGGTAACATATATACACATAAA
Organism: Lynx canadensis; assembly: GCF_007474595.2. Classification (NCBI taxonomy): domain Eukaryota; kingdom Metazoa; phylum Chordata; class Mammalia; order Carnivora; family Felidae; genus Lynx; species Lynx canadensis. Next base: position 39,129,922 of record NC_044311.2, on the reverse strand, counting down.
CTCAACACTGTAATTCACTTTTCATTTACAATAGTTAAGTACCACAGAATAAATTCTAAGTGCTGAAGTAATCCATCACCTATTTATTGATCAAAATCAACCATCATGATGGTTTATATGATTTATAAAGAAGATGTGAAATCTAAGAATTCTAGAGTTGTAATGTATGTGAGTTGTAAATCTAGTTTAATCTTATTAGCACAGTTTAAATGATTTGCCCAAAGTCACACAGATAAAAGGCTGATACAACCCCTCAATCCAATATCCTCCTGTTTCAGAAGTTTCCAAATTTTGGAAAGGTAACAGTGCATATATTACATACACCTATTATGCAGAGTCTGGGACATATTCTGCTGAGAAAATAACATAAGCTTACACATTCTAAGTGGGATAAATTACATAAATTATCTCATGTGCTTTCATATATATGTTTTTAATTTGACAAAACCTTTGTCAAGTTTTTAAACTGGAATTGCAGGTAAGGGACTGTAGGTTAACTCACATTCCACTGACTACTCAAGCAGCTGGAGTAAAAGAGAGTTAGGAGATTCAGTGTGGAATGAAGAGAATATAAATTTTGTATTAAAAAATTCTAGATCTAGCCTAACACCATCATGAAATGCTAAGTAAACAGTTGTAAATAAAACATAGTCCCTATTCACAGGAAGCTTTTTCAGCCAGAATTGGGAGGATGGTTGTTAAATACACATAAATTATAAACTACACAATTTGTTACAAATTACAAAGTAAGAGTAGCTGAGAAAGAGTAGAGACCTATTTCAGACTGTGTGGTAAAGAAAGGGCAGCCTCTCTAAGGAAGTGCTACTTACGCTGAAATCTAAGAATGAAAATAGTGTTAGATAGACTGGGGAGGGGGCAGTCAGAAAGTTCAAGGCACACAGTACAGACAGAAACCATCTTCTAGGAACTGAAAAAAAGGCCAAATCACCTTCAGAAAAATAAATGAGGAGGAAATGGCTTCAGGTAATAGTCTGGAGAGGAAGGAAGGGATCAAATTATGTTGGGACTTACACAATAAAACACAAACTCCTCAACATGGTCTATATGCTTTGGAAAACAACAACAACAACAACAAACAAAAAAAGGCTTAACATTCAGAAACATTGTACATACTGGAATTAAATATCCTGTGACATGTTATTCTTAACAACAACAAAAAGTTTTTACAATTAAACAAAAAAACACAAGTTTTTACAATTATCACAATACCCTTTAACAACCACTGTCCTACCAGATTACTAAGGTCATTTTATACTGTCAGAACAGTTATTTTAAAAACACATACAACATACAAATAAAACAGATTAAAATAAAGTTAACTCTAGCACTTGTGATCTATAATCTTTTTCTTTCTCCTTACATGACCAAAAGTAGGGTTTGCATACTAAATTTAAAAGACTATACTTCCTTTAATACAGGAAATAAATTATTTTAATGACATTTACTAACTCACAACATTCCATTAAAAGGAATGTAACTTTGAAGTTTACCTAAAGAGGAGATGGATTACAAGATTCACTTTGTAAAGAAGAGAATCCCTAGTACAAAGAAACTGACTTGAAAAAAAATCTATTATCAAAACATACAATCTAAAATCTATAGGTTTTCTACAGGACTGGCATTTCGGCACACACACAAATTTAAACTTGGGAATGCTTATAGAAAATGAATGTTACCAAAAGAATAGATTCAATTTGTTTCGAATTATTTTTAAAAGCCCAAATCTGAACAAAATCCCACTGTAGTAATGCATGTTATAACAGCTGTTCACAGAGATTAGTCAACTGTACTGGTGACAGACTAATGTGTTCACAGTTTTGTGAACTGTCTGGAGGGGGAACACAGTAAAATTACTGGGATAATTTAATGGTTACCTAATTTTTGCTAAAACTTCTCTGAGACTTTAGCTTCTTAATTTTATACTGCCAAATAGTGGCCAAACTCCATTGTAAATAGTATAGAATCTTAATAATCTCAAGATTTTCAAGTTAAGAATATGTTCTATTTACTTCATTAAGTAACTTTTCCTTAAGTTTTTATTTACTAATTTTGAGAGAGAGAGAAAGAGAGCATGTGGCGGGGAGAGAGGCAGAGTGAGAGGGAGAGAGAGGACCCTAAGCAGGCTCCACGATCTCAGCACAGAGTCTAATGCAGGGATCAAACCCATGAACCATGAGATCATTAACTACCTGAGTCGAAATCAACAGTCGGACGCTTTACTGACTGAACCACCCAAGCACCCCTAAATAATTTTCTGAATGCCATCTTCTACCCACCTCGAATTCCAACAATATTAAGCAATGCCTTTAAAATACCAAAGTTATGTTATTTCACTGAATATCATGTCAACAGCTATTTCCAAAATTGGAAACTAATGTCAAAATGCATCAACAAAAAATTTGTATAAGTTTAATAGAAATTAATAGTCTAAGATGAATAAATACACTCTCCGTACCAAAACAAAAAAAACAAACCCACTTGGCCACATATTTTAAATATGCGTAAATTTACTAGTTTCAACTGATGTTTTCTTAACTACTGTCACAATCAGAAAGTGTGATTCACATTTCTAAGTTGAAATACGTATCTATAAACACCATACTCAAACACTGACTTCTAATAAGACAAAATTTCCAAGAAAGAAAAAGAATATAATAAGCTTCTTTTGGTTAGACCTAATGCCTGGTTTTAGATTTGTGTTTCTGTTGTTGCTTTAAACTCAATAAAGAAAACAAAACTCTTGGTTCCCCTACCCCAAAGCCTGGGGTTCCTCATCATCATAAAGAATTACTCTCTAGTTAGTTGCTCAGACCAAAATCCCAGGAGATAGACTTTATTTTTCTGTTCCATCACACCTTACCCATCAGGAAGTCATTTGAGCTACTTCTCCAAAATATATCGGTTCTGTCATTTTTATAACCTTCATCGCAACCATCTTAATCCAAACCACCATGCTCTCCCCAAAACTTGTGCAAAAGCTTTTCAGATTTCTCTTACCCCATACATCCCATTCTCCACAAACCAAGCCCTACTCAAAACACTTCTATTGTTTCACATTGCTCTGAAATAAAATCCTAAACTCCTTTAGCAAGGTTACAAGGCTGTATAGGATATGATCCTTGTCTCCCTCTATGATCTTCTATTCTACCATGCTTTCCTACTCCCATGCTCTTTACTCCTCTGGATTTGCAATATCTCTTGTTCAAAAACACTGCCCTCAAATCTTTGCACCACTGGCTTTTTCTCCCATTATTCACACCTCAGCTAACCTGTCATTTTTCCTGACCACCCAATTTAGAATATTCTATCCCCAATCCAATTCTCCATCACAAGAGTCTGCTTTATTTTTGTAGTATGTAAAATCTGAAATTACCTTGTTTTTTGTTTGCTGTCTACACCTAGTGCCCCAGAACACAAAGGCTGCACAAACTGTGACCTGGCCTGCCATCTTCACTGTACCCTAAATGTATATAGATCAGTTCCTGGAACTACTGAGCAATGCCACAGAATTCCTGGCAGATCTTTTCACCTCATAGTTAAAACTCCAAGTGTGCATGAGAAAGGCAAAATATGGAGACCCTGAGGCAACATACCTACCTCAGATAATAGATCTTTTTTTTTTTTTTTAAATCTGTTTTAATGTTTATTTTTGAGAGAGACAGAGCACAAGCTGGGGAGGAGCAGGCAAAGAGGGAGACACAATACAAAGCAGGCTGCAGGCTCTGAGCTGTCAGCACAGAGCCCTACACAGGGCTCTAACTCATGAACCTGAAGATCATGACCTGAGCCAAAGTCAGAAGCTTAACTGACTGAGCCACCCAGGCGCCCCCATGATGATAGATGGATCTTCTAAGATTCTGTCTCAGAGTCTAAGAAATTAGACCAGACCTAACCTTTATTTCTAAAATTATCATTTAGTTTCTGTACTATTTAGAATTATTAACCTGTAATAACTTACAGAGAACAAGTGAACTTTTGCTTTATATTACTGAATCTTTATCTAAACCCTATTTCTTACAACAGTCTTTCTGTTTCATCGGGGACAAATCCCTAACCCTCCTTTTAATTACTACTCAAAAAATACCTATAGCCTAAAGCTGCTACAGAGGTATTTAAGATGTGTATATATGCAAATAAGGTAACATTTTGAAAGTTTGTCAAAGGAAGAGTAAAATGTGTATTTCTAAGATATCAACATAACGTACTAAAGAACTTTTCAACTACTACACCTATCTAAAAATGAAATGAGTTGATTTGCAAAGTAGTAACATATTGTAAAAAACTTTACAATTAAAGACATTTTGTGTATTTTACTGAATAGTTGCATCTCCTTTAATCTTTAAAACAATCTTGTTAGATAACTGTTATAATTCCTATTTTTTTCATTAAAAAACCGAGGCTCTAAAACTTTAAGTGACCATTCAATAGCTTTGAGGTAGTAGAGAATGCTATCACAATACTGCCCCTACCGCTCCTCTCATCCCCCCTGACCCCAACCACAGACTAAATCCCATTTATCCTTTAGAACTCAATTTCTCTGTGAAATTTTTCCTGGTATCCACTCCTATAAAGATACGTTAAGATGTCCCTCCCTAAACGAGTCATTTGACAGAGCGCAGGCACCTTTTTTTTTTTTTTTGGTAGGGCTTATAATGCTATAGTGATTGTAATATCCATTTATTTACATACCTCCTACATAGTAAGTTACCTGCTGCCTAGACAGATCCTTTGAATCCAGGTATCTTATAACTGACTATTTACCAAATGAACAAATAAAATCCAGTTCTACAAGTCCAAAGAGCTTCCAGGCATTTCAAAGATAACTCCCTATCAAGAATCAATTTTAGTAAGGACATACAAATTGGATAAGAGATTTGATTACATAATTTCAAACCTTTCAGGGTCTATGACTGGGATGTGTAACCATCCACATCTTACAGTAGTAATTTACAATTATTTACTAACGTTCATTATAAGTGCAGGGAAAATGCAGGGCTTATATTCTAAGGTAGTAGTTTTATACATAATGAATGGAAAGTTAAGAAAGAAAAAATGTCAGCATTCTGTGAAGTTAGCAGTAATGACTGCAACACAGGAAGTAGGCCAGAGACCATAAACCAGAAAAACAAAATAAAAACCAGTCTGATGATCCGCTAAGAAACTGACTACCCATGCCTAGAAAGAAGACCCCAAAAAGTAAGCTTATCTATTCCCTAACATGTGAGGAGTATGTGCTGATCCATGTGGTGGAAATATGAAGGGAAATAGTTGGAAGATCAGACAAAAGTACAGAAAGGACCTCAGAATTAATAATGGTGAGAAGATATGAATAAATTCAGAAAATAGGCCAGTGGAGCAAAATTATTTTGCTCCACTGATCTGGAAGTGGTGCTTTCCTAAGAGTGACTGCCTGTTTCTATGGGCGTTCCAAAATAAAAGTCTCTTTTTGGATGAGAGGTAGACAGAATTATTTTATTATTTCAGTTTTTTCATCAAGTGTTGATGCAACCTCTGAGAAAAAAAAAAGCAGAAAAACAATAAAACCTCTAGATTTAAGGTTATGAATTAGATAAAAAAGTGCTCTATTTAGAACTACCTAGTCAGAAACATCTCTGAACAATAAATCTGGGAATGCAGTTACCACAATTGTATCTGGTAGGAGAGAAGTAGGTGGCTCCCTAAGCTATTACTTGGCAAAGAAACTCCTGAGACAGTCTGGAACATCCTTTCAAAACTTTGCTACTGCCCCACAAGACACTAGGCTACATTTAGCTCCGTGTTTTTTTCCTTTAAAGGCAATCTTTGTTTTTGTTCATTTTGTTTGAAACTGATTGTGGCTATGTAAAAATTGGGGAGGAAGGCAAGCTTGAAACAGGGTTCTCCAACCTGGTCTTCTCATAGCCTCTTACCAGGAAGGGACCAAGCACCAAAACCCCCAATCCTCTTTTAGAAGTTTAAAATTACCAGTTAAAGTCAAGCTTAGAAAAGAAGTAGAAAAAGAATAATTTTTCAAATCAAGAGTGTGAGACTCACAGTTATTGAGGCTAAAAAGGAAAAGGACCTACTCCAATAGCCTCATTTTGTAGGTAAGCGAGTCCCATAAAGAAGTTTATCAATTTGTCCAAAGTAAGACAGTTGGTTAAATGACCATAATCTTTTGTTTACTTCAAAAACTGTATATTAGGCAGTACACATTAAAAATATTTTTCCTTTAAGAAGGATTTGTTAAGGACAAAATAACATTCACTCAAAGTTTTCTGTAAAAATTCATCCTGTAATATAGGAATGGACTAAATATAAATAAGTAATGGCTTATAGTCTAATAACTACCTTTAAAGTGATCCATATTCCAACCAAACTTCAAACCAACTGGTCAAATACACTAGATACAGTTACTTTCACCTTATTTAATGTCTAATATTTATTGAGTGCTTACTAGGCATGTGGCACTATATAATGTGTTTCGCATGTATTATTATGTCATGTACAAGAATTGAAATAAAAGTTAAAAACCCACACTGTAAGTGACAGTTACATACTGTAAAAATTAAGGAACTCCTATTAAACCCATGATGCAGGAAATTTAGGAAAAAGTTCTACAAATGTAGTGAAACAAATTTCCATTTCCTTCATACTACACAAACATGAGCTTTCTTTATTTCTGTAAGTAAGACTATCATCACTATCTCTAGGTCAAGTCAGGTATACAGTTTGGGCTTCAGGAAATCCAGACAGCATTTTTCTTTAACAAACACACAGCTTCTATAAACTCAAGAATAGGGAACTACAAATATTGGTAGAAAATTTACCAAGAAAATAACAGAAAACATCTTGCCATCTTGCCAAACACTTTTAACATCTTGATTTTCCAATATTCCAAGAATGCTATTAACAATATAGAATAAACTGGGGTGCCTGGGTGTCCGACTTCAGCTCAGGTCATGATCTCACAGCTTGAAGGCTCGTGGGTTCCAGCCCTGCGTCGGGCTCTGTGCTGACAGCTCAGACCCTAGAGCCTGGAGCCTGCTTCTGATTCTGTGTCTCCCTCTCTCTCTGCCCCTCCCCTGCTCATGCTCTGTCTCTTTCTCTCTCAAAAATAAATAAACATTAAAAAAATTAATAAAAAAATATAGAATAAATAATTCCCTCCCTCCATTTTTTTTTCCACTCTCCATTTTTCCTCTCTCCATTCTTTTCTGTGAAAAGAAAAAGTATCAGAGTAGAAGATAAAGGTTCTAGCATTTTGTTACTTGATGTTCACAAAATTTTTTTGGAAGATGATAATCCTATGGCTGAAAACCTTCCTTTGAACTAGATAAGCTGCTGTAAGGGCTAGTAAAGCTATCCAACAATAAGAAGGGAGTTGTACTTTCATACTATTTCATACTGGGAAGGCTGTGTTACAAATCTATATAGCCTTACATACATAAGGTATGAGTGTAATAAGTCTTACAGACTTTTAATACCTTTCATGTCTTCTTTCAAGGCATAATAGAAAATTCAATTTGTTTCTTAACTTCAGAAGAGGCGATTTTTAATGGGCTAAATTTACATACATGTTTTGGTTCAAATATTTATTTTGGAAGCATGTTTACCACACTGGAACTTTTGTTAAGAGCAGTTTGATGAAGTCAGTTCAAAATACTTGTTTTTCTCCAAAGTAGTTTTTGGACAATATAAGAAAAATCTAATTTGTGACCAACTGTCCAAAAATTCAATAAGTAGCTCCCTCTCCTGGAAAAAAAAAAAAAAATGTGAGCTCCTCTTCATGCTGTAAAATACATGCTTGGATCTTTAAAAATATTTTTTAAAATACATGAACCAAAAAGTACATCTATACAGCCAAATTTTCTATCATTATTAATACCACATACTATCATAAATGGCTATTAAGTTTTATAGAAACTATATAAATACTAAAATTGTACTTGTTTGTCTAGTTAACAGAAAGTAATTAAACATGATTGACTTAGTATGTAACAATCTTTGTACCTAATCACAGAATTTTAAGACTCCTTTCACTGTAGTGGTTTTATACCATTATCAAACCTTAATTACATTGTTCATACTTCTTAACTCACTATTTTTTTCCAAAAGAGGAAAGGGTTCTATAAAGAAAGTAGCAGCTCTAGGAAAATTTCTTATTTAAAAATAAATCTTATTCAACTTGCTTGTCATCGTGTTAAAAAAAAAAACAAAACAATATGAATGACTGGTATTAAGGACCTCAAATTTATATTTCTCATATCACTCAATAGTTAGAGAGCTAGGTTGCCTGAATTTAAAATGCAAATACAAAAGTCAAAATTAACAATGTTGATAAGTACATGTCCTCACATACTAAAAACAAACTCTTATCCCATAACCTATCTCTCACCCACCCACCAGATCAGAGCAATTGTGTCACGAGGTTTAAATTACAAGAACACAACTGATTTTTTTAAAGTTGTTTATCGCTAAAGATGAAAACAGAGAAAGAGTTAAGTTTGAGGGAAGAGTTAATCAGAAAACAAGATACAAGCACACTTGGCTATCTCAACTATAAAATAAACTGAAAATGTCAAGACAACTTCAAAATTCAAAAAATGTAAGCTTCTCATATAAAGCAGATTTACCATAGTGCAAAATGAATGCCAAGAGATTTTTATAAAGCAGTGGATAATGTTATTAAAACATTAGTCCTAGTATTTGTTGATTCTAATACATCAATACTCATAATTACCTGATAAAAATCTTTCAACAGGCACCCTCTATTACAAGTGAGAAAATGTGTACTAAGATAGCTCCTTACTAAATCTTGACAGACTATCTGCAAATACACTGCTGAAGCTTTCTACAAGGACCAACATTCCTAATATAAACATCTCCTTTCTAATATAAACATCTATTTCTCAAAGAAAAAAGATAAATGAAAAAAAAGTTTCAAATCAAATGTATACAAATGAGGACTTAAGCTTCACAGGCTGACTGCTTTTATTGAAATTATTTGGTAAAATAATTTCTTGCAGGGAAGTTTACCCTCTAAATTTTATATACCATTCATTGCTAAAGAGAGCAGTGTTTAATATACAATCTGTACTTTCTATGTGACTCGTTACATACATCCTATGACAGCTTAAAATTTACGAACACTCACACTAAAGTCTTGAGGCAAAGTATTTACTTCGTGTTAAAATTACTTGGCTGAACTAATTAAACGAAGCTGGTTTCTCTTAGGTAAGTTGGGTGATGGAGAACTTGAGAAAATATAAATGAATACTATATATTCCTATTCACGCGCTTCAGATTAAAAAAACAAAAGAAAACCAAGAATCCTGTACAACCACACCCCCCACTAGTGACATTCTCAGCAGAACAGAAAGAGAATGAAGCATAACAAAGTTACTTGTGATTAATTTTAAGTTATCCTCCCCACCCTGTATTTGATAAACAGCAAAACAGGCATGGAAAAGGAGCAAGGTAACTTTCCTGCAATTACAGGAGGGATCACAATCCCACATTAGTCACCACTATCCAAGGACACCGCACTGAAGCTGGGTGGGAATGTGTAGAAACTCAGGAACTACTCCAATGGTCAACAGTTTTTCGGGTTTTGTTTTCTCTTTTTGCGGTCACCAGTAAGAAGATGCCAACCTACTCACCCCTAAAATGTACGTTTGTTTTCAAAATAAAGTCGCGTGAGAGCCAATAACTCAACTAGACCAGAGGTGAGAATCTCCTTCCCCTGTTTCTCACCCTGGCCTAACATGTCATCTTCTTCCTGCAGTCAAATTACTACATGAATACGGCAGGTCACAGAATCAGGATGAAAATGTCGGTATTGGCCTCAAACCCTCCCAGTCCAAGTCCAAAGATGCCTTACTTTCTCCCCTTCCTAGTCCCACTCAAAGCACGATTTATGGATTAACCTCATCCCTGACCGCAGGCTCCATTCCCCAGCTTTTCCTCAAATTAGCTGCCACATAAATGAGTTAAAGAATAAAACAAAGACTTTGGGGGCGAAGTTAGACCAGCCACAAAGAGTACTGAAGAGGAGAGCAAACGCGGTACAGAAACACTTGAGAAGAACTAAGAAAGATCCAAGGGCTCATGAACAGACTGTGCCGTGGAAGCGCAAACCCCGGCTGATAAAAGCAGAAAGGCTGGGAGAAGAGCCCAAGGAAACTCACAAGAGAGACATTTTGGGAACGTACAAGACGCGCTCCCTCTGGTGTTTAAAGGATCCGCAGTCAAATCCAAGATGCGCTCGAGTCTAGGTGCCAAGAGCAGACTCTCCACCAGCCAGGTCGCCCTCCGCAATCCGACACAGTGCCCAAGGGTCCCCCAGGGCCTCCCCCTTCCCACGCCCGCAGGCTGGCCCAGCCGGGCCGGGTCCAAACTGGGCAACGAGCGCGGGTGTAGCCACTTCTCCGACTCCAGTTCGCCCGCGCTGCCCTTCCCGGCAGGACGCCCCCCTCCCGGGCTCCGCGCCTACCTGTAGCACCAGCGGCTCGGGGTTGAAGGCCAGGGTCAGCAGCAGTTGCATACGCTCCGAGTCCTTGAGGTTGCGCAGCAGGAAGCTGCCCGAGTCCTTGGTCTCCGCGTAGCGGCGCACCAAGCGATCGAGCAGGCGCTGCGAGGGGCAGTGCACCAGGTCGGACCAGCCCTCCACCGCCTCCGGCGTGAGCAGCCGCACGTCGCCGTTGAGGCGCGCGAACTCGGTGCGGGGCATGGCCTGGAGCAGGTCGCAGCGGGGTCGGCCGGTGGCCCGTTTGCAGATGCTCTGGTCGAGCTGCGCCAGCTCGCGCTGCGAGCCGAGGCGCTTGAGCACCACTCGGCGGCGGCCGCCCTCGCGGGGCTCGCCGTACTGCGCGAAGTAGACGTTCTTCACGTTGAGGAAGTCCAGCAGGCGCAAGCGGCCCCACGCCTCGAACACCACCTGTCCGTTGAGGAAGCGGCGGCACCAGCTCGTGCCGAAGCACGCCGGGCACTTATTGAGCTGCAGGAAGCGCCGGTCGGCCAGCTCGTTGCGCTGCCAGGAGGCGAGCAGCGACGGCGAGTGCAGCACCATCAGCACCAACAGGCTGCCCAGCGCCGCCAGCTTCAGCGAGCGGGACAGGCGGCCCAGCTTCGGGGGCACCAGGCGCCACATCCCGCCCGCCGCCCGTCCACACGCACCCGGAGGGCGAGGGCACCCCCGTGGGCGCCCCCGCCGCGCCGAAACCCGAAGAGCGACCGGCTGGGGCCCCCGGGCGAGAGAAGGAGCGAGGTCGCGGGCTGGGGCAGGAGGCGGAGTAGGTGTGTAAGAGAGAAAGACGGGGAGCGGGAAGGAGCCGACCAAAGCAGGCTGCGACTTCTTCCAGTCACTAGAGTCCACAACTCTCGAGCTCCCTCCTCCGAGCTCCCCGCCCTCCGACTCCGGCGGCGCCTCCTTCACGCCAACCAAGTTATAGAGGAGCGGGAGGGGGAGGGAGCGCGGGGACCCGACGGCCGCGCGTCCGCGCACGCGCACTGTTCGCTCGGGGGCGCGAGAGCTGCGGCGGCGGCCGCCTGTGGGGCGAGCGGGGTCTCTGAGGAGAGGGAAGGAGGGACTCACGGAAGGGGAAGAGAAGCTGGAATGTCTCACAGCGAAAAGTAGCAACAGTGTAGGAAGGTGGGAAGGATGAGGTGCCCGCGCGTCCCTGACGCCTCACGCCCCGATTCGTACGCGCCGGCTCTCCAGAGAGGGAGAGGGGGCCAGGGGGCGGGGCTGGTGGGGCGGAGCGAGCGCGTCGCGCACCGCCCGGAAAGCGTAAGCGCGAGCCCGCGGGGGTGGCTTTGGGGGCCGGCTCCTTGGGGGCGGAGCTCGAGCTTTTGGAGGAGGGATAGCTGGTGAGATCTGGTGGTAAAATGACTTTTAGTTAACGGTTAACCTCTTGTGATTGTTGAGTTTTACTGGGGCCTCTCTTTTGCCATCATGGAAACGGTCCTGTAAGAGGGGCCAAAAGAAAAAAAGAATTGCAGAATTGCCACCCCATCACTCACCGGACTGCTCACGCCGGGCGGAGGCAGAGGGGGCGGGGCAACGTGCTCCTCGCCTGTGACAAGGGTGGGTAGCGCGCCTGGGGGCGGGGCGAGACAAGGCACGCCTGGCGGGAGATCGCGTCTCTTAAGGCCAGCGCGCTCTAGGTCGGGGGCGGGCTTGCGGTGAAAACGTGGGAAAGGCGTGAGTTGTTGGCTGACGGTTTGGGGACCGCGTCTTTGGCGTCTGTTATTATCTGTGGAGGCATCTTAAATTTCCTAAGCGGGTACGGAAAAAACGAAGTTAAAGTGTGATGGAGAGGGAACCGACGCGGCCTGGTGTCGCCGGGAGTTCTGCCCTAACTACTGCGAAGAATCGGGGATGAGCAGTTGGCATGTTTGCCTTGCTGCCCGCCTGTTTTCACAGCCCGGCCCTAAAGCCGTTTTTTCCGGCTCAGAGAAGTGAATTTCCCGGCGCCGTCCGTGAGGAGCGGGCTGGTGCTTCAGGCCCACCCATCCCCCCCCGGCTCCGCCCCTCCGCGTCCCCGGGCCCGGGCCTGCCCCGCGGTCTACGACGCGTTGCTGTGGCGGTAGCCATGGGGACTCGGGGCTGTCTGGCGCTCCACACAGGCGCTTTGGCTCAGATTCACGCCACGACTGCAAAACTAACTCGGAAATGCTGAACTATATAGCGCCTTGTTTTGGTATAAGTTTTAGGGGACCCGGGCTCTTTAGCAGTAGCTGAAAATACAGAACCCTTTTCAGCTTAAGCGCTCGAATAGTTAACATGGGGAGTAGTTCTGAGAAAAAGGTGGCTCCTGATACGGTATTAAAAATCTGAGGCTTTACTGAATTCACTTCAGGGATTGAACAATGATTTTTAGAAGACGCTGGTAACTGTCATGTATAGATAAACTCTACAAGGGCTTAATAAGAAACCTCTGTTCTGGATTATCAAATTTACTTCACTGTATCGTCCTCAACAGTTACTTGATTGCAATAAAAGAAGCCATCCTCTTGCAAAGTACTGTTGAGTTTAATGTACTGTCCTTCCTGATATAAGAATTCAATATTCAACATAGATGGGATTTTTAAATGATACTACATTGAATACAGACAACTTGGAAGATTTAGTCTTCAGAGCCTTGTATAAAATGACTAAGAAATTTGGCTTCTACAGCTAAGGACTCTCTGCCACCTCTGGCAGTAATTTTATTTAATTTGCCTTCAAGCATCCCAGAACTCCATACAATGTGCAGTTATGAGCAAAATCTCAAATGAGGATTTCCTAAGAAAAGCCTTTGGTGTCATTAGTCTGGAGATGTCAACTCTGCTGCTGCTACTGCCACTGCTGAATTGTAAACTAGGCAAGTCATTTACTAAACTAAAAATTTTCTATCCCTAATATCTTTCTTACCTGTCCTGGAGATGTGTTTGATTAATACCAGATAATTTATGTGAAAATTCTTTAAAACAAAAACAGTCCATACATTTTTATGTTTATAGCTAGAATGAATCCGTTAGCATCCTTGACAGTAAACTGATTAAGCTGAGAGAATTGGACCATACTTAGAGACTAGTTAGGTGACTAGTAACAGGATTTAAGAATTGCTTCTATGTGTGGACAAGATCTTGGGAGTTCTTAAACTATTCTCAGCCTCCAAATCCTTGGATTTCTCTAGGCATCATTTGAAGAGTGGAAATAAAAAAGATTACCAGTCTACACAAACTGAATGTAAAAATACTTGCTTTGTCTCTAAGTATTTTGCATTTGTGTAAAAGCCTTGATACCTTCAGTTAAGTTTTCTAGACATTTATCAAGATAGATAGTGTTCAAAAATTTAATACATTTCTCAAGGTAAAAAACAAAAAGGCTTAGAGCTATAAGAGAGAAACTCAAGAGTGTTCTAAGTACTATATTAGGGTTTGAAGAAAGATCAGTAAGTGAGTGATACAGTACATTACCCACCTATCCTATAAATTACAGGATGCTTTTGACTAATGGAATATAAGCTAACATCCAAAGCTCTTCCCCATAAGTTTAAATAATGGCCAATAATGTAATTTCCAGTGCATTGTAAAATGGCATTTTACAGTAGCAGTCACTCCTTTAAATATATGCAGTGGAATTAAATATAGTATTTTGATACTCATCCATTTTTAAGAAGTGAACTAACACTTTGCTTGAATAAGTATTACATTGTATTGCTGTTCTGTCCTTTACATTCACAGCAATAGTTCTCAGGGACTATTGCCTCCCTCCCATGGTATATTTGGCAATATCTGGAGACATTTTTGGTATCATAACTAGGGAGTGGGGGCTACTGGGTATCTAGTGGGAGGAGGCCAGGGATATTGTGAAACATTCTGCATTACACAAAGCAACTCTCAACAACAAAGAATTAACTAGCCCAAAATGTCAGTAGTGGTATGCTACTAAGAAACCCAGACCTACAGAATTCTATTCTTACATAGAATGGTTTTAGGCATAAAAGTCTTACTGGTTATCATTGTTTGCTGCAGCAAAAAAAAAATGTGTATATTAATATTTATTCCATATCTTGTGGTCCTAATGTTCTAAAATTAAGTCAATCCAGGAAAATTTTTTTAATCATTGTGACTGTTACTAATATACAGATGATCAACATATAAATATAATTTTGAATAATTATAGAAAGTAATACTTTATCGAAATGTATTTCTTAGTGAGATTGGGATTTTTATTATTTAGTTTAAGTTTTCATGGGTGAATATTATTTATTTATTGCTAGAATCTTACCTAGCCATTAATTTTCTCAATATTGACTTTTAGGTGCCCTGGCAGTTATGTCCTGGAACAACGCACTGTAGTGAGATTCAGGATAGGTAAGAAGTTTATTTCTTTTGTAAAGGCCAAAACGGCCATTCTCTGTGTACTGAAGTACCTCAAACATTATTTTTTTAAGAAGTTGTTTACTAGTAGTTACTGGATAGGTGGATGGGTGATAGCAAGGACACTGGTGGGAACACTCTGGATATATTCTGAATACAGACCTAACATAATTTACTCAAGGTTTGGATGTGAAAGAAGGGGAAGCAACAGCTCTCACTGTGTGGTTTTTATCCTAACCCACTAGATTTATTATTTGCTGAGATGGGGATACTGAGAAGAAAAGAATGAGGCAGATACAAATACAATTCCCTCTGTCCATTTTCTTTAGTGCCGCATTTGTGTTTCTAAGTTTAAGTTAGCTGTTGAATCTTACAGTTATCTTATAGTTATCTATCAAAATGTAAATAATATATTACTCTCAGTGTAGTTAAAAGACTTACACATTTTCCCACAAATGACAGGATCTTTTCCTTGGTTTCTAACTCCATTGCCTACAGTTCAAACACTTGACAGCGTTAGTTGTAACTCTTTACCAAGTAATGTTAATAATCTAATTGGTATATATTTGATTACTTTAAGGACAGGTTGTGTACAGTGTTTTAATGGTATTTTAAACACATTTTATTGTATTTGAAATCAAAAACTAGATGTAGGTAATTTTTAGGACAGGTTCACTATCATCAAACAGTTGACTCCATTGGATGTATAAAACTCATAAACACCAGAGGACTTTGCTTGTTATAATTGAATTATAGTAGTTTTCTGACTTGTGCAAAACAATGCAATTTAGCTCAAATGCAACTGGAACCTTTAATTCATGATTTATATTAATTCAAATTAATATTCATTGTTATTGGCTAGGCTGATCCAGAGAGGCATGTTTTTCTCGTAGTAAATTTTGAATACTTCTGTTTTTTTCCCACATTGTTTCAGCAAAGGAAATAATATGTGAAAATATAGAAAAATTAACACCATTTCAATGAGAGGTTACTTTCATACCCAGTTATTAAGATCTTTTGAAAAGTTAACCCAAAACGTGTACACCTTTGTAAGTTAACATTATTATTACCTATTTTATGGATTGGCATACATATGGAAAGTTCCCTTTATTCAGTTCCACCCCAAGTTCAAGAATCTGAGGGTATGGGTTCTCCAAGTCCAGTGGATGAGACAGAGATATATACCAGCTTTATTATATATCTGTGATATATAGTGAGGTCTAAGCAATATTGAAGGAGCATAAACAAGTTAGAAATTCCTGAAGTTACCAACATTATATTTGCATTGAACTCCTTTTGGGAGAGTAAGTTGTGTGCACTAAAATAATTTTGCTTCTTTCTCCTTTAACAGCCTGTTTTCTTAAGCCTTACATCCTATGTCTCTTACCTCTCTGCATCTACTGGCTTGTAGATGGTGAATGAATCTACTGGCCACCGCTGGTGAATGAAAGCAGCTACAGCCCACTGCTGTGGCTAAGCAAGTCTGCCAGAAAGCTTGAAGAGGAGCCTCAGGTGCCCTTTACAGAGCAAAAGCATCCTCTGAGTAGCTAAAGCTTGGACTTCTAAGTAAGGTATCTTTACCGGATCCCTTAATGGAAATCACATGTATAGGTAAAAGACCTGCCATGCCATAGTCTTTAGCCTAATGGCTGTGCCAGTTGTAAAGATGATCCACAGCTGAAGAAGGCTATTTATGTTTTGTACTTGGGTATCAAACATAATATGTATTTAGTATTCAAAATTATATAGTTGAGATATGTTTTTTTGGTTTTCCTTGCAAAAGGGCTTATAAACCCTGTAGGTAATTAATTAAGAATTCCCATTTGGAACACTAAAGATTGTGGCCACCAATTCTAACATATGGGATATGTGTATGTGTGTATGTGTGTGTGTGTTGGGGGGGTTCCCCATATCAACAAGCAATTCTCCCAACACCAAGTGGGTGTCCTACAATTTAACTCAATTCTGACACTGTCTACCTGGTAGACCAGGTAGTTACCTGTGCTTCTGAATGACCAGCTATAAATCAGAGATTCCCATGACCCCTTCTTTGCGTCACAGGTTAAGAGTTCAGTCCTACAAGACTGTCTGTGCTTCTGCTTCAGATGCCAGTAGCAAGTCCAGGTTATCACCTATCTTCTCTCACATACCCTCTCCTTGGTTTTGATTAATTTGCTAGAGTGGCTCACAAAACTCAGAGTATTCATTAGATTACTGATGAATTACAAAAAGATGTAACTCGGGGCACCTGGGTAGCTCAGTTGGTTAAGCGTTCAACTTTGGCTCAGGTCATAATCTCACGGTTCATGGGTTCAAGCCTTGCGTAGGGCTCTGTGCTGATAGCTCAGAGCCTGAAGCCTGCTTTGTATTGTGTCTCCCTCTCTCCCTGCTCCTCCCCCACTTGTGCTTTGTCTCTCTCTAAAATAAATAAACATTAGAAAAAAATTTTTTTTAAAAAGATGTAACTCAGAAACAGTCAGATGGAAGAGATGCATACAGCAAGGTATGGGAAAAGGACTAGGAGCTTCCATGACCTTCCCAAGTGTGCCACTTTCCCTGACCATGTGTTCACCAACTTGGAAGTTCTCAAAACATCTATTTGGGGTTTTATAGAGGCTTTATTACATAGGTATGATTGATTAAATCACCATCTGCTAGTGATTGATCAGCCTCTAGCTCCTCCCTTCCCTCTTCTCTGTTCTTATCAAGGGGTGAGACTAAAAGTTCTAACCTTCTATTCCTGGTTAGTTCACCTGGCAACCAGCCCCCATCCTTCAGTGCTTTTCAAAAGTGACCCATTAACGTAAACCCAGTTGTGGTGGAAATAGGCATGTTATGAATAACAAGACACTCATTTTACCTTTATGGCTCTGAAGTTCTTTCAGGAACTGAAGACAGAAAAAATATAACAATCGATGTTTCCATTGCTCTTATGCTCAGGAAATTCCAAGGTTGTCATAAATCATATTATCACAGGAACTAACTGTAGAGATGTCATATCATCCAATGTAATCTAATTCCAGAGTGTGGCCCATTGAACTATTAGTCCACAACAGATTTACCTTCTTTGAAATGTAACTGATTCACTGATCTGTCTGATTTGACAGACCATATTCTACTTTCTGTCCTTGTGCTACCTTGTACTTACTAAAGAAAGTGGATTGATATGCAGGACTTTTTCCTCTTTTTTTCCCCCTTAGGAAATAGTAGAGTTCTAGTTATTTTTTTTGAGAAGCCAGGAATTAATCACAAAATAGTACATATTTATTTATTATAATTAAGCTTCCTTGAAGATTAGCCTGATACTTAGAACTTAAATAATTATATATAAATATATGGTGTGCTGATCTAATCACAAGGTAACAAGACCATTATTAGAACTTGTTGACAAATTAAAAATAGCAACTTAGTAGATTAAACTGGAATGTCATAATTAATTTGTCTTTATAGATAATATATCATTCTAAAATAAAATAGAATCTAATTGCAGTTATAAGTTTGCCGACTTAGTAGTAAATACAGTAATCGAAGTCCTAGGATTTGTTTAAAAGCAAGCTTTAAACTCTAAATAAGAGCAGATTTTAGTTTTTGTTATTAAGTTTTGATTTGTAAGTCTTTAAGATACTAGTACTCAATTTTTGAACTGTATGTAATGAAAGACATTGAAGCAAAGTAATGTAATCTGCATAAAAAAAGAAAAAGTTCAGTGTTTGTCTCAAATACCAAAGAGATAACCAACAGTAAATAGTAAAAAACTTTCCTATAAAAATCATTAAATTATAATATGAATGTTTATTCATTTATTGGAATATATGTTTCTACCAAGATGACTACCAATGACTTACATTTCTTACATTGTTTTTTCTCTTAAAACTGGAAATAATTGCAAAGGAAATTTCAGGGACAGTATTTTAAAAGTTCTATTTAAAAAATTACTCTCTTGGGGCACCTGGGTGTCTCAGTCGGTTAAGTGTCCCACTTTGACTCAGTCATGATTTCACAGTTCCTGAGTTTGAGCCCCTCATTGGGCTCTGTGCTGACAGCTCAGAGCCTGGAGCCTGCTTTGGATTCTGTGTCTCCCTGTCTCTACCTCTCCCCTGCTCATGCTCTCTCTCTATCTCTCTCAAAGAATGAATAAACATTAAAAAATTTAAAAATAAAATAAAAATTATTCTCAAATTCCTCTTAAGTTTGTAAAAGCCATGAAGAGAAATATTTTTCTCTAATAAAACATTAGCCTATCTTTTTTATATTTTGTTTTCTATTTGTTGCTTATATGTAGAACTAAAGTATTTTTATTATAATATTTTATTATAACATATCATAACAACAACAATTCTACATTTCTTTCTTTTTTGTGGGGGGAGAGAGAGAGAGAGAAAGAGAGAGAGAGGGAGAGAGCACACATGTGAGAGGGGCACAGAGAGAGAGAGAGAGAATCCTAAGCAGGCTTCACACTCAGTGCCTAGTGTGACACTGGGATCATGACCTGAGCTGAAACCAAGAGTCTGACACGCTCAACTGATTAAGTCACCCAGAAGCCCCTATATTTCTCATTAATTCTTATAGTTTGTAGATTCTCTGGGTTTTTTTATACATACCAAATATATAAGTTACAGCATCATTTAAAATATTATGTTTTTTAGGAATAAATCTAAAGATAGGAATAATGCTAAAGAAAGAAAGATGGACACCAACTCTACACTGAAAATTACAAATCATTGAAAGACAAAGGTCTAAATAAATGGAGAGAGTGATATACCATGTTGAAGGATTAGTAGATTTAATATTATAAAGATGTTAATTTATAATTCAGCATAACCCCCATCAAAATCCCAAGTTGTGTGTTTTTTTTTTTTTAATTAAATTGACAAGCTGAAAACTCAGACATATCTACAAAGAATGAGGAATGACCGAGTTATTCTTAAAGAACAAAACACTGGAGTACTTAGTAAATACAAACAGTAAAAACACACAGGTGGTCAGCTGACTTACAACAAAAGTGATTAAACAGTGTAGTTCCCAAGGTGGTCTTTATAATAAATGATACAAGATCAAGTGAATATTATGAAAAAACATGTACATCTTGATCTGTCTTCACATGCCAAATACCAGAATCAATTTCCTTTAGGAATTACAAACTAAATGTGAATGATAAAATACTAAAGCTTTTCAAAGGTAACAGGAGAACTTCTGTCTGACTTATAATAGGTTGTGATTCAGGAAATACCTAAGATCACCCCCAGGGAAGAACAGAGCTCAGCAAAGCTGGTATACTCATGGTTGCAGTTTATACCATGGTAAATGCAGATTAAAATCAGCAACAGGAAAAGGTACATAGGGCAGGGTACAGGAGAGACCTGGTATAGAGAGCTTCTAGTTGTTCTCTCCCAGTGGCATTGTGTGAACAGTGCTTGCTTCTCCCAACAGTGATATGTGGTGATGCAGACAGAGTGTTGTCAACCAGGGAAGCTCAACCAAACCTTGGTGCCCAGTGTTTTTTGGGGGATAAGTTACATAGTCATGGCTCTCTTCCCATATTGCTGATCTTAGTCTTCTGCTCCTCCAGAGGTCAGTGTGATACCACATGGGACAAGGTCCTCACCATAAATCACATTGTTAGTATAGACTACTTGGCATGGTTTAAAGCCCCCAGGTAAACAAAGACACTCCTTTGAGGCAGGACATTCCAAGGGCTTATAGTTACCTCCCAGTAACTAAGTTACTGGGATGAGGGCCATACCTTTCTTTGGACAAGATTAATCTTGTTACACATCAGTAAAGAGTTCTTAATAAATACCAAAAGCTCTAAACATAAAGGTAAAATGATAAATCCGTCTGTATTAAGAACTTGTATTCATTAAGAGAATGATTAAGTAACTCAGAGTAGGAGAAAGTATTTTCAATACACATATTTGACAAAGACTGGTATCCAGATTATGTGAAGAACTCCTAGAAATCAACCAGAAAAAAACCCAATGATGGTTGGTGGGGGAGGGAGACAACAAGCAGAAGACTTAAGAAGGCATTTAAAAACAATAAATCTCACCTTTAATACTAGACTTGGCAAAAATGTGGAGAAATCCTACCTCTTATACAATACTGGTTGGAATGTCAATTGGTACTTTGGAGAACTGTTTGGCTGTGTCTACTAAAGGTGAACATATGCATACCCTGTGACCTAACAGTTTTGTTTCTAAGATTATACCCAAGAGAAAACTCATGGATTCATTCACCAACAGACATATTTATTGCCATACTGAAATAGAAAACTGAAGAATATTCCAATGTCCATTAACAAAGCATAAATTGTGGTATATTCACACCATGGAATATGATATAGCAATATATATGATAAAACCATTTACAACTGTGTTAAACAACATGGACAAATTTCACAAAATGAGGAAAAACCAGACAAGATGGTACATTCTGTATTATTCCATTTATATAAAGTACAAAATCAATAATTAGGCATCACATTAGCAGTTATTCTTAGGCAATAAATACAAAAGCCATGTAGTGACTGGAAGGTGCAAAAGAAAGGTTCCAACAAGTTCAAGGAAAAACAGCAACAATAATACACATGGCAATCCAAATCCAAAGAGAAAAAAACACTTCTTTCAAGGAAGCCAAAAATGCTGCAGAAACCAAACACCTAGATACATTCAGTTTACAAAACAAAATGCTTAGCTTCTCTAAGATACTTACATTGAAGATACCTGAAGTTTTCCCAGGAGTAAGAGTAAATTGATTTGCATTCACTTTACAGGCCATTCTTGAAGAGAAAGTCTGCTTTAAAGGTAAATTTAATCTCTTAAAAGGTAGACCTACAGCTTTTAAATGACTTTTTTATGGTCTGTATTCATCAAGGGTTTAAAAGCAGTGTGTCACCTTTTTGCACAAATACGCTATAATAAAATATTTTTCTTTGTCCCTGGTTCCTGACACAAAGCTCCTAAAACCTTTGGAATTTCCTCAGTGATAAGGCAGGCCTCTAGTAGCTTCAGGTTGGGGGCTGGTCACCAGAAAGACCAATCCATGATTAAAAGCTTGGAACTTTCAGTCTCACCCCAAACTTCCAGGGAGGGGAGAGGGGCTGGAGATTGAGTTAATCACCAATGAGAAACAATTTAATCACTCATGCCTATGTAATAATATCTTTATAAAAACCCCTAATTGATGGGATTCAGAGAATTTCCCAGTTGAACTCATTAAGGTGCAAGGTAGGTAGTGCACTTCTTCCATTTGGCTGTTCCTGCGTTATGTCTTTAATATTATACTGGTAATCACAAATAAAATGCTTTCCTGAGTTCTGTGACTTGTTCTAGTGAGTTATCAAACCTAGGGAGGCAGTCACAGGAACTCAAGAATGTTTAGTTTGCTGAGCAGAACTGTAAGTATCCTTGGCACCCTATTTGCATAGCTTCTGAAGTGGGTGCAATCTTGAGGAACTAAATTCTTAAACTGGTAGAGCTTGATGCTAAGAATTGAGCTGAACTGTTACACATCAGTTGGTATGAGAATTATTTAATGTGTATTGTCAACAAATAATCTCTTCTTACAATGACAGTTGTTATGATTGATTTGTAACCCCCCCACCCCGCCCCCCACACACATTCATATGTTGAAATCCTAACCCCCAGCACCTCAGAATGTAACCATATTTGGAGGCAAGTTCTTTAGAGAACTTGATTAAGTTAGATGAGGCCATTAGGATGGGTCCTAATCCAATCTGACTGATGTCTTCATAAAAAGAGGAAATTTGGATACATAAACAGATACCAGAGGTGTATACACACAGGCAAAAGACCATGTGAACAGGCAGCAAATGTACAGCCATCTACAAGCCAAGGAAAGAGACTTCAGAGGAAATCAACACTGCTGGCACATTAATCTTAGATTTTCAGCCTCTAGAACTTTAAGAAAATAAACTTCTGCTGTTTAAGCCACCCAGTCTGTGGTATTTTGTTATGGCAGCCCTAGCAAACTAACAGAATTTATTATTTGATTTTACATGCTTATTTCAGACCAGATTCATTTCCACTGATGTTATATGCTTATTTGAGACCAGAGTTTTTAGCCTGGAAATTTTAGAGAACAGTAAGTAGTATCCACATCTCATGCTATCCCAACCCAAGGATTTGAATCATGATTTTCATACTTGAAAACTAGCACATGAATCACACATCAGGAACATGAAAGATCAAGTGGAAGAATATCTCAAAGCACAGAACAAAATTATAAACAGACAGGAAGTACGAAAGAAAAGATCAGAGAACTGAAGGACACATACAGAAGACCCAATAGTGAATAATACAGGAGTTCCAAAAGGTGGAAGAATAACGATGGAGTAGCATCAATAATTAAGTATTTTATAGTAAAAAAATGTCTTGAACTTGAGAAAGCTCTTTGTCCACAGAATAAAAGAGCTCACACTGGCAGGATTGATGAAGAAAAACACTGCTTTGGAAAAGAAGACCATAGGCTCAAAACTTAAAAAAAGACTTAGTTATTTACTAAAAATGACATTGCAGAAAAGGAAGAGTTCCTATCAGCTATTGCAGAGCAATCATAACCGATTTCTTTTTCTTTTCTTTTAAAGATTTTTTTAATGTTTATTTATTTTAGAGAAAGAGTGTGAGCAGAGGAGGAGCAGAGAGGGAGACAGAATCCGAAGCAGGCTGCAGGCTCTGAGCTGTCAGCAGAGTCCAACAAGGGGCACGAACTCACAAGCCGTGAGATCATGACCTGAGCCGAAGTCCGACATTTAACCGTCTGAGCCACCCAGGCACCCCAAAAACTGATTTCTTAATACAACAAAATTATCATAGTATATTTGTACACAATGGTGCAATCAAACCCCAATTCCAAGATTTGCATTATAGTCAATAGAAAAGATAGGACCTCAGTAACAGTTAATGAAAAAGGAAATACCAGTAGTCACAAATTAGCAAACAAAATGGTTACCCAAAGGAGATGCTAATATCATACAATTAGAAATGGTCATGGAATCTGTCATTAATATCTCAAGGAGCTGTCATTTTGTTGAGATTTCATTTTTTTCCACACACTGACCTAATGCTATCTTGTTATAGACATGTTAGAAATAATCTAGTTAAATTTCTGAGTCCCAAGGATAAAGAAAAAATAGTCTAATTAGCTAATGGAGGAAGAATAATTATGAAAGAAAAGAATCAGATGAACCAACACTTTATTTATAATATTAGAAGCTAGTAAATTTAGTATAATTTATATCTAGGGAAAGGACTATATGATCCATTGATTCTAATACAATCAAGGTATCATTTAATTGTCAATTTCAAAGAAAGTTGTTTATAAACATGTGAAGATTGATAGAATATATCACTCAGCAGCACAACTGAGGAAGTAGTAAAGGAAAGGACTATAATCAAACAACAAAGAAAATACAGATCTACAGACATGGGAAAATAGAGTAAATGAAAGAATGAGGAGCTCTGACACAATTGTTACCTTAAAGAGATATCTAAACAGATGCAGAGTGAATGAGTGTGTGTAATATAAATACTAACTGATGCTTCTTGAAATAAAAGTGGCATACTGCAAAGGCACCCTGATAATAGACTCTAAAGGCAATTAAAATATATCAACAAATTGTAGGAGTTTGGGGCCAGGGAGAGGGGAAATAAAAGTGTTCCAAAGGGCTCATCCAGTGAAGGAACAGAGCACCTACCAAACGAATAGTTGGTATCTCATTTCCATTTAACCCTTACTTTCATATGGATTTAATTTTGAATGTATGAAAATATAATCACTAGTTGCATGAAAAAGTGCAATAGAATTTCATAATTAAAACAAGGAAAAGAGACTAGTAATGATCAAACAGGAAAACTAAGAGAAATAGTTAAAGGAAAATAAGGAAATATTTTTTTAAATGCAAACAAAGTAGGATGAAAGGAAGAAAACATGAATGATTAACTTCTCCAGTGTATAAAACAGCTTCTCAGATTGAGTTGAAAAAAAAAACAAAACAAAACCGAAACCTATCAATATATTCTTTTAAAAAAAGTGGTTAAACAGAGCAGTGAAGAAATGTTGAAAATAAAACAATAGCATAAAAGAAAAGCAATTGCATATACAAAATCAGATAAAATGTATTAAGATTAAAAGTTCTAAATAAAATAAAGACTATACAATGACAAAAGGCACGGTTTACAAAGAGCATATAACAAGCCAGTTTTTAAGGTATTATCTCTCAGCTTCAAATTTATTGTTCTATATTTTGCTTTGTAATGCTGGAATTAGAACTCTGAAAATTGAATTTCTGATTGGTCAGTTTACTCCCTGTTAAGTTCTGGCAATAGGGGGCAATAAAGGGTTGTCACAAGACAAAGAAGAAAGAAACTGTTCTTTTTGTTACCATTTGTATCTTATTTCTATTAGCATCACCCTAATAAAGTTTTACTCTGGCAGCTTCAGAATACAAGAAGGTAGGGAGAAGCCATTGTATCTTGTCAGTGTCTATTCAGGGAAAAGCAGAGAGAGGTAATGGAGTATCTGAATGACCTGAGAACTGAAGAACCCCACATAAAGTAAAAGTTATTCACTGGAAATCATAGCAATTCAATTGGAGAATAGTAGCTAAAACTGGAAGAGGTTTAACATTTTCCAATAACCAGTAAGTTGGCTAGTTCCTGTAAGTTTTCATAACTGACCCACTAGGGCTTCCTCCATGTACAAGGCTTCATACTGAACAGAAACTGCTGGGATGAAACAAAATTGTTTAGTTTAGGAACAACTGAAATGAAGGAAAAAGGTGGTCCAGATAAAAGGGAAAAGGAAGCAGCTAGAATCTGCCCCAAGCAAGCCATTGTAGTTTTACTAATATATGAAAATAATATAAAAAGAATCTAAGCAGAGAAGCTATCTGAACTAAATCTTCTAAGAAGTTATGAAAACTAAATCAACATAGAAATGAACATTAGAAAACTATTGAAATAAAATACCAGACAAATAACTATAAGAAAACATGACAATAATAGAATAAACCTATAGGCAAAGAAAACATGCTAGAAAGATATATTCAACATATATGCAAATTGAAATATACCACTTCAAAATGAGATAAAAAATTAGGAAAAGATACAAGATATGAAAAAACAATCAGGACTAGGAAAACTCAGAAATTAGTTGATACAGCTCAAAAAATAATTGAAAACTATACCAGATCTGATAAATAAACTAGAGAAAATATACACCCCAAACTCAAGTAATCTCTTGTTAGACATAGTAGATTAAAAGAAGAGAATTAAAACAAAAATCAAACAAAATGAAGAGATAAAAGGGATATGAGAGAAAATGACAAATACTGAAGATACAAAAAGAAAATTCAACATATGAAATAACAGTTCCTTAAAAAAAAAAGAATACTAAAAACTTGCTGAAAGTATTATTATGAAGTGTATGTTAATAGAGCACTCTATTACCTGATAATATCAACCCCAAAAAATTGAGACCAAGACATATTCTAATAAAATGACTGGACTTTAAAGAAACAAAAAAATCCTCTGGGAATCTAGGGAAAAGAGCACATGTTTAATAAAGGCATCAAAGTGATATTATCACGGGATTTTTTTTAACATCAATGCTTTATGCCAAAAAATAGAATAACACATTTAAAATATTTAAATGCGACAAGGCATAAATGGGACAAAGCAAATGACTAATTATATATTCTAAATCTATTTGTGTGACCTTGAGAAGCAGATTATCAGTATGGAAGAAAAGAGTTAAAAAACTGAAAAGGCTGTATAAAAACCCTGAATTTGTAAAATCCTAGAAAAAACAAATTACCAACCAGGAGCAAATAGTGGCCCTGGTTTCCAGATTATCATTTTGACATTTCCCCCTGCCCCCCACTGCCTTTTTTAAGGAAACCATGGCTGCTTCAAGAAATGACTGACTCCAGGTTTATGCAAAAAAAAATGTACTAGAACATCTTGAAATACTGCATATCAGAGAAATAATCAAAAGAATTCAGAAGTCAAATTGAGGCCCTCATTGGCCATAGATTATATAAAGATCACAATGGATTTAAACTAATCAAATACGTTAAAATTTGTGATTTCATAACAATATTAAACAGTAGTTTTTGAAGACTTCATTGGTCACTGTGACAGGCCTCTAAAGATGCTCAGTTGTTAGAAATTTTACTATATGTGGAAAAAGGATCTTCATAGATGTGATTAAGTTACAGATATTGAGATAGGGACTCTCTCTCTCTTTCTCTCTCTCACCCTCTGACTTTTAAATATAATAACAAGTACTATTATAAGGGAGGCAGTGGGAGATTTGACTACAGACAAAAAAGAATGTCATGTGATAGAAATAGAGGAAGAAGATGGAGGAAGGGAGGAAAGGAATGCAAGGGCATACAGCATTGGTCTCTGGAAAGTATTCTCCCCTAGAACGTTTGTAGTGATTGTGGTCCTGCTGAAACCTTGATTTTAGCTGCAAAAGATTTATTTCAGGCTTATGGCCTTTAGAACTATCAAAGAATAAATAGATGTTGTTTTAAGGCACCAAGTTTGTGGTTGTTACAGCAACTGAAAAAAAACTAATACAGTCAGAAATCATTATCTTAAAAAAAAAACAATAAAAAGAGAAGGAAGCATTCATTTCTCCTTTCCTAAATGAACTATACCTCTTGGTAAGTATCAAATGAGGAATTGTCTTCTTATTAACTTATTCTAGCTAATCAATAAAAATATTAGCATATCATAGGTACTTTATAAATACCAATGAACTGGAATTTAGACATTGAGCACAAATGGCTGCTGCATCAAAATTGAGAGAAAACAAATTATGTGTACCTTCAGATGAAAGATTATAGTCTTACCAAGGGGATAAAAATGTAATTTTATCAAACTTCCAGATCCTGAAGACAGTTTGCAGGAAATAGAATACAATCGAACATGTTGAATCACATCACAAGTATGTAATAAAAAAAATCCAGACTATGAGAAACCAGACTGGACAAACATCTCATTTCTTCAACAAATAAATAGTAAGGAAAAGAAGGGATACCAGGAACACCTGTATGTAAAAGGGGTCTTAAAAGACAATTCAAGGGGCGCCTGGGTGGCGTAGTCGGTTAAGCGTCCGACTTCAGCCAGGTCACGATCTCGCGGTCCGTGAGTTCGAGCCCCGCGTGAGGCTCTGGGCTGATGGCTCAGAGCCTGGAGCCTGTTTCCGATTCTGTGTCTCCCTCTCTCTCTGCCCCTCCCCTGCTCATGCTCTGTCTCTCTCTGTCCCAAAAATAAATAAACGTTGAAAAAAAAATTAAAAAAAAAAAAGACAATTCAAGTTAAGAAAAGTGAATAAGACTAAACTATAATGTCTAGGGATGTCCACTTGGATCATTAAAAGCCATAAAAACAACAAGGAAATGAGTGTCATAAAAGTTGCAATAGTGTATATGTGTGGGAGGGGGCTATCTGTGCAAAAGGGCACACAGAGAGTCTTCTGGGATGGTTAACCAATTTCTGTTTCTTGACCAGGATGGTGGTTATAAGAGTATTCTCTTAGACCATTCGTGTAGCTATAACAAAATACCACAGACTGGGTAGCTTATAAACAACATAAATTTATTTCTCACAGTTCTGAAGGCTGGAAGTCTAAGATCATATCACTGGCATGCTTGGGTAGGGCCCTCTTCTTAGTCACAGACTTCTTGTATTATCAGTAGGCAGAAAGGGCCAGGGAATTCTCTGGAACCTCTTATAAGAGAACTAACCCAAAGTCTCCACCTACTAATACCATCACCTTTGGGGATTAGGATTTCAATTTAAGAATTTTGAAGGAGGGGGATACAAACATTTAAAACAAAGCAGGTATTTACCCTTATAGTAATTCACTAAGCTACATTTTCTTTTGTGTGTTTTTCTGTGATTTTATCTTATAATAAAAAGACAATAAATAAAACAAGTAAAAAATACTACACTAGTGCTTCCACCATAAACAACTAAAAAATTGGACAAAATGTGGGGAAGAACTGTGTTCAGATTTTGAAAAACAGGCAGTAGAAGAGTGTGATCCTAAAGAGAAGGGAAACAAATGAAATAAGTTATTCAATCCTTCCACTTTCTTTTTTTTTTAATTTTTTTTTAATGTTTATTTCTGAGACAGAGAGAGACAGAGCATGAGTGGGGGAGGGGCAGAGAGAGAGGGAGACGCAGAATCGGAAGCAGGCTCCAGGCTCTGAACTGTCAGTACAGACCCCCACGCGGGGCTCAAACTCACAAACTGTGGGATCATGACCTGAGCCGAAGTCGGTTGCCCAACCAACTGAACCACCTAGGCGCCTCTCAATCATTCCACTTTCTAACTGGAGGCAGTTTACAGACTGCAGAGCAGGAAAGGAGAGCATGAACACACCTGGGAAATATTTGAATTTAGAGCAGCCAGAATGGAGAAACATTGTTGAGCAATCAAGGCATTCCGTAGAGATCCCAAAATGGTCCCGTTTTAGTAATAGGGCTAAATTTGGCCATATTAAGAATATTCTGTCATCACCTGAACAAAGCTTTTTAAAAAACCTTGAATGGATGAAATAACAATGCCACAGCAAAACTCAGCATTTTTTTTCATTTTTTATTTTTATTTTATTTTTTAATGTTTATTCTTTTTTTTTAATGTGAAATTTATTGTCAAATTGATTTCCACACAACACCCAGTGCTCATCCCAGTAGGTGCCCTCCTCAATGCCCATCACCACTTTCCCCTGTCTCCCATGCCCCACCAACCCTCAGTTTATTCTCAGTTTTTAAGGGTCTCTTATGGTTTGGTTCCCTCTCTCTCTAACTTTTTTTTTTCCTTCCCCTCCCCCATGGTCTTCTGTTAAGTTTCTCAGGATCCACATAAGAGTGAAAACATATGGTATCTGTCTTTCTCTGTATGACTTATTTCGCTTAGCATAACACTCTCCACTTCCATCCATGTTGCTACAAAAGGCCATATTTCATTCTTTCTCATTGCCAAGTAATATTCCATTGTGTATATAAACCACAATTTCTTTATCCATTCATCAGTTGATGGACATTAGGCTGTTTCCATAATTTGGCTATTGTTGAAAGTGCTGCTATAAACATTGGGGTACAAGTGCCCCTATGCATCAGCACTCCTGTATCCCTTGGGTAAATTCCTAGCAGTGCTATTGCTGGGTCATAGGGTAGGTCTATTTTTAATTTTTTGAGGAACCTCCACACTGTTTTCCAGAATGGCTGCCCCAGTTTGCATTCCCACCAACAGTGCAAGAGGGTTCCTGTTTCTCCACATCCTCTCCAGCATCTATAGTCTCCTGATTTGTTCATTTTGGCTATTTGACTGGCGTGAGGTGATATCTGAGTGTGGTTTTGATTTGTATTTCCCTGATGAAGAGCGACATTGAGAATCTTTTCATGTGCCTGTTGGCCATCTGAATGTCTTCTTTAGAGAAGTGTCTATTCATGTTTTCTGCCCATTTCTTCACTGGATTAATTGTTTTTTGGGTGTGGAGTTTGGTGAGTTCTTTATAGATTTTGGATACTAGCCCTTTGTCTGATTGTCATTTGCAAATATCTTTTCCCATTCCGTTGGTTGCCTTTTAGTTTTGTTGATTGTTTCCTTTGCTATGCAGAAGCTTTTTATCTTCATGAGGTCCCAATAGTTCAAAAAACTCAGCATTCTTTAAAGAAAGACTAAAATCCAGACTCTGCAACATAAAACTCATATTCAGTATTCAATAAAAAATTACTATACATGCAGGAAAAAGCAACTAATAACTAGGAATGCAATTAATTAATAGAAATAAATATAATAGATGATGAAATTAGCAGACACATTCTTTAAAATACTAATTATAAATATTTTGAAAGAGAGGAAACATGAAAGTGAGACAAATGAAAGATATGAAAAAAGAACTAAAATGAAACATTTAGATGTAAAAAATGTATCCAAAATGAAGAAAAACAAAACCCAAAAACGACAGTGAGCTTAATAGCTGACTGTACACTAAAATAAAAGATTAATGAACTGGGACACCTTAGTGGCTCAGTTTGTTAAGTGTCTGACTCTTGATCTCAGCTCAGGTCATGATCTCACAGTTCATGAGTTTGAGCCCTGCATTGGGCTCTGCACTAACAGTGTGGAGCCTGCTTAGGATTCTCTCTCTCTCTCTGCTCCTCCCCTGCTCTCTCTCTCTCTCAAAATAAATAAATAAACTTAAAAAGATAACTGAAGATGTAGCAAACAACCACAAACTGTTTACAGAACAAAGAACAAAAGGGCCAAAAGTAAATGAACACATTGACTCTGTGAGTGTGGACAATATCGAGTGATCTAACATAAGTACAGATAGTGTCCCAGAAGGAAGGGGGATTGGAAAATTTTTTGATGATACAGCAGTCAAATATTTTTCAAATTTGAAGAAAATCATATATTCCCAACAGCCTGAAGTTAGTTCCCAACAGAGTAAACACCAGGAAAATCATACCAACAGACTTAAATTGTTGAAAATTAATGACAAAAAATTTTTTAAATGAACCCAAGACAAAAAAAAAAGCATTTTACTTGTAGTGTAATTAATAAGATAAGAATTAATATTGACTTTTCATTAGAAACAATATAAGCTGGAGGGTGATGGAAAAAACATCTTGAAAGTACTGACAGAAAGAAAAAAAATCTATAATCAGATTCTATATCTAGTTAAAATATCCTTCAAAAATGAAGGCAAAGTAAAGACATTTTCAGACAAAGCTAAGAAAATGTATCACAATCCAGCACTATCAGAAATGATTAAGGAAGTTATTTTAGACTGAATAAAAATAATGCCAGATAGAAATTTGGTTCTACACAACTGTTCTAATAATCCAATTAAAGACAGATTTTCAGGCTAGATGAAAAAGCAAAGCAAACTTGATGGTGTGCATATAATCACTTTGAATATAAAGACAATGGTAGGTCTTTAGTTGTAAAAAAGCTAAAATAGTTGTATTAATATCAGACAAAATAAATTTAAAGTGAAATGATATTACCAAAGTAAAGAATGTCATCTTATAATAATTAAAGGATCAATTCATTGAGAGGGCATAAAAATCCTAAACCTGTATTCACCTAATAACTGAGTTTCAAAATGCGTGAAACCAAAACTAAGAGAACTGAAAGGAAAATTAAATTAATCTGTAATTGTGGTTGAAGATTTCAACACAATTCAGTAACTGATAAAGGAAATTTACAGAAAATCACTAAGTTTATAGAAGACATGAACAACAATATCATCATGTTTGACCTAAATTGAAATATAGAAAACTACATTTAACAAAAAATACATACTTGTTTTGAGTGCATGGGAAATATTCATCAAATAGATTTTACGTTGAGCCACAAAAAATTCTAATAAACGTAAAATAACCAAAATCATACAGCATTATTCTCTGACCATAATGAAATAAAATTTAAAAAAAAAATAAAATTTATCTGTAAATAAATACCTAAATATTTGAAAATTAAACTATACAGTTTTAAATAACCCAGATTCAATGAATAAATAACATAGTGAATTAGAAAACAAATATTGAAATGAAATGGAATGAAATGAAATGAAATTATTTTTGAATTAAAGTGAGAGTAACACATTAAAATTTGTAGGGGCAGCTAAAGTGATGCCTATATGGAAATTTATAGCTTGTAAGTGCAAATATTTTTTAATGATATTAATATCTATTATTATTGATATTTCTAAAAAATAATTTAAAAAATCAATGATCTAAGCTTCTATTTATTTTTTTTATTTTTTTTTATTTAAAAAAATTTTTTTAACGTTTATTTATTTTTGAGACAGAGAGAGACAGAGCATGAACAGGGGAGGAGCAGAGAGAGAGGGAGACACAGAACCTGAAACAGGCTCCAGGCTCTGAGCTGTCAGCACAGAGCCCGACGCGGGGCTCAAACTCAGGGACCGTGAGATCATGACCTGAGCCGAAGTCGGAAGCTTAACCGACCAAGCCACCAAGGCGCCCCTAAGCTTCTATTTAAAAAGGTAAAAAAAAATTAAGCCCAACATAAGTAGAAGGAATGAAATAAGGAATAGAATAATGAATCAAAATAATAAGTTAAAAAAAATCAGTTGAACAAAGATCAGTAAAATCGATAAACCCCTTGCTAGGCTGATCAGAAAAAAATGAAGACAAAAATAGCCAAAGATAGGAATGTAAAAGGAGAAAACTCTATAGAGCTTATATACATTAAAAGAATAAACGGACATATTTCATGGGAAAATGGATTACTTAAAATTGATAAAATTGAAAATGTCTAAGAGATCAGTTGAACAAAATTGACACAGGGAAAAAATAAATATATGAAAAATTCTCCTATTAAAAAAATGAAATTTATTATTTAAAAACTCCCCACCTCTAAAACAAAAAAAAACATCACTCCCACGTGGAAGGACTAGTAAATTTAAGAAAATATTAAAAGAAAAATGACATTAATGTTATATAGATTTGAGGAAACAGTGGGAATGAAATACTTCCGACTCATTTTAGGAGGCCAACATTGTCCTAATACCCTAAAACCAGACAGAGACATTGCAAGGAAACAAAACTACAGATCAATATCCCTCATGAACATAGATGAAAAAAATTTTATCAAAATATTATAAATCTAATCCAGCAAAACAAAAATAATATATCATTACCAAGTAGTACTTATTCTAGAAATGTAAAACTGATTTAACTTTCAAAAAAAATACAGATATTTAACTTGAAATGGATCAGAGATCTGAACATAAAGGCAAAAACTTTGTGACACTTCTAGAAGAAAACCAAGGCAAAATTATTACAGAACTGGGATAGAGAAAGATTTTTGAGATAACATGCCAAAAGCTCCCATCATAAATGCAAAAAATGTTAAATTTACTTATCAAAATTAAAAACTCTTTAATTTTTAAAATGTTTTTTGTAAATTTTATAGTTTAATAAGTTATTTAATAAAATAAGGAAATAAAGTGACTGGGGCACTGGTTATAAAGTTATTGAGAGAGGGGCGCCTGGGTGGCTCAGTCAGTTGAGCATCTGATTCTTGATTTCGGCTCTGGTCATGATCCCATGGTTCTGAGATCAAACCTCGCGTCAGGCCATGTGCTGAGCATGAAACCTGTTTGTGATTCTCTCTCTCCCTCTGCCCCTCTCCCTTACTCGTGCTTGCTCTCTAAAATTAAAAAAAAAGTTAAGATTATTGAGTGAACATGTGGGATTTGAGATATAATTGTTTGAATACATAAATTTCAGGCATCGATGCGGAGATCATCCTGATTCTGTTGACATCCTGAAGTGATGCTCAATGCCAGGAAATCTCTTCAGTCTTTAAATTTATCTGTCAAGGTAAGGCCACACTTCATCCCAAGGTAGGATGCGAAAAACAGCTATATGTCTTAGGACTAACGTAAAATCTCATATTCTTTTGTAAAAATCCTTTAATGATTCTGACTTTCCTACTCCTTTTCTCCTTTTCAGTTTCTTCTTCATTATCAGCTGTTGTTGGTTTACAGTGCTCATCCAGCTTATCCTTACTGAATTGTTTTTCATTGCTTGATGCTATAGAGGTGCTGAAAGATCCCATAGTGATAACTGCCTTTCTTCTTTTCTTCCATGCTTCCCACTCAGGATTGTTTTATTATCCATTCCCTACGTGTAAATCTGTATTATATAGTTTTTGTTCTGACACAGGTACAGTCTTAGTTCCTTTTGGAGTGGATTTAATAAATGTTATTGTTATCACTTTAGGTTTTAAAACAGTATCTTTGTTTTATTTTTCCCAAGTATTGAGATATAATTGACATACAATATTGTATAAATTTAAGGTGTACAGCATGGTTTGACTTACATATTTGTGAAGAGATTACCACGATGAGTTTAATGTTTATCACCTCATATAGATACAAAAAAAATGAAAAAGAAAATGTCTTATTCTGTGTGATGAGAACCCCTAGAATTTATTCTCTTAACAACTTCCAAACATACCATACAGCAGTGTTAACTAGAGTCATCATGTACATTGCATCTGTAGTACTATTTATCTTATAATTGAAAGTTTGTAACTTTTGATCACCTTCATCAGATTCCACCCTCCTCCACCGACTGCCTCTGGTAACCACACATCTGATCTTTTTTTTTTTTTTTTTTTTTTGAGTTTGGAGGGTTTTTTTGTTTGTTTGTTTGTTTTGGTTTTGGTTTTTTAATTTTTTTTTTTAACGTGTATTTATTTTTGAGACGGAGAGAGACAGAGCATGAGCCGGGGAGGGGCAGAGAGAGAGGGAGACACAGAATCAGAAGCAGGCTCCAGGCTCTGAGCCATCAGCCCAGAGCCCGACGCGGGGCTCGAACTCACGGACCGTGAGATCATGACCTGAGCTGAAGTCGGACACTTAACCGACTGAGCCACCCAGGCGCCCCTAATTTTTTTTTAATGTTTATTTTTGAGAGAGAGAGAGAGAGGGTGTGTGTGTGTGTGTGTGTGTGTGTGTGTGTGTGTGAGCAGGGGAAGGGCAGAGAGAGAGTGAGACACAGAATCTGAAGCAGGCTCGAACTCATGAACCACAAGATCATGACAGGAGCCGAAGTCAGACACTTAACTGACTGAATCACTCAGGCACCCTATTTTTTTTTGTTTTTTTGTTTCTTTAGATTCCACATATAAGTGAGATCATACAGTATTTGTCTTTATTTCACTTAACATAATGTCCTCAAGGTTGATTGGTGTTTTCCCAAATGGCAAGATTTTGTTCTTTTTTATTTTGAATAATATTCCATTGTATTATGTGTGTGTGTATGTGTTTATATGTATGTATGTATGTATGTATATACTACAACTTTTTAAAAAACACTTTATTCTTTATTTTTTTTAAATTTACATCCAAATTCGCATATAGTGCAACAATGATTTCAGGAGTAGATTCCTTAGTGCCCCTTACCCATTTAGCCCATCCCCTCTCCCACAACCCCTCCAGTAACCCTCAGTTTGTTCTCCATATTTATGAGTCTCTTCTGTTTTGTCCCCCTCCCTGTTTTTATATTATTTTTGTTTCCCTTCCCTTATGTTCAACTGTTTTGTCTCTTAAAGTCCTCATATGAGTGAAGTCATATGATTTTTGTCTTTCTCTAACTTCACTTAGCATAATACCCTCCAGTTCCATCCATGTAGTTGCAATATATCACAACTTTTGTATCTGTTCATCCATGTATGGAGACTTAGGTTGTTTCCATGTCTTAGCTATTGTAAATAATGCTATCATTAATTGCATAGGGGTGCAGATTATCTTTTTCACATAGTGTTTTCATTTCCTTCAGGTATATGGTAGTTCTAATTTTAAGTTTTGGAGGAATCTCCTTACTGTTTTCCATAGTAGCTGTACCAATTTACCATCCTACCAACCATGCACAAGTGTTTCCTTTTCTCCACATCCTTATGAGCATTTGTTATCTCATCTCTTTTATTATGGCCATTCTAACAGATGTGAGGTGATATTGTGGTTTTAATTTGCATTTCCCTGATGATTAGTGATGTTGAACACCTTTTCATGTACTTGTTGGTCATTTGTATATCTTCTTTGGAAAAAGTCTATTCAGATCCTTTGCCCATTTCTTTAATTGTATTATTTGGGGGGCTCTGCTATTGAGTTGTATGAATTGTTTTTTTATATTTTTGGATATTAGCTCCTTATCAGATATATAGTTTACAAGTATTTTTTTCCTATTTTGAAGTTTGCAAGTATTTTCCCCCATTTTCACTTTAGTCAATTTTTTTGTTGTTTTTGTTTTTGTTTTCTGTGTAGAGCTTGTTAGTATGATGTAGACTCACTTCTTTATTCTTGACTTTGTTACTTGTGCTTTAGGTAGGTGTCATATGCAAAAAATTGCCGAGACCATTTCAAACTTTGTCTCTGTGTTTTCTTCTAGGAGTTATTTGACTTCCAACCTTAATACTTAAGTCTTTAATCCATTTTGAGTTCATTTTCGTGAGAGGTATAAAACAGGTGTTTAGTTTAATTATTTTATATGGGAATATCTACAATTTTTCCAGCACCATTTTTTGAATAGACTGTCTTTTGTCCATTGACTATTCTTGGCCCGCTTGTCAAATATTTGTTGGCTATATAAGCATGGGTTTGTTTCTGGTTCTTGATTCTGCTCCATTGGTCAATATGTTTTAATGCCAGTATCATATTATTTTGATTACCATACTTTTATAATATAGCTTGAAATCAGGAAGGGTGTGATGCCTCCTACTTTGTTCTTTTCTCAAGATAACTTCTCTTTTAAATATCCCATTAAGAAAATGAAAAAGCAACCCATAGATTGGGAAAAAAATTATGTACATATATCTATTAAATTATATATGTATATAATTATATAATTT
Organism: Lynx canadensis; assembly: GCF_007474595.2. Lineage (NCBI taxonomy): Eukaryota > Metazoa > Chordata > Mammalia > Carnivora > Felidae > Lynx > Lynx canadensis. The sequence continues at coordinate 39,092,617 of NC_044311.2, read as the reverse complement.
ATGTAATATAGAATATATTTATATTGTAATTATATTTTATAAAAATCATATGTAAATAATATGTAAGTGGTAAATAAATACTGAAAAAATGTTCATTATCAATACCCATCAGAAAAATGCAAACTGAAAGTCAAAAGAACAAATGACTGTATACCCTTAATATGGCCAAGATGAAAAGGATTAGAAATACCAAGTATGGGTAAGGATGTGAAACAACAGAAACTCAAACAATGCTGGTGGGATTGAAAAATTATATAACACTTTAGAAAATAAATTAGCAGTTTCACAACATCTTATTTTAGAAGGAATTTACACAAATAAGTCAATGTCAAGAAATAACCCAACAATTTACCTTTTTCCAAAAATGAAGAGAAAATTATATAGAAATTCATCCCAGAAACAATCAGTGCTAGAAGGCTATGAAACAGTATTTACATTTCCTCAGGAAAAGTAAGAACACCCTAAGAATTTGATACTAAACCAATTATTGCACAAGTTTAAGCTAACAGACATTTCAAACCTATAAAAATTAGAGGATATATTATATTGCTTTTAGAAAGGAAACCACTTAAATTATTATAAAGAAAATAAAGAAGCCTAAAATTAAACCAAAGAAAAACCAAAAACTTGTAGTAAACATTTAAAAAGTAAAAGAAGAAAACATAAAATAATTTGACAGAACTAAGTCAAATATATCTCTCAGATCAATAAATTTATATGGAATAAACTTACCTAGTAAAGAAAACTCTTAGATTGAATCACAGTGCAAAACCCAAGTATAAATTGTAGATTAATGAGATCCAATCTAATTCAGAAAGGTTAAAAATTAATAGTTGAGTATAGACATAGCTGCAAGTGCCCACAAAATGAAAATAGGGGATATTTGTGCATGTTTTCCCCCCCAGTTGTATTAAGAAATAATTGACATATATCACTGTATAAGTTTAAGGTGTACAGCATGATGGTTTGATTTACATGTTATAAAATTATTGCCACAGTAGTTAACATCCACCATCTCATATATATACAAGAAAAAGAAAAAGAAAAAAACAATGTCTCCTTGTGATGAGAACTCCTAGGTTCTACTCTCTTAACAACTTTCCTACATACCATACAGCAGTGTTAACTATAGTCATTATGCTGTATATTACATCCATATTATTACTTTATATGGTAAAGATAAATATAAGATATAAGGTAAATATAAGATAACTAGAAGTTTGTACCTTTTTGACCACCTTCTTCCAATTCCCCTCTCCTCACCCCTGTCTCTGGTATCCACCATTATGATCTCTTCTATGAATTTGGTGTTCTTTGTTTTTAGATTCCACATATAAGTGAGATAATACGGTATTTGTCTTTGTCTGACTTACCTCTCTTAATATAGTGCATTTAGGTCCATTTATGTTGTTGCAGATGGCACGATTTCCTCTTTTTTATGGCTGAATAATATTCCATTGTATATATACACCACAACTTCTTTATCCATTCATCTATCAATGGACACTTAGGTTTGTTTCTATGTCTTGGCTGTTGTCACTAATGCTGCTTTGAATAAGGGGAAAAAGATGTTTTTTCAACTTATGTGTATGTTTATATGTATCAGTTTTTTCACACTAATTCCTAGATGCTTATCAATTCCATTTCCTCTTCCACATGGGGTCACTATCTTTCCCAGCCCAGACTGCAATATGGATATGGTCTTGTGACAGGATTCTAGCCAAAGTAACTTGATGGACAAGATACACCCACTTCCAGGCCTGATAATAAAATGTTTCATGCAGTCTTATCACTTTTTCTCAAATCGAAAGACTTAACATAAAATCTGAGGGGGCTATAGAAGATGGCCTGAACTAAGTTGCTCTTTTCAAAATATCAATATAGGGGCGCCTGGGTGGCGCAGTCGGTTAAGCGTCCGACTTCAGCCAGGTCACGATCTCGCGGTCCGTGAGTTCGAGCCCCGCGTCAGGCTCTGGGCTGATGGCTCGGAGCCTGGAGCCTGTTTCCGATTCTGTGTCTCCCTCTCTCTCTGCCCCTCGCCCGTTCATGCTCTGTCTCTCTCTGTCCCAAAAATAAATAAACGTTGAAAAAAAAAATCAAAATATCAATATATAGTTGATAGATTATACTTATTCCTCTAGAGAGTATGGCCCTGCACACCAGAAGGTGACATCTTCAGTGGTGATTTCCTCATTCCAGGGCCCATGTCTACTTAAATACCAACTACCAGACATCCTGAAGCTTCAGGTGAGAGGTAATGTTGAAATATTCCTGGGTAAGGCAATAATAAAATCCATTTTCATTAACCTACTTTATTTCATGTAGAGGTTATGAATCATCAAAGCCTTGTACAACTATTAATATTTTCAGGTCAGTCCAACCATTTAATGAGAATGATCTCATTCCTATCACATCCCTTTGTCTAGATAATTTCTTTTTCTGTACTGTGTACTAACTCTTGACATAAGATTATGATTTGGGGTCCTTCTGGCAGCTGATCTTTTAACTATAAACTAGTTGCCAACTTTTAGTTACCACTTTCATCAGTAAATATATCTTGTTACTATCTCCTGGAACCACTTTTGAAATCTCCCCTTTAACCCATCTGCAATTCCATGATTTTCTTGCACACAAAGTGGAATTTTCTGGTTTTTCTCTTCAAGATCTAAGGAATTTCTGGCTATGACATAGATATTTTTTGCAGATTATCTGGTGATTATAACTAGTGATAAAGTGTTGAATTGTATCAATGTATTAAAATGTATTTGAGCAGTAAAATAACACATTTTAGATTTCAAAGTCCTGTTGAATTTCTAAAATCTCAGCCTTACCCAATCACTGTTGACAAAATGATGGATGTTATACTCCTTTAAATGTTTCCTTATGAGATAATTTAAATTCCCCCTGCTTCCCCTCCCCTATCTGTCTGTAGTGTTGTACTTCCTTGGCTGAAATCAAATATTACTTTAGAAGTTTGGGCAACATAATGGCCTCCCTTGTCTTTTAGACCCTTGATTCTGGTGAAGTTTAAAAGTACATCAATGAATGTTAATTCATCCTCTGTTACACTTATAAAACTGGCTCATATTCTCCAAGTCTACTTGCCAATGTTATTCCAATGTCTAAAATACCCTATTGTTCTCCGAAAGTGAAAATAAAAAGGTGCTTTATTATGAAGAGCATAAACATTTTTTTCACTTAAAGATTGTGCTACATCTTGACAATTATCCTTCTTGTTTCTCCTTAACTGCTTCTGAAAAACAGGAGACACAGTCCATTAGCTAATAGTTCCTAGAAAATAGTAAATCCCTAAACAAATACTGGGCCTTGTTAAATGCAGAGGATTTATTAAAATAGTAGTTGTATTACTTTTCCCAAGCTTAGGTGGCTTAAAAAAAGGACGCCAAAATCTATTGTCTCAAGTTCTGGAGGCTAAAAGTCTAAAATCAGGTGTCTACAGGCCTATGCTCCTCTGAGGCCTGTAGGGCAATACTCCCTATTACATCATTCTAGCTTTTGGTAGTTTGCCAACAAATTTTGGCATTCTTTGGCTTGTAGATGCATTACTCTGTCTTCACGTGGTATTCTCCCTGTGTCTCCTAGAAGCATTCTTCCTTTTGAAACTCAAACATCTGGACCAACAGAGTGTAAGGTTGTGGGTACAGAAAGCAAAAAAAAAATATTGTTGGTGGACACTAAGAGTAACAATGAGTGATGTCACTCCCATATCATCCAGGAGGCTATTTATGTTTACATAAGCATCCAGTATATAGTGTTGGTTCTCCCATAACCAAGATTCACAGGTCCAGGAATCAAGGGTAGAACTAGGGAAATGGGAGTGAATCCTATTACTATTTAATACAACTCTTTTCTGTACTCCAAAGGCTGACTGATAATGGTGTTTTACTGATTGGTTAAAATTCACTCTCTAAAAGAAAAAAAACTTTCAGCAGTAAATAATTACTAATATAAGTGCATAATTATATATTGCTTACCCTGTAATTTATTTAATTTTTAAATTTTATTTAAATCCAAGTTAGTTAACATACAGTGTAATAAAGATTTCAGGAGTAGAATTCAGTGATTCATCACTTATATATAACACCCAGGGCTCATCCCAACAAGTGCCCTCCTTAATCACTCATTTAGTCCATCCACCCCCACCCAACATCGCTCCAGCAACCCTCAGTTTGTTCTATGTATTTAAGAGTCTCTTATGGTTTGCCTCCCTCTCTGTATTATTTTTTAATTTTTTTAAATGTTTGTTTATCTTTGAGAGAGAGAGAGACAGAGCGCGAGTGTGGAAGGGGCAGAGAGAGAGGGAGACACAGAATCTGAAGCAGGCCCCAGGCTCCGAGCTGTCAGCACAGAGCCCTACCAGGGCCAAACTCAAAAACTGGGAGATCATGCCCTAAGCCAAAGTCGGATGCTTAATTGACTGAGCCACAGAGGCGCCCCTGCCTCCATCTCTGTTTTTGTCTTATTTTTACTTTCCTTCCCTGTGCTCATCTGTTTTGTTTCTAAAATTCCACATATGAGGGAAATCATATGATATTTGTTTCTCTGACTGACTTATTTCACTTAGCAGAATGTACTCTAGTTCCATCCATGTTGTTGCAAATGGCAAGATTTCATTCTTTTTGATTGCCAAGTAATAATTCCATTGTGTGTGTGTGTGTGTGTGTGTGTGTGTGTGTGTGTATACCATGTCTTTATCCATTTGTCAGTTGTTGGACATTTGGGCTCCTTCCATAATTTGGCTATTGTTGACACTACTGTATACTGTAAATTTTAGAGGAGAGTTGCTGTTTATTTGCGCTTTATCTGAATGCTTTATAGTTCTCTTTTTTTTCCATCTGTCAGTGGTTACTCCTTATTCTTACCATGTCACATATCTCATTTATCTTCATCAAAGACAGAGACAAAAGGATAAACCCAATCACCTTAATAGCTCAAGAAAAAATAAACAAATATCACCAGAGAAACAAGTCAAAGAAATAATAATAAGACAAGAATTTTGACTCTATGTTCTTGAGGTTGAAATACTTTTTCACTAGTTTATTGTAGTGAGGTTAACATCATTGCCATTTGCTTTGAATTCTTGAGTACAGGATATATATTTACCAATAGAAGAGTATGTGGACACTATGCCATGACTTATTTACCTCTCATTGGTGTGTAATTTTATTTATGAAATACTTTTACATATATTATGTTATTTATACAAAAGACCTTTGAAGTAGATTTAAAGCTTTTTTACCAATAAGAAAACTAAGGTTCAAGGCAGTTAAACAGTTTGTGTTCAACCATATAACTGGTTTAGTGGCGATATGAAGCTCCAAATCTTTTTTTTTTTTCCTAGTACAACTCAGGTTTGAGAAAACTTTACAAATGGAATACTCTAGCAAAAATTGAAATAGAGATTATTTAATGTATTAAAATTCTCCTTTTAGCCTTTTGAAACTAATGCTACTTGTATTAACCTCATTCTAAAAAATACAGTAGATTAAAAATCTACTTTTCATTCATCATTTACCTTCATTCTTTTTACATTGATTTTCTTATTTTTGAGAGAGAGAGAGAGAAAGGGGCAGAGAGAGTGGGACAGAGATTCCCAAGCAGGCTTTGTTGTACAGAACCTGATCAGGATTCAAACTCATGAACCATGAGGTCATGACCTGAGCTGAAATCAAGAGTCGGTCACTGAACTGAATGAGTCACCCAGGTGCCCCTCATTCATCATTTACCTTCAAAAAATACTTCTGGATTGTTTTAATATTAAATTATATGATAGAACAATTTTAAAAAATCTTTTAATTTTATCTAAATCCAAATTAGTTAACATATAGTGTAATAATGGTTTCAGGAATGGACTTTAACAATTCATCACTTACATATAACCCACAGTGCTCATCCCAACATTAAGGAATGCTCATCTCCCATTTAACCCATCCCCCCACCAAACACCCCTCCAGCAACCCTGTTTGTTCTCTGTATTTAAGAGTCTCTTATGGTTCGCCTCCCTCTGTTTTTATCTTATTCTTCCTTCCCTTCCCTTCCCTTATGTCCATCTGTTTTGTTTCTAAAATTCCACATATGAGTGAAATCACATGATATTTGTTTTTCTCTGACTTATTTCACTTAGCATAATATACTCTAGTTCCATCCACATTGTTGGAAATGGCAAGATTTCATTCTTTTTGATTGCTGAGAAGTATTCCATTGTATATATATATACCACATCTTCTTTTTCCATTCATCAGTCGATGGACATTTGGGCTCTTTCCATAATTTGCCTATTGTTGATAGTGCTACTATAAACATTGGGGTTCATGTGCCCCTTTGAATCCATTTTTGTATCTTTTGGATAAATACCTAGGTATGATTGCTGCGTCATAGGGTAGTTCTATTTTTAATTTTTTGAGGAACCTCCATACTACTTTCCAGGGTGGCTATACCATTTTGCATTCCCACCAACAGTGCAAAAGTGTTCCCCTTTCTCTGCATCCTTGCCGACATATGATAAAACAATTTTAAAAATAAAAGTTACAGCTGAAAATTATCATTTCTTTTTTTAAATGTTTATTTATTTAATTTGAGAGAAAGTTTGTGCACACAAGTGAGTGGGAGAGGACAGAGAGAGACAGACAGAATCCCAAGCAGGCTCCACACTCAGCATGGAGCTGAACACAGGGCTCGATTTCATGATTGTGAGATTGTGACCTGAGCCAAAATCAAGAGTTGGACACTTAACTGACTGATCCCCCAGGAGCCCTGAAAATTATTTCTTGATCATGAGAAGTTCTTTTTAGCCATAGCCTAAAAAAGACCTCATGCATCATAATAATTTTCATAATTATTTCGTGTATCAAGCCTAAAAAAGACCTCATGCATCATAATAATTTTCATAATTATTTCGTGTATCAATCCTAAGGACATTTAAAAAGTTGTAGGGGCAATATTTCCTTTTATATATGTTTTCTGTAGTAAAGGATTATAATTCATCAGTGCCAGTGTTTAGGTCATAGGTAGAACTCCCAAAGGAAGTAATTCATTTTGAAAGGAAATGACTGCCCCACTTTGTTTAAACCAGTCCAGTGTATTAAACTTAATAGAGGAAAAAAGTACATCTTTATATATAGATGATAATCTAAATTTATATCTGCAGCTCTGAGATCCAGATATACATATCTAGCATAATGACCCTATCCACTGGGATAATGATTATGCACCTCAAACTTAACCTGGTCCTTCCAGAACTCTTGTGTCAGTCCTTTATCTCCGTCTTAGTAGAAGCTGAATTCCAAGATATTCTTATTTCCTCTTTCCTTCACACCCTATATCCAACCTATCTGAAACAACTGTTGGATTTACTTTCAAATTATATCCCAACCACTTCTTAAAAACTCTACTGCTACTGCCCTAGTCCAAGTCACCATCATCTCTCACCCTAACTACTACAGTAATCTGCCTCTTTTATGGCACCATCACCCTACCAGCAAGTCTCCATAAGGAAGCCAGGGTGATATTTTTAACAATGTAAATTAAACCATATCTCTTACTCTGCAGCCCAGAATATGGTCCCATGTCCTTATATTGGTTTAAGGAGCTACCTATACTTCTGTATGGCCTCATCTTGTATCACTGTCCTCCTACCACTGCTGTAGTCACACTGTCTTTTCAGCTCTTCCTGTGAACACACCAAACTTGTTCAGACCTCCTTGGTATTTCTTTTACCTTTCACTGGAGATATTTGCATAATTTCTGTCCTCACATCATTCAGGTGTCTGGTCAGATGTTCCTTGAGAAAATTTTCCTGATTGCTCTAAAATGCACCCCTCCCCACTACTTAATTCCTTTGACTCCTTGATTCATTTTCTTCATAGGAAGTGTTTAATTTTTGCTTTCACACTAATTGTCCCTCTTGCATGAATAGGAGTTTTACCTTTTTCATGGCTCCATCTCTAGTGCCTGGTTCAGTGCCCAGTGCTTGGACAGAAATTTAGGTATTTTTGAATGAATGGATGAATGCATTCATTTAAATATTCATAGTTCTAAAATTGAAGCAAAATAGTTTAATTTAATAATGTATAATGCTAGCTTAATAGTTACATTGCTTTAGAAAAATCTCAGTTAAAATTATTTGCAATTTGCTTCTCTGAAGAGTTGATCTGCTGAGTGACTCAACCATTAATAGGCATGCCTTATGGCAGATGCAGGGATTGCAAAAAAAAAATGGCTAAGAATATATAATTTGTCTCCATCTACAGCAGTGGTTCTCAACCTTGGTCATATATTCGAATCATCTGGGGAGGTTGTAAAAGGCTGATAACCAGGCCAGATCCCAGAACAAGTAATTCAGAATCTTTGAGGGTTGTATCTAGGACTCCATTAATAAAAAAAAAAAAAACAAAATCTCCCTAGCTGATCATAATGGACAACCAAGATTGAGGACCACTGATCCATGAGGCAGGGGGTTTTGCAAAACTATTCCTGATACTGACAACAGTAAAGGAGGTATTCCAATACTTGTTAAATTAATTAATGAGTGAGTTAGTGAATGAATGGGTGAATGTAAAGGATGTTGATAGCCAACTGAACTCCTGATCACTGCTTGAAAACCATTCAGAGGGTTGGGCCTACCAATAAAGTTGCTAGATTTAGCAAATAAACATATAGGATCCCTAGTTACACTTGAAATTTAGATGAAGAAGGATCTTTTTTTAAAGCAATGTATGTCCCAAATATTTCAGGGAATATATACATACTAAAAAATGGATTTATTACTTGGCTGAAATTTAAATTTAAGTGGGCATCCTATATTTTAGGTGGCAACTCTACTTGTTACTAATGAAGGAACAGTTAAGGTTGTTCTCTTGTTCAGCATGTTATTAAAATATTTAAAATAATTCACTGTTGAAGTGGTAATTTAATCCTATATCTTCAGCTGTACAAAGGTACCATAAAACAGTCTATTATCCTTAGGAATGAATTTAATTTTGTCTTTTTAAGCTATTAATAGAGCAGTCATAAAAATGAGGTGAGTTCTTATGCATTATAGATTTTCCAAATGAGCTTAGAATTTAGATTCTTCAGTATCTGTTTTTGAACTATCAAATCTTATACCTAGAGTAAAAAAATAAAATTGTAAGTGTTTTTAGGACCTGTGAACTACACTTTCAGCATAACCTCTGAATCAGGGACTATATTTTGCATTCTCTTTCTACTCCTGTGAAGTGTGAGAAAGACAGGTATTCTTCAGGCCATAGACCTTTATTTCTTCCTAGCTATATAATACTGACCAGCTAAAACTAAGATTAAATGGTGATAGTGAATAAAACTTGACCTTAATGATGGAAAAACAGCATAATTGAAACAAATCAGTTGAATAATTGATCATTCAAGCAGAAGTCTCAAAGATACTACCATTTTCTTAAAGGATCCATAGAAGTTCTCACCTTTTGCAAATGTAGATTAATACCCTTCCACCAGTGGGTGGCATACTCATGTGTTCAGAAATTCTCCATTGGGTGGGTGACCCAAAGAAGTATTAATTATGGTATTAGAATGAATTCCATTCATTCTAAGTATGGAAAGAATAGAATGGTGAAAAGGCAAAACAGGAAAAGCTATTCGCATTTCTAACATTTTCATTCTCCATTGGGGTTACACAGTATGGACTAATTCTATGCTTCCTGAAGAATTTGCTGGAAGTGACTTGCTGAGAATTAGATGGCCAAAAAAAAATTGATTTTCTGTGAACAATGTCTTTTATTGTTTTAAGACCTCTTCTTCAAAACTTGCCCAAATGTTGTAACAAAAATCATACTTTTGCAGCACTTTTTATTTTTCTGGTTATATACCATTTCTTTCTAGACATTTAAGCAACCATCCCTAAATCTAATGATGGACAAAAAAAAAACAAAACAAAACAAAACCAAAAACCAAAAACAAAAACAAAAAAAAAAAACACAAAAGCTCAGAAGAGAAAAAGGTCTATTCAAGTATAAATTCTAATTCATCTATCCCATAATTCTGAGACTATTATAATAAGGGTACCATCAGGCAAGCTATATATTTTCTGCATATTGCTCTGGCTGACAATCTGCAGTGAGGGTACAAGAGCATTATAACTCAAATAGATTTTTCTGACATGGGGTATATCTGGCACCCTGCTCTTTCATAAACATTACTGCCTGTTTTTCAGAGCTTGAGATGACATAATTGTAGGTTTTGTAAATTTTCAGCAAGGCACACTATTTAAGATGTCTGATGTAGGCATTACATAACTTTGAAATACAAAATTTCAAATTTTGTTTTTAGAAAGACTGTCTTGGGGCAGTGAATCCAGGTGGGAAGTACTTAGCTTTATTTTGACTTTCAGTAATCCTCATATTTATTTTGCAATTCAGTACAAAGGTGAATACTCTCAATTTGAGAAATTATACATAGAGCTATTTGATTCCCTCTGTTTGTCAAGTTTCATACATATATATGCATACATGTGTTTTTTTAGTGTACTGATTTTATGGTTTAAAAAAAATTTTTTTAACATTTATTTATTTTTTGAGAGACAGAGAGAGACAGAGCATGAGCAGGGAAGTGCAGAGGGAGACACAGAATCGGAAGCAGGCTCCATGCTCTGAGCTGTCAGAGCCCAACGCGGGGCTTGAACTCACGAACCGTGAGATCATGACCTGGGCTGAACTCATCACCTAACCGACTGAGCCACCCAGACACCCCTATGGGTTTTTTTAAACAGGATACCTATGGTAGTGGTAATAATAATAATAATAATAATAATAACAACAACAACAACAATAATAATAGCTATTTGCTGAGGTAGTATAGTTAAGGTTAAAGGCACAGGCCTTGGGAGTTTTTCTTCCTGTGTTCTGACCCCAGCTCTGCCTAATAGCTAGGTAGCTATGGCAAAACTAACCTCTCTAAACCTTAATTTCCTCGTTTGAAAATGAGATAATGAAAACAGCTACCTATTAGCACTGTGTACTAATTGAGAAAATATATGTGAAGTCTCGGGCATGTAGTTGGCACTAGATGATTGGTAGCTGCTCTTCTAAGGGTAGAATTTGTAAACTGGAAGTAAACACTTTAGTGAACTCATCTCTGAATTAGAGCTAATAACAGTTGACTACCTTTAAGGCTTTTGTGAAGATTAAGTGATGTAAGGTGTATATGATACACTGAGCTTAGTGGCTGGCACACAGTAAGCATGTCAATCAATGGGAGCCATTGTTTTATTATTATTTTTTTTTTCAAGTACCATATATACTGCATTTCCAATAAAAATATCATCCTCATTATATTGAGAAGAAACTTGGGCCAAAACAGGCTAGAAGGTAATTGGGCCAACAGTCGAACCCTAGTCTGGCTCCAATGCCCCACATCCTTTCATGACAATCTACCTAGCTCTAACCAAAGGTCATTCCAACATTAAGAGAGAGGACACTGAGAGACCAAGAAACATGTTTTATTTCAATTCAATTGCTCAGAGATGGGACATGCTTCCTACTATTTTGCTGATTCTCTACCATAGAGTAACTGAAAAATACATTGTTTACTCTAAGTTTTGAGGCCTTTTAAAAAAATCATAATGATGCTATTTTTTATCATTCAGACAATGAGAATAGAGATTGCATAACCAAATAAAGAATGAAAGAAAGCAGTATCATGTTCTTTAAATTCTCCAAAATGTCTGATAAAATTATAGACTTTGTTGTACTTTTTGGTGCATTTTAAATGAGCAATAAAGCTGATACTTAAAATTAGAAGTATTTTGAACAAAGATGTTACATGAAATTATTATTTTTACTTCTAATGTTTAGTTTTTACCTCAAGTGTTTACAAAATGCACGTGGCTAAATATAAATAAGTCAATCAGTTGGTGTTCCAGATGTCTTGGGAAATATCCAGATGTTTGTGATCTTAAAAAGGGATATTTTCAAAACAACCATTTTATTTCCCTACTTTTCAGCTGCATGTGCTAGCTTAGCTATTATACTGACTTAGCTATAATTTGCTCTTAGTGTAAAATAACCTGAGTCTTTTCATAGGGAAAATCTGATTCCAAAAATATAAACTTTAAGTCACTTTGAAAATATTTTAGAAAATTAGAATGGAAAGGAAAAGAAGGACTGTTTAAATCAGGGGTTGACAAAGCTTTTCTGTCAAAAACCAGGTTGTAAATATTTTAGGCTTTGTCAGTCACGTGGTCACTCTTGAAAGTACACAACTCTGCCTTTACTAGACTTGATAGGCATGGCTGGATTTCAGTAAAATTTTATTTACAAAGCAAGCAGTAGTGGGCTGCATTTGATTGGCCTGGGTGTAACCATGCTGAAGATACCAGATATATTCTATTTTGCATAATAAGTAAAAATTTGCCAACATAAGTTAGGGAGAAGAAATTTTTAAATAGTAGCATCTATCACTATCCAGTTGCCCTTGGAGATGTAGTGGTTATACTTCATTTGCTCCCACATTCTTACTCCCCCTTCTCTGACCTCCTTTGTCTCATAGGAGGTTGACCTTAACAGACTGAATCACCCTCAGACTTTTGAGTGACATATGCTAAAAGAGAAAAATTCTTATAACTCTGGAGTGACTCACTCAGACATAGATATTTCACTGCCTTCCCAACCTGAACTGCCGGGTCCTAAGGGAAATCCACACTGGGCACAAATCTTTCCTCTCTTTCAAACTAAAGTGTATTGCTTCTCTGTTCTCTCAGGGTAAGCTTCCTGCTGATTCTCACTTAGAAAATACCTGATCAATCTGCTGAGTATAAACTAACCCTCAGGGAGGGACTTCTCTTTATTAGAGGATTTCAAGATATGCCTTAAAAAGTAAATAAGGAATTTATGAAGATGGGGCTGACAGCTACCCTGGGGAACACGGTGAGGCTAAAAAGCCATTCTGGTAACTCCTACCTTAGAGAAAATTCATTATCCATAAGGTCAACCTTGATACTAGTAACAAACCAAGATTTGGGGACCCAGGTATTTTTGAATCACCTCACCAAATACCCATTAGGTCTTTTAAAACAAGTGGTGTAATGTTTATTCATCTTTGATACCACTTTAATATTCTGTATATATTTTTTAATTAGTCTAAATTGTCAGGTGTTATGCTACCATGATATAATTGAGAGATGATGAAATAGAACTCAAGTGGTAATTTTTTTTAAGTTATCTTAATGACAATTAGAGATGTTACTGGTTTGACTAGGTATGTGTATGCAAAGAATCTGCTGTTGAAAAAAAAATCACTTTAAAACTCCGTTAATGAACCATTTGTTCATTAACAAATGTATTTCCTGAAATGCACTTCTTGGAGCACTAATCTTATGAGTCTCTGTAAAGGAGTGTTCAAAGGCTAACTATAGCCTGCTCTTAAAGGATGGCAATGCACAGGAGCAGATTAAAGGCTCTGGGAGGTATTACAGTAACTAACCTGTTTAAGTTTCTACACAAAATATTTCCCCAGCCTACTTAACCATGAAACCTTTTTTGAATGTGATTTATTAACACTTCATAGACTTTATTTTGAGAAATGCTGGTAAAAGGTATTAAAATATCTGGTTTTAGTCACTAGGAAAACTGCCGCTATTTCATTCAATTATTTTTGGCATCTATTAGTTGATTTGAACATTTGTTATTTAAAATTATCATCTTTGAAAAGATTTAAAAAGAAAATATAATAAGATATTTCCTTAAATGTCTGGTAAACACAGCTTTTGCCTGCCTCCAAGTATTAGGATTTGTAATTGTATGTGGAGGGATTAATGTCCTAAACAGGCTTTGTGTTTTGAGCAGTGGGCAAAGTAGGGTGGTCATGGAAGTGTCTAAAAGGAATGAAAAATATAAGGAAGTATTTTGAGTTGGGGTACCATGTTGGCTCAATCGATTAAGCATTCTGACTCTTGATTTTTGGCTCTGGTCATTATCTCACTGTTTGAGAGTTCAAAACCCACATCAGGTTCTGCGCTGAGTATGGAGCCTGCCTGGGATTCCCTCTCTCTCCTTCTCTCTGCCCCTTCCTCACTTGTACTATCTCTCTCTCTCTCTCTCTCTCTCTCAAAATAAATAAACTTGAAGAAAAAGAAAAAGAAAAAATATTTTGAGTTGATCCTAACCCTGAATTTTGTGTTTAGAGCTTTGGCTATACCATATATTATTTTTTCTTTCCAATTTTATATTTATTCTCAAATTTTAAATATAGTGAAAGTTATATTGAAACCAGTGATATAATCATAGCCACAAATTATAATTTCAGGGGTATAGGATTTTGTGGTGGTTGGACTACAGACAAAGACATACTTACACTGCCACAAAACTACAGCAAAATTAGCTGGAGTAGCAGAATTTCATTAATTTCCCATTTAAAAAATTTATCTTAAAAGGCCATTAATTTCCAGAGATATTATCGAACTTCATGAATAATTTATTATGTAGAATGTGATGAGAATTTCAATACAAGTTTTTGACCACCCATGAAGAAAATACTGCCTGCACATGTGGTACTTATCATTTATGTTCATGTTGTTATAAATGAAATAATTCTTTGAAGCCAAAGGCATCTAAATCTAGAATTTTACCTAAGCAAAATGCATATTTTGAAAATATTTTAAATAAAGATATATTTTACATATAGTAATATACACAAATGTTAAAAGTAAAGTTGGATGAATTTTTATATACATATAAAATCTCTATAACCATCAACAGATCAAGATCAACCTTGCCAGAAAATTCTCTTCTACTCCTTCCCCATTGATACCCTTCCATCCCATAGCATTATTTTGACTTCTACCACCATAAATTAATTTTGCCTGTAAAATACATATTTTTAACAATGTGTTTTTATTGTTGTTAACAAACGTATAAAAAGGAAAAAATACTGCTTGGGTACTAGTTTGGGGCAGATGAATATAAAAAAGAGAATAGTGGTTATATATTTAATAACAATAATGATTAGGTTGTACTTACAGGCACCCAGGCATACTTTATCAAAGTGATCTAAAATATTTGCCAAGACTTTAGGAGTTGTCAGTAGCTACCGATTTTATGTATGCTTTGCCTGCAGTTCAGTTAAACTCATGACTGTTTCTGTATGAATAAATTTTTTATGTTCTTTGAGTCCATTATTAGAGGACTAAGAGTGCAGGTGAGACAAATGTACTTCTATCAAGAATTTTATAATCTAATATCTGTAGATCTTACATGCCTTTCATCATTCACCCTTATTTGTTTTATTAGGCTTTCTCTCCTAACTGGTATGTTTAAAACCAGTCTAGGATTGGAATCTGGTTCTCCACAACTCTTACCCTATGGTTACATCAGCCTAGTAAAAAGAAAAATAAAAGATCTTTCCTTTGGCGATGGACCGCAGAGATGTAGCCACAAAGCCAGATGCTCTTGCTCAAATGGAACTTTGCAGGCCCTGAACACATGGTTTCTGGGAAAAACCTAGAGGGCGTGATTTTCCACAATGTGTCTGCATAGACAAGATGGACTTCAGAGGCTGGAATGATAATAATTATACTTTGTATGGTCTTGAGTTTTCCTGCTTCCCAAGTTGTTTTTTTTTTTTTTTAAATTTTTTTTTTCAACGTTTATTTATTTTTGGGACAGAGAGAGACAGAGCATGAACGGGGGAGGGGCAGAGAGAGAGGGAGACACAGAATCAGAAACAGGCTCCAGGCTCTGAGCCATCAGCCCAGAGCCCGACGCGGGGCTCGAACTCCCAGACTGCGAGATCGTGACCTGGCTGAAGTCGGACGCTTAACCGACTGCGCCACCCAGGCGCCCCTCCAAGTTGGTTTTGAGAAGGAGTACAATGTGAATGAAATAAGCTCCTCAAGACAGAATTCTTTGGGTGCTGCTTTTCTGGCCTGCTGCCCAACTCTGAACACTAGAATTCTGTCTATAATTATCAGCTGGGGTTCAGGCTAAAGATCGAGTAGACCCTCTATAGTTTTAATCTCTTCATGCAATATTCTATGCTGGTTGCTGCTATTTCTGGTCAATATCCCAACCCCACCTTACTCCTCTATTTCCCTGATTGAGTGTAACAAAAGCCTTATAAAAGAAATGATAATGATTTCTGTATCTTCCCTTTAATTTTTTAAATTATTACTCCATCTAAAAAAATTTTTTTTTCAAAGATATTTGATTCAATCTAGTTCCCTCAATATCCCAAACTTAAAATTCAAGTTAAAAATGTACACCTAGAATTTTGCCTAGATATGATTTTTTTCTCTTAAGTATTCTTTTTAAACTTAATTTAAATGAATTCACTTAAAAAAATTTCTTTTGGCTTCTGTTATATGCTTGACACATATCCTAAGTCCTGGGGAAGCAACAACAAATAAGATCACAGTTTGTAAGGCAGACGTTCTCAGAGGAGCTGACGTCAGAGAGAAGGGGTAGATCTGGGAACATTTTTTCCTTTCTTTAAAAAATTTTTTTAATGTTTATTCATTTTTTTGAGAGACAGAGAGAGAGAGACAGAGTGCTAGTGGGGGAGGGGCAGAGAGTGAGGGAGACACAGAATCCGATGCAGGCTCCAGGCTCTGAGCTGTCAGCACAGAGCTCGATGTGGGGCTCCAGCTCACAAACTGTGAGATCATGACCTTAGCCAAAGTCAGACCTTAACCAACTTAGCCACTCAGGTGCCCCTTCTTTTCTTAAAAAAAAAAAAAAATCCCACTGTACTAGGAATGTTGAGAAACACATGTAAATATTGTGGTGTGGCTGTTTCCCCAGCATCTATTTGTCTCTTCTTAGAAACCTTCCTGAACTTTCATTTTGGTAGCCACAACTACTTTATGCACCTCTGGCTCTAGGGTAGGGGAGGAAGCTTAGGTCTAAGATAGAAAACATATTATCATGTTCTGATCTCAATGATTGGTTAATGGCTGCACCACCATAATAAGTAAGCCAGGTTAATACATAGAGGACAAGAGACCTGGAAAGGAATGAGTCTTTGATCAAACCAATCATGAAGCCCACTGAAGACCTAGACTTTCCAGTTACATTAGTCAATAAATCTCTTTTGTTTTTAAATTTGTTTTATTTTACAGTAAATGTTAAGCTGCTTAACAAAGAAACAACATAAACTGATTGCTAAAATAAGATGATAGTTTATTTCTGGCGTAATAGTTTGACTTCACTATCTAAGCCTAAAGGAGCAGCTTTGTTAAATGAGGTGATCCAGGGAGTTAGAGTCATCCATATTATTACTCTGCTGTCACTAGGATGATCTCCTTTTGGGGATGGTTGAAGCTGGGTCACTGCCTGGTCTATAGCCCACCCTATAGGAAAAGAAGAAAGAGGGGTTAGGGAATTGTATCCCCAATATTTTAAGGCCAAAGCCTAGAAATGGGAAACATTACTTCTATTCACATATCACTGGTTCTAAGTTTCATTACCTGGCCATACCAAACTACAAAGCTGACAGGGAAATGGAGTCTCTACCTGCATGCCTTTCTAAAACTTGATTACTCAGTAAGAAGGGGAAAATAGATTTAGGAGATAGCTTTAGCAACCTGTCACACAGCTTAAGTTTTTTCTGTTCCTTATAACATCAAAAGTTCTGAGACATAAGAGGAGACATTCATGTTAACATTTGTATATAATGAGATAAGTACTATAGAAACCAAAAAAATGAAGCATTTCCCCCCCATATCTTTCCCTAAAGGTAAAAATTGCAATTAAAAGGAACTATTTCTTCCAACATTATTAGTAAGGCAGATTTAAATCATTAGAAGTTTCCTGGGGAAGTTCAGTAATTTTCCTTTGACCTGTTGTCTCACAATTGTCTCTATCCTGATCTATTAATTGCTTTTCATTCAATCCCCTGCTTTACTTCAAAGTATAGTCTCCAGAATGGCCTTTTATTGAATATGTTGAATCATTGTCTTTCTGAGCACATGCAAAACTAAGAATGTTTTCCAATTAATCATTACTTTTACCTGTTTAAATGAGCCTACAGAAATAGTCAATGGCATTTATATAAAAGTACTTCAACCAACCAAAACTTGGTCAATATTTATTATACTCATTGGGCCATCTATGTGTAAATGGCTCATTTTAGTCATATAATTTCCCTGTAAGATTGCATAATGGAATGTGTTAGTTAAAAACCTAAAGAAATGATGTTACAATTTTATTTGAAAAAAATATTTACTTCTTATTAAAAAATAGCAGCATACCAGAGCATATAGGCTTTTTAATATACTTTTTTTCTTAAAAATTTTTAATGTTTATTTATTTTTGAGAGAGACAGAGACAGAGCGTGAGTGGGGGAGGGGCAGAGAGAGAGGGAGACACAGAATCTGAAACAGGCTCCAGGCTCTGAGCTGTCAGCACAGAGCCTGACATGGGGCTCGAATTCACAGACTGTGAGATCATGACCTGAGCAGAAGTCGGACACCCAACTGACTGAACCACCCATGCACCCCAATTGAGAGGAAAGTACAGAGAGTTCTTCTATACTTCATTGCTCCCACACATGCTCAGCCACTTTATCAACATTCCCATCAGAGTGGTACACTTGTTACAATTGATGAACCTGGATTGACACATCATAATCACCCAGACTCCATATTTATATTAGGGTTCACTCTTGGTGTTGTACATCCTATGGGTTTTGACAAATGTGTAATGACACGTATTCACCAATATTATACAGTACTGTATGATCCACAGTATCATACAGAATAGTTTCACTGCCCTAAAATCATCCTATTCCTGGCAACCATTGATCTTTTCACTCTCTACATAGCTTTGCCTTTTCCAGAATGTCATATAGCTGGAATCATACAGTGTATAACTTTTCAGGTAAGCTTGTTTCACTTAGTAATATCTATTTAAGTTTCCTTGAGATCAAGATATCTCAAATATAGCCATCCCCTTTTTTATAATAGTCCAGCTGATAATTTTCACTTAAAGTCTTTTTTTTTCCATTTAAAATATTCTGATTCCACATTAGATCTAAAGTGAGGCTTTTAAAAGCTTTGGAAATCATTACTGAAGTTTCCCAAGAAGCTATTTTCTCCCCTTTTGACCACCAATATTTTATTTTCATCCTTAATCTCAAAAGTTTGCTCTCCTATGAAGGGAATTTTCATTATAGTATTACTTCTTTTCAGACCCTATGGTTTATAGATAGACACACACACACAAGCTCATTTATTTATAAATATGTATATGTTTTTAAATTTTAAGATTTTAGTATCTTTAAAAATGACAGACCCTAGAAACCAGGTCTGTCAATGGCTGTTGCCTTTTTCATTCATCTTCCAAAGAGCTCTCTTAAAGAATTGTTTGTATAGTAATAAGATGAATTATAATAATAAACAATACCTTCATTATTCATTAAAGAAAAATTCACTAAAGAATGATAACTATTAATCAATGTTTTATCAATTACATAATAGACCCTATGTAATGACTATCTTGTATATTGGCATGGCATTAAATTTAATTCATATTGATTAGTGCAAAGATAAAGAAATAGAACTATAAAATGAAATATTTATAGTCTCTGTCAGAATTTCAAGCTTGAGTATTTATTTCATGTCATATATTGTGTAAGTTACCAATCTAAGATCATAACATAATTTGGTGTCTGGGAAATTGCATAAGTTTAACAAAAAAATATACATATTCTTAAGTTGTTTTCCTACGCTGACATGTAATTCTTGAATTCACATTACATTTTGAAAGAGGTGTATTCATCTGTGAAATAGTTCAATGAATACACTTGCACTTTACAAATTCACTATTTAAATATCAACGACAGATGCATTAAACATTGGACAACAGATTCAGTGGTCTTCAAAGTGAGACATGCACACACCTTAGTTGCTATGCAAATTGAACCAGGGGTTATGTGGCAAGAAAACATTAGGACACATATTTCTTGTTAACTTTTGAAAATCTCATCTATTTAAAATAGTTTTTTTTTAATGAATTCCCATAATCTATAAGATATCAGTAATGGGAACACATATATGTGATTTATAAATAATTTTTTTTAATGAGTGTAGTGCCTTTTTTTCTAAGAGCATGGATCAAATTAAAAAGGTTGTAGACACTCTAGATATAAAGCTCATTGTTCTCTGTTGTATGGCTCATACCTAATATAGTCCTTGACACAAAGTAGATATGCTCAATAAATATTTGTGAATGAATAATTAATCAGAATGGGTAGGGAAGGGCTCCATGCATTATTTAAATCTTGGAATGCCATGGAAATAGGCCCAATATATAAACAGGCCAAGTAACATTTTCCAGACCTGTTTTTATTTTTTATTTTTTTAGGACACTTAGACTTTTAGTGGTTGCTTTGATACTAGATGGTCCCAGAAAGCACAAAGCCCTCTGAAATGCATTCCAGAATTGTTGTTGTTTTTGTTGTTGTTGCTTTAGCTTTAC
This sequence comes from Lynx canadensis, assembly GCF_007474595.2. Lineage (NCBI taxonomy): Eukaryota > Metazoa > Chordata > Mammalia > Carnivora > Felidae > Lynx > Lynx canadensis. The sequence goes on along the minus strand of NC_044311.2, from coordinate 39,072,155 downwards.
TGAAGAACACAAAATTAAAAACAAACAAGTAAACCACGTAAGTAGTTGATATACTAGAATTCCATTTCGACTTAACGATGAAGAGGCAATTAGGTAAGAATTTGCTATTGAATCTAAACATGTTGAAAGGGAGCAAAATGAGGTGCTGACAAGGATACTTACCAAGACACATCTTCTAATACTCAAAATCTAAACCTTTAAGAACAAGTGTCGTTAAAAAATCCTTGGAATACTTTATACCTTTAAGTTTCTACAGGTTTCTTAGAGTCTTTAGAATTAAGTAAAAAAGGAGAAATAGATATTTAGAGAACAATTCTTTTTAAAAAGGAACGAGTGACAGTATGGTTTCCTATACAGAAATGATAGCCCTGTTATTTTGGAGAGAATGGTAGTATTTTCTCAGAAACCTGCAGTGTGGGCTTCAGCAAGAAATGAAAGAAATAAGATTTCTTATTGACAGTTAAACTTGAAGGTCAAAACAGAGAAGATAATTGCATAGGTATGCAAAGTCACTGGAAAGACAGTCTGAGCTGTCCCCAGATTGAATGAATCATTATGTCCAAAGAAAGACTGTTGTTAATAAGGTGAGGGCTACTCAGTCAAGCAGCACAGTTTTCCTAGCTGCTAAGACTTCAGAGTATTTGACCTCAGATGAGTTCCAGTGTAGTTTGGATCCAGGGGGTATTCCCAATGGACTTTTGAGAGTGTTTGTTTTGTTTTGTTTTCAAATAAGACTTTCCTCATTCTGAGTTTCAGTGTAGTGTTTTTGCTTGCTCTGATTTCATCCCACCAAAGGGCCTTCTGAGCAAGGGGCCTTCTCCTGATTTGGTTGCTCAGTTGTGTTCACCTACAAGAAGAAAAATATACTGATTATATGAATTTGGGTCCTTTGTAATTCCCGAGGTAGTGGTTTCTTACAGTGAACTAATTAGGTGGTTTCTGATGATGTTTGGAGTTCAAGCTGAGGAGGTGACCATGGTAAAGATGTAGGCACTCCAATCTATGAGACAGAGTTTTTGTTATGCATGAACTGATGTCTTCTTTCAGTTTGGATTCATTTTAGGAACCATGAAAATTGCTCAGGTCTTATGTTTCCTGAATGAGGACAAAAGCAAAGTATTTGGCATTTAAAAATGTTACAAGGTTGGTCTGAATCCAGAATTTAGCAGTCCCGGGTCCTGGGCTCCACTCAGCCTCTGTTTAAAGAATTTAGCTTGGCTACCTCTTCTTTGTGCTCTCTCGTTTACCCCAAAAGGGATTTGTACACAAAGCACAAAGTACTTTCGTGTCTTTATGAAAGAGCAAAGAAACTTGGACTTTGCTATGTTTTTTATAGGGGTGGCACAGTCATTTCACATTGTGCATTGTACAGCAAAGCTCCCGTAGATCTAGCAGCAGCTCTCCTCAATGTTTTCATCCTTGGAGTAGCTGTTTAAAAATCAACCTGTCTCCCCACCCCCTTTTCTTTGCAGGTGGTGCTCTTTCTTACACACACACACCCCAAATTTCACAGTCCTCAGCCCAAACCCTACCCCTTTCAAAGTCCTGTCTACCATCAGGCCTGTTCTCCCCTGAGAAGAGCAGTCTTATCTCTGAATGCCCTCCTCCTGTTGAATTGTCCCCGAGATTCTTAAGAAAAAAAAAAATCCATTACATCAGTATAGCAATGAGAACAAAAACTTCCTTGGAAAAACTGAAATAATGTGTCATTTTAGTTTTAAAAATAAACAAGTATCGGATGATTTCTTATTTAACATAGTCACAAATTCTTTAAAAAATGTGAAAATTAAAGCAAAAGAAAATAATTATTTAAACCTTTGAATTCGGTAATAAATGATCCAATTACAGGTAAAACCAGAAAGGCCTTGAAAAGAATTCCAAGGGATGTTTTAAAATATCAGGCAATGAAAGAATACATAAAGAATTATATTTATTTTTTAGATTACAAAGTCAATTGCTGGAAAAGCATTCCTCTTCATCACAGACCATTATCCAGGTTATTGCATTATTATTTTTTTAATCATTAATTTGGTGGTCTTTCATTTTTCTATTATTACAACAGTACTATGAGGTCATTATACACATTTTCTCCCCCAGCTTTAATGAGATGTAATTGACATACAACATCATTTATGTTAAAGTGTACAATATGTTGATTTTATGCACTTATATATTGCAAAATGATCATCCCAGAACATTAGCTACCACTGCCATCACTTCACATAATTACAGTTTCTTTTTTGTGGTGATAGCATTTAAGATTTACTGTCTTAGCAACTTTGAAAGGTTATTATGTTTTGTTTTTATTTTATTCTAAGGAAAACCACTTGACTAGTCTTCACCCACTGTCAAGTGATCTGACACTAGGCAAGTCATTATGTTTCTTTGAACTTCAGTTTCTTCATCTGTAACATAGGATTAATATTTGCCCTGTTACAAATATTAAATGATATAGTTAGTGTATGGATAATAAGGAAAATTTTAACAATTGGCCCCACAGTCCTTCTAGGGAAGAAGTTAAGGGACAGTTGCCTATGTGCTAGGTTATAAGGTGAGAGTTTGCAGTTTTCTTCCCCTTCAAAATTATCCCTCCAAAAAAGAGAGCAACCTTAAATTCAAGTCTCATACATCATTCTTTCAATAGTTGGGCAACAAATAACTATTTAGGGAGTATATGTCTGAAACAGCTTCAATCAGTGTTAATTTCAGTTATTTATAAAGGTCACCTGAGATTCTTGGTTATTAAAAAAAAAAAAAAAAAGAAGGCAAAGAAATTTAACCCCGCTACTATAATCATTATTCCCTAGGGTGACCTCTGAATTGTAAGTGTTGAATGTCATTGTAAATAAGGCTTAAGTGTCACTTTAAAAAGCAATAAATTAAATGGTTACATTATGGAGAACATAAATAACAAGTTGATTCTTACGACTTGGGATAAAATTTCAGTTTAAGCAGTCTGGCAGGATTAAAAATGCTGTACTTCCAACTAGTTAGAAAGAAACGAACTTGATGTGTTTGGAGGAACTGTGTCAGATGACTTAACAATGGCTCTATTGATGGCAAAGACACTCATGTCAGTTGTGAAGAATTTTCATGAACTGTGAGAATGAGGATAAAAACCCAGTATTTTATAAAGCAGTATAGGTTCATGTGTGTTTTTAAATATGATTGTGTGATTCAGTTGATAAACTCAATACCGTAAGAAGACATTTGACTATTTCTCCTATGTCAATCATTTAATGTTGGCCAGAAACTTTTTAAAGGGGATCTTCTCTTTTGGAAAATGCATTCTTGGATCTCTTATATTCAGGCACAGATGGTATCCTGATGGGTATTTTGTTGGAGAATTTGTGGCTCTAGACGAAAAGAGGAGTTTGTTTGCTCCTAAGAGTAGGGGGCAAGAAGTGAGGGAGGCAGGGAGGCTATAGTCACCCATAAGTATAGGGAGATGGGCAGGTGTACATTCCCAGTGTTGAAGAAACTGAACCACAGGAAAAGAATAGAGATGAATCTGTTCATCTGAGATTACCTATGTGCTGCAATATAAACCCCTTCCAAGTCTCTCATGACACCCCAGATCTTCAGAAATTCTGCACACTTTCACAAGCTTTGTGAGAGTAGAATTTTTGTGGAACTCAAGAAAGGGGATGTCTTGCATCTGAGTTAACACTGGAATTGGGCAGAAATAGCCTGGAAGCCAAAATGACCTTAAGAGTATGGAATATTCTCTGTTCTCTCACCTTGTACCTGTGGGAAATTTGAGGAAAGCTCAGAGCTTTCTTTCACCAAGCAGAGGTCAGGTCAGTCTCCCCCAGACCAAGCAGGAAGGGGGCACCAATGACATATGTGAATTGGGAGCACTAACGCACTTAACAAAGTTAAGATATTATTATTACTTTCTGTCCAATAACTTGTATCAAAAAGTTAACTACTTCTGATACAAACCCAATGGAGTATTTTAAGTGTCCAATTCTATGACTTTAAGAAAATGTATTGTTTGAGGCCTTTGTGTATTTTTAGAACTCAGGTTTATTTTCTCTTACCTCATTTGAGCCCTATTTTCAAAGAAAGAGTATTTGAGTAATTGATTATTAATTTGAAAATAAGTACTTTGTGAAATAAGAAGAGTGTCTCATTTTTCTGAAATCAAACCTGTCACTAAGTGGGTTTAGATCTTCTTCCTTAGTTTTTACATGAAATTTAAGTGCTTTTGCTAGAGCTTCACACTTTCTCAATTTTTCTGTGTACCAATTTTATAATTTACTTTTATTTTACAAAAAGATCAGAAGTTTGACTTCATTATTTATGTTACCAGCGAGCTTTTCTCAGGAACATAAATACTAGGGGTAGAGAACATCTAGGTCATAGAACCCAAGTTGTGGAAGGCTCCAATAAAACCTTTAGGAGTATTACTTTTCAAAATTAATGGAAAAAGCTTTATCTTCAAGAATCAGAAGTTATTCTTAAAAAATCAACAAGATGGAATTAAAACAGGTTCTAATTTTTTTCTAAGATCTTCTTTATATATCTCTAGTTTCCATAATAAAAACAGCTTTTATCAGTTTTGGTCAATGAAAGTGGCATTTGATAATCTTTGGTAAGAAAAGTAGTTATATGAAGTTGCTTCTGTTATTAAGTATTGATAAATTAGTCTTATTTGAGCCATTTATTTCTTAAATAATTTTAAGCATGTATCTGTTTTGAAAGCATGCATCTAGCTTATGCAGGACTGAATAATTAGGGGGAAAATAAGCTGGACATGCTTTGTAGTTTACTGTCATATACAGTAAGGATTTATTTCTGAAAATATTTAAGATTTGAAGAATGGGAAGAGGCAAGATGCCACTTTTTTAGTCTCAAAGGGCTTTTACTGTGATCTTTATGTTTCTTGTTATCTTGAATCTATTTCTGTAAAACTTGTAGTAGCTATTTTCCAAAAGAATTTGAGGCACAACTGCTGATATATAATTACAGCCATATTATTATGTCTCTTGGTATAATCCACTATAATCAAAGTTGTTTACTCCCTGATTATATATCCAATTGTTCTACCAACCATGAAACAGTTGCTATGAATGTTCTTGAGAACCAATTTTTTCCTCCTTCTCAGTCCTTCATGAAATCTGCTTCTGTGTTTATTGTAAAATCTTGAAGAACTTGTCTCTTAGACACTAGTTATCTCCTACATAAAATTTCATGTAAGAAATTTATTTTGAAATTTAGTTTCAAGGCCCCAACTTTCGATTCTGACAGAGAAGAATGAAAATTGAGGGAGAAGCAATCAGGGAGACGTAACTCAAAAAATAATTCTAAGAAAAAAAATTATCCTTGGCTGACCTTGTTTATATATTTTTGTTCTTCATGCTGGAAAGCATTTTTGTTCATCCATGAGGACTCCATGTTGTCTTGGGGATTGGAGTAGCATGTGTAATCCCAGGTTTACATGCTTCACACTCACTTACTGTGCCTGTGACCAATGTTGATAGATAATCCAGATTTTCTTTCCTAACGTGACCTCACAACCCTTGTCAATACACAGGATTGGCAGCCACTGCCAAAAAATCAATTGGCTTGCAAGATGAAACCCATTTGTCGTCTTCAGGTTAGAAAGTGTAAGTAACAACTCCCCCGTTAAATACTTTTATTGTTTGTGTGAAGACATTGAAACCTTCTTATCAAATTTGCAGATGACATCATGGTGTGAAGATTGATTGTTATAGAGCAGCTTAGTTTTGTGCAGAGAACAGTGGTCTCGGTATGAGTTCCGATTTTGACACCCTCCCTTACATTTGACACTGCATGAATCACCTTCCTTCTTCTATCCTGTTTTCCCTTTTGTAAAATGAGTATCATAATGTACCATTTAGGTCTGCAGTTAGAAACTTTTAAAATAATGGTTGCGACAACCTTTGTAGATTGTCTAATGATATACACGTGGAAATCAAAGTTCCCTTTATATTTTCCCTGGAAAACTGAGGCATATGTTTTACTCTTTTGTTTTAGTCTTCTCAGGCTTCCATAGCAAAATACAACAGACTACATGGTTTAAACAGCAGAAAATTATTTTCTTAAAAGTTCTGGAAGCTGGAAAGTCCAACATCAGTGTCTGGCAAGGTTTTGTTTCTAGTAATGGCTTTCTCTCTGGCTCATAGACAGCTCTCTTCTCACTGTACCTTCACAGGGGAGAGAGTGAAAGCTCTGGTATGTTTCTTACAAGTACACTAATCCTATTGGATTAGTACCCTACCCTAATGACCTAATTTAACCTTAATTAAAAGCCCTATTCCCAAATATAATCACATTAGGGGATAGGGCTTTAATATATCAATTTTGTGGGGACACAAACATTCAATTGATTACATCTGTATATCTTGAACTCTTGACCCAAGAAGGGCTGACAGTCACATCAGCAAATCTGAACCTAGACACAGGGAAGCCATATCTATTTTTACTATGCCAGGGAAATCCAGGAGGGCCAACTTGATAAGTGTAGTTCTTATAATACTATTCTGAGCCAAGTAATACCAAGAAACTGGAGTTCTGTTAAGGGCTCAAAAGAAAGAAGTCAGATCCACCTTTGGATTTTGGCTGAGAATTCCTGGGGATGAGGCCCTACTTGCTCACCTTTTCACAAGGTCCTTCTAAGGAATCACATAGTGAAAGGCTACAGGCCTAGAGAGACCCATGCCAAGGATAATGAAGCCCTAGGATATAGCAGTCATCATGAGATCCTATGCAAGGGGTAGGTATGCTGTTATCTGCTCATTATCTAGACAGAACTGAAGTTAAACAGACCACTCACCCCTAACAGGCAAGAGAAGCAGGTTAGTCCATTAGATCCAAAGAGCTGGAAATTTTCCCTTCCTTCCTCTTCCCTACGCCTCCCTTTCCTTGTTTCCTTCTTCCTCATCTCCCCCTAGTTCTTATTTTTCTTCTAGAATACTTTAGGTGAATATTTGGCTAAAAGTAGGGAAGTCTCCCTTATATCTGTCAGGCCCCAAATAAATTAATAAACTCTTATACATCACTGAATAAAAGGTTCAAAATGCCAAGAGTTAAACATTAGTCAAGTTTTTAAATAAAGTTACTTCATTGTCTACTCAAGAAAAGGTGAAGTAAAGATGGATCTGCAGAGTCCTATTCTGGCTGACTCTGACCATAGTAGGACCAAACAGGAGCATTAGAGCTTTCATCTTGCCAGTGGGGGGGGACAGTGAGAGGTAGAGTGGAGTACAGTTTCAGGTTCAGTATTTAGCAAGCCTTGGGGCCCTGTATATTAAAAACTCAGGAGTTCCATGCTGATAAGTACCTGCCCCAAGAGATTGATGAAAGCCAGTACTGTTTCTGCCTCAATTTTCTGTTCAGCACTCCAGTTCTCTAGGGAACTATAAAGCCTAGTACAGCCCTTAAGTCTGGGAAGAAACGGCTCTTGCCCAAGCCTTGGGTTTTGGGCAGCTTGCATATCACAGATATCAAATTACAAAGACTTGAGAATATTTTTTTGGGAAGTTTGGTAACTGATAGAAAAAATGAGATTTGTAAGAGAGGGATTTATGAGCTGAACTGGGTATCCATCAAGGCCAGAAGATGCAGGGCTGAGAACCCTCACCTGTGATAGTGGTAGGAGAGTGGGGAAGAGTAGGTGGAGAAAATCACAGACTCTGCCCCGGGAAACCAGAAAGAGGGAATAGTTGTTTTATTTGAAGCTGGCTCCTATTCATTTAAAATGACATCTAAGCAAACTGGATTCCATAGATAATTGTGCTCCCTTTCTCTCCTTTGGGAGGAAATTCTGAGAAGGAAAAATTCATCATGAGGAGGAGAATTGGCCCCCTTCAGCATTCTGGGGAGCTTGTCTGGGTCACCAGGCATGGGCCCAGTTTCTGCTCTGCCCTCCCTTACCCCAGCAGATCCATGTTGGACCAGAAGAGGGGCCTAATAACAGTCATCAAGGCTTCAGTGCAATATATGGAAAATTGGTGGGAGAGAGGGTGACTTGGGGACCCTTACTACACTTTTTCCAATTCCCCGTGCTGGATTACATGACAGGGCCTGGATCCTGCATCTGAGATTCTGGTCATCGTCTGAGGTCTGATTAATAACTGATTACCTGAAGGAAAAATGCTATTTCTAGCTCTTCTGGGCTTGAGTTATTACTGCCCTTCCTCCCTAGAACTCCCAACATCACCACATTTACCACCACAACCCCCACATTGGGCCATCTTGGGTAATTTGGTTACCTTGAGCTAAACCCTAGTTTGCCTTGGCACATTGAATATTAAGTAAAATTAATTCTCCCTTAACCCCATTTTCTCCCAGACCTGATTCTCTGGTGAAAAATGATGATTTCAGGAAAATTGCAAATCAGATGGAAATTCTGGGTTGGCTGCTATGGGACTGTCATTACAAGGTAACATACACTGGGTGGCTTAAACAATAGAAATTAATTTTCTCATAATTCTGGAGGCTAGAAGTCCAAGATTGAGGAGTTGGCTAGGTCAGTTTCTCCTCAGGCCTCTCTGCTTGGCTTGTAGATGATTGCTTTCTCAGTGTCCTCACATGGTCTTTCCACTGTGGATGCATATTTCTAATGTCTCTCTCTTCTTATAAGGACCACAATCATATTGAATTAGGGTCCATACTAATGACTTAATTTTAACCTAATTATTTCTTAAATACCATATCTCCAAATACAATTACATTCTCAGGTACTGAAGGGTAGGACTTCAACATATGAATTTTGTAAGGGACACAATTCAGCCCATACATGTCACTTATACACTGTGTGACCTTGGGAAAGTTATTTAACCCTTCTGAGCCTCAATTTCTACATTGTAAAGTGGGGAGAGGAATATCCACCCTATGAGGTTCTTATGAGAATTATATATATACTATATGTAAACAATCAAAATGATCTTTGGCACAGAGTAGACCCAGAGACCCTGGGATGCCAACTTGACTATTATGGGGTAGGTGAATGTTGATCAATAGCTTGTCTTATACAAATTGCTCATACTACAGTCTCTGTGTGCGTATGTGAATGTGGGTAGAAAACGCATAATTTCCAGATAACTACTCATGCTTTTTAGTATCTGATAAGAGTATGTATAATTTAGTTTGAGGAAATAGCCCTGTACAATTTCAAATTTCAGAACTGAAAGTTATAATCAAATTCAAGTGTTAAAAAATGAAGGGAGACCTGTTATTATTTCACTGTAGTTTTTTTTTTTTTTTTTTAACTCTCAACACTTTAACTTTGGAATGAAGCAGTTCAAATTATATTCTCTAATAGTCTTTGGTGTGCATTTTACAAATGGGAGAAACAGCAAAACAGAAGAAAGGAATGTACCATTGGTATAATGGAGTTCATTTTTCTTCTTTCTTTTTCAATATATTGTTTTTGAAGTGGTTTCCCACAGGAATAGAATTTCCTTCATGAAAGTTGAAATGAAACTGAAGAGCTCTTCACACAGAGAACACCGTGTGATTCCAAATGTGCTTCCTATCCCTTTCCATGTTGAGACTGGATTTTCTGTGACATCATTCTGAGGAATGTGTGCACCATGGCTGGGGTTATCGTATGGGGCAAGGTCCATGTCAGGGAACAACAGCAACAAAGAGAAAATAAGCTAAAGAGAATTTGCTTTTCCTTAGTGTCCCTTGCCATGTACATCTGGTAATTTCCAGAGGCTCTGGTCAAGGGCTCATCTGGGGACAGGGCTGAGCTGAGCCCATTCTAATTTAGGTCATCAGAGAGGTTCAGGAGGAGTGCTCAGGCCTATAGTACTCCTGTAGTTTGATTCAGGGGGCAAGGTGCTTTGGCCTGAAAAAGGGCATTCTACTCCATGGGCATGAGCACATCAAGGAGGAAAGGAAGGGAGGCCTTGCATTGATAGTTTGATGTCTTTTTCTGAACATTCTGGGGGCATTTTCAGGACTTTGCACTCATTTTTGGTAGTCTTTTCCCATCCTGTCTAATGAGATAGTTCTTTTGCCCTGGCAGCTAGTTTAAGTGCAGATAACTTTCCCTTATGCCTTCCATCTACTTCTCCCATCTCCCTGAAAGCCCCAGACCCAGGCCTCATCTCTGGGCAGTGGTTATGTCTTCTCACTGGTTTCTCCAGCCTTTCTCAAACCCATGTTCCACACTGGAACCAAAGTGTCCTACTGATAAAGCTCCAAATCGTTTTTAGATCCCATAGCAATGCCAGATAAAATACAAGATACCCAGTAAATTTAATTTAGATAAACAATATTTTTTAGTATAACTATGCCCAATTCATACTTATTTTAAAAAGTTATTTGTTGTTTATCTGAAATTAAAGTTTAACTGGGCATCGTGATTTTTATCTGCTGAATATGGCAAATCAGGGCCTTACATACTCTAGCCCAACCTCGCTTTTACCTTTTTGCATATCGCAAGTTCTCTCTGTTGCTTAACTGCTTGCAATTACCCCAAACAGGCTGTTCAGTCTGAATTCCCCAGAACAGACCCTATGACAAGGCCTGGTGTGCAAAGCACTTTATTTGGGAAGCTCAGAACATACTGGTGGGGAGTGGGGCAGTGACACAGGAAAAGGAACCCAGTGCCCACAGTTGGACTGGCGCCAAATCCCTGGGGAAATTCTGGGAAACACTGTGAAACATATTTAGAATTATCCCATCCAAGGGGAGAATAAATGGGGGAATTTACGTATCAGCTACACCACTCTGTCATTGGTTGAGGACAACCCTTGGGGATGTTATATTCCTTCCAGGTTTTTTACCAGCATTTCCCAAAAAAGGGAAGAATGCCCCTCTGCTTCCTGGGGGAAATCTCAGGTTTAGATGCAGATACAGGCAAGGTGAATGTGCGCTGGAGAACAGGACATTTTCAAGCCCAATGTACATGGGCAGGGTAGCCACCTGCTACACAGATAATACTTTTTCCCTTCTAGGTCTTTTTCTTAGCTACTGTCTCAGACTCCTCCCATCTCTCTACTGCCCTTTGTTCTACTCATTCTGTAGTATTCAATTTAGATGTCACTTCTGAATGAATGCCTTCCTCCTCCACCCCCACCCACTCATACATCCAAAATTCAAGTGCTCCCCACATCCTTGTGATAACTTCTATTACAACTCTGACTAATTTTCTATTACAATGTTAAATAAAGCTTTTCAGGCAATTTAGTTATGAGCATGTGTCGAGGTTTATTAGAACTTTGCTGCAAGGAAAAGACCTGTAAGAGTGTATATTAGCCAATTGAAAGATGCTTTCTTGTAAGAAATTTTGTAGTTAGAAGAATGATTACATAATTATTGTTGAATCAGATATAAAAAAGAAGAAAGAATGTTTGGTTAAAGATCACCAGATTCTAGGGGTAACTGAGTGGTTCAGTCGGTTAAGTGTCCAACTCTTAGGTCTTGGCTCAGGTCGTGATCTCATGGTTCATGGGATTAAGCCCCATGTCAGGCTCCATGCCAAGTGTGGAGCTTACTTGGGATTCTTTCTCTGCCTCTCTCTCTGCCCCTCCCCCACATCCAACCCCTACCCCCTGCTCATGCATGCAGTCTCTCAAAATAATTAAATAAGCTTAGAAAACTTTTTAAAAAAAGATCATCAGATTCTTGATTGGCAGTCATCAGGGTAACCAGTCACTTGATTCCCCAGAGCAAATTTTCATCTATTAAAATCTGTAGGGAAATTGTTTAAAAATTAATTAGGAGTAACGCTTTCTCCCAAAAGAACATAATAAATTGTATCACTCAAAACATGTTCTTTTTTTTTTTTTTTTTCTCAGACTGGGATTGGGATAGCTTTTTCTTTTCTAAAAACGTGATTACATGTTTCCTTCTCTTTTGCCTCCCCCTAACTCCTTGAGGTTGATAACTATAACTAGTTATTATTATACATGCCCTGTAACTAGTACAGTTGCAGAGCCCTCAGTACACACTTTAATGGGGACTAAGTAAAAGTCAATCAATTTCTTATATACCAGAATTTAATAAGTAAATTTAAAATTAAACACATATTACCATTTACATTAGTACCCCCCCAAATTTAAATATGTAGGTGTAAATTTAACAAAATATGCACAAGATCTATGTAAAGAGAACTACAAATCTCTGATGAAAGATATTAAATACATGCATACATACATACACATTCCATGTTCATGGATAGAAAGTCTCAATATTGTCAAGATATTAGTTCTTCCCACTTTATCTATAGAGAATCAATGCAATCCCAATCAAAATCTTGGCAACTTACCTTGTGGATATCAACAAATTGATTCTAAAGTTTACATGGAGACGCAAAAGACCCAGAATAGTTAACTCAATATTGAGGGACAAGAACAAATTCAGAGAACTATACTACCCAGCTTCAAAACTTACTATAAAGCTACAGTATTCAAAAAAACTGTGGTATTGCTGAAAGAATAGAAAAGTAGTTCATTGGAACAGAATAGAGAATTCAGAAATAGACCAGCATAAGTATAGTCAACTTATCTTTAACACAAGAGCAAAGACAATAAAATGAAGCAAAGATAGTCTTTTGAGGAAATGGTGCTGGAAAAAATGGATACCACATGCAAAAATATAAATCTAGACATAGACCATTCCTTACAAAAGTTAATTCAAAATGAATCAGAGTTCCAAATACAAAACAAAAGGCTATAAAACTCATAGGAAATAACAGGAGAAATCTGGGTGATCTTGGATATGGTGACTACTTTTAGATACAACAACAAAGGTATTGTTCATGAAAGAGGCAATTGATAAGCTGGACTTCATTAAAACTAGACTTCACCAAGATGGTAACGTAGATCATTCCTGACTTTGCTCCCCATCACAAGAAGGACAGCTAGCAACTATTCAAGATGAGAACTTCACTGAAAGAATTCTAGAACATGAGGGTGAGTCTAAATCACCCCCTACACCACAGAGACAAGACAGATTTCATTAGAAGGGTAAGAGAAGTGACTACCTAATGACTTTTTTTCACTTCCCTCAGGCCAGTGCAACACTATATGGAGGGGTTTTCCTTGAGCCATTAGGTCCTCCAGTAAGACAAAAAGAGAACCCGGGGGAAGACAACCAGTCTTCCCCACTGACCATTGGGGTTGCTTTGTGGGAACCTCTACTCTCATCTCACTCCATGGGGATTTCAGGGGAACCTTGGGGGCTTGACCACTGGGAATCTGACTTATGATGGAGAAGCAGGGAGGATCTTATAACAACAAGCACATGGATCTTGGCAGATCAAGTTTATACCTGCAATGATAAAGTAGTAACCCCAACCAATGGTTTTGCTCATCTGAAGAAACATATTGGTAATGCAGTCTGACTAGGGAACTCATTGGGGTGCAGATCTGCCTGATTTGAATTTTTAAATGAAGGGTATTGCTAGCCCTAGAGCCTTGTTTGCCCGTGCTCAGACAAGGAGCTGAATAATGGCCCTGCCCACTATGGTGAGTATCTCCTGGTCACATCTACTGGCCAGAGGAACACCTACAAGCTGTGTAGAACAGTAGTGCTCAAACTGAGAGGTGGGTAGGTAGAGCTTATCACCTCCAGAGCAAAGCCAGTACCAGGCACAGGAAGGTTTCTGTGCTATACATAGGCAGAAGGATTAATTCATAGCCAAAGCTGAGGGTAGCTCCCAACCCCTCCCAGCTAGATAGTCTGGGAAATTGAGAGTTGCCTGGAGTGACCCTTCCCCTTTCCTTGTTCCAGACAAGGGAGCTGGAACATAGGCCTACCTGCTGTGGCTCCCTGTCCCACCTGACCAGAAGAGCTGGCAAGGATGCCTGGGAGCTGTGTGCTGCAGTAGTGCTTAAGCTGAGACACAGGTAGGCAGAACCAATAGTTTTCAGAGCAAAGCCAGTGGCCCTTTCCAGCCAGGGAATTTGGGGCACAGGTTGGCTTGAGTTAAGACAACAAAGAGCTTTGCCAGTTTTACAGCTGCTTCTCCCACTATGCCCATATAGAGAAACTAAATTGTAGCCCCACTTATCGCTGCATATAGCCTCAAGCCTGCCTAACCAAGGAACCCAACCAGAGCACATGGTAAGCTGTAGAGTCTATCCAATAGCCCTGCTTACAGTGACACTTGAACAGAGAGCCATCTGTGACTTTCCCTGTCTGCAAAGAAGAACTGGTGGCCTCAGCTGACAAGCAAATTTAGTGCACACTTTTGCCTGATTTGGGTCCCCAAACAATGAGCTGTACAAGCCCTAAGTCCCATACTGCTGACCAGTCAGGGAAGGAAAGATAATTCATACCCTCATCTATTAATGAATATAGTACCCAAACCTAACCATCTAGTAAGTGTGAACAGAGAATCTAGACAGTCATGGAACCCATCCTACAGCCTCACTTGGGTAGTGAACCAAAAAAGCAGCCCTATTCAACTGTTCTCACCCAGTGGCACCACCATCTCCATCCCTGGCCTCAGAACTTGCACAGTTGCCTCACCCCAAAATAAATCATAATCGCAGGCCCCACCTACCCAAGAACATTACTAGTATACATGTCCAGAAATTCAAACTGTTGACTGTTTGAATTTGACTGTTTGGAGACCTGTCTCTGCCAAAACAAACCTGTAAAGTCTGGAAGAGGAACCTGATTACTTAAATACACAGATAGCAACATAAGGAATCAAGGATCACAAAAAGTAGGTAAATATGACACCAACAAAAGAAACTAATAAAGCTCTAATAGATGATTTTAAAGAAATGGAGATATATGGACTATAAGACAAAGAATTCTGAATAATTTTCTTAAAGAAGTCTAGTGAATTCCAAGAACACACAGACAACTAAACAAAATTAGGAAAACAAAGCATGAACAAAATGAAAAGTTTGACTAAGCAATAGAAAAGGAAGAAAGAAGGAAAGCAAGAAAAAAGAAAGAGAAAGAAAGAAAGAAAAAAAAAAAAAAGAAAGAGAAAGAAAGAAAGAAAGAAAGAAAGAAAGAAAGAAAGAAAGAAAGAAAGAAAGAAAAAAACATTCTAGAGCTGAAAAATATAATACTGGTGCATGGGAAGATGGCTGAGCAGGTATCCAAGTCTATGCTCTTTGTGTGTGGGTAACATGTCAGTCACCCATTGCAGAATAAGTTTTCAGAAAACTTGTAACTGATCAAAAGCTTTCAGATAATTGGAGGATAGAAAATGTAGTGACATCTACATATGAAATAGCAAACCCTCCCAATTATGGAGGGCACAATTAAATAAAAAAGCATATTATTCCCATCAGTCTGTGGGGTTAACATTGCCTGGCAGGTTACCAAAGAAGACTTTGCTACATCTGATTATATACTACATATGGATGAAAGCAATCTGAGATACTTGAATAGGAAAAGAAATGCAAATCTAAAATTGAACTACTTGAGAGTTATCCACAAAAACAATTTATTATTGAAACAATTTATTATTTATTATGGGAATGAGTCTGACTTTGAGACTATCTACTAGCAGTGTGTGAGGTGCTGCAGAGCCTTCTTGGAGAAAGCCTGCTAATGTCATTACCATTTCTCCCTACAGCCTCATGGTGAGCGCCATAGTCTTCACAGTTAGGCCACAGTTGTTTCTGCAGTTGACTCACTGTTTCTTATCTTAAAAAATAATTATAGATAGAAATCAGCTTTTGTGTTTGGCAGACAAATAAATAAAAATGTTTGATCCAGAACAACAACAACAAAAAATTTTTAAAGCATCAATAGAAAGGAGAAGTATCTACAAGGGAATCCCCATAAAGCTATTAGTAAATTTTTCAACGGAAATATTTGAGGCCAGGAGAGAATGGGATGACATATTCAAAATGTTAAAAGAAAAAAAAAAAACCCTGTCAACCAAGAATACTATACCCAGTGAAGCTATTCTACAGAAATGAAGGAGGGATAAAGACGTTCCCAGAAAACCAAAAGCTGACGGAGTTCATTACCACTAGACCTGCCATACAAAAAATGCTAAAGGGAGTTCTTTGAATGGAAATAAAAAGAGCCTAGCTAACATCATAAAAACGTAAAAAATTAGTGTAAAGGTCACTGGTTATGGAATATATAGTCAAGGGTAGATTCTGTAATTTGTAATTGTGGTATGTAATTTACTTACAACAATGGTTTAAAGTTAAGAAAATAAATATAATAAAAATGTCCATAACTGGAATAATCTCTTATTAATTATACACTACAAAAATATGTAAGTTGTAACAGCAATAGCCTAAAATGTGAGAGGGAGAAGTAAAAGTATAAAGTATGCAATGAAGTATTATAATTTTAAGATATTTTATGTAAGCCTCATGGTCATCACAAGGGAAAAACCTATAACAATGATAGATTTTTAAAAAGAAGGAAGAAAAAGATGGAGAAAGAGAAGGAGAAGAAATCAAAGCGTATGGATACCAAAGGACATCAAAACATGAACAAAGATAGCAGGATAAGGAACATTGAACAATGGATATACAAAACAACCAGAAAACAATTAACAAAATGGCAGTAGTAGTCCTTACCTATCAATAATTATTTTAAATGTAAATAGATTAAATTCTCTAATCAAAAGACATAGAATGGGTGAATGGACAAAAAACAAGACCCAATGAAATACTACTTACAAGAGATTCACTTTATTTTCATTATTATTTTTTAATATATTTTTTTTTTACTTTTAAGTGATTCTAGGTTTACAGAGAAGTTGCAGAGATGGTGCAGAGGGTCCTGTACTCCTTGCTCAGTTCCTGCTGATGCCAGCATCTCAGGTTTCCACAGTACTTTTGTCCAAACCATGGAAGCAGCATTGGTCTATTGCCTGATGCAAGGCTTTAACTCCCAGGCATCCTTCTCAGGTCTGGTCCAACCAGGCCTACCTTACATGTCGCAGTTCTGAACCTGCTCAGGGCTGTCAGAGTTTGTCAGTGAGCCTCATTCAAGGTCTATTTGATGTAAGATAAGGTTCTGGGCTTTCAGGTAGAAGACCACAGGGATGACTGTTCTTCTCATCAAATCATAGTGGGAGCATGCAATATCTTGTCTAGAATTCTGGCCTGTGGCACATTTGCAGCCATAGTGGATCCATTATTTCTCCAAAAGGTGTGAGCTTTCTTGAGAGAGTGGTGGTCTTGTGTCTCCTGTATTTTTCTCTTTGGAAGGAAATGAGGGCCCTGCAGGTGAGGTGGTTGGTATTGTTTGCAGTTGGAGGGAAGGTTGGTATGTGACAGCTTTCAGTGGTGCCAGCTGTCATTGCATCCTGTTCTTATTCTTGGGACCCTGGGTGTTGCTTCACTTTAGCGTTAAATACAGACATAGACTGAGAGTGAAGGAATGAGAAAAGTTGTTCAAGCAAATGGTAACCAAAAAAAAAAAAAAAAAAAAAAAAAAAAAAGGCAGGGGTAGTTACATCAGATAAAATAGATTTTAAACTAAAAATAGTAAAGAGAGCCAAGATCATTACATGATAATAAAGTGGTCAGTTCATCAAGAGGATATAACAATTGTAAATATATATGTGCCCAAAACCTGAACACCTAAGTATATAAAGCAAAACTAACCAAAAAGAGAAATGATAATAGTAGAGTACTTTAATTCTTCACACTATACAATGGATAGACCATCCAGACAGAATCAGTGAAGAAAGAGCAGATTTGAACAAATTATTGACCAAGTGGATTTAACAGACATACATAATATTCTACCTAACAGCAGAGGAATATGCCTTCTTCTCAAGTGTACATGGAAAAATTTCTAAGATAACCATATATTAGACCAGAAGACAAGTCTTAGAAAATTCAAGAAGATTGAAATCATACCAAATATCCTCTCTGACCATAATAGCATAAAACTATAAATTGGTAACAGGAAGAAAACTGGACAATTCATAAATACATGGGAATTAAACACTCCCCTTAAAAACCAGTGGATCAAAGAAATTAAAGAGGGATAAACAAGTTTCTAGAAACAAATGAAAATGGAAACATAATATACCAGAACTCATGGGATGCACCAAAGGTATTTTAAAGAGAGAAGGTCATAACAATAAACATCTATATTAAGAAGCAATAAAAATTTCAAATAAGCAACCTAGCTCTATGCCTTAAGGAACTAAAAAAAGAAGAAAAGGCTGAGCCTGAAGTTAGTAGGAGAAAGGAAATAGTAAAGATTAGCACAGAAATAAGTGAAGTCAAGAACAGAAAATCAATAGAAAAGATTAACCAAACTAAGAGTTGTTTTTTGAAAAGATGAACAAAACTGACAAATCCTTACCTAGACTAATGAAAAAACAGGATCCAAATCAACAAAATTATAAATGAAAAAGGAGACATTACACCCGATACCCCGGAAATACAAAGAATCATAAAAATGCACTATGAACAACTGTATACCAACATATTAGACACCTAGGAGAAATGAAAAATTCTTAGAAATATATAACTTACCAAGACTGAACTGGGAAAAAGTAGAAAATCTGAATAGATCAGTTAGTAGTAAGGTTATCAAATTGCTAATCAAAAATTTCCCAACAAAGAAAAGGCCAGGAATTCAAAGCTTCACTGGTGAATTTTACCAAACAATTAAAGAAGAATTAACACCAGTCTTTGTCAAAATCTTCAGAAAAAAAGAAATCAAAGAGGAGGGAACATTCCCAAATTTATTCTAAGAGGCCAGCGTTATCCAAAGCCAGAAAAGGTATCCCTGATGAATATAGATGAAAAAACTCCCAATAAAATACTAGCAAACCAAATTCAGAAGCACTTCAAAAAAAGTTCATTCACCATAATCAAATAGGATTATATCCTGGGATGTAAGGATGGTTCAACATACACAAATCAATTCATGCGATACATCACATTAATTGAAGAAAAAAAAAAACCTAAGTATGATCATCTCAATGGATTCAGAAAAAGCATTTTTAGAAAATTTAACATACATTCATGATAAAAACTCTTAACAAATTACACATAGAAGGAACATATCTCAGCATAGTAAAGTCCATATATGACAAGCCCACAACTAACATCATATTCAATGGTGAAAGTTTAAAAGCTTTTCCTCTGAGATCAGGAACAAGACAAGGATGCTCACTGTCACCATTTCTAGTCAAAATAGTACTGGCATTCCTAGCTAGAGCAATCAGGCAAGAAAAATAAATAAAACAATCATAATGGGAAAGGAAGAACTAAAATTATCTTTATTTGCAGATGACATATTGCGTGTAGAAAATCCTAAAGCCTCAACCGTTAGATTTAATCAATGAATTCAGTAAAGTTGCAAGATAAAAAATAACATACAAAAATCTGAAAAAGAATTAAACTGATCCTCTTTACACTAGCCATCAAAAACAGTTAAAAAATCAGGAAAAAAAATAATCAAGGAGGTGACAATTCTCTACTCTGAAAACTATAAGACACTTATGAAAGAAATCAAAGAACACAAATAAATGGAAAGGTATCTCATGTTCATGGATTGGAAGAATTGATATTAATTAATTAATATTGTTAAAATGTTAATACTGACCAAAGCCATTTGTAGATTCAATGCAATCTCTATTAGGATTCCAATGGCATTTTTTACAGAAGTAGAGGAAATTCACACTAAAATTTTTATGGAACTTATAGATCCCAAATAGCCAAAGAAATCCTGAGAAAGAACAATGCAGGAGGCATAACACTTTTTATTTCAAGCTATACTATAAAGCTATAATATAACAACAACAACAACAACAACAACAACAACAACAACAAAACAATTATACTGGCATATAAACAGACACATAGACCAGTGGAATAGAATAAAAAACCCAGAAATAAACCCGAGCATATATAGTCAACTAATATTTGACATGGGAACCAAGAATACTCGATGGCGAAAAGACAGTCTCTTCAATAAATAGTGCAGGGATAATTGGATATTCAAAAGAATGAAACTGGACCCCAATCTTATGCTACTCACAAAAGTTATCTTGAAATGGGTTAAGAACTTTAATATAATACCTGAAACTATGAAAGTCCTAGAAGAAAACATAGGAATAAAACTTCTTGACCTGGATCTTGGTAATGATATTTTGTTTTTGAATTTAATTTAATTTAAAATTCCAGTATAGTTAAAATACAGTGTTAATTATTTTCAGGTGCATAAATAGCAATTCACCAGTCCCATACATCACCCAGTGCTCATCACAGCAAGTGCACTTCTTAATCCCCATCACCTATTTCACCCATCCCCTTTACCTCCCCTCTGGTAACTATGAGTTTGTTCTTTAGAGTTAAGAGTCTATTTATTGGTTTCTCTCTCTCTTTTTTTTCTTTGCTCATTTGTTTTGTTTCTCAAATTCCACATATAAGTGAAATCATATGGTGTTGTCTTTCTCTGACTTATTTCACTTAGCATTATACTCTCACTCCACTGATGTCATTGCAAATGGTGTATTTCATTCTTTTTTATGGCTAAATAATATCCCATTGTGCATATGTGTATATGTGGGTATATAATGTGGGTGGGCATATATATATATATACATGTATATATATGCATACGTATATATGCATATATATATACCACATCTTTTTTATTCATTCATCTACTGGTGGACACTTAGATTCCTTCCATAATTTGGCTATTACAAGTCATGCTGCTATAAAGATAGGAGTGCATGTATCCCTTTGAATCAGTGTTTTTGTATACTTGGGTAAATACCAGTAGGGAGATTACTGGATCATAGGGTAGTTCTATTTTTAACTTTTTGAAGAACCTCTATTTTGTTTTCCAGAGTGGCTGCACCAGTTTGCATTCCCACCAACACTGCATGAGAGTTCCTTTTTCTCCACATCCTTACCAATACATGTTGTTTCTTATATTGTTGATTTTAGCCATTCTGACAGGTGTGAGGTGATATCTCAGTGTAGTTTTGATTTACATTTCCCTGATGGATATGACGCCTAAATCACAATCAACTAAATAAAAAAAAAAAATAAATGAGTGGGACTACATCAAACTAAAAAAGCTTCAGTACAGCAAAATAAACCATCAACAAAGTGAAAAGACAACATATGGAATAAGAAAAAAATATTTGCAAATAGGGGGTTATTATTCAAAGTATATAAAGAACTCCTACAACTCAATGGCAAAAACAAAAACAAAAACAAAAAACCCCCTCAAATAGCTTACTTTAAAAATAGATACAGGAGCTGAATAGACATTTTTTCAAAGAAGATATATGAAAGGCCAAGAGGTACCTCAAACATGCTCAACATTACTAGTCATTATGGAAATTCAGATTGCAACCACAATGAGATATCACTTCATACCTGTTAGAATGGCCATTATCAAAAAAGCAAGCAATAACAAATGTTGATGTGGATGTGGAGAAAAGGGAAATTTTGTGTACTCATGGTGGGATTGTAAATTGGTGTAGCCACTATAGAAAACAATATAGAGAAGCCTCAAGAAATTAAAAATAAAACTACCATATGATTCAGCAATCCCACCTCTGGGAAATGAAAAGGAAACGAAAGCACTAAATTGAAAAGGTGTCTGCACCCTCAGGTTCCTAGCAGTATTATGTACAATGGCCAAGATATGGAAACAACCTAAGTGTCTATTGATGTATCCATCAAAATGGATACAAAAATGATGATACACACACATACACACACACACACACACACATACACACACACACACATTGGAGTATTATTCAGCCATAAAAAATGAGGAAATCCTACCATTTGCAGCAACATGGATGGATCCTGAAGTCCACTTAGCATTATGCTAAGTGAAATAAATCAAACAAAAACTGTATGATCTTACTTATATGTGGAATCTAAAAGAAAAAAGAACCGTATAGAAACAGAGATTAGATTACCAGAAGTGGAGGATGGGGGAAGGGGAAATTGGAGGAAGGTGGTCAAAAGTTATAAACTTCTAGTTATAAGCTAAAGAAAACGTAGGCATGTAATATACAACATGATGACCATAGTTAGTACTGCTGTTCGATATATAGGAAAGTTAAGAGAGTAGCTAAGAGTTCTCATCAGATGACAAGCAACAATTTTTTCTCTTTTTTTTTTTTACTTTTTTTTCTTTTTTTGTGTTTATGTGAGATGATGAACGATAGCTGAACCTATTGTAGTAATCCTTTCATGATATATGTAAGGCCAACCATTTTCCTGTATGCCTTAAACTTACACAGTGATTATATCAATTATTTCTCAATCAAACTGGAAAAAAAAGTAAAGTACAGAGGAGAAGAAAAAAACCCAAGACTTCTGACCTGTGAAAGACAATGTCTAGAAAATAAGACAAATCAGGACTGGGTTAAAATATTTGCAAAAGACACATCTTTTTTTTCTTTTTTCTAAAAACACATCTGATGCAAGATTATTATCCAAAATATACAAAGAACTCCTAAATATTCAGCAATAAACAAACAAACCAATTAAAAATGGGCAGAAGATTTGAACAGATACCTCACCAAAGAAAATATACAGATGGCAAATAAGCATATGAAAATATCTCATTAGGGAATTGCACATTAAAACAACAATAATGTATCACTACATACCTATTATAATGGCCAAAATCCAAAACCCTGACAACACAAAATACTGGTGAGGATATGAGGCAACAGCGCTCTCATTCATTGCTGGTAGGAATGCAAAATGAAACAGCCACTTTGGAAGACAGGTTGGCAGTTTATTTTAAAACTAAATACACTCTTACCATATGATCTAGCAATTACACTCCTTGGTATTTATTCAAAGGAGTTGAAAACTTATGTCCATACAAAAATCTGCATATGGATGCTTATAACAGTTTTATTCATAATTGCCAAAACTTAGAAGACACCAAGATGTTCTTCAGTAGGTGAATTGATAAATATACTGGTATATCCAGACAATGGAATATTATTCAGTGCTAAAAAATAAATGATCAAGCCATGAAAAGACATGGAAGAACCTTAAATGCATATAATTAAATGAAAGAAGTCACTCTAAAAAAGCTACATACAGTATGATTCCAACTATGTAACTCTCTGAAAATGACAAAACTATGGGAACAGTAAAATGATCTGTAATTTTTAGGAGTTGGGGATGAGGGGTGGGGAATTTATTGGTAAAACACAGAGGATTTTTAGGATAGTGTAACCATTCTGTAAGATACTACATTGG
Source organism: Lynx canadensis (assembly GCF_007474595.2). Taxonomy (NCBI): domain Eukaryota; kingdom Metazoa; phylum Chordata; class Mammalia; order Carnivora; family Felidae; genus Lynx; species Lynx canadensis. The sequence continues at coordinate 39,049,011 of NC_044311.2, read as the reverse complement.
TGGATACATGTCATTATACATTTGTCAAAATCCATAGAATGTACAACAGCAGGAGTGAACCTTAATGTAAACTGTAGACTTTGATTGATACATATGTCAGTGTAGGTTTATGGGTTGTAACAAATGTACCACTCTGGTGGGGGATATTTATAATTAGGGAGATTATATGTGTAGGGGGACAGGAAGTACATGGGAGCTCTCTGAACTTTCCATTCAATTTTGCTGTGAGCTTAAAACTGCTCTAAAAAATGAGGTTTATTAATTTAAAAAAATCAGTTTTTAAAAAGGTTTTATTTCCCTCCCTGTGCCTTCCTCATCCTCCTCGGACCTAGTCACTTCCTGAGGTGAGGATGATAAAGCTGGTTGAAAGGCCTACCAAAAAAGATCTTAAACAGGTAGTGTGATTACCTTGCATATACCTCCTAATATAACGTTAGAAGCTCTTCCCATCCCTCACCTTGTCTAGCTTAGAAATAATCTGGCACAAAAGGCTGAACCAGAGGAAGAAGAGAGTGGACTCTAAAAGACAGTGAAGACAAAATTATATGATTCCATTTATATGTAGTGTCCAGAACAGGCAAATCTATAGAGACCAGAAAATAAATTAATGGTAGCCAGAGACTGGGAGGAAGGGCCACAGGTAATGACAACTGAGGAGTAAGGGTTTTTCTTTGGAGTGTCTTAAGTTGATTGTGGTTATGGTCATACTGGTCTGTGAATATACTAGAAACTATAGAAGTATGTTCTTTGAACTTTCTGGTTTGTAAATGTATCTCAGTAAAGTTGTTTTTAAAAAAAACAGGGTGAGGCAAACCAAGAGTTAAAATGATGGAGGGGTGGAAGGAGGGAGGAGAGGAGGCAGAGAAGATTGAAAGGGGAGGAGTTTCCTGGCCATCCTCCAACCTCCCACCTCAGAGGAAAATTCACATAGGGGTACCTTCATAGTTTAAAACTTAAGCTTCAAGTTTCTAAGGAACTATAGACAAATGAAAGTCAAGAAGCCAATCCTGAATCTCAGTCTCCCTGTGAATTATGTAGGAATTGGAATAATCATTTTGAATAAAAGGAAGAGACAATTTGGCACATGCTTCTGGACTTTCTCCATTATGCTTTTCTAACAGACAGTGAGGTTGTTTGGGACCAGCTTCCATTCACTTTAAAGGGAAACACAATAGGGAGTTACCTATTTTTGAATCCCTCTTGATGTTTAAAATTTTAACATTGTATATCAGACATAGATTTTGGAGAGAGCTATGTACCCAGACTATATTTTTTGGTCCTCATAAAATTACTTTTATTTAATTGTGCTTTATCATTATGCCACCTGCCTCTATTGAAGAATGTATTGAGAAAACAGCACTTGAAACTCACCATTATCCTTATTGCAGGGGTGGGTCTTTAAAGCATGTTTGTAGACCTGACTAGATCAAAAGCACTTGAAGCTCTTGTCAAATGCATAGATGCAAAGATAATCACAAATCTGAGACTGAGTCCCAGGGATATGATTCTATATGTTAACATATAATTGCATATGTTAACAAAGGTCCTCTTCTGTTGCATATCCCAGCTGAAAATCACTATAGTACATCACATATTCCTCCTTTATAAGGAACCATGAAAAACATCTCTCTTACTTCAGTTCTAGGAACAACTGTTCTGAGCAAATCACCCCATTTCTATCTACCCTCAAACTACCAGCAACATAGGACTTAAAAGACAGTGAATTTTAGAAATGACCATATTTTTCTCTTTAATTCACCTATCAGAATAGTCAAAAACAAATTTTCCAAATTTTCTGTTTCTATGTGATGTGCTTGTATTAGACTAAACTTGTTTTTCTTTTACTCCAATTTTACCTCATCAGTTTATTTTATTCTGCTTGTCATGTATCTTTGTAGGTCACCTCGAATACTTTTTGTAACAAGGGGGATAAATTTGTCAATATTGCAGGATCTTAGCCCAAAGCACCAGAGGCTTATTTCATCTAGTCCTCTACCTTTCCTCCCTTCAATGTGTTATGGCATCATTGTTCCCAGGGAACAATTGTACATCATTCTTGTCTGAAGAGCTGAAATGCATACAGGTTATTCCTCAGTTTATTAGCCATAGTATTAATTATGGAGATACCATAATACCCCTAAGTTTTTAGAAGAAACTGAGGCCAGAAATAATAACTGGCCCAAAGTTACTCAGGGAGTGAGAAGGCTAGGATAAAAAGGCAAAACTCTTAATTACTTTCTTACTGCACTTACCAATTTGCTAATTTCTAGGGATTAATCAAGGAGGACCCTTACTTCTCATTACAAGTGATTTGTATTCTAAATACTTCTAAACCTGGAGGATGTGCTCAGGATGACCCAAGACTTAAAAACTAATAACACCCTACTCTTTGGGGTTAGCACAGGAAAGGGAGTTGAGAGCTGAGAGACTAGAGAGATCAGAAGTCCAGAAGTCCACAGGCCTTTGCTTCACTGCCCACAGTGTTAGTCTGTCCTCCTCCAGGCTATCCTTTTAATTCCAGTCTCTCTACTCCTTTCAGTGGGAACATCTCTCAGAAATAAAATCCTCATATTTTTGTCGAGCAGCTCAGTATAATATGAACATTTTCAAAAAGAAGACAGTTCTTTGAAGACATTTTATTGATGGGATTTTTTCCCCCTTAAGAAACCAGAAAGGTTTGGACTGAGAGTCTGGATATTAGATGGAATCATTCATATTTTGGGGTTTCCAGGGACTAAAGTGTGTGCAAAATTACAACACTCTGAAGGGTAATTTATTTATATTGTATGTCAATTAGTAATATATAGGTGTCCTAAAATTGGTTGTGGTTACATATTGCAACAATTTGTAATCTATTGCTCTTAAAGTGACCAATGAAATTACAAAATATAGTGACAGACGTGATTCCTTTTGAGTCAGTCCACTCCCATTCTGGCTCACACGTTCACTGTTTCTCTACACACACACACACACACACACACACACACACACACAGAGAGAGAGAGAGAGAGAGAGAGAGAGAGAGAGAGAGAACAACTCAATCACTGAAAGCTGGAGCAATTTGGAGATCAAATTCTACATTTCCAGGTTTGAAGGTCTCTTGAATAATTAAACCCATTCTGAAACCACTTAAGTTTTCATAAATCTCATTTGCTTTTTTCAAGCTATATTCTACCTGGTTCATCAAGGCAGAGTGGTGAGGAAAAGCAATTGGAGTTAATGTCTAGATAGTTCAATAAATAAACCAGGTGGCATTAAAGGTAATATACATATATAGCAATTATCCAGCCAATTTGATGCAGTTGTGATTCCAGAATTTATGCAACTGAATATAGGGCTAACCTTGGGGTTCCTGATATGCTCCTTTGACTGATCATGTTTTGGCCTGTGGTGTTAGTTTAAATTCTTGAACCTTAAGGGGAATATTGGAACTGTGACCAAGTTAGATAAGTTATCTTCCCACAACCTGTTTTTCCATGTATTAGTTTCTCACCTTTCAAGTTTGTAATGAAAAGTAGAAATAATGGATGTGAATCACTTAGAATAGTGCCTGGCACATAATAGGAAGTTACTGTTATTCTTTTAAATTTTTTTTAATGTTGATTTATTTTTGAGAGAGACAGAGACAAAGACAGAGTGGGAGCCAGGAAGGGGCAGAGAGAGAGGGAAACACAGACTCCAAAGCAGGCTCCAGGCTCTGAGCTGTCAGCACAGAGCTGGATGTGGGGCTCGAATCTAGGAACGCGGGATCATGACCTTAGCTGAAGTCAGATGCTTAACCAACTGAGCCACCCAGACGCCCTTTATTTATTCTTATTACTGATAATAGCACAGAGGATCTTATTCTACCATAATAAGAAAAATCAGGTAGTTTTATAATACAATTAGAACAATTATACAGATCTTCCTCAATTTATGGAATTATAGGGTTGTGTCCCAATAACACCATCATAGGTTGAAAATATTTTAAGTACAAATTGCTTTTAATACTCCTTACCTACTAGACACTATAGCTTAGCCTAACCTACCTTAAATGTGCTTAGAACATTTAGCCTACAGTTGGGCAAAATTATCACAAAGCCTATTTTATAATAAAGTGTTGACTTTCTCATGTTATTTGTTGAATATTGTACCAAAAGTGGAAAACAGAATGGTTGTGTAGGCAGAGAATGGTTTTAAGTGTTATCGTTTGTTTATCTTCATGATCACGTGGCCGACTAGAAGCTGCAGCTTGATGCTGCTGCCCAGAATCATGGAAGAGTATGGTACTGCATAGCACTAGCCCAGGAAAAGATCAAAATTCAGAATTTGAAGTACAGTTTCTCCTGAATGCCTATCACTTTCACACCATTGTAAAGTTGAAAAATTGTAAGTTGAACCATCATAAGTTGGGGACTGTCTGTGTAACTGGAAACTACTTTCAGTATCATTGTATAAGGATAACCTTCATTTTCCTTAAAATTCCCTAGGAATTCTCAAACGATTTCAGGGTCTTTACACTTCAAAATTATCTGTAAACTTATGCACTGAAAATACAGCATATTGACACTTTTTTTCAACATGATGAAGTCTTACATCTACTCAGATAAATTAATGTCATGTTGATTAACATCTTTGGTAGAAGTAAATGTAGGAGCCATTGAATAAGCCAATTCATAATATCTTCTCTAGCAAAACTCTGTATTCTGATGTTCCTTACTTTAACACTCTTTGAGATGTACCAAGTTTTTCTTCTTCCTTTCTGGTTGTGCATGGTTGCTTTTAACTTTCTTCTGATATTTTGTAATACTAGAACTGTGTCACTAGACAGATACTTTTTAAAAAATTGACTTTATTTAAATTTTTTTATGTTTATTTATTTTTGAGAGAGACAGACAGACAGACAGACAGACAGTGAGTGTGGGAGGGGCAGAGAGAGAGGGAGACACAGAATCTGAAGCAGGCTCCAGGTTCTGAGCTGTCAGCCCAGAGCCCAGTGCAGGGCTCCAACTCATGGACTGTGAGATCCTGACCTGAGCTGAAGTTAGATGCTTAATCAACTGAGCCACCCAGGTGCCCCTAGTCTTTATTTTTTAAAAGCAGGTTTAGGTCTTCTGACATCAGTCCTAAGCAAGATTTGATCATCTAGCTGCTCCCTTCCTCCATGTGAGTTGGCACAAAGGAGACCAGTACCAGCGGTTGCAAACTGCTTAGATTTACATCCTAGGGAGGTGACACAATTGCAACAAAGTAAAAGTTTTGTCTATCTTTTGATGAGTGAGTTCTAGTAACTATAAAGATGAAGATAATTACACATTTCTTTATATTTTCTTGAGAATAAGACAGCTGTAACAAGAACACAAAGGACACAAAAATATCAATGAATGTTTTCATCTTTTTCTCTTAGTTCATCTAGTATTCAATGATGAAATATTGATAATGAACATTGCAATATTTTATAATTACCTTATTTGGGTACATTTCCAGAAATTGATGTTTTGAAAATCAAAAGCACTTAACAAGATCCAGCAATATTAATATTAAGGTATTGTATTAGCTCAAGCTTCCATAAGCTTGATAATATGCGTAATATAATAATATGGATAATTCCATAAGCTTGCGTGACTTAAACAATAGAAATTTATTTTCCCACGGTTCTGGAGACTGGGAAGTCCAAGGTCAAGTTGCAGATAGATTCAGTTCCTGGTAAGGGCTCTCTTCCTGAATTGTAGATGCCTATCTTGCTGCATTCTCATATGGTTGAGAGAGACAAGGTATCTCTACCTCTCTTCCTTTTTTCCTGGGGCTACCAATCCGATCAGATTTGGGCCCAACCCTTATAACCTCATTTAAACTTAGTTACCTCCCAAAAGCCCTGTATCGAAATACAGTCATACTGAAGGTTAGAATTCAATATATGAATTTTGGAGGGACACAATTCAGTCTACATCAGGTATGTTTTTAATATAAAAATAAATAAAATAGGAAGGGAGTCAAACAAAGACAGGGAAGGGAGAATTTTCTAGGGTATAAAGAGGTAAAATAATGGTGTTTCAGTTTTTTAGTTATTGAAGTATGGGCTGCCCTTAAGTTAATGGACTCAAGTTTTACTGGTACAAACAACCATTAACTAAGAAGCATTTTCTGGCAGACTGTCCCACAAAAAGGTGTGAACTAGCATCCTTCTCACAAGTTTCCACAGAATTTTCAGCTAACTGGCATTGTTATAGCAACTGGAGTGCCAGAGGAAGCAGTCATGGTCTTTATCATCGTCATGTGTCACTATGGCAACAGGCGCCTCTGGAAAGTAAAAGAAAAAATCTTAAACTGTCAACTAGAATCAAAGAGGTTTGTGAAGGGAAAAAAGGTGGAGGCAGAAATGAACATGAGGCTGGAGCAAAGGCCAGAGCAAAGAGAAATGATTGTACAGAGCTGAACAAACAAGAGAGAAAGGAAACAATAAGCAAAACAGAGGGCAGAGACGTGGCTTGCATAGGAAAGAGGAAGGCAGGAAGAAACATGTAAACATAAAATAGTGAAAAAATATTTCCAGTGAGAAGGATTTGTAATATTTATTGATTTGAATAGCTCTGAGATCCAGAGATAAATGAGCATAGGATGTTAAGGTCTGTGCTGTTGGAACAATCCAGTATGCTATTATTAATATTAAAGAAATATTGAGAATGAGGCAACAGGATAGTAAAAAGGAGTAAACCAATCTGTGGAGTGCTTTTGGCATAGCATCCTGCTGACTAGGAATTCTTGTAATATTTGGTGTTCAGAGGCACCACATTTAAATGTGGATCTTCCTTTATTGGGCAGTATGATTGCTTTAGACAAAGGCATGTTGCCATTTGGTCCATTATAAATATATATTTCCTTCATTAAAGGATCTTAATGGATTTTTCTTTCCAAGAGAGAATTAAGATGATTATTCTAATACTATTAAAAAGTAGGTGGCAATGTCATTTGGAATAAAACACTTTCACTTAATATTTTCTGTTTTATTAGTGGTCAGATGGGTCAAAAGTTTTTATGGCCCAATATTAATTTTTGTGAAGAGAAATGTGTACTTTATTAAAAGGTGTTACTAAAATGTTGATACTTTTTTTAAGAAATTATTTTCAGAAATGAGAGATTGCAGGGGCACCTAGGTGGCTCAGTCGGTTAAGCATCCGACTTCAGCTCAGGTCGTGATCTCGCAGTTCATGAGTTCTAACCCCGCATTGGGCTCTGTGCTGACAGCTCTGGAGCCTGCTTTGGATTCTGTGTCTCCCTCTCTCTCTGCCCCTCCCCTGTTCACACTCTGTCTCTCTCTCTCTCTAAAATATAAATAAATGTTAAAAAAAATTTTAAAAAAAGAAATGAGAGATTGCAGAGGGAATAGAAAGAGAGGCAAAGAAAGAAGTGATAGTTGTAGTCTTTTTTTTTCAACTTTTTTTTTTTTTTTTTTTTTTTTTTTTTTTTTTTGGGACAGAGAGAGACAGAGCATGAACGGGGGAGGGGCAGAGAGAGAGGGAGACACAGAATCAGAAACAGGCTCCAGGCTCTGAGCCATCAGCCCAGAGCCCGACGCGGGGCTCGAACTCACGGACCGCGAGATCGTGACCTGGCTGAAGTCGGACGCTTAACCGACTGCGCCACCCAGGCGCCCCAATAGTTGTAGTCTTAACTAAAGCAAAATAAAAAGAATGAAGCTTGAGATTAAACCACAAAAATAAAACCAACAGTCTGGGTGGCAGAAATTTGGTCCCAAGGATTTTAACAGGATTTAATTTCTTTCCCTAGTTTAAAAATTTTTAATGGCAAGCATTTCTCTCAAGCACTGTATTTTAGGTGTCATTTACTAACTTGGAAAGGGGTGGTTTGTGGCCATTTCTGTTCTGTTCAGGATAAGTCAACTGGTTGACAGTAAGGATGAACAAACCTCTTTAAGAAGGCCCAAATTTTCAGTGTCCAGAGGCCCTTTGCTGACCTGCTCCCACCAGAAGTAAAAGCTCCAGAGATATCACAGCACAAATATCCATCTTCTCTTTGGATCCATCCCCAAGACTTGGATACCAATAATGATACCTCCTTCTGAAAGTTCATGGTTTGAAAACCATGCAAAGCTTTGTAGTGTATAATCCTCACAAACAAGTTTCATTTTTCTTTTGAATATTGCAGTTATGTTTTAATTTTTTCCTTTTTTTCTGCCAACACACACAAAAATGTCATTATTTATAAAATACGTATAAAACTGAATGCAATATGTAAATAAAATTGTCAATTCCTGATGTTCTAGTTACTTGAAACATGAAACAAAGAAGTGAGGAAACATGCAAACAGATGTCAAATTGAGGATTATACCTTCAAAAAAGTAAACTTGTTTTGAAGTATAATATATAAACAAAAAGTGACTAAAGATTATAAATGTGTTGCTTGACACATTATGTTGTAGTGAACACACTAGTTTAATCATCACCCAAACCATGATATGAAACATTATATTATAGCTTTCCCATGGTTTTCTAATAGTGTAAGAAAAGAGCCTGACATATTTTGCAGCCACATCCATTTACATTGTAAGATGGATAAGCAAAACAAAAATGTTCCATTGCAACTTCTAAGAATTTTTTGTACCATGTGCAAAGAGAGACCCCTGCTGGAACATTTTTTTTTAAGAGAACCTCTAAACCAACCCACAGAAACTACAGAGAAAAAGAAATAGCTATGACTCTTACTGGCTTTAAGATGAAATTTCTGAATGCATTTTATTCCAAGAAATAGAAAATGTTTAACCTCTACTAAAGTAAAGGAGGCTTTGGGGTTTTCCTTGATATATACTTCTCTGATTTTCTTTAGATTTCCAAGATTGGGTAAAAATAGGGTCTAACTTTTTCTGCATGTCTCGAGATCCCTATTTCTTTGCTCTCTGCTGGGCTGATCCCCCCATACAACCAGGGTGCTCCTGGAGACCTGCATGCAGTGGGGTGCATGGCCACTCCTGATGCTCTCTTTGGCATTATCACCTGCTGTTTAAGATGTGCTGTCTGTGGAGGTAGCAATTGATTCTAGAGCATAAACCGTAGTTTCATAGTCAGATGGATGCATATCACACCTTACTAACTAATTTAATTTATTCCAAGTTAGGTACTGTGTACTTGCTCTTTATTGGGTGTCTGCTGGTGGTATATCTGGAGTCTTTGATTGCACATCATGAGACAGAATGTCCAGTGAGTGCCCTGATGAGGAGTACCAGCTGAGATGGGAAGCCAAGAGAATCCAGACTTGACGTGACAAATGCATTAGCATGTTGCTCATCCTGAAGTAGCAAAGTGAAGGCTGGAGCAATTCCCTGCTCCAACTGCCTGCACTTGGGAAGATTTGATCGAGTTCCTTAGGCAGAGAATGGGGCATATCCAGAGGGATTCAGGTGCACAAAATATGGGCATGATGATAATTTTAGAACCTGCACTGCTTTAATTTTATTTAAATTTCCCTTCCCCCTGAAGTCCATACTTACCTCCTTCTTTGTTTTGTGCCTCAACAAAATACTATAAAACACCTTCTTCCTCATCCCAAAATGCAGTATGCCAAGAGACTCATCTCTTTCTCACCTTTACCTGGACAGCTCTTAAAAAATTACAAAGTTCAACTGAATTCCAATTCCTGACACGTTCCATATCCATTCATTTCAGCTGCTGGAATGCTCTGGGGTTGCCAGGTGATGGTCATCATGATCTTTCACCTGGACCACCATGACACTAACAATTGGTGTCTCCAACTAATCAATTCCCCAAATGGCTGCACTAAAATCATAGCTCTCTAATCATTAAAACATTTATAATGTATACGAATATTGAATCACAATGATGTACACCTGAAACTAATAGGATATTACATGTAAATTCTACCTCATTTAAAAAAGAGAAAAAAGTAGAAAACCTATTCTACCTCAGTCTTAGGTGTTTTTGAGGTCAAAATTTCCTAGTATGGCATAAAGGACCCTCCATCATCTACATGCTTTTTGGATTTTTAGTTCTGTCTCTTGGTAGGGATTTCCTCATGTCCCTACACTCCAACATTCTTACTTGCTTCGGGTTTTCTAAAAACATCTTTGCATATGCTACCCTAATAGGAACGTCTTTTTCATCCCTTATTTACCATGCCCACAGTTTGTGACTATCTCCTTTTTGAAACTTTTGTAATCCTTCCCCTCCCACTTCAGTTGAAAAGAGCCATTTCCTCTTTCATGCTACTGTTTGAACCTGAACATTTTTTTATGGTCACTCCTTTGCCAATTTCTTGAACCTATTTATTTACCTGCCAATTTCTCCAAGCTGGAATATAACCACACCTGATTGATATTCTTACTGCTTAGTCCAGGGTCTGGCTTCTAAAAAAGAGCTCCTTAGGGGTGCCTGGGTGGCGCAGTCGGTTAAGCGACCGACTTCAGCCAGGTCACGATCTCGCGGTCTGTGAGTTCGAGCCCCGCGTCGGGCTCTGGGCTGATGGCTCAGAGCCTGGAGCCTGTTTCCGATTCTGTGTCTCCCTCTCTCTCTGCCCCTCCCCCGTTCATGCTCTGTCTCTCTCTGTCCCAAAAATAAATAAACGTTGAAAAAAAATTTTTAAAAAGAGCTCCTTAAATATTTCATTGTGTAGTAAGATGCTTCAGTGCTGAACCCTAATGATTCTGAAGGAGTGATTGCAGCAAATGTAGGTAATTTGTTATTTTAGCTAAGGGGCATATGGAATTTATTTTAAGAAAATCTATTAATGGGTAGGGGCCCCCGGGTGGCTCAGTCGGTTAAGCATCCAACTTCAGCTCAGGTCACTGAGTGGTATGAGCCCTGCGTCAGGCTCTGTGCTGACTGCTCAGAGCCTGGAGCCTGCTTCAGAGCCTCTGTCTCCCTCTCTCTGCCCCTCTCCTGCTCACACTCTGTCTCTCTCTCTCTCTCAAAATTAACATTCAAAAATTAAAAAAAAATAGATTTTCTTTCTTTTTTTAATTTTTATTTTATTTTTGAAAGAGAGAGAGAGCGAGCGAACGAGCAGGGCAGGCGCAGAGAGAGAGGGAGACACAGAATCTGAAGCAGGCTCCAGGGTCCTAACTGTTAGAACAGAACCCAACACAGGGCTCAAACCATGAACCGTGAGATCATGACCTGAGCAGAAGTTGGACACTGAATCGACTGAGCCATCCAGCCATCCCAAGAAAGAAAATCTATTAATGGGCCTTTTGTTATGCAAAGGTAAAGAAAAATTCGGTTCCAGAATGTCCCAGGCAGGACATAGAGAAAGTAAAATGAGCTGCATTAGCACACACAGTAGATTGTCTTCACTTTGGTCAGAGTGGGGTTTTTTTTGTTTGTTTGGTTGGTTGGTTTTTTGTTTTTAATTTTTTTTACTATTTATTTTTGAGAGAGAGAGAGAGAGAGCATGAGTGGGGGAGAGGCAGAGAGTTTGAGAGAGAGACACAGAATCAGAAGCAGGCTCCAGACTCTGAGATGTCAGCCCAGAGCCCGACACGGTGCTCAAACTCACGAACTGCAAGATCATGACCTGACCTAAGTCAGATGCTTAACTGACTGAACCACCCAGGTGCCCCCGTGTTGTTGTTGTTGTTTTTATGGAGATTATCATAACATTGAATGGACATCAGGCTGAAGATAGGTTGGTGGAAAGAAATAATATTTCTCAACCCTTGTGACATTGTCAAAGGCACTTCTATGTCTGGGCAGTAGGCTGGCTATAAAACATGGGATCTATCTGGGGGCTAAAGAGATAGTTGGGTAGCAGATAAGCCCAAGGTAAGGTAAAAACATTGACAGAGCTTTACTTTCCCTTGTTTCTATTTTAATTTCCTCTGTAAACTCCTAACCTCCAATTATATTAAACACTCTAGCCTAGATTCAGTTGAACTTTGGCTATTGAATGGTAGTGAATGGTGGTATCCACTCAGGACAAAGCAACTTAGTTAGTTAGGAGCAGTAGGGGCACCTTCCAATGTGCCCAGAGAAGTTCTGAGTTCAGAGGAAACTGGCTGGATAGAGCTGCTGCTAATTCTTCTGGCACCCTTGTAAAAATTAAAAAGTACCCATTCTTCGGTACCCCTTACTTACTTCTGCCAGGAAATTGGTCTAATATACTTAAGTTACTATTTTGTTAAATTAATATTTGTTAGGTCGAGCACAAGGTGCCAGATGGTGATCTGCAGTTCAACAACAGACCACAAGAGAAAATGAAATAGAGACATTTATTATTCACAACCCTGGAGGAAGTATCTGGTATTTCCAACACTGTCATTACAACAACTGTCTCCATGCTAGTGAAAAATGGAAACCGGCAATCATTTTTGAGCTTTCTATGGATTCTGTAAGCTACTGAATTTCTTTCCAATAAATCAGCTTTCAGCAAAAATAGAGTGGAATTTTCTTGCTTGTATCTGAAACCCCTGATCTTCATTATAGCCAATTATCCTTTGGTTTACAAAATGCAGTACTCTTTACATGCTCTGGATGAAGGGTATGTGTGAGCACATACATACATGTGGGACTTGGGATAGGCAAATATAATTTTTATGGCTTTAGAACATATTACCAATGGAATATTTTGATTTTTTTTTCAAATTTTAAGACACTATACTACAAGGTATGAAGAAAAGAACTAGCATTTTCTGGGGGTCACTGAATAAACCATGTGCTTTATGTATGTTATTTTATTTAAGCTCTAGAATAACTTTTGTCATAGGCATCAAATAGAGACACTACAGAAAGTTTCAACATAGTCAGAACTGTTTAGATATCCTTTAATTACCATTTCTTAGAAACTCAAACCTCTGCTTTATGTAACACTCTCTCCCTTCAATATCTTTATGCCTGTTTTTGTTATCTTTGAATTTTTCACTGTGTTTAATACTTGTCACATAGTAGACCCTCAAAAATGTTTAGCAAATGGCATTAGAGTCATATACCATATGCTACCCCAAACTGCTTTTTACAGGGTAAATAAAAAGCTACTTTGTATTCACTTTAAATATTGTAGCAATGGATTTTCATTTTCTTACAGACCATGTACAGCATAGCAAGCTTGATGTCTCATCAAGCTTGTTAAAAGAAGAATTTACCTGTCTGTATATGTCTGTGCATGTATAGGTCTTTTGTTTTGGAAAATGACAGTGACTGTGATTACTATCTGCAAATCATTTAAATGACTGCTGTATAATTAACAATCATTTCTACATCGTACACACAAAGATTCCCGTTTGATTTTAACCCATTGTTGCTATTTGTGTGCTGTTAACTTTTCTCATTGTAGTTTGCAACACACCACTTAGATTTATGTTCAGGCAGATTATTTTATGAGACAACTGGGAATCCCTTACTTCCTAATGTTGCTGCACTCCTTCATTTAATAACTATTTATAAAGCACCTGCTGTGTGCCAGGTGCTGTGGGAGCTTTGGTGCTATTTGGACTTCAGTGAATTGTAAGCATTGCCTTGATCTTTCAGGTGGTCCCTTTGTTTTTAGATTAGTAACATGAAAATCTAAGTTGTATAACAAAGAACCCAACAAACCAGTGGATTAAGAAATGTAATTCCTCTCATGTAGTGGTCCAGGATGTGTAGCTTCTCTCTTGCTTCTGCTGTAGGTTGGTACCCTTATGTCAAGGGTAAAAGGTGGGTCACAAGTACTTCTCTGTTTCAGTTCACAGAAAGGAAAAGTAGGATGGAAGCTGCATGTACATTTTTTTAAAGCCCAAGCCTAGAGTGACACACAACACTTCTGTTCACACTCCATTGCTCCACCTAGATGTAAAGGGGCCTGGGGCCTCGCAGTCCCTAGCTAAGTGCCTACGTGTGCAGGTCCTTCTACATTTGCACACAAGAAGGGAAGATGGAAATTGTCTTTCACAGCCTCAGGACACTCAGGACTCCTTAGCACTTTGTCTTTTGAGCAGTTTAAATCATTGCCTTTTTTTCAATCATCACCTTAAAGCCATTCTGAAGCCTCACTTTTTTTCCCCTATTTTTTTAAATTAAAGTATAATTGACATACACTATCCTATTAGCTTCGGGTATACATTGTAGCGATTCAATATTTTTTTTAAGTTTTTTATTTGGAGAGAGAGAAAGAGTGCAAGTGGAGAAGGGGCAGAGAGAGAGAGGGAGAGCGAGAAAATCCCAAGCCAGCTCTGTGCCATCAGCATAGAGCCTGATGCGGGACTCGAACTCACGAACTCCGAGATCGTGACCTGAGCTGGAATCAAGAGTTGGATACTTAACTGGCTGAACCACCCAGGGACCCAAATATTTTTATGTAATATAAAATGACCCCCACAATAAGTCTGGTTACCATCTGTCACAAAGTTACTATAGTATTATTGACTATATTCCTATGCTGTACATTACATCTCCATGACTAATTTAGACTTCTTAATCCCCTTTACCTATTTGGCCTGTCCCCCAACTCCTCCCCACTCCTCCCCACTCATAAACAACAGTTTCCTGTAACTATGAATCTGTTTCTGTTTTTTTGTTGGTTCATTTGTTTTATTTTTTAGATTTCACATATAAGTGAAATCATACAGTATTTGTCTTTTTTATGTCTGACTTATTTCACTTAGCATAATATCCTCTAGGTTCATCCATGTTGCCACAAATGGCAAGATATCATTATTTGCTATGGCTGAGTAATATTCCATTGTGTATATATACAAAACATTTTCTTTATCCATCCGTCCATTGATGGACACATAGGTTGTTTCCATATCTTGGCTGTTGTAAATAATGTTGCAAATGAACATAAGGGTACATATATCTCTTTGAATTGGTGTTTTTGTTTTTGTTTTGCTTTTTGGATAAATACTCAGAAGTGGAATTTCTGGTAGTTTTATTTTTAATTTTTTGGGGGAACTCCATACTATTTTTCATAGTGGCTCTTCCAATGAACATTCCCACCAACAGTGCAGAAAAGTTTCCTTTCTCTACATCCTTACAACACCTGTTATTTCTTGTCTTTTTTTTTTATTATTATAGACAGTCTGAGATATGTAAGGTGCTATCTCATTGTGGTTTTGATTGGCATTTCCCTGATGATTAGTGATGTTGAGCATATTTCCATATATATGTTGGCTATCTGTATGTCTTCTTTGGAGAAATATCTGTTCAGATCCTTTGCTGTGTGAGGTGCTTATGTTTTGCATTTTGTGTTTATTTTCTGATTATGTAGCCAGGGCTCTTCCTTCCCTTGCATTGAATTAAGATAAGGGAGCTATACTGGAGCCTGGAAAACAGAAGTTGACTGATGCTCTTGCTTTCAAAAACATGAGTTAATTGAATGGAATGTATTAGGTCAGTCTTTCTCAAAATTAGCCTTGCATCAGAGTCACATGGAGGGTTTGTTAAAACAAACCCTGCTGGGTCCCTAACTCAGAGATTCAGTTCAGTAGGTAGGGCCTGATAATCTGCATTTATCAGGACTGAACTCCTCGCTGCTTCTCACCCTTCCAAGTGTTTTCCTCTGTGGAAGGCCCCCAGGGCCTTCCTGTAACCCTCATGAGCAAGCCTAATAATCCTGAAGTTCAATTTCCCAATAGCTCTGGACAATCAAGACATAGACTGAGATTGAATTTGATTTGAGTAAGGAAACATGACATTCTTGCACATCTGGATCTGTAGGGTAAAATTATTATAAGCTTCATTGACTAGGTTGCTAGTCAGGAATTTGCTTAAAGCACTAACCCTTCTCTTTATACCTGTAAATCTTTCTAAGGCCACAGGGAGAGTACCTCAAAAGATTACTTACATGCCCTGTGATTTAGATCTGAAAGAGGACTGGGGCAAGAGGAATACTTCCTGAGCCTGTAACCGTGATCCTGACCCTCTGCCCATCCAGCCAGCACAGGTATTCTGAGATTATAAGGGAGGTGACCTGGTACCCTGGTTCAGCAGCCCTTCATTTGCTCTAGACCTGAGGGCTACACTCTCTGCCATACATCTATAAATACTTTTACATTTAAGCAACAGGTAGAAACCTTTTGCAAAAATTATAATCATTTCCCAATTCTCTGAAATAAAAGGCCGTTTTATATATGCCAAGATGTTTAAAACAGGGTTCTAAGTCAGAAATGTGTACTATCCCAATATTGTAAGCAAAGACACTTTTCCATTTGCCATGTACTTACCCAAATAAAGTGTTTTCTGGGATAAAGTTTCTTCTGGGAAACATGTATCAGGGAAATCTCCAAAATATCTGGAATGTATCATCTAATGCTTTTTTCTGTCCTTTCAAAATTACCATTCACTTTGGCTTTGGCCTATTCTTTATTGACTGAAGTTCTAAGGATAGCCAAGGATAATGTCTGTTTTCTGAATTATTTTTTGGCCATTTCGCAAAAACATGGAAAGAGATGGTCACTATATTTAAAGGAGCTGACAATGGAAAGAGGGTGATGTAAATAAGGTTTCAGTATTCATCAGGTACTGACAGTGACACATGCTACTAGAAAAAAAAGTGGAAAATGTCTCTATTATAAAAGCCTAGTGTTCATACTGCATCATGCATTAATTCATATATGCTGTGTACAGAGCCCACAACTATTTGACATAGAACTTTCCAAGTTTAGTATGAGACTAAACTTTACATTATTTGTATAGAGGCTGCAAATCCTTACTTTCCATATGTAGATGAACTCTTTCAGGTGGCATATTATATGGTTCTATTGGGTTTGGCGTAAATGGAACACAACATGCAACAACCCTTCAAAAAGGCAACGCTGAATCATTATTTATCTACTCTTATAGTTTAGACCCAATACATTTTTGTAGCTATAAAAATAATCAAACTGCATACTCTGCTATGGAGACTGGTATGGGGACTGGTATTACTTCACAGTTCTAAATTCAGAATAAATTAGTAAAAATAGCAGCTTCTCCAGTAAAAGCATCATGGGATCCAAAATTTTCAGCAACAAGAGAACTGCAGTGTATAATGGGGCACTTATAAGTCAGCTGAGGGTTCTGTCTTTTTTGGTTAAAATATAGGGAGTTCTTATATGTGTCATTTGGTTAAGATATAAGGAGTTCTTAGATATTATGCTAGGAGATGTATATATATTTCTCATTTAATCCCTCCAGTAATTATGTGAGGCTAGTACTTGTTTTAGCTCAGGCTGCCATAAGAAAATACAATAGATTGGGTGGCTCAAATAATAAAAGTTTATTTCTCACAGTTCTAGAGCCTGTAAATCCAAGGTCAAGGTACCATAAGGGTTCGTACCTGATGAGAGCGCTCTTCTTGGGTATTAGACTACCATCTTCTCACTGTGTTCTTACATGAATTTTCGTTGGTGTTTTTGGATGGAGAGAGAGAGTGAATTCTTTTGGATGGAAATAGCAAGTTCTCTTGTGTCTCTTCTTATAAGGGCACTAATCCCAACACCCTTATGACTTCATCTAAACCTAATTATCTCCCAAAGACCTCATCTCCAAATAACATTGGACATTAATTGAACATTAAGACATCAACATACGAATTTTGAAGGATGCAGTTCAATTCATAACAGTACTACTATTATATCCATTTTATAGAGAAATTGAAGCTCTGAGAAGTTAAGCTAATCAGTGGGGAAGCCAGGAATTATACCCTTTCTAATCCCTTAGAGGCCATACTACTTTTATGGAGCCATCCTTGTGATAATGTCACTGGCTGATGTCAGTATCACTTAATTCCCCAGGCCTTAGTAGCTTGTGTCTACAAATGGAGTCACAGTTCCAACTGGACATCTCTTTTCCTCATCATTTAGGCCCTCATCCCTTATAAAGTGTAGCCCTCCAGTCCTTCTGGGAGAAGGTAGGCAGATATCTCCTATGGGCATCAATGATTCAGCTTCCATAACATATTTCTCCTCAGGCACCTGCCCTCTCCATCCCCGGTCCCAATGCCTCACCCTAGACTGAGACTCTGGAAACTTCAAGCTTTATGACTTCCTACAGGAAATATTTATTGAATGTTTTCTGTGTTTGAGATAGACTATAAACAAGTGAAAAATAAAATATACACAGGATTCCAAATTATGCTGCATGTGTCCATGTGTGTTGCAGAGGGCAAAAGACATCTTTCTTCCCCTTTTATGAGTGTATTAAGAAAAAACATCCAAAACTTAGAAAAAAGTAAAATATAACCATGTGCTCTTTTAAAATCATACTAACTAGTGGTTCTTAACCAGGGGCAATTTTGACCCCTAGTGGTTGTTATTTTAAATCTGGAAACAATTTTAAGTGTTAAGATTGGGAGGTAAGGTGCTACTGGTGTCCAGTGAATAGAGGCAGAGGTGCTACAGGACATCATACAACCCATAGGACAACCTCCAGCAATGGTGATCTAAATTATCCAGCCCAGAGTGTCAAGAGTAGTGAGGTCAAGAAACCTATACTAGAGCATTGTCTTCCAAACCTGATTAAGAGTCAGCTGATGCTCTAGCAGACTGCAGGTTTGACTTTCTACTTACTATTGATTATTTTTCCACGATGTAAAGTTGTATGTCAACTTCTAGAAGATTGATAAGCTGCCAATGATTTCTATCTAGTACAAAAGTTTTATCGTTCTACTAATGGTAGTCATTGACCAGTTTTTTTAAATCTAACTTTGCAATTCTATTCCAGAATTCTTTTCTTCTCTGAATTTATATATAGTTGATGCTCAGTGTTTGTGGCAGTTACATTCTATAAAGTCACTGTGAACACTGAATTAGTGAATAATGAACCATTAGGTTTCTGCTCGGTAAAGTTGGATGTTACCTTCTAGAAAATTGATAAGCTACACAAGATTTCTGTCTAGTACAAAATTTTTGCTGAGGAAAGACATGGTTAGATTCCTTCAAGCTTCTCATCACATTTTCATCAATTAATCAACACATAACCTTGATTTTTATGTGTTTCTTTTAAAGACACCTTATTTACTATATATTGTTGATTCATTAATGTTGAACTCCCAGCCAACTGCACTATAACTCATGTCTGAAAGAAGCTTATCTAATACACATATTTTCTCTGTAAGGCATATCACAACTTTCTTGAGCTTAAAAACAATAGATGGCATCCCAACACTTTGTGTGGGAGTTATTTTGAACAGTAGATTCACCAAGAAAAATACAAAAATTTTGTAAAATGTGGCAATAAATAGACGTCAAAAAGGATACTCATTTACAGCATGAGAGCTGAAGTAAGAAGGCAGAGCTCCTTCCTCTTTGCTGGCAGGTGGCAACTTAGATGTTGGGAAATTCAATTTTCTTACTTCTCTGCACCACACCTCTGCACAAAGCCTTCGTGAATGAGTGCAAAAGTGCCACGAGTATTGATTTGGGGTTACAATTAAATCTTAGTGAGTAGACAAGTTTACAAATACAAATCTGTGAATAATTGTTTCTTATATTCTTTTTTAAACCAGACTCTGTTAGTTCTTTCATTACTGAATTAAATAAATATTTGATACGTGCTCACTATATTTGTGTGAAAGTTATGTTTTTAACTTTTTGAAAATTAAAATAGTTCAATACTTTTTGAATGTCAAAATTTGTTATGTAGGTAGACAAATGCTTGATGTCTTAAAGGTGTTTTTAGGGCAGTAGTTCTCCCAGGTTTATTTTAGGGACATGAGTCCCAGCACAGTAGGGACTAGACCCAGAGACGAATGTACATATCAGACAATTTACTATGTTCTCTCCCTTCAGATGTTTCTGGGCTAAGCCCCCTGTGCTTGGCACCTATTTCCCTCAGGATGAATTTTCCCTTAGGAGGTTCTTGGGAAGACAAGCTGCTACTGAGCTCACTGCACAATTCCTAGAAATGTCAGACATGTCTGAATCCCAGGCTAAACTCAAACTGGGACTTCTAGAGACTGGTGAGAAGCCGGTCTTCGGAGTCACGGCAAGAGTAAAGTCAAGGAGGCTGAGGTCAGAAAAGGTTCAACAAGATCAAACAAACAAACAAAAATTGCGAGGGGAAAACTTCCCTCCCCAGAGTGAATCTTCTGGGAACTAAGGAAATTCTCTTTTATCAGAGAACTTTCTGGAACCTAAAGAAATAAGTCCCATAGCCTGTAGCAAACTAAATGTATAGATAGCATCTTTAGCATACAATTAAGAGTTTATCAGAAAATTAACATGTAAGGAATCCTTGCAAGTAGGAGGTGCTACATTACATTATACTGCTAAGAGGAAGACTGATGTCTTAAAACCAAAAGTAACTTCATGTTCCCTACATACCTAGGATCCATGTGAATTGCAGTTTTTGATACCATCATATACTTTATACTTGGGAGTTTTTTGGTTTTTTTTTTTTAAGTTTATTTATTTATTTTGAGGCAGGGAGAGAGAGAGAGAATCCCAGGCAGGCTCTCCACTGGCAGCACAGAGCCAGACACGGGGCTCACACTCATGAACCATGAGATCATGACCTGAGCTGAAAGCAAGAGTGGGACACTCAACTGACTAAGTCACCCAGGTGCCCCCTGGGGAGTTTTAAAATTACATACAAATAGTATTTGTAGTATTTTCTTTTCCTTTCCTTTCCTTTCCTCTTTCTTACCTTTCAACAACCTGGATTGTCCTTAGGTCCTTGTGAAGATTGCAGGGGTGCTATTCTCATCATCTGGAACTGTGGTTCTCAATCTGGAGACATTTTTGTTAAGGGTGGATGGGAAGTGGTCCAAAATATCAATAGTGCCAGGGTTTTCAAACTGGTCTACCTAGGGGTGAGCAAACTGTTTCTGCAAAGGAATGGATAGTAAGCATTTAGGTCATACTCCTTTGCAACAACTCTACTCAGGTTGTAATGTGAAACTAGCTGTGGACAATGTGTCAACAAATGAGCATGTATGTGTTTCAATAAAATTTTCTTGATGGACCCTGTTAAATTAATTAAACCAGGAGGCCATTAGGTTGAGGTAGCTCTGTTGCAATGGTGGACTACATTAGCAAACTAAAATCCTAGCCTATAAATGACTCAGATTTATGAAAATGAAACCTAAGGACAACCAATCACAAATAGCCAACTAGGCTTTAAGTTATAGCCAATTAATAATTTCCTTACTTTGCTTCCCCCTTTTCTGTGTGAAAGTCTCTCCCTGAGCTCCTTGTCAGTGGAGCTCTGCCATCACTTCCAATTTGGTGATGCTCCATTGCAGTAGATTTATGCTCAAATAAATTAAAAAACATTTCTAATATGCCTCAGTTTACCTTTTAGCAGCATTGAAATTTAACCTTCATGTAATTTCAATATATTACAAAATATATTCATTTGATGTTTTTCAAAAATTAAAAAGAAAAAAGAAAAGTCATTACTTAGCCTGCAGCTCATATAATAGAGGTTGTGGGCATGATTTGGCGCATGCTCGCAGTGAACAGAAAGCTTTTTGCTTCCATCTGTTTCAGAAGAAGCACGGTATTTTCATTTAGCAAAAGCATTTATTCTTTTTTTTTAAACTTACAACATTTTAAAGTATGATTTGTATTGGATAATACCAGTGATTCAGCTAAGAAGAGCTGTGGATGAAGAATAGTCCTTTTTATGTAAGCGATCATGTTATGTTCTGGTCATTAAGAACTGAATATTTAATAGGCTCGTGGACTGAGGAAAATTATTCTTTTTCTCAAGTGTTTATGATTTGCTTATTTAATCTTTGTCCCTCTTTTCAGGCTTCTTGGCTTTTTTTGGCTTAGTACTAGATTTTCAGAGTAAAGCAGACCCAATTTTCTGTGGGGCTGATATTTCACCAGTGGTGAGTTGTTTCAGATTCTGGGTCATTTACATTTCAAGCCTGCAATTTGATCTGATTATCACTGGCTGAAAAGAAACACTAAGAGCTTTATTATGTGGATTGAACTGGATAACCCATCCTAAGGGCTGCAGTAAAATTGGAAGAAATTGGGAGTCTGGAGGATAGTTGCTTTCCATTTATTTCTTAGCAGTGGAATATCATGGAAGAGTTTCACAAACACTATTTTCCAAAGAACAACTGAAAGAAGCTTGAAATTTCTGCTCAAGAACTAAGGAAGACTACCCTTTACCAGGGTGAAAGGAAGGAAGAATGGAGAACAAAAACGGTTATTATTCGAAAAGCTGAGACATGCTTAAAAAGAAGGAAAGTAACAGTATTGTGCTCCCAATACTTTCTCCTTTCCTAAGTGATATAAAGGGTACCTGTAAAAACTTCTAGAACTGATAAGGGAGTTTGCTATAGTGCCCAGAATACAGTATAAAGTATACAAAAATCAGTAGTTTCTCTAAATTTTAGAAGACATGGTAAGGGAAACACAGTATCCCATTCTCAATGTCAGCCAAAGACATAAAATAGAATAAGAATTGAGCCTATTAAGAAATGTACAAAACATACATGGTGAAAATTACATTTACTGACAAGTACAAATAAAATAAATGAATAAACGGAGAGAAATTGTATTAGGGTTCTATCAGTGAAGCAAAACCATTATGAGTGATGGAGAGTAAGGGATTTATTAAAGAATTAGACCTTACAACTGTGGGAACAAGTTGAGAAATCAATGTAAGGCAGTTGTTTGTGGGTTTTTTTATGTTTTTCTTTCTTTCTTTCTTTCTTTCTTTCTTTCTTTCTTTCTTTCTTTCCTTCCTTCCTTCCTTCCTTCCTTCCTTCCTTCCTTCCTTCCTCCTTCCTTCCTTTTTTTTATTTTGAGAGGGAGAGAGAGACAGAGACAGAGTGTGAGTGAGGGAGGGTCAGAGAGAAAGGGAGACAGAATGTGAAGCAGGCTTCAGGCTCTGAGCTGTCAGCAAAGAGCCCGACATGGGGCTTGAACCCACAAACCATGAGATCATGACCTGAGCTGAAGCTAGATGTTTAACTGACTGAGCCACCCAGGTGCCCCTATTTTTTTATTATTATTATTTTTTTTAAGGCAGTTGTTTTTGCATCTAGTGCTGGCCTTGTATCAACGGAGTTGGCAAATGGGAAAAAAAGACGGTCTTAAGTGGGGGAGAGCAGGGAAAGACTGGAAATTGTGTTTTTATTTCATCACCTCCAACTCCAATGATGCAGGTCTCTTGCAGGACAAGCTGACACCCTTACCCAGTGTGAGCCTGGAGCATAAATTTGACTCAGATTTAGAGAGCTGAAGAAGGAAGTCTGACATTAACTGGAGGAGCTGTAGGCCCAATTAGTCCTTCATTTCCTCCCTTAACTCTTGTCTACATTTCTTCTGTGGCCAACCCTAACCGGAACCACATAGGAGAGGAAAGTGTAAAGAGCATAGTTCCAGATTTGCTATGTTCACCCTGTATAAAGCAACCATACATACCATGTCTCTCGATAATAATAATAGTATAATAGCAAACACATAGCATGTGCTACATGTTAGACACCTTTCTAAGTATTTTTCATTTGTTAACTCATTCTACACCTCACTACAACTATCTGAAGTAAATATGATTATTAGCCTCATTTTATAAATGAGGAAACTTGCCCATGACCACAGAGCTCACAAGTGGCAAAGTCATCATTCAAACACAGACGGTCTAGAAAGACTACACTTTTTAAAATGTTAAGGCTTGCCAGATTAATATATTTTATTATAATCTAAATTAAAATCCTGATGTGCTGAGTATTGAGAATTTGTGAGATTTTTCTCAAAGTGTATCTTGAAAAGTGAATGACTACATACTGTAAAGCTCTAATAACTGAAATATAGAAATTGTATTTTATAATATGTAAATATGGAAATACCATATTTTTATAAGAACCAACAAAGAATCAAAGATAGCCTTAAACAGAGTTTAACATATAAACCTAGTGAAAAAGAGATAGAACTTGACAAATGTACCCTTGGAAAACTGGCTTCTGGGTAAGAATCCAGTGATACCCTCATCTCCCTTCATGACACTGTGACTGACATTGAAAGAGGGGAGGCAACATCAGTTAGTTTCATACTTTCTCACTGCCATCCTTGTGAGTCTGCCACATCAGCATCTTTCTTCCCTTGTACCTGGGTACTGCCGTGCGCACATAGGTCCCATCATTTATCCAACCCTTTTAGGTATTAAGTCTCTCAAGTTACATTCAGTCATAAAAGTAGGAGTGGTGAGGAGCAGAAAGTTCTGACAGCTAGTAAGGTACTCTGAGCCTGCTCTCCCTGACTGTCACAGATGTTTAAAACTGACTCTTTATCATGCAGGGGTTTTCTGGGGGGACTACTGGAAGAGTCCCCTGCTAGCCCCTTCTGCAGAGCTTTTCATGGGCTAATTCTTGCCTCTGTGCCCACTGAGCCTCTATCTCCCTTTTTTCATGACTTTTTGGTTAAGGTGTAGGATGACCAATTACCCTGATTTACCTGAGATGGAAGAGTTTCCCAGGATGTGAGACTTTTAGCACTAACACTGGGACAGTCCTAGACAAATCAGAGGGTTAGTCACTGTAGAAGTTTCCTATTAAATAATACCTCTGCACCACCATGCTTGTTCACATCTGCCTCCAGAGAAATAAGCACTTTGACCCACTATCACTACCTAAATGCAGCCTTCTGCTGCCATGGGTCACTTTGGCTAATATGTCCCTGGAGACTGGCAAGTGGCTTGAGTCACTCTAGTCCCGTGAGTCCCCAAATGCCAGGGAACCACATACCATGCTCCAAGGATGGCCTCCTAGAAGCCCCCAACTGGGCTTGAGATGAAGAGGAAAAGTTTCTAATTGTCCTCTCAGGGTAGGTATGAAACCTACACCAAGTATTCTCTCTAAAAAGCCACCCTCCGGGCGCCTGGGTGGCTCAGTCGGTTGAGCGACCGACTTCGGCTCAGGTCATGATCTCACGGTTTGTGAGTTTGAGCCCCGTGTCGGGCTCTGTGCTGACAGCTCAGAGTCTGGACCCTGCTTCTGATTCTGTGTCTCCCTCTCTCTCTGCCCCTCTGCCACTCATGCTCTGTCTCTCTCTGTCTCAAAAATAAATAAACATTAAAAAAATTAAGAAAATAGGGGCGCCTGGGTGGCGCAGTCGGTTGAGCGTCCGACTTCAGCCAGGTCACGATCTCGCGGTCCGTGAGTTCGAGCCCCGCGTCGGGCTCTGGGCTGATGGCTCGGAGCCTGGAGCCTGTTTCCGATTCTGTGTCTCCCTCTCTCTCTGCCCCTCCCCCATTCATGCTCTGTCTCTCTCTGTCCCAAAAATAAATAAACGTTGAAAAAAAATTAAAAAAAAAAATTAAGAAAATAAAATTAAAAATAAAATAAAATAAAATAAAAAGCCACCCTCCTTTGGCTTTTTCATTGTCAGTCCTTTTAGGCTGTTTTCTATGGTTTGGCTAAGGGTCACGCTCTGATGTTTGTTACTCATTTGCTAGTGATGTTGAGACATTTGGGAATGTGGGAGCACCTGCCACCCATTTGTTTTGTCACAACCTTTTTAGGCCTCCGACAAAAATGTGACAGAAAGAATTAGAGTTTAATATCATGTTTCAAAAACCCATTAACCACAAAAAATAAATTTCAGGGTAAGAGAGGATGAAAAGAACTGATTTGATACATAGAAATGTTAAATCAAAAATCATATGTCAAAAAGCATATACAAATTTAAAAGTTAAATGATAACCAGCAATATATTTTCAACAAAATAACAAATAAAAGGCAGATTACCATAATTATGTAAAAAAATCTTTTATAAATAATCATCTAGATTCCATATTTCACCACCTGCACCCTACCTCCCTGTCCTAGCCCTCTTACCAATTTCCTGGCCTGGAAGAATAGGAATTTAGGGTAATGGATGCCTCTCATACCTCCTTATGTTCTTTTCACCACCAACAGTCAGAATGATCCTTTAAACATGTAAACAAGATCATGTCATTGCTCTATCTGAACTTTCTTTATGGCTTTCCGTTACATATAAAATTTAATTCAAAGTCCTTACATACTGTGGCACAGAAGGTGCTAGGCCATCGGGTGCTGGCTGCATTTCTGACCTTATTTACAACCTAACCCTTTGTGAGAGCAGGGATTTTGTTTATGGCTATCACTCAGCACTTAGAACTATATTTAGCAGAGGGCAGGCATTCACTAAATTTTTGTTGAATAAATGAGTTAATGGATGGATGACTAGAAGAAAAACACTAGTGAAATATAGAGTTTATTTAAACAAAGGATTCATCACTGACTAGTTGATAAGGGCACTCTCATATACTGCTTAAAGAAATATAAATTTAGACATTTTTGGGAAAAAATTTGGAAATAAGAATGTAAAGTATATGAAGTTGATATCATTTTATGGATTTAGTGGTTTCTCTTCTAGAAATCCAGAATATGACCTACCAATTAATTTAGGTAAAAGGATTTCAATATAGTATTATTAATCATAATGAAAAATTGGAAACAATTTAAATGTCACACAATAAAGGAAAAATTTAACACATTTTTATTTACTCACATGATGGAATATTATATAGATATTAAAATGATTTCCAAACAAATTTTACTTCTGGGTAATTCCAGGAAAATGTACACGATATAATGCTCAGTAAAAAAAAAACAAATACAAAATTTTAGATATCATATAACTGTAATTTTAAAAATTTATTCATAAATGAAAAATTGGAGAAAATTCTTACAGTGTTCACTATAGTTCATTCTGGTTTGTGTAATAACTAGTGATTGAAATTTTCTTCTTTATACTTTGTTTAAATTTCAAATTTTATTATGTTTAGAATCAAGTATATAAAATTTATGTTAAAAATTATTCAATTGCCAGAGAAACTACTGATCAATGAATGCTGGCAGTCCTTAGCACTTCCATAGACAGGTGTAGGCCGGTATGAACATGAATCAAATGAGCATGAATCAAATGTGCATGAAATTAAATTAACTTCCTTAAAAACAAGGCCAGAGAACCATATGACAGAATTTAATGTACTCTTATAAAATGTGCATGAAAAGGAACTGCCTTTATTTTTTTTATATCTGTTCCCGTATTCCTGTACCTTCTTACAAGCCTCTTGACCACAGAAAATATTTGAGGGCACCTGGGTGGTTCAGTAAGTTGAACATCTGACTTTGGCTAGGGTCATGATCTTGTAGTTTGTGAGTTCAGGCCCCACATCGGATTGGTTGCTGTCAGTGCAGAGCCTGCTTCAGATCCTCTGTCCCCTCTCTCTGCCCCTCCCCTGCTTGCACTCTCTTAAAAATAAATAAATGTTTAAAAAAAATATTTGATTTGTTGAGTGAATTGTTTCCATCTCATCCAGTTTAAAATAGTGTATTGTGAGTAACTAGTCTGTGTTATTCCATCTTTTCCTTATCTGATTGATGTAAATCTGGGGGCATGGTTCATGAGTTGTTGACCCTGGTTACAGTATCTCACTTTATTTTGCCACTTGCCACATCTGCCACAATGTCTTTTGCCTCTTAATGACTAGGGTCTTGCTCTGTCAACCATAGGAGCGAAGCTGGTCTCACTTGGTGTTAGGAGCAGTGTTTGCAACGGATGTTGATGACAACAAGCCTTTATTGAGCACATACCATGTGAAAGGGCATTGTTCGATGAACTTGAAGTGTATTAGCAT
Source organism: Lynx canadensis (assembly GCF_007474595.2). Classification (NCBI taxonomy): domain Eukaryota; kingdom Metazoa; phylum Chordata; class Mammalia; order Carnivora; family Felidae; genus Lynx; species Lynx canadensis. The sequence continues at coordinate 39,021,481 of NC_044311.2, read as the reverse complement.
GTGTAATTCCCATCTCAGCTCTGTGAGATGTATACAGATAAGGAAACTGAGGCTCAGAGAGACTGAATGCCTTGCCCAGAGCCTGTAAGGTCAAATTTAGCATGTTCATGAACCTTGCTACTGCCCTCAATTGTCAGCTCTTCTCACAATGTAGCCTTCTCAATTGACTGCAGGTCTTCTTGGGACCCCTTCCTCAAGGTTTCAAGAACACCTGACTGCTTTTCCAAAGGCTAGTGGAATGGTTGGGATCTATGAAGCTGTTCTGAGATGACTGTATCTTAATTCCCCAACTACTGCTCCCTTACCTTGCCCAGGCTGGACTGGAGGCAGGATTGGCAGGCTGGAAGTTTCTCACAGGGAAAGAAGATAATTTGTCCCACTGACTTCAATTTTCCAGAGTCTGCTCTTCTGCAGACTTCAGGAGACTTGCTTTATTACTAGTTCTCTTCCTCTAGACTCTGGATGAGATTTTTCCTTCTGAACTTTGTCCTTTCCCCTCCTTATCTGATCTTCAAGCTTTAGATCTTGATGTGTGAAAACTCAGTTATGGGATATTTAAGAAAACCATTGAAAAGTTAGGTTATCAGGAGAAAAAAAGAGTCTCACTAGAAAAGTTCAAACAAGTTTTCTTTAGATATTACTTCAGTTTGTTGCTTTCATCAATTGGTCTTTATAGTGAAAAGCTAAAAAGGGGCGGGCGGGGGGGGAACCCACCTGCATTGCACAGAAAAGATATTGGGTGGTATTTGAAAACATTACTCTTCTCCTTATACTCATTAACCCTGACAGATCCATGCTAGCCTGGCCATCCCCACCTTCCTGTCTTAGTGGTCCTGCCTCCATCCTTCTGCCAACCCACATGCAAGAGCTATTAGTATCTAAGTTCAGCTGTTCACATCCACATTTGGAAAACTCTTGGGCTTCAAAGGACCCTTACTTAAATGTCACGGTTGTGAAAGTCAAACCTTAAACTTTGAAACTGACATCTTAGCTACAATTAGCTTGTGTGTGTGACAAGTGAGAGTGGGAAAAAGGACTCAGAGAGGAAGCCCACAGACAGCATCAGCATTTTGCCCAGGCTACCCTCTTCTTTCTATTATGACTGTTCTCATTGCACAAAGGGAATGTTTAGTTTGTCTATTGGAGTCACAAGGCTAATGATAACGAGTCTTAGTTGGTATCTTTCATTTTGTCCACACATCTAGATTCCAGGTGATGTTTACCTCATGCAGGGGAAATAATCAACACTCCCTTTTTATATCAAAACATTCGGACTCACATTATCACTCTGTTCTACTTCCAAAACTCAAGGCTGCTATTTCTACTTTGAGATTAAGGTATATACAGTAAGTTTGGTTCACACCCCCCACCACCTATTGGACTGGAGAGATTATAAGACACAACGAATGTAGACTACCAGTTCGAGGTTTATCTGGGTCCCTACTCCCTTGTAAGACTCCCCAAGAGTATGGCAAAGCAAGGAAGGAGGGAATCCAGTTATTCATCTGCGTTACTTATAAGGTATCTGGGAAAGGCTTGAGGTAATGGAAAAATGCTCTTTTGTCCTCTTTGTATTTGCCATGATGTCCACTTCCTTTTCTCTCCTACTAACCTCGATACCATGGAAAATCCAAAGTTTGGCATGTCCAGACCAGTTGCATCACAGCCTGGTGAGGAGACTGCCTTATCAGCCCTTCCATTTCGGTGGACTGTCAACGTACCCTTCTCCTCCCATGTTAACTGCCACAAAGCACCCCTAAACTGCAGCTGAACAGGATCCTCATCCTCAGTTACATTTTTAGCTGATAATAAGAAACCCAGAGAATCCTATTCTATAACTAAATGTATATTTTCCAGCTTGGAAATGCAATTAGGTGAGTAAAAAGGAACAAACAAGCAAACAAAACCCACAGATTGTGCTTATAGTGGAAGAAAAATAAACAGAAGAACCACTTTTCACTCAGGTATTGTTACCATGATAATTTTAATCAAAACAATCTTGCCTGAAAATTTAGTTAACAGTCCACACTCCTGTGAAATTCATTTCTTTCTTGTTTTAAAAGGCTCAACTAAGGGGAGGAACGACCTTTCAGGAAATCTTGTCCTTCCCTAGAGACAAAGTTCTAGAAGTTGGAAGTTCACCTAAGTTAGTATTTAATGGTCTTCTCCCTTCTTCCTCCCTTGGATATTGTCATGTACTTGATTCCTTAAGTTACTGAAAATAAAGAAAGTTACCCTGTTTGCTCAGAGATACTTTAAGATGGTCATGATCTCACGGTTGTGGGATGGAGCCCCATGTCAGCCTCTGTGCTGAGTGTGGAGTCGGCTTGGGATTCTCTCTCTGCCTGTCTCTGCTCCTCTCCCACTCGTGCATGCATGTACTCTCTCTAACAATAAATAAATAAACATTTTAAAAAATATATGTAAGTCATGAAATTAAAAAAGAAAACCCTTTTTGAAAAGATAATTCTTCTCTGATATACATAGTTTTAAGATTCTCCCCGTCTTAGGTCCTATCTCTGTCCTGGCTTTAAACCTCTGCGTTGGCAGAGGCATTTAGACAATGGTTGCAGATATCTGCCAGGCTTGTTAAAATAGTCCTTCAGGAACAAAGGGTATGAAAAGACAGTTCAAAGAAAATCATACACAGATGCTCACCACCATTCATAGAGAGAAACACATATTACTCAGGTATACTATTTTTCACCCGATAGATTGACAAAGATCAGAAATTCTGATAATATCTTGTGTTAGGGAACATGTTGGAAACGAGTATTCAGAGTTAGTACTGGGATTTGGCAAATCTAACAAAATTTCCAAGGCTTATAATTGTTAACTCATAAGTCATATTTCCAGTAAATTTATCCTATAAATATACTCATATACATGCAAAGGGAGAGATATAGAAGGTTGTTTATTGCAGAGTTGTTTGTAAAAGCTTTATTGGAAACAACCTTAAATGTTTATTAATAAGTTACGGGTTACATAAATTATAGTACATCCTTATATTGGCATACTAAGTACCAAAGCTGAGAAAAAATATACATATACATAGTAATCTCTATAGCTGAAAGAATGAAGTGCTGAAAGGGGATACCATTTGCATGGAATAGTTGAAGGAGAGGTCTATGTATATTTTCTTACAGCAGCAAAAAATAACTCTTGAAAGACTTACAGGAAACTGATAACATGTCTTGCCCCTACAGAAGGAAACTGGAGGTCTGGGAGGTAGGGAGGGAGTGACAGTTTTCATTATATTTCTATCTATATACATACACACACAAATTATTTTTTGTGTACCCTACAAATATATAATCTATTTAAAACTTAAACACACTTGTTTGTAAGTAGAAAACACTTTTAAATAACTTTGTGCTGTTTCTACTCACAACACTTCTGATACCAAATGTGTGGTGTTTTCCCAATACCAACAAATTTTCCAACTCTTCAACCATCAACTGGGGGTGGGTGTTCTACAGTTCAATTCAATTCTGACACTAACTACCCAGAGTTAGCACAGACCCCATAGATTAAGGGCTTATTCCCACAAGACTGCCACCACTTCAGATACCAATTTCAACTCCCAGGCCTCCATAAATTGAGGATTCCCATGACTCCCTCCTCAGTTTTGATAATTTGCTAGAACATCTTACAGAACTCAGGAAAACACTTACTTAACAATTTCAGGTTCATTATAAAGGGTTCAACTCAGTAACAACCAAATGGAGGAGATGCATAGGTCAAGGTATGGGGAGGGAGGGTGTGTAGAGCTTTCATGTCCTCTCTGGGCCTGCCAGCCTCTCTGCACCTCATGGTGTTTATCAACCTGGAGGCTGATGAAACTCTACTGTTGTTCAGGGGTTAGAATGGAAGTTTCATTATGCAAGTATTACTGATTAAATCATTGGCCATTGGTGATTAACTCTATCACTGGCTCTTCTCCTGTAGGTCAGGGGGTGAGGTTCAAAGTTCCAACCCTCTATTCATGCCATGTTTTTTCTGGCAGCCAGCCCCCATCCTGAAGCTGCCTAGGGATCCTCAGCCAGCAGTCATCTCATTAGAATATAAGAGACACTGTCACTCCAGAGATTCCAAGGGTTTTAGGAGTTATGTGCCAGAAGTCAGGGACAAAGACTAACACACACACACACACACACACACACACACACACACTTGATTATATTATAAATACATAGATAATAAATAAATATCACAATAGCACTATATCACCTTACAGAGGATGTGGCAGATCATATTTTCCAAAGATATCCACATCAATGTAGTTACACACCACAAGCTCTTCTTACAATATGATGCTGACATTCCACATAAATCTGGGTGGGCCTGTGACTATGTGGAGGTGACCATTTTTTAATTTCATGGTTATATGAAAGCTGATATACTTGCCCCAACTCTCGTCCTCTCCAGGGATGCTTGCCTTTGGAATCTAGCTACCTTGTAAGGAAGTCAGGTAGCCCCTCTGACTGAAGAATTTCGTGAAGGTGTTCCCACCCCAGCTCCAAATGAGGTCCCCGTTGACAGCCAGTATCAGCTGCCAGGCTTGGGAGTGAATGAGCCAGGCTTCAGACTCCTGTAGTCCTCAACCTACAAGCCATCCTAGCTGGTGCTGACTGGAGCAGAGGCAAACTGCTGCCTCCCAGCTCTGCCCAAACTGCAGATTTATAAGCAAAATAAATGATAACGTTGTTTGGGGCCACAAAGTTTTGGGATGGTTTGTTGTTATATAGGAATGAATGAGTAAAATAGAGGGGAAATTATTGGAAGTTTTTGAGAAGACCTCTGGGGTACTGTCGTGAAATAAAGACAGGGGATGCAGCTTGATGTCAGTCAGGCACAGCTATAATCAGATTGATCACTTCCACAATTAACCCTCTCTGTATTAGTTTCCCCCTATCTGTTGGTCCTTGGTACTTCTCTTTTCCCATGTATCATTTTTTCAGGTCATCTGGCTTCATTTTCATGGTATGTGTTTCTAATTCCCAGTTCACAGCTTGGCCCCCTAAGAAGAATTAAGGCTCTTTTCTTAGTTACAGGTTTCAGTATCCTGTGAGAAACCTTAGACTAATCAAGTGTGCCTAAGGGGAGAGTCCTATAACATTTGGCCCCCCAAGCCTCCTCTGAAGAATTAAGGCCTTTTTTTCTGATATGAGAAAAGTGTAAAATGAGTGGTCCTCCCTTTTGATTTTGGGGGAACTCTTAGGAAAATGATAAATTTCTTTCAATGTGAGTTTAAATCTCAGAAAAAATCTCAAGCAAAATACAGATCTAATTTTATGATAGATACCAGTGGCAAATAGGATTAGCTGAACAGGAATGCTTATAACTGTACCATCTTGGATTATTTCTGTAAAAGTCATCAAAATTGATTGATCAGGGAACCAGCAGAATCCTAATGGTAAATCAAAAGGGAGATCATGAAGGGCAAATTCCTCCAGTATAGCTGTATATTAAACTAATTTTATGGAGCAGCGATACATTATAGTTATTTGGAACCTGGACTCTGGAGTCAGACTGCTCTGCTAAATGTGGCTCCACCACTGGTATCTCTACAATATTCAGGACTCTGTTCCTCAATTTCATCATCTGAACATTGGCTCTAATAACGTTTCCTACCATACAGAGTTATTGTGAGTTTTAATAAATTATATGTAAGCGTTAATAATACTGTCTGGCACAAAATAAGTCCTCAGTAAATAATGACTGTTGCTTTTTATATACCAGACAGCAGATCTGATATCCTGTGGAATTTATGCTAAATTAAGCCTTTGTCACTGGAACTTATGACCAAGTTAAATTCATACATCATGAGCAAGTCCTGGCCAAAAGGTAGACACTAATGGAAAACTCTTTTCTACTGTTAACCCTTTGGTCCCTGTCTTCCATTTGTGTTTGAAAGGGGCAGCAGTGTTATGGACATGACGGCACTCAGCATCAGTTCTAACTTCCGTGTGTGTGTAGAATCATGCAGAGACTGGCGTACTAAATCCTACCTTTCCTAAACTCCCACAAGGCTGGTGTTCTGGATGCAAATTAGACTCTAACTGAATGCACTTATGCAGAGCCTTTAAGGTAGATATGAGATAGGTGCCATCTTGCTTTGGGTCTTTCTACTGGCAAACATAATTGTGAAGACTTTGGGGTTTTTTTGGAGCAAAAGTCTAGTGTGTTGATAACCAGATAGGTGTGTCAAGGAGCAGCTGTGATGGGAAGGGAGGTGACTGCAGCTTCGTGGATGCTGCATCACAGAATTGGCAATGAGTTTTGAGGTCACCCAACCCAAAAGTCACCTTCTGAAGTCCCACATCTTTGAATATGTCAGAGGTAGCAGTTCTCCTGACAAGCATGTTGAATGATGTTGACTGGGAGTCATTTCTGTACCTTACTCCTCTATTGTCTCCAACACACCTAAGCACACAATTCCCTGCATTGTATTTTTTAAGCTCTTTTTCTTGCACACAAACTATGACTGATTCAGACAGGGAGACACAAAAGTTGTCTTCCCTGTTGCTGTCCTCTTTAAAATGATTACTTTTTCCAACTTACTCAGTATGGCCTTGCTGAATTTCCCTTTATAATGGAGAACAAGAAAAGGAGAGCAGGCTGTGTGTTGGACTGCTGGTAAAAGGTGATTCCTCAAAAACTAACAAGTTGATAATGTGCACAGGAGGAAAGTCATTCTTCTGCTTCAGCACTGTTATGGAGGTACCTGGGGTCATATATGTATGAGTATATGTCAGTAAGAGTAGCTGAAGTAGGCCTCAGCATGGTCACCCCTTAAAAAATTTCAGTTGAGTTTATAATTTATTGTTAGATATTTCCACTTAAGCAGAAAAATTCAGATCTGTTTTAATCTTCTTTGCTGTGCCATCTGGAAAAAATTACTTTTTAATGCTTCTCATTCTTCATCAATACTGGCATTGGGTTCTCAGAGTTGTTCTCAGCCCCCTTATTCCTTCCCTTCTGTCTTTCTCTACAGAGCATAAAAAACCATACACTCACTGCCTTCCCTTTTCTTGCCCTGGCAAGGGTCATATGATCTAGTTTTAGAGTAATTCTGCCAGGGGTAGCTTCTAGAAAAGCTTTTGTTTTACTTGTAAAGGAACAGATGTGGTTAGTGTGGTGTCCTTCTACCTTGAAAACAATTTTTTTCGGGAGCCATAGCAGCCATTTTGTGAACATGAAGTGAAGAGCCAACTCAGCAAAGATAGCAGAGGGAAAAGACAAAAGTCTAAATCTTTGATGACACCACTGAGTCTCTTGATCTGCCCTGAACTTCTTAACCCTGGTCTTTTCCTTAAAGCAAGGATAATAAACGCTATTTGTTTAAAAGAATATTTTTAGGATATTCTATTTCTTGCAGCCTCATTCCTACATAATATGTTATTTATACCTCCTGGGGTTTTTGTGAGGTTCCAATAAGGTAACTGGTATGAAAGTACTTTGAAAAACTATAAAAAGAGAACCAGTTTTAAAGTCCCATTTTAAAAAGAATGAGGTGTTTTCTGAGTAGCTCAAGGTAGAGGAAATTTCAGTGAAATGATAAATGATTGAAATAAATATGCCACATATTTCTTTCAACAACTCAGATGAAGGCTTGCTTCTCTCTTAAATTATTAATAATCCCATTTAGTACTTTCAAAGTGCTTTGTCATCATTTGATATGTAATCCTCAGAATTTCTCTAGCAGATTGTAAAATCTCATTTTATAAGGAAAGAAGTGAAAACAAGGTTTTTCAAAGACTTTCTCAGAGACGCATGCCTGTGGCAGACTCAGAATTAAAAATCAAAGAATCCGACAGTCCAGTGTGTAATTGGCTTTCTCATGTAAGTTTGATATGCAGGGTGTGACACAGCCCATGAAAGGAAGCCCTAAGCATTTAAAGTTATATCTTATATGTATATTCAAAATAAAGTCCAGCTAACCTATGAGACTGCTTGTACTTGCGAATAAACTGCCCTTATGTAAAACATTGGAAGAGGGCAAGGAAAGAATATATTTTACCAGTAATGAACTTAAGTCTACTTGTTGTACTACTATAAATTGTGTAATAGTTTTGTGTCTCCCCCCACCAAATTCATATGTTGAAACCTAATGCCCAATGTAATGGTATTATAAGGTAGAGCCTTTAGGGGGTAATTAGGTCATTAGTGCTCCACCCAATGGGAGTAGTACCTTTATAAGAGAGATCCCAGTGTGTGTAAGAATGTTTGCTTTTCTTCTTTCTTGCCAACACTGATCTGAACGTGAATAAACTCTTTAAATTTTGCTAATTGGATGGATGAAAAATGAAAAATATCTCATTTTAATTTGCATTTTCTTGTTATTAAATGAACCCCATTTTACTTGACTATAGTTTGTTTATACACAGATCTGTAAATTATTTATTCATATTTTATAGAATTTTTTCCTATATTTTCTTTTTCACACTGATTTGTCGTTCTCTGTGTATTTAAAACTCTAATCACCTGGGGCACCTGGGTGGCTCAGTCAGTTAAGTGTCTGACTCTTGGTTTTGGCTCAGGTCAGGATCTCATGGTTTGTGAGTTCAAGCCCCTCATCAGGCTCTGAGCTGACAATGTGGAGCCTGCTTGGGATGCTCTCTCACCTCTCTCTCTGTCCCTTCCCTGGTTGCATTCTCTCTCTCTCTCTCTCAAAATAAATAAACATTAAAAAGAGAGAGAGAGAGAGATCCCTGAGAGGTTCCTTGTCCCTTCCACCATGTGAAGACAGCTAGAAGACAGCTGTCTGTGAAACAGTAAGTGGGCTTCCCACCTTGTGAGAAATAAATTTCTGTTGTTTATAAGTCACCCAATCTGTGGTAATTTGTGATAGCTGCTCAAATTGACTAAGACACACACCAAGAGCCTTATCCAATCCTGACATAAAATAAATGAGGCATTATTTTCTTGATGTACGTCATTATAAGCAGTAAAACAATTCTTTTCAATATTACATGTTGAAAAAAAAACCAGGGGCAAAATAAAGCCAGATATCTAACTGCCTAAGCATGAAGTGGTTTCATGTTCACCCTTAACAATGGAAGCAATGAATAATAATTAAAAGCTCCTTCAGAAGTGTGGTGGTCAGAATCCTCTTCCACTTTCAACCCAAGAAAATGTTCTGGCAATTTTAATCATGTTTTTTCTGATGAAACAGAAATTTCACTTTTAATTAATGGTATTATTTTTCAGAACAAATTTATGCATTTCAAGGCCTTTTATCCAAATTCTGACTTAGGAGGATTTGTGTGATATGAGATCAAAAATGGGAAAAAGAAGAAAGAACTCAGAAATACAAAAAGGTCTTAATTAAGTCTATATTTTCACTATCATTATTTTCAAATCCAAAGATAATGATAAAGTGATGTCCTATCCCAGCTGTACTACTTCCTAGCTGTAGGACTTTGGACAAGTGCCTTTCCTCTGCATTTAGTTTCCTCTTATTGTAAATGAGCATAGTGATAGTACCTATTTCATTGGGTGATTGAACTGATTGTATGAATTCCTATGGTAACAGTAATGTTAGCTATTATTACTATCTGTAAAAACCCAAACTATGGCAAAACTAAGAAATGGGAACGTAAGACAAATACTATAAAAGTTGTCTAAACTTCTAGCCTGGTTGGAGTGGCAGTGAAGGTAGATTTGACTTCCAGGGTAGCACTGCTGCATCTCTGCATTTTGGGAGTTTAAATGATTATTATTTAGATCTGTTCTCTCGACTCGTTAACATGCCTCTTGCAGGACCTGTGTCAAATACTAAAGAGCAGATTGTTGAGAGGTGACACAGAGCGCACATTGGTTCGGTTCTGCCATCCTTAAAGGCAACAATAGTTACTGGACATTGAGGCAGGGGAGGGGGGACACATTTGAATTTGAGAGATGTAGAGGGTGGTGTTCAACAAGAAATCAGAGGTGTTCCTGAATAGAAATCCACTGTTAACAGAAGAAAATTATCAAAAATTATTGAAGAATTATTGCTTGTCACAGCAAGGAGCAAATGGCTGCCCAGAAATGTGCTTTCCAGAAAGCCAGACCAGTAGAACTCTAACATGCCCTCTGGATTTCTTGTTAAAACTTAGGAATTTATGACTTTGTGTATCTTGAGAAACTTAGTAGAAGACCATGGGGGAGGGGAAGGGGAAAAAAAAGTTACAGAGAGGGAGGGACGCAAACCATAAGAGACTCTTAAACACTGAGAACAAACTGAGGGTTGATGGGGGAGTGGGGAAGAGGGGAAAGTGGGTGATGGGCATTGAGGAGGGCACCTGTTGGGATGAGCACTGGGTGTTGTATGGAAACCAATTTGGCAATAAATTATATTTTTAAAAAAATAGAAAAAAAAAACTTAGGAGTTTATAGGAATAGTACACACCTTGGGAGAATGAGAATTCCGTGAGATGTTTAAATCTCTGTTACCTTGTGATTTAAGGCTGTGGCATATGTACATTTTGTTTGTTAACTACCTCTTCCACAATAGTTGTATACTAATAAGAACAAAGTAGTAAGAAAACATTCTTGCCTATTTTTTATAACAGATATTCCCAAGGTGTAGTGAAGTTGGAATTGGGGGAGAGAGATAGGAAACTGAGGCCAAAGAAAGTAAGTACTTGAAACTGGAATAATTTAGTAGGGTGAACTCCGGGGGAAAATGTGTGTAGAATGTAAATGCCATGCCAATCCTGGCTTCTAGATATTGTTATGGCCGGGGACACCCAGCACAGGACTGGACCCTTCACCCTCAGAGCATCAAGTGTTTTTAGTGTCCCCAAAGTACCTTGCATGTTTCCTGTTTGCCTCCCAGTTGGCTCAGTGTCTCCTAAGTTGGGCTGAAAGGGGAAATAAGATGAAAGAAGGGTGAGGGAGAGAAGACAGGGGAATACAGAAGGAGTAGGGGAAATTAGAGAGAAAGGAAAGAGAATGCAAAAGAAGGAAGAAAATGAGATAATATAAAAGGAAGAAAGAAAAGAAAGCATGATGGGACAAGCATGGACTCACAAAGATGTCACTAGACAGCTGGGACTGCAGTGTGGAGCTAGCACCCAATGCATAAAAGGAGGAAAGGGACATCGTATCTGGAGGAGCTTCCAGATAGAGTAGAGGAGTTAGAGAGATAGGAGAAAAAAAGGGACAAAGGATAAGAAAACACCATTTGTTATCCTAGATGTCTGCATAATAATCATCTTTGTGTCTACTGTGTCAACACTCTTAGTGGCAATGTAGGCAGAACCACGTCGAATATTATTTCAAAACAACAATATACCTTTTTATGGAGGCAAAACGTATAACAAGGAAGGGGAATCAGATAAATGATGAAGGAGGAGAGAGGAGGCCAAGCCTGTGGGACACTGCAGACAGGAGTTGATGCCGACCCCTTGGGAATGGAAGTGATGCAATGCCTGGGAGAATGAACAGGATGTTTACTGTCCTTTCGTACACTTAAAAAAGAAAAAGAAAAAGAAAAAAATATAGCACTGGTCACATACAACTGTTCCTTAAATAACAGTGCATTGGCATTCAATTTATCTGTGAGTGGGATAATTGGTATCACCTTGAGGTTTTGCATGTGTGGTATTGTTTACATGTGATTTTATACAATAATTATTTCAATCTGTATTTTTTATAAAGTTTATTTTGAGAGAGATAGAGACAGTGCAAGCAGAGGAGGGGCAGAGAGACAGAGGGAGAGAGAGAATCCCAAGCAGCCTCCACACTTTCCATGCAGAGCCCAATGCAGAGCTCGGAACCCACGAACCATGAGAGCATGACCAGAGCTGAAATCAAGACTCAGAAGCTTAACCATCTGAGCCACCCAGACACCTCTCAATCTGTATTTTTAAACCAGACCTGAGCACTTTTTCATTTGTGTATTAGATCCTTTCACTTTTTGACATGAGTCATTTATTGCTCCACTGAAGCATCTGTCTATCAAGGCTTGTCTTGGACCAGTAGTTCTCAAACATTAGTGAGCATTGGAATCATCTGGAGGGCTTGTTAAACACAGGCTTCTGGGTTTCACCCCACCAGGGTTTCATATGCAGTGAGCTGAGGTGGAATAATCTGCATTTCTAACAAGTTTCCAGGTGATGCTAATGCTGCTGGTCCAGACCTTGCTTTGAGAACCACGATATTTGACCAATAATAGAGTGTTCCTCCTGAGTGAAGTTACTATTACTGAAGAGATATTGAAATACAAGGTTGTATTTCAAGGGTGGAATTTTTAGAGTTTAGAAAAACTTTGTTAGAAGCATTACAATACAAAGTTATCAATTATATTATCATATGAATACTAAAATCAGAGTTCTGTGATGTCTCATAGGGAAAGCTTCTGAATTTGTGACTTTCTCTGATTAGATGACTCATCTGAAGGTCTGGCCTCCCCCATTGTGGTCTCTTCAATTCTAAAAACTAAAACTTAGAAGAGTTATGGTGGGAAATTTCTCTCCTTCACATGAGTCCATCTTGGCCCAGAAGGAAAGACACATTCACCAACTCTTCTCTCCTTCTGGAATAGTCCTGGCTAAGAGGCTTGTGCCCCTCTTCCCACCCTCCTCAGGCAGAGTGATACTTAAGCTATATTTAACCCTGGAGGATTATGCTTGTAACAGAGGAAGAGACCACTTTTCTCTCTTTCTGTGACCCCCTGAGCTCTCAGATGCAAACAGGCTCACCTCCACTTCTGTGGCAATGCAGTAGCCCACCGGGGTCACGTCCTTCTACAGGCAGCAGTACCTATTTGAGACCGAGCCCAGTGTAGGCTTGTCCCTGAAGCTGGCTCGGTAAGTGGCTACACAGGCTTGTCTGCAGCCTGGACACAGCCCCATTGTGATGTGCAGATTCTAATTCTAAGATCCAAGCTCCATTCTCCAGTATACTTCAGCAGAAGCACTGCTAAGGCATTAATACAGTTGGCTATCTATTTTTTAAGTATTCACTTCATCAGTCAACACTCTGGAGGTGAGCAAGAGAAAATTTTAACCTAAAATACTTCAAAAAATGTGGGCTGGGAAACAAGTAGATACGCAAGATGGGCATTTGGTCACTATAAGGAAATGTAAGGAGACTGAGAATCTTAGGGTAGGACTTGGTGGCTAGCTTAGGCTGGGACAGCTCATAGTGGCTTATAGCATGTCCACAGCTGGTGCATCAGACACAAGGATGCTCAGAAGCAGAGTTCCAGTTATAGAGTTCCACCTCAAAGCAGGTGATCTTCACTATTCAAGGCCTTTTTAGACATTTGTGGAAAGAATGATTATCATTTTCATGGCATCTTTTTTGTCCCCCCACATAGTGCTTCTCAGCCAGGTCTGTAAGTTAAGTTTCCCATGGGGCACTGGGTACTACTGTGTTCATTTCATCCTCTAGTTTTTCAGCATCAGGCCTCAGTAGCAACTCTAGAGCACTTGTTCCAAATTCTGACTTCTTTACTTTGTTTTAAACTACATCAAGAGACAAATAATTTCTAGGGCTCATGAGGCTACTGCAGAGGGTTCTGGAAATACCCTGACCTGTACCTCCAGTCATAAATTGGCTCTGAATTGGATATGTTTAGAATTCTGCTCATGGGTGTAGATTTCAGAAACTGCAACTAGTTTTAACCACATAAGGGTAGTGGAAGAAAGAAAGAGGAATGTTGGCCTTCTCCTATAGTGGCTATATCACATTTTTAAGTGGAAGTAGAGGGCAAAACAAAACCATCCTTATTATGAACCAAAGGCTAAAGAGGAACAATTTTAAGATTTTTACCCAGAACACTCTGACATTAGGAATTTGGTTTGTTTAGTGATATATTAAGGACAGAAAACTCTTTGGAAAGAGATTTGATCTTGCAATCAGAGCATCAATGAGGAAAACTGAAAGTAAAATGAAGTCATATGTTTTGAAATAGAGGTGAAATAAGATTGAATTCTTGAAAAAAGATGGGACTAGCAAAAAGGGAAATATTTTATTGTTACCCAATCAAGGACTTTGGAGAGCTCAAGAGAACAAATAAAAACAGTAAGATGGAGAAAGCTAACTGTGTTAACTCCCCCAGTGAAAGCCCAGGTAGAGAACACATGGAAGAACATTAAATACATGTTAATAAGGGAAAGAAAATAATATGAAATGGCTACATTACTATTATTTGATCCCAACTATATGACATTCTGGTAAAAGCAAAACTATGGAGATGAGAAGATCAGTCATTGCCAGGGGTAGGTGGAGACAGTGGGGAGATGAATTGGCAGAGCACGGAAGTTTTTTTAGAGCAGTGAAAATATTCTGTATGATATTATAATGATGGGCATATGTCATTATACATTTTTCCAAACCCGTAGAATGTACAACACCACAAGAGAACTTTATGAACTTTGGGCAATTATGATATATCAATGTAAGTTTGTTCTCGGTAAAAAAACTGTGCCATTCTTATGAATGATTCTGGTAATGAGGAGGCTATACATGTGTGGGCAAAGGATATGAGGGAAATCTCTGTATCTGTCTCTTAATTTTTTGTAATCCTGAAAATACTCCCCTTATGTATCTGCATATACATATAAATTTTGTGGAAATGTTGCATGGTGTTTTCAGAAAAGAATGGAAAATATTTGATAAAAGGACTGGAAGATTAGCAGAGAATACATTAAACATTGTTTGATGAGTTTTAAGGTGACACCATCGCTTTAGTTTGCAAAACTCATATGGCCATGGTTTGGGGGAAGATGTCCAGGAAATTCATAGACTTAGGACTCTGAACAAGGGTTTAGGGACGATAAGTCACTGTAAAAGTAGCCCAATAATTCAAAAGAGATAATTTACAAGCCAGGGTTAGCTGCTGGGCAGATGGAAGATAACTTATGGGTAGAATTATACAATTTAGGATGAAGAAGGTGACTGGATATTTTTAAACAGTGAACACATTTGATTGCTCTGGAACTCATTAATTTTGTATGGGGGACCCTAGAATAACTGTCTTGTCTTAAAGAAAGAAGACGTCAGGCATTCTAATCCAGCTATCAATGCTACCCAGGAGGAAAAAACATTCAAGGTCCTGCTAATCTTGTAGGATTCATGGAAGAACAGAAGGGAATGGAATATTAGGGGATTATCAAACTGCTGTAAGAAAAGATGTATCTGAAGGAATAGTTCCATCACTGATTATGCGGGAAAAATGTATTCAAGGATTGGTAAGTCCAAAAGCCAAGGAACGTCAGGGTTTTAGGGAAAATCACATGAAAAAAAAAGCATAATGCAGCAATCAAGAGAGACATAAAAATTCATTTGAAAAAAAAGGTTATTATGGAGATTTTCAGCTCACATGAAAGTAGAGGAAATAAAACAATATTCATCATGCAGCCCCAACAAACCATAAAACTGTTGCCATTCATATCGTAACAATTCCCTCACATGATTTTATAGTGGAGTATGTTAAAGGTCTAGATGTTTGTCATTTCATTAATAATTAAGAGGTTTTCAACATGCAGGACAAACACAGGGCGGCCAATAAATTTAAATTTATTGGAGAACTGGACTAGAGGTGTCATCACTGCACATTTTATGGTTTTAAAAGAAGATAGTATTGAGGCACCTGGGTGGCTCGGTGGGTTAATCATCCAACTCTTGATTTCAGCTCAGGTCATGATCTCATGGTTTGTCATTTGGAGCCCTGCATCGGCTCTGCACTGTCAGTGCAGATTCTGACACTTGGGAATTCTCTTTCTCCCTCTCTCTCTGCGCCTCCCCCACTCTCACCCTCTCACTCTCTCAAAATAAACTTTTTTTAAAAAAAGAAGATAGTATTTTGAATGTTTCTCTCTAATGGCGAGACAGTGCAGTATATATCCAAGTGAATTTCCCCATTAGTGTAGGAAAGACAATGTGCCAGTGAATGGGCACTTCCTCCCTTGTGGGTTTAAATTCCTCTGGCCCACATGCCCATATGGACGTTTGTGTTGGTCATCCTGATACCAAAATATTTTACCTGTAACTTTGTGTTTTCTTCACATGCCTGCATTTCCCAGTGGTAAAAACTGTCAGCAATGTTCCATGAATGATGACAAAAATATAGACCTGGGTTGTACTAATTACAAAAATGGGGACAGATATTTTGATTGGGATGATGCTCTAAGTGGCATGGGAATTGCTTGCTTGTGTTTTCTTAACTTATTAGAGTAAGTCTGGCGCTGTGATTCTCAGGTGTCCTTTTCTTTAGCACACCAGAATGAATATTTGTGGCTGGATTAATTCAACTTTGTAGTTGCTGAAGAAGCTATAGTCATCTCAGTGCTTCAGAGATGGTCTAAAGTACTACAGCTGCTGAAGGAAATCTGGCCCCATCAGAATGAGACCAATCCAACAAAATCAGAACGTATACAGAAAAAAATGAATTTAGTTTACAAGGGGAAAGGGAATTTGATTTAGAATTTTAGTGCTTACTCTTTCAACTTAATAATCAAATAATCAGTGTTCAAATTTGGGATGTTTGTTGTTTTATTTTTTGAGCATTTTTTGAGTATTTTTATGCTAGCGCATGGAGCCTATTTACTTTTAAAAAAAAAAACTGGTTGCACAATACAGATCAACACAATTTACACACAAAAAAGTTGAATAGGAATAATTCTTCGTCCTTTGGTGTGAGGTGGAGTTAAGGCAAATTTATAAATGTTTATCCTTTCTTGCAGGGAGCAACAGTTAGATCACTCAACACACTGGTCTCAGGAGGATTCAAAAGAAGCATCCTCTTGCTGGTTTCCTCTCTGGAGTGGGTCAGCCTGACAGCCTAACAGGCTTGACAGTTAAATGCAACAGGTTTAAAGCACAAATACCTGAGGAGACTTAATGGGCAATCCTTCTGCTACTATCCCCACATTTTGCAGTGGTCCATGCAGGAGGAAACTTCTACCTATACATCTAACCTTTTGGAGGTGCCACGAGGGAGCTTCTGCCTCTCTCTTGATCCCTTGGAACAGGAATGTTCAGTGGGTGATCCCACTCTCATATCAGTTGGGCTACACCTTACTGGAGGTGAGTTTCCAGTGCTTGGGAGCAGAGAAGGTTGAACATTTTATCTCCTTCTTTGATCATTGCAGTTGAAGTGAGCCCTGAAGGTTGAGGGGTGGGTAGAGCGCTAACATTCTTTTTTTTTTTTTTTCTTTCTCTTTCCTGCTGTCTCTGCAGGAGACCTCCCTTCTTAAAACAGGCTAAATGCATGGATGTGGAGTCTGCCCTGCAGATCTGGTCTTACCTCAGGAGGTGTGTCTCTGGATGTGTTCTCCTTACTTTCCCATGTAGATTTTGGGTGAGGTGGGAGGCCTCTGGTCTAAGCCAGATTCTCAAACATAGTTCACCAAAAGCCTTATACTTCGGGTATAACTGTGTTCTTGCTTAGTTTTTATTTTGTGTATATTCTTCTTTTGTTAAGATAGTGAAAGGGAGGAACTGAGGTTAAAGTGCTGAATCCTAATAGAACAATTCCATTTTTCACATGGATATAAATTAGTTGTAAGAGTAAGTTTTGGTGGAATTCAGCACTGTTTCAGTCTTAAATTTCTGACAATCAATTGATTCTGCTTTTTCTAAATTTAACATTTCTCAAGATTATAGTGCATTAACAGACAAGGTTCAAAGTATGTTCAAAGTAGAGACAGGAAGACATTTTTGTTTTTTAAAAAAAGATTCTTCACTTAACATTTACAAACTGTATATTGTTTATAGTCCATCAGTTGTGGAGCCCAAATGTGCTGTAGAAAAACTATTTTTGTAGAGAGAATATGAAGAGTGAGTAAATGTTCATAATTGTCTTATCTTTTCAAGAATTTTGTTAAGGAATCTGAGAAACTTGAAGAGCCTTTCTGACAGCTGCTATAATACAATGTTCTCTGTTACAGCTTTAATTGAGATTTATATGTCCTGATAGTATTTTGAGGAATATTCTTTCCCCTACCTAGCGTCTTAGTCTGTCTGGGCTGTTATATCAAAATTACCATAATCTGAGTGGCTTATACAACATCTGTTTCTCACAGTTCTGGAGGCTGGGGAGCCCAAAATCAAGATGCTAGCAGATTTGGAGTCTGTTGAGAATCCATTTCCTGGTTCATATGTAGACAGTTATATTCTAGCTGTGTCCTCACATGATAGAAGGGCCAAGGGGATTCCCTGGGGTCCTTTTTATAAGGGCACTAGTCCCTAATTATATCCCAAAAGACCAACTCCAAATATTATCATAGTAAGGATTAGGTTTCAACATATGAATGGGAGGGAGCATATACATTCAACTAGAGCTTAGAAATGAGAATGGATTACTTACTTATATCTTCTAACTGAATAATATAATTGTTATTTGCATATCCATACTTAGTCTAGGTAATGAAGAAACATTCTTGGATCTAATATCTAATGTAATAAGAACACACAAAAGAAATGCCATTGAAAAGCTTTGTGAATGTGTCGTTTTCTTCCACAGTAATGTAGGACATTTTTATAGAACTATAATCACACTTTCCTATGAAATCCCTTAAAACTTTCAATGCTGGATTAAAATGAATATTTAACCACCTATTGTTAATTTAAACTTTATTTGGAGTACAATCCTGGGGTTGTATGTAATGTATGTTTTTATGTGCATACACCAAGTTACATAGTCTTCAAAGAGTCCCAGGGTAGTTTTGAACTTTTAATTTAAAGCATAAACTTTAGATATGACATAACCATCATAAAATAACATTTCAAAGCATATAGAATTTCCTCTCCACAGGTGATATGGGACTTTAACTCCGCTGGCCATAGGGCATGATTTCCCTTCTTATCCAAGAGACCCATGTTGTTTGTCATGGAATTTATTATGTAATTTAGTTGCCTCAAGCATAAATAAAATTAATCTTAGGTGCTGCTTAAGGAATGTTTTCAGCATACCTATAAATTAAAGTTTCAAAGTACACAGACCCTGTAAAGATATGGATGAAATGGGGAATGGCTCCAATGAGGCTTATAATTTTATTTCTGAATAATGGTATTTCCTGGTCTTTATGCACACTTCCTCACTTGTGATTCCTGGGATTATCTAAATAAACTAGCTGCACCTAAGTCCTTGTCTTAGGCTCTGCTTTTGAGGGAACCCACACTGAGACATCATCCAACAAAGCCTGCCTCAAAGGCTGGATTTTTAATAGATTTAAGAGACACTAGAGGTATTTCTGTCAAAACCTGCTTGCCATTTACATACTTCATTTCAGAAAAAAATATTTTTAAGATTATTCAGTGTCACCTTTTTGAAAATTCTGCTTTCCCTTCTCTTTTGTCTCTTTCTCTCACTGGAAAAAAGTGTAGAAATTAGGGAGAGATGAAGGGTATGGGGCCTTTCTTCTTAGTTCATATAAACATTTTATAACTTAACAGAAGTGATAGGGCAAAATGTCTTTTAGCTAATGAGGTCAGACTTACTAGTTTTTAAGACATAGAATAGAAGTTTTATCCTAAGAAGAATGTTAATTTATCGTGTGGACAGTTAATAGGAAATCAAAGAAATGCATTTTCTCAGGTCTTTGATTGCAGGAAATTTTCATTAAAATAAGCTGTAGCTTCCAGTGGCAGCTTTCCATTTTGTCCTCCCTGTCCTTGGCTCCGGAGCTCATACTTCCCTTCATCTCTGAAACTTCCTTCCTAGGTTGGGGGAAGCCACTGTGGCCAGCTTGCATTTACCTTACCTTGTGAAAAGCTGACAGAGATTAAATACAATAAAAAGCCAATGAGTTTCTCATGCCTGACTCTTCAATATGTGCAAGACAGAAGAGGGGATCAATGGACCAAAGCTTTTATTTCTTTTTTCTTAACCTTTTCAAATTGAGATATAATTGGTATGTAACATTTATTGTTTCTCTCTACAAAAGAAAAGTGGTGATGTGTTGCCAGGACAAAGCTGGAG
Organism: Lynx canadensis; assembly: GCF_007474595.2. Taxonomy (NCBI): domain Eukaryota; kingdom Metazoa; phylum Chordata; class Mammalia; order Carnivora; family Felidae; genus Lynx; species Lynx canadensis. The sequence continues at coordinate 39,001,560 of NC_044311.2, read as the reverse complement.
ACAAAAGGAGAGAAGAGGCTGAATTAAGAATCCAGGGCTATCCATCTGGGACCCTCCTCACTCTTGAGGCTTTAGCTGTGAAGCCACTGCCCTTTAATGGCATAGGGCCGATGTGGCTAGATTACAAGCACAATGCCAAATTTGCTTTTCTTCCACTCTGTACAGCTTTGGGAATTCTTCAATGAATAAATGCCTAAATAAAAAATGGAATCTCATATATGTTTTCTGGGGCAAGGCCAGTAAGTGGCATCCAGTGCAAGTGGAAGGGGATTCACTTTCTTTCTGGTTATCCCTGAATAGGGAAACTTCTTATGTACTCCTGGCCATCCAAGATCAACAATCCAGAGGTAAATTGTCACCTGGGAAAAAACAGTGAGGTCTATATCCCGGTTTTCTCACTTCAGAGCACTGAAGGAACACACCTTGTAGGGTAGAAGAAAGAAGAGATCCTCATTTGTGCCAAACATGTTTCTGTACCTGAGTTGTTGAATAGAAATGTTGCAGGATTTTTTTACCTCCGTACTGGGGATTTGTTGTCTTCCTGCTTTGAAGAATGAAGAACTGGACACAAAATGAGCAGCAGGCAACAGTTTATTAGAGTATAAGATTAGAAAATAAGAGTAGTATGAAAGCTTTCTTTACAGAGAGGGGGCATTTGAGGGTGAATACCCATGACTATAGGCAAGGGTCTTTGTTTCATAAGGTTCTGTTCAGTACCCTCTTCCCTTCCCCCTCATTCCTTCTCAGGTTCTACCCTTACTGGCTGGATAACTCTAGATGCTGGGTTGTCCATTTCTGATTGGCTCCATTCCATTGTGTGAGGAGTCAGACATGGCCTTACTGTCCCTCAGATAACATAAGTTTTATGGTTTACTTAGTTTCCTTAGGTATTTTGATTGTCCAATTCCTGAGGGGAACCTGAGGGGGAGTAGGTGGTATCTGTTACATTCTTAAGAGAGGGACATTATGCCCGAGGGGGTTTGCTGTGGTCAGAGGCTCCAGCATTGTTCCAAAATGTGTTTTTCCCCCACTGAGGGTTTTTGGCCCTGGGTTCCAGAGACCCAAGACTCTACAGAGGCAGACAAAGAAAAACCAGGTATTGGGTAGTAAGTTTTGAGGAAGTTAATATTGTTTAAGTGTTTATTGCAATTTAACTTCCTTGTGAAATTTTTGAACTCTTATTTTTCTGTAGAGTCTATTAATGGGAGGGGTACATATTCTTCAAATTCGGGACATTTTTGTGCTAATGTGACTTTTTTGGAGGGTAGGGAAGCTGAGATGTGTTAAAAGGTAAACTAAGGCACATTAAAATTTGTAAAAGTTTACTTGGGAGTATATATCCATTTAAACTGGGGCAGCATTAAACTGAAAGTGTTTTGGAGTACTCTACCAACAGGAGCTAAGAGAGAAGTATTTATAGAAAAGATGTGGAAGTGAGTCTCAGAAATTATTTGATTGGGTATCACTTAAGTGATTGCCTTATTTGGGAGAGTCTAGGTGGCTGTTTGTAATTGATTGTTCTTAAGTTTCACTCTTAGATTTGAGTGCATTGACTGTGGCTTAGATTTGGTTTGTTTGCATAGGCTACCAAGGCGTTAGAGCCACCCCAGCCTAATAGTCTCCTTATTTCATTACTTTAATGGATGGATTTATGATGAATTTGACAATAGAATGGGGGGTGGGGCATGAATTTTTGGTTCAGGACATGGTATGCTCCTTAAGTAAACTTAATTACAGTCCTGTCCTGGCCCATTTCAGAAATTTTGGGGGCAAAATATATAGCCCCACTTCACTGGTCTCAGAGAGGGATGAATATTGGGAGATAGGCCAAGTGAATGAAGCACTGGGTTGGCTTAAGTATTTTCTGTTAAACACAGTGGTTGAGGGAGAAGTTGGCAAGGTGGGACTCTAGTGATTGAGGAAAGGGAACTCTCAGCACCTCTCCTCAACCCTAGGAAAATCTCCCTTCTTGATCCTCTGAGCCCACAATCTCCACTGTCCTCTCCAAGAATAAGGAACTCTCAAATGATTGGTTAGATTCTGAAACTCAGTCTATGCATTCTGACTGGTCATGTTCACTAGTGGTGGTATTACCATGCAATACAAGGTTACCGGGCCTGGGAGGCTCCTCTCTTCAAGTCTTTCCTTCCATGGTGCTGGATAGGCAAGCTAAGGCAGGGCATACTCACTGAAATGGGCTGTGCCATCTTGTTTTTCTCTTTACTTCCTCTCACCTGCATGTTGCATCTTGCAGCAAGAACTTTTGACTCACTGGCCAGCAGGTTCTAAGAGTGGGATTAAGGAACAATCAAGAATGTTTCTTTGAGCCTTGTGCCTAAATTTTGGCTTCCATTCCAACTTCATCAGAGAAACTGGCACTAAGGATTTTTGTCACCGGCTAATAAAACAGTGCCTTAATTTTTAACTGATATTCTTCTTTGTGTGAATTATCCCTCAGGAATGTCAGAAAGAATAGTTATTATTGACAGAAGAGGATTTTCACATTTTGGAAACCTTGGCTGTTAGGATGATTGGTTTGCCTGTGACTAAGGAGTTTCCTGGGATACAGGACTTTCAGTACTAAAACCAGGAAAGTCCCTGACAAACCAAGATGAGTTAATCACCGTAGAAATGTCATCTTAAGGCCATTAAACCCCAGACAGAAATTTAACTTCCACTAGTTATACACCCTTGCATATGTTGTCAACTCTGAGCCTTAAATCCCTCAGCTGTAGAAAGAAGAGTTTTTATGAACATTAATTTAGACTAAATTAAATTTCCTAAAATATTTCCTGTCCATGGTAGGTGCCATATTAATACGTTTTTCTATTTCATTTTTTTGTACTTTTATTGGTGCAACAGAAAATAAAATGATATTGAACAGCAGAACAGTGAATATATTCCATTCGTAGAGTGAACCAGGGGCCACACTTCCAAATGACTGCAGGGGCCACACAGGGAACATGAATGAGTGAAATGGGATGAATGGGATTTGTGGCAAACAGGCACTAACAGATTGTGGCCATATAGGAAGGAGAGCCCAGTGGGCCAGATCTTACCAGTTTTGTTTGTTTGCTTGTTTGTTTTTCTAGAGAAGCCATATATATAGTTTTCAATGTGAAATATACTTATTTGAGTATGTTGACATCAAATTTAGGACTTTTAAAAACAATGTATTAGCCAATCAAAACATTTCAGGGACTTTAATCCTCTCATTGAGCTGTGTTATTGGGTAAGAGAATGCAATTGGATGTCATAATAAGACAACCAAAGAAAGTTTATTCTATCCAAATGGAGTAATTACCATTATTAAAAGGAAACCAAAGTAATTAAATGATGATCAAAACAGAAAAAAAGAAAAGGGAATTGCTAGACTTTGAATTCGGGTTATCTTGTAAATCTAACAACTCAAGACTAAACCTGTGGGATTGCAAAATTGTAAAGGTAGAACCTGCTAACTAAGGCTTCATGAAATTCTCACAAGCGTTAGCTGACAGATTTCAAAACAGTGCGAATATTAGTCATCACATATATGCCTGCCAAAAAAGGGTAGTGTGTTAAAAGAACATCTGCAGCCCACATAAATACCCCCCACTGAGTTAAACTCAGAGAGGAAATCAGCTTCAAAAGTTGCAGAAGGCAAAGAAGCTGAAACAGCAGTTTTACAGTAAGTGGTTGAGAGACTTTGGGTGAAACTGTTATTGGGGAGCTAGTTAGTTTCCAATATATTATACGTTTGACCTCTAGCTTTTGGTGACAAGAGCTTTGGAGGATATATTTGGACTTTCTCTACTCAAGAAATCATTTACACTCTACACACTGAATGCCAATTCTGTTGAATGTGGGCATACTAAATGATTTATACTCCTGACTTACAATAGTACCATAAATGATAAAAAACTCACTTAACCCATGAAATGAGAAAAAAACTCACTGAACCCTTGGATGTATCTAATTGCACTGAACCCTTGGATGTATCTAATCTATAGAACCAATAAGGCCAACAAATCATAGCAGTTGCTGAAAAATCAGCAGAGCCCCTGGTAGTAATATTGTCTTGAACTTTTTCAAAAAGCATAAAAATATGAATTCAAACAGAAACGGCCTGCCAAATGGAAGGTGAGCTGAAGAATCATCACTGTTATGGTCTAAGTCTTGTGATTTTTGTAGCCTTTGTTGCTGGTGGCAGACTATTCCTCAGTGACCTCACCACATTGTTTTGCCACAGGACAGAGGAAGTTTGTGATCTATGGCAGATTTCTGTGGGTCCTGGATGTCTGGACCAGAAGCTCTATAAAGAGAAACGTACGTAGCTCTATAAAGAGAAATGTACGTAGTATTGCTGAGGATGGCTATATGGTTTCTTCCTTCAAAGATATGTGTTTAGTGTCTTTTCTTTTTTGACTTAACATATCCAAACAGCACAGCTGTAGAGATGGGGACAGGATTTTCTTTGTGTCTTTTGCTTTCATTTATTCTTGGTAAAAGGGAGCAGTTTAAATGCTGCACTTGTGACTACCAGTTATATAAAGCCATAGAGAGGGAGGAGGAGTCATATACTAAATTCTTTTTTCATTCTCACCTTAAAACAAAATTCCTGTGAAATCATCTTAGGTCAAATCAGAGCCATCAATTAAACCCTGTCACATTGGTAGACTTTGGTTGGAGAGGTGAAATCTGGCGTGTGAGTGAGGTTATGATTCGGAATTAGCTTTTTGAACTTAGAAAATGTTGCTGATGAAAGGTGATCTGTTTTATTCTTAATCTACAGTTCACCAGTTATGCAGTTTAAGGAGCTTGTTTAAAACAATAAGAATCATGAGTCAAGATCTCAGAATGATTGCTTGCAGGTTTGTCCAACATGAGAGATAATTTCGTGGAATGGATTGTTTCAAGACCGTAAGAGTCCATGATGAAACTACACTCTGGAGTTTGAAAAGAGACAGGGCTGCTTTAAGAGAAACAGGAAGTTGTAACGAGAAGCCATCTGAATACTAAGGCAGAACGCTCATGAAGTAGCAACTTAAGTGGCAGTGTTTATTCTGAAATCTTCAGGCAGCTAGACTGTTTCAGGCAAATCTGGATAAAATAGTCCTTATCCAGGTTTTTGTCTAAGGAATTACGAGAAGACCAGAGAATGGAGAGACAGCAAAGGTTTATGTCAGAGAAGGATGAGTATCAGTTTCAACATCAGGGAGCAGTGGAGCTGCTTGTCTTTAATTTTTTGCTCATCCTTACCATTTTGACAATCTGGTTATTTAAAAATCATCGATTTCGCTTCTTGCATGAAACCGGAGGAGCAATGGTGTATGGTGAGTGCAGAAATTGTAGGATTGATGTGAAACTTGTTGCTTGGGCGTAATTAGAGACTTGTGCTCAGATGGCAAAGTATTGAAACTGGAGAAAATGTGCTGATTGAAATGTCATTAGCTTGATGAAAGGTGCTGCAGCATAATGAATGCTCATCTCTTTCCAGATGAGCTGCTGAAATTTGCCCTGTCACAAGAGTAAATGTCATAGTCGTGTTCTCAGGCGGCACATAATGCGAGTCTGTTGACAGATGCGGGTCCATTGTCATGTGGGGAGTCCAACCGAGCAAACTGTTTGTTTTTGTAATGATAGATATTGGGAAGTCAGGACTCTGCAGTCACAAAGAGCGGCAATCTTTCACAGGAGGGACTGATGAGTTTTATAACGTTCTGGAAATAGCATTATTTAAAACTGTATGGAATGAATCGTCTTATGTCAACTAGTTTCAAGAAGGAAACTGGCAGAAACATACCCCACCCATGCTATTGGAAAAACTGTATCCAAACCCATGTTAATTATATGGGCAATGTTTTATTTTCTTATACAAAAGTTTCCTTACGCAATACTTTTCATTTCTTAGCCTGATTTTACACTTTCTAATTTATAATTACTGTCATTTTTAATATTATATGCTGTGTGCCTTTGGCGGGGAGTAGGGGGAAAGATCTGAAAAAGCATTTAATATTTTAAACTCCTGAAGTATTGCTCTTTCTGTACAATTTACCGTGTCATTCCTTTCAGAAAGTTTAGTAAAATGTGCAGAGATTATCCATGCTGTACTCTCGTCTTTGAAAGTACAATGCAAGACACCAGTAGTTCTAAAACTTGCTATACAATTCTTATCTCAGCTTGGTAATGGATAGGAACTTTGAACACAATGCAAACAAGTGAAGCATTGCTATAATTCATAGCAAAAAATGTACTTTTATATTTTTCTTCCCTCATTTTGGAAGTCTTAAAGCCTTTTATATCCCTGAGGTTCAGGGCACAGGATCAATTTTATATGCTAACCATGTGATGTTGTGATGATAATAATGTACAGTCATGATTTGAGACTGTAAGAAATTCTATGCCTAAACTAGATTCCATGGTGAGATACTTGAGCTAGGAACTAAAAGTTATAGGCTAAGCAGTATATTTTCTTTCAGGAGACTGATGTGCTGATCCCTTCCGAGCACAGAGTTAAATTCTTTTGTACTGAGGGTCTTAAAGCAAAAAACAAAACTTTCATTTGAGGGGAAAACACAGTCAGGTTGAAGAATATGTCAAACAGAAAGGAAGTGGTTCTGTCAGGTGTAAAGCCCGAGGTACCAGTCATTTGCTTTTCTCCATCAACAGTGAACCATGATCTTTCTCTTGACTTGGCTAATAAATAATCAAAGAGGATATGGGATGTAATCTGAGAAGCCAGAAACAATGTAATTCTTGGCATTAAATTAAAGGGCTATATATGGTTTTGTATAACAACACAGATTTTTAAATTATAAACCTTTATTAGAAGATTTCTTCACGGCACTGAATACGGTTAAACTATGAATCATTTTACCAATTTCAGCTAATCCATGATGGATACATTCTTTTGTAAACACTTGATTAAATTTTGATGATTTATTAAAATTCAACCATAGTTTGTACTCATAATATATAAGTGCAACTTTTACTTTTGAGCCTGAAAAAAGTCCCAGATTACCTTTACTTCTTAAAAACTTCATGAAATACTTTCAAGTTGAGGTTGAAATCATAAAATATTAGTGTATTGCAGAATGGTTCAGATAGCATTTCTTTAAACTGCTATTCTTAAGGCTTGTGGTTTATAAGAGTGGGATTAAGTTGTCTGATTTCCATTCCTCTGAATTTTTTATATGTAAGTTATTGAAAGCGAATTCTGAAACAATGCAAAGTAAAATGATTATAAAAATTATGAAAACATGCATATGTATGCATAACTATTCCTTTACTAAAATTTTGAGTATCCTTGAGTTATCTTAAACTATATAAATGAATGAAAATACTTTTATTTTAGTGTTATTTTTTTGTTGTTGGTAAAGAATTATAATTGTTGAAATTTAAGTGGATCATAGAGGTTATCTTCTCCAGCCCCCTCATTATACAGAGGAAGAAACTAAATCTCAGAGCAGTGAACTAACTTCCCCAAAACTGAACAGTCATTCATAGCAAGGTCCATTTGCTTTTATACATACACATGTCTATAAAGTTGGCTCCTGTTCATCATTGTATCTAAACTGTTTATTGGGGACTTTCTATCAGTGATAAAATAGTCTGAAACTACAACAGAGGAACAAGATTGGACATTCTAATAAACACGTTTAAATGAGAAGGGGAAAGGAAATGCCAAGTGAATGAAGTGCCCAATGCCTATAAATGAATTTGAAATTCACAAATTGGGAAGGAGTCTTAGAGATCATAATTCCAATATCTTAATTTCACAGGCAAGGAAAGGAAAACTTAGCTAGGTGAAGGTCATGTAATTAGCTGCTGAGTTGGGATTCAACCTCCATCTCTACTAAGACATTCTGCCTTTCTGCTGGTTATTCTGCTGAAATGTGTCAAATATCCTTTAGAAGAAAGATTAGATGTTAATGCATTTTATCAGTAGATCAGGAATCCAACTTAAAAATTCTAAGGAGCAGGGACTTAGGAAATGAGCAGTTCAAGAAAAATGAAGGGAAAAGTTATCAAATAGAACATTTAATTGCTCTCTTATAGTTATTGATAGAAACAATTTCCAAGACGTTAACCTTAAAATATCCTATGAGGGGTTGTGGAGGCCAAGAAATCATGTGTAGTGTTCAGTTTGATTCTGTGTTCATTGGAGATCAGTCTGATACTCCCAACTACAAATAATCTATTATATGAAAAATATCTTCTTTTTTGACATTAAGGGTCCTAGGATGCTTTTAAAAATCAGTAACAGCATTATAACCATATTTTTGCTTCATGAGGAACAGTAATGGGTAATTGTGTTTCATGACATTCTGCGGCTCTCATTATTTCAAAATTTAAGGATTGAAATCTATAACTGGTTTATATCTTAACCCATGATGATAGTCATTTAAATTGGACTAATAGCTTAAATGACTATTAATGGCCAAAATATTGACTGACAGCAGCTGGTGCACTTAGTGCTGCTCACTTAGGGCCCTGTATCCCATGCTCATAGTTCGTAAAAGAAAAATCTCTCCTTATTCCCTGATAGCATTAAGAATTTCATTACACATCACTGGAGGCTCTCATACTTTATAGGACATTCATAATGCCATACCTTTGAGGGTTGGGATCTAAGCTTAGGGACAGAACAATTCAAACCTCTTAGAAGTCTATCTTTGATTTATGGCCTTCCAATATAAGGGACAGTCTCTGAACTCATGTGGAAATTTGCTCACTATTTAGCGGACAGAAAAGAAATTCCAAGAAATTCCAAGCCACAAAGTTTAGATTTTGATTTCATCAAACTGTGCCATATTAAACTATGTAAACTATGTCTTGTCATCTAACAGTATACTTAGCAATACAATAAGGTTAAATAATTCACTCAATAGCTTTTTTGTTTGTTTGAAATTTAAAGATAATGCAGTTACATGTGAATCACTAAGGTTTTAAAAGCTATCTTTCTTAAAAAATCAAAGGGCACTAGTTGGAAGTTCCTCAGGATAAAATTGTGCTGCTGAACATGATGGGGCTCCACCCTACTGATCCATTTTGCTCTGCTCCTGTCCAGCACTGACTCCTTGACTGCCAGGCCCATAGGAGTTGTTTACTGCCACTTTGCCCACTTTGCCCTCCTCCCCCTGCCTGGAAGGCTCTTCTGAGGCTTTGTATTTATTCAAATGTGGTATGCTTTAATGGAGAAAGCATTTGATTCTCTCTTGGGGATTTGGGTTTTTCAATCTTGATGACTTTTTTTTTTTTCCCCAGTAGCTAGATGCATTACTTTGGCCAAGTGACTTAATCTCTGGCCTTGTTCTTCTTATCTGCAAAAAGAGGAAAAAATGAAAGCTCCCTTCCAGCTTCAAAAGTCCTTCAAAATTTAGGCAAAGACTAACTTCAGCTGTCAGGCGTCTCTCAGTCACTCCAACCAAACCAGTAGCTTTCTTTCCAGAACCCTACCAGCCTATAATGATATTCAGGCCTTTCTTCCAGACAGCATTTTAGTTAATGTTATTTTACCACTCTTAGTTCTTTTAGTCCTGCTCTGATTTTGTAAGGAGTGCTCAGTAAATGCTATTGAATTCCCGTCAGAAAGGTAAGGAGAGCAAGTTATACCATCAGAACAGGGAGAGCAGGTTGAGATTTAGGGGCTTATGGATGCATGTCATGTGAAAATCAGAGTGGTTCTGGTTTAATTTGAAGGGATCTGTAGGAAAGTTAATTAGGGTCAAGAGCCCAGTGAACTAAACTTGTTTTCCCTTTAGTGTAAAAAGGTTGACTTTAAGAAGCTTCAGAGATCAGGGCAAGATTTTCTGTGCGGTAAAGTGTTAGCCAAATAAATGTTGAAAAAATGAAAAATTTCAAGGCATATTGCTCTCTGTAGGTTTTCAAAAGCTGATTTTAAGAAAATAACCTCCTATACATTCTGTTGTGCTTCTGGATCTTTAAGGAGCTACAGAGGAAGCCCTGAGTGCAAACTATTATGATTCCTCAAAAGATTCCCCTCTCAGTGTATTAAAAGGTAATGAGTGTACACATCAAGAAAATGAATCTATGATTCAAACTGTTTACGGAGATATTATTATAGTATAAATTGAATTAAAATTATATGGTTAAAGAAGTGGAAATATCAAGAACCAACATTTGTTAAACATCTATTACATCAAAATATAATAGTGAAAATAGCTAACACAAATAGCATTTGCTATGTGAACTATTTTGTCATAAGGGCTTTACATGTGTTTACTCATTTAATCCTCACAACAGCCTTTTTTTAGATGCAGAAACTGAGACAACAAAAATCAAATAACTTGTCAAAGATCACATACCTATGATATGCCATAGCCAGGACTCAAACCTTGGTAGTTTGGCTCCATGCGACCACTGGGTATCACAAACCTGGGTGTGTTTGTATGTGCATGTGTGTGTGTTGGGGAGAAGGTATAACATTTTCATGTTACAAATGAGGAAACTGAGGTTCCTGGATGGCTCAGGCAATTAAGCCTCTGACTCTTGATTTTGGCTCAGGTCATGATCTCAGGGTCATGGGATTGAGCCCCATGTCGGGTCCCATGCTCAGCTTGAGATTCTCTCTCTCTCACACTGTTCCTTTCCCTGCTCATGCTCTCTCTTGAAAAAGAAAGAAAGAAAGAAAGAGAGAAAGAAAGAAAGAAAGAAAGAAAGAAAGAAAGAAAGAAAGAAAGAAAAGAAGGAAAGGAGAGAAGAGAAGAGAAAAGGAAAGAAAAACAAAGCAAAGAAAAAAGAAAAGAACATATAAGGAAACTGGCACATAGAGACATGAAGTGACTTGGTGGGAACCAACAGCAAGCTGAGCTTCTTTAAGCCCAGGACCATAAAACCCATACTCTTTCACACATTTAGCTCTAGAAGGCTTCCTTTATTTATTTATTTATTTATTTATTTATTTATTTATTTATTTATTTATTATTTATTTATTTGAATTTCATTTTAATTTTTTTTTAATTTACATACAAATTAGTATATAGTGCAACAATGATTTCAGGAGTAGATTCTTTAGTGCCTCTTATCCATTGAGCCCATCCCCCCTTCCACAATCCCTCCAGTAACCCTCAGTTTGTCTCCATATTTATGAGTCTTTTATGTTTTGTCCCCCTCTGTTTTTATATTATTTTTGTTTCCCTTCCCTTATGTTCATCTGTTTTGTCTCTTAATGTCCTAATATGAGTGAAGTCATATGATATTTGTCTTTCTCTGACTAATTTCACTTAGCATAATACCCTCCAGTTCCATCCATGTAGTTCCAAATGGCAAGATTTCATTCTTTTTGACTGCCGAGTAATATTCCATTGTACATATATACCACATCTTCTTTATCCATTCATCCATTGATGGACATTTGGGCTCTTTCCATACTTTGGCTATTGTTGAGAGTGCTACTATAAACATTGGGGGATTCATGTGTCCCTTCAAAACAGCATACCTGTATCCCTTGGATAAATGCTTAGTAGTGCAATTGCTGGGTCGTAGGGTACTTTATTTTTAGTTTTTTGAGGAACCTCCATACTGTTTTCCAGAGTGGCTGCACCAGCTTGCATTCCCACCAACAATGCAAAAGAGATCCTCTTTCTCCACATCCTCACCAACATTTGTTGTTGCCTGAATTGTTAATGTTAGTCATTCTAACAGGTGTAAGATTGTATCTCATTGTGGTTTTGATTTGTATTTCCTGGATGATGAGTGATGTTGAGCATTTTTTCATGTGTCTGTTGGCCATCTGGATGTCTTCTTTGGAGAAGTGTCTATTCATGTCTATTGCCTGTTTCTTCACTGGATTGCTTTTTGGGTGTAAAGTTTGATAAGTTCTTTATAGATTTTTGATACTAACCCTTTATCTGATACATCATTTGCAGATATCTTCTCCCATTCCATTGGTTGCCTTTTGGTTTTGCTGATTGTTTCCTTTGACGTGCAGAAGCTTTTTATTTTGATGAGGTCCCAGTAGTTCATTTTTGCTTTTGTTTCCCTTGCCTCCGGAGATGTGTTGAGTAAGAAGTTGCTGCGGCCAAGATCAAAGAGGTTTTTGCCTGCTTTCTCCTCAAGGATTTTGACGGCTTCCTGTCTTACATTTAGGTCTTTCATCCATTTTGAATTTATTTTTGTGTCTGGTGTAAGAAAGTAGTCCACGTTCATTCTTCTGCATGTTGCTGTCCAGTTTTCCCAGCACCACCTGCTGAAGAGACTATGTTTATTCCATTGGATATTCTTTCCTGCTTTGTCAAAGATTAGTTGGCCATACGTTTGTGGGTCCATTTCTGGGTTCTCTATTCTGTCCCATTGAGCTAAGTGTCTGTTCTTGTGCCAGTACCATCCTGCCTTGATGATTACAACTTTGTGGTACAGCTTGAAGTCCGGAATTGTGATGCCTCCCATTTTGGTTTTCTTTTTCCAGATTGCTTTGGCTATTCGGGGTCTTTTCTGGTTCCATACAAATTTTAGGATTATTTGTTCTAGCTCTGTGAAGAATGCTGGTGTTATTTTGATAGGGATTGCATTGAATATGTAGATTGCTTTGGGTAGTATCGACATTTTAACAATATGTGTTCTTCCTATCCAGGAGCATGGAATCTTTATCCATTTTTTGTGTGTGTGTCTTCTTCAGTTTCTTTCATAAGCTTTCTATAGTTTTCAACATATATATTTTTCACCTCTTTGGTTAGATTTATTCCTAGGCATTTTATGGGTTTTGGTGCAACTGTAAACGGGATCAATTCCTTGAATTCTCTTTCTGTGGGTTCATTATTAGTGTATGGGAATGCAACCTATTTCTGTGCATTGATTTTATATCCTGCAACTTTGCTGAATTCATGAATCAGTTCTAGCAGTTTTTTGGTGGAATCTTTTGGGTTTTCCATATAGAATATTATGTCATCTGCAAAGAGTGAAAGTTTGACCTCCTCCTGGCTGATGTGGATGCCTTTTATTTCTTTGTGTTAACTGATTGCAGAGGCTAAGACTTCCAATATTATGTTGAATAACAGTGGTGAGAGTGGACATCCCTGTCTTGTTCCCGACCTTAAGGGGAAAGCTGTCAGTTTTTCCCCATTGAGGATGATATTAGCATTAGGTCATTCATATATGGCTTTTATGATCTCGAAGTGTGCTCCCTCTATCCCTACTTTCTTGAGGGTTTTTATCAAGAAAAGATGCTATATTTTGTCAAATGCTTCCTCTGCATCTATTGAGAGGATCATATGTTTCTTGTCCTTTCTTTTATTGATGTGATGGATCACGTTAATTGTTTTGCGGATATTGAACCAGCCCTGCATCCCAGGTATAAATCCCACTTGGTCGTGGTGAATAATTTTTATAATGTACTGTTAGAGCCAGTTGGCTAATATCTTGTTGAGTATTTTTGCATCCATGTTCATCAAGGAAATTGGTCTATAGTTCTTGTTTCTAGCGGGGTCTCTGTCTGGTTTTGGAATCAAGGTAATGCTGGTTTCATAGAAAGAGTTTGGAAGTTTTCCTTACATTTTAATTTTTTGGAACAGCTTCAAGAGAATAGGTGTTAACTCTTCCTTAAATGTTTGGTAGAATTCCCCTGGAAAGCCACCTGGCCCTGGACTGTTGTTTTTTGGGAGATTTTTGATTACTAATTTGATTTCCTTACTGGTTATGGGTCTGTTCAAATTTTCTATGTCTTCTTGTTTCAGTTTTGGTAGTGTATATGTTTCTAGGAATTTGTCCATTTCTTCCAGACTGCCCATTTTATTGGCATACTATTCTCTTATTATTGTTTTCATTTCTGTTGTGTTGGTTGTGATCTCTCCTCTTTTACTCTTGATTTTATTTATTTGGGTCCTTTCCTTTTTCTTTTGGATCAAACTGGCTAGTGGTTTATCAATTTTGTTAATTCTTTCTAAGAGCCAACTTCTGGTTTCATTAATCTGCTCTGTGTTTTGTTTTTGTTTTTGTTTTTTTGGTTTTGATAGCATTAATTTCTGCCCTAATCTTTATTATTTCCTGTCTCTTCTGTTTTTGGCTTTTATTTACTGTTCTTTTCCAGCTCCTTAAAGTATAAGGTTAGGTTGTGTATCTGAGATCTTTCTTCCTTCTTTAGGAATGCCTGGATTGCTATATACTTCCTCTTATGACCGCCTTTCCTTCATCCCAGAGGTTTTGGGTTGTGGTGTTATCATTTTCATTGACTTCCATATACTTTTTAATTGCCTCTTTAACTTCTTGGTTAGCCCATTCATTCTTTAGTAGGATGTTCTTTAGTCTCCAAGTATTTGTTACCTTTCCAAATTTTTTCTTGTGGTTGATTTTGAGTTTCATAGCATTGTGGTCTGAAAATATGCACGGTATGATCTTGATCTTTTTGTACTTGCCGAGGGCTGCTTTGTGTCCCAGTATGTGGTCTATTCTGGAGAATGTTCCATGTGCACTGGAGAAGAATGTATATCCTGCTGCTTTAGGATGAAATGTTCTGAATATATCTGTTAAGTCCCTCTGGTCCAGTGTGTCATTCACAGCCATTGTTTCCTTGTTAATTTGTTGATTAGATGATCTGTCCATTGCTGTGAGTGGGGTGTTGAAGTCTCCTACTATTATGGTATTACTATCAATGAGTTTCTTTATGCTTGTGATTAATTGATTTATATATTTGGGTGCTGCCAGATTTGGCTCATAAATGTTTCCAATTGTTAGGTCTTCTTGGTGGATAGACCCCTTGATTATGATATAATTCCCTTCTACATCTCATGAAACAATCTTTATTTTAAAGTCTAGATTGTCTGGTATAAGTATGGCTACTCCGGCTTTCTTTTGTTGACCATTAGCATGATAGATGGTTCTCCATCCCCTTATTTTCAATCTGAAGGTGTCTTTAGGTCTCAAGTGGGTCTCTTGTAAACAGAATATAGATGGATCTTGTTTTCTTATCCATTCTGTTACCCTATGTCTTTTGATTGAAGCATTGAGTCCATTGATGTTTACAGTGAGTACTGAAATATATGAATTTTTTGCCTTAATGATTCTTGTAGAGTTGGAGTTTCTGGTGGTGTTCTCTGGTCCTTTCTAATCTTTGTTGCTTTTGGTGTTTGTTTGTTTGTTTATTTATATTTTCATCTCTTCTCCCCTCAGAGAGCTCCCCCCCACTTAAAATTTCTTGCAGAGCTGGTTTAGTGGTCACAAACTCCTTTAATTTCTGTTTGGGAAACTTTTTCTCTCTCCTTCTATTTTGAATGGCAGCCTTGCTGGATAAAGAATTATTGGCTGCATATTTTTCTGATTCAACACACTGAAAATATCCTGCCACTCCTTTCTGGCCTGCCAAGTAGTTGTGGATAAGTCTACTGCAAACCTGATCTGTCTTCCCTTGTAGGTTAGGGACTTTTTTTCCCTTGCTGCTTTCATGATTCTCTCCTTGCCTGAGTATTTTGTGAATTTGACTATGATATGCCTTGTTGATGGTCAGTTTTTGTTGACTCTCATGGGGGTCCTCTGTGGTTCTTGGATTTTGATGTCTGTGTCTTTCCCCAGGTTAGGAAAGTTTTCCGCTATGATTTGTTCACATAACCCTTCTACCCCTATTTCTCTCTCTTCTTCTTCTGGGACCCCTATGATTCTGATGTTGTTCCTTTTTAATGAGTCACTGATTTCTCTATTCTTAAATCATGCTCTTTTGCCTTAATCTCCCTCTTTTTTTCTGCTTCATTATTCTCCGTAAGTTTGTCTTCTATATTGCTGATTCTCTGTTCTGCCTCATCCATCCTTCCCACTGCAGCATCCACCTGTAATTGCAGCTCAGTTATAGCATTTTTTATTTAATCCTGACTAGTTTTTTTTCTTTTATCTCTGCAGAAAGGGATTCTAATCTATTTTTGACACCAGCTAGTATTCTTATTATCGTGATTCTAAATTCTGGTTCAGACATTTTGCTTGTGTCTGTGTTGATTAAATCCCTGGCTGTTGTTTCTTTGTGCTCTTTCTTTTGGGGTGAATTCATTCATTTTGTCATTTTTAAGGGAGGAAATGAATTAATGAGTTAGAAAAATTAAAAGTAAAAAAAATTAAATCTTAAAAAATATTAAAATTAAAAAATTAAAAACACACAGAAAAATATTGAGTGAATGATGCTAGATCCTAGGTGTGTTTTGGTCTGGGTGTTGAAAGTGGTTTGATAGATAGAGAAAAAAGGGGGAAAAAGAAAACGAATGAAAACAAAAGGAAATCGTTTGAGACTTTGAAAAAATGAATACACTGATGTAGACAAAAATGAAATGATGGAAGTAAAATAGAATTTGAAAAAATTTACACAAAAGTAAAGAATATAGTAGAAAAAGTGCAAAGAAAAATATTTTTAATAAAAATTAAAAATAAAAATGATTTTTTCTCTCTGTGTTCAAGAAAAAGAAAAGAAATGAAAAAAAGAAAAAGAAAAAAAGAAAATCATTTGAAAATTTGAAAAAGTGAATACACTGAAGGAGACTAAAATGAAATGAAGGAAGTAAAATAGAATTCGCAAAATTTACAAAAAAGTTTAAAATATGGTGAAACATTAAAGAAAAATATTTTTAATAAAAATTGAAAATAAAAATGAATTTTTTCTGTTTCTGTATTCAAGAAAAAGAAGTGAAAAAGAGAAAAAAAGTGAATGGATAGATCTGCTAACAGATTGAAATAGGACTGAAATTACTTCGTTTTCCCCTACAAGTTAGACTATGAAGTGCTTTATAGTCCATAAACTAAGTAGGCAGTGAGACTTGTTTTCTTGAAGCGCCAGGTTGGCCCAGTTGGGCGGGGCTTAGTATAATGGCTCCATTCTCCACTAGATGGCGCTGCTAGCCTGATGAGGTGGATTGTTGTGATGCAGGTAGGTGCCTATACGCATGCTCGGGAGTGGTGAAAATGACATCACCCAGCTGCCCAGTCTCTAGTATTGGAACTCTGTTTACCCCGTCAACAATCGTGCACCCATCCTCTGTCGTCAGCTGTCATCCACTCCCCGCTTTTTCACTGTCCGTGACCAGGCCCCAGGCAGTACCTCTCTCCCGAGTTTTGTCTCAGATGTGGCTATTTTTCCCAGCCCCTTACTTCTGAAAGACTGCAGCTTTGACCCCATCGACCCCTCTGTGGGAGGGTCTCACCCAGCAAGGGCCAAATGAGCAATGGCTGAATGCTGGCTGCACCCAGGAATGCCTGCTGGACCCTGCTGCTGCCGGTGCCCCGGGTCTGCAGCCAGGTGCCAGCCTGCCCCAGAAAAAGTTCGCAAGATAGTGTAGCAGCAGTGTTTCAGGATTATGGAAACTCACAACACACATCTGGCACCAGGCTTCACCTTTAACGACCTTGTTCCAGCACCATCGAATGTGGCCATTTTCTGGGGTCTGCTGGGCCCAGGTTGCCTCACAGCCTCTACCAAATGTACTTCCTGCAGTGGAATTGCTTTTCCCCTTGTGGCCCCAGAACCTCCCGGACCCCACTCTGTTCCTGGGGATTCACCCTTCCCACCAGAGCACTGCCAGGTATCGAGCTGCAGAGTTGGGTGACTTTGCGCTCCCCTTGTTTACAGTCTTAATGGAATTTAAACCCTGTCCTTTCTCCCTTTTTAGTTTAGTCCCTGCAGCTGTTTCTAATTTTCCACTTTCTCTCCAGCTGCTTTGGGGGAGGGGTGCTTTTCACATATTCCCTCCCCACCCCCCATCTCCATTCTCTCTCCGCCCCCAAAAGTGGCTCCCTCCCCACCGTGGCTTCTCGCTCCCCAAGTTCACCTCTCTGTGCCGCATACCTGCTGAATTCTGTGGTTCAGGTTGTGCAGATTGTTGTGTTAATCCTCCAATCAGTTTTCTAGGCGTGTAGGATGGTTTAGTGTTGGTCTGGCTGTATTTCATGGATACGAGACACACAAAAAACTTCCATGCTGTTCCATCGTCTTGCCCCCCCGCCCCAGAGTTTCTATTATTTAATAAATGTCTACTCTGTGCCAGGTGATGGTATCTTAGAAAGTTTACAGAAGAAAGATAGAAACTGAGGTATCTTAAGTATAAATATTATTGCTAATCCTCAGGACATCCATGCAAAATACAATGATCTTCATTCAGTTTGCATATAAGGGAAAAGAAATTCCAAAAATTTACAACTTTGGCTAAGGCTGCACAGAATAATTGGCAAAAACACCACCTTGAAAGCTTCTGCTGTTGATAGGTAGTCAGGAGTGGGGAAATGAGGCAAGTAGTTAAGTTTTTCTTTTACCTTAAGGCCTCAGAAATGTTATCCTGTCATAGCATAAAGCCCAGCATGGGAAATTCAATGGGAGCAATATTGTGAAAGTACATCCATGCCAAGAAGCTGGGTTAAACTGTCCCACAGAGAGTGATGAGGCTGACTTGGAAACACCTGCCCCAGCATCAGGAAAAGCAGTGTTGCAAGTCCACACTTATGCTTGTTTTAAATATCTGTGGTTGTCAGAATGGGTGGGGGAAGTTTCTGTAAGTGCCTTATTCATATGAATCATACAAAATGGCTTTCATCATGTTAGCTTAATTGACTTGAATATTTGGAAGAGACTGAAGGTAGAATCTTTAATTATGCCTCTGGGCTCTCTATGCTCTATGAAACCTGTGTGCATGAGCATGAGGTGGTTTGGGCTTTGACAGAGTTCTAGGACTGTGGTGGCACTCATAATGGTGGGAATTATTTGTTGTCTTATACGACAGTGCTTCTCACAGCATCACCTGAGAACTTTTTAGAAATGCAAGAATGTGGGCCCCAACCCAGACCCACTACTGAGTAGGAAACTTGAGGCAGAGTCCAGCAGTCTGTGTTTAACAAAGCTTCCAGAGACTTCTGATACACTAAAGTTTCAGAACTAGGAAAATAAAGTTCAATATGTGGTTCCTAGTTTTGTATCCTTTACTTTCTTCTCTTTTCTCTTCCTCACTACCTTACTATCCTGTGATGAAAAGGAGGGCTGGGAGAAAATCTTCACTTATTAGAGAGTTCCCCACCCCCCTCTGCTTTTTCACTATTTATATTTGTTTATAATGTTTTCCATTCTGGTTTTACAGAAAACAAAAACAAAACAAAAAAATAGACTCTTTTGTGTAAACATTATAAATAATTTTGTTTTAGTATGTGGCTAGTTACATATCTATATTTCTTCTGTAAATCTCCTAAGATGCTTGCAGCAAAGGGTTTGAGCTATATATAAGCTGGTGGCTGAGACAGTTTCTAGAGAAAAGTTGTCTATAATCCTATGTTGAGAACCCCAGAGTGCTGTGAAATATGTAGTGTGTATCTCTGTGTATGTTGTGTGCATGTGTGTGTGCCTATGTGCATTATTGGTATAAACCAAGGATGGAGAAAAACATTGGACACTTTGCTGTAGTAGAAGATCTGGTGGTTGTGTCTTTTTGTCATTTCCCATGTGACTCTAACCTGTGAGAAGACAGAACTTTGAATGAGGCTTCCTAAGGTAGGACAGTTCATGGACCCCTCCCACCTTGAAACATCATGGGGTACTCTTATTGGGTACTCTTACTTTTACTCTTGCCTCAGACCTGTTCTGAAACCCTTATAGGATTTTTTTTCTTCACCAAAGCAAGTTGATAGTGAACCAGCACAGAGCAATAAATTGTGTCCCTTTTAGCAACACCCACACTTTCCTTAAGTCCTTTGAATTTAGAAGATTGGTGGGAGGGCAGAGAAGGAATGAAATCCCTAAATAATCAGAAGGCATTGCATATTTTTACTTTTGGTTCTATCTGTGATTAATCTCAGTGTAAAACTAAACTGCTAAAAGGAAATGCATGCAATATTTGATATGCAAACCCATATAATTTCTCTAAATCAGTGTTCTGATAACAATTTTGATAAGACTGAGTAGGGGTGAGATACATAACTACCAAGTAAAAATGTAAAAGTTGTGGAGATGACACTTTAATATATGTGAATACTATCTTGCACACAGTTAAACGGTGTCCACTGATTTGGCTTCCTTAGAATATTTGTCAGACCCTTTTCTTCTTTATTTCCACATTTTGAGTCCCTAGTTCATATTTTTTGAATCTGGGTGACTGAAATAGTATCCCAGATTCCCTGCCTTAAAGAGTCTCACACTATAATAAAAAGTACTAATAATGGTAAACAATACTCTTCCTTGGGCTTAATTTTATTACTGTCATCTTGACATTCCTGTACTCAAATTTCTTTGCTAAATTCTTCCTCACAGAAATATAAGACAAATTCTGATGTTAAGTTCCTCTCCATGTCCCTACCATACCTTAATTTTCTTTTCTCCCTTAAGATGATTGTCTCCAAAGCTGTTACCTCTTCTGGAAACCACAGCAAATCTCTCTTCCAACAAGAATCTCTCGTGGTTCTTTCTCAAGACCTTTTTGCCAATCATCTCTGTTTCTGGAACACCCTCTGTTATTTCTCAGGTGTGCTACAGCCCCTGATTTCAGTTGCCCTAGTCAGCCTTCCCAAACTGCTTGATATACCTGGTTAGCACTATGGTCACTGATTTATGAATTCCTCTTTCTAGAAAGTCCTTGTCCTCTACTCTACCTGGAGATTTCCTATAAATCCTTAAGAATCTCCTAGGGGCACCTGGGTGGCTAGGTTGGTTAAGCATCTGACTTTGGCTCAGGTCTTGATCTTGTGGTTCGTGAGTTCAAGCCCCACATGGGGCTCTGTGCTGACAGCTCAGAGCCTGGAGCCTGCTTCGGATTCAGTATCTCCCTCTCTTTCGGACCCTCCCTTGGTTGCACTCTGCCTCTCTCTCTCAAAAATAAATAATAAACATTAAAAAATAATTTAAAAAAAGAATCTCCTATGTAAAGCTTTCCCTAATACTTCGGGGAAAGGAGTTAGTTGGTCTCTCCTTTAGGATTCCTTAGAACTTTGTTAGAACTTGTTTAAAAGAAAAGTTTATATATATTAAGATGCATGCAGTTGCTAATAACAGAAACCTTGACTGAAACAGACTTAAGCAATAAGGACATTTATTGCTCCCATGACTAGAACTCCAGAGAACAGTCTGCAAGGCCGGTTGATTCAGCAGCCCATTATTGTTATCAAGGACCCAGGTTCTTTCCTTTGCTCTGCTCTGCTATTCCCAGTCTGACTTTAACATCAGGTGAGGAGTAACGTGGGTATGGAAGTTCCTGGTATCTTAACCAGGCCCAATAATATTCTGAGGAATAAGAGAGCTCATTGATCTTCTGTTTCTCTCTTAGGATATCAAAGCTTTTCTAAGAAGTTCCCTAGCTAGCTTCCCTCCACTTTTTATTGACCAGAATAGAGTCACATGGCCATTGTAGTACCGATTATCAGTAAGGGGAAAGGGAACTCCCTTGGAGCTGAGGGAAAGGTCAACTTATCCTGAGTAGATAGCTGTGGGAGGAGGGGTGGCTAGCTGTACAAATCAGGGCTTTTTTGGGAAAGAGGCAGGATGGATGCTGGGTTGGCAATCAACAGTATCTGATACACTAATCAAGTTGATATATAGTATTATATAGTTTAATGATTTATCTTCTTGTTTTAGTAAGGGGCAATGCCTCATTTATCTAGATTATTCTTGGTAGCCATTCAATGCATACAGAATGAAAGAACTTACAAAACTCAGTTCTACAATCTTCATATAGTAACTATGTACCTTTGCTTTAGGCTCCTAAATTCTCTCCAGTATCATGTAGCATTTAAATATATACCTATGAACTAGTCTGATTAGACACGTGTATAGATGGGCTTGTTGCATTGTGTGATGTCAGGGGAGCACCACTCCTCCAGAAAAAGACTCTGAAGGGAGCCTCCTACAGTGTGCTGCCATGCAGTGTGGCAGTGTGTGTGTGATAGTGTATAAACACAACCATAGGTCTGATCACAGAGAGATTTTAGTACTATTTTAAAAACCATTCTGTAATCTGTTCCATTGTACATAAATATAATCATTATATATGCACGTAAATCCCCATCCATGTTCCTCTTAAAAAAGCCCCTTTGGGAAATGCTTCAGCATCATGTAGAATGATCATCAACAAGATGCAGGCAGATTGTCTATGAAATACAGGCTTAATATGAGAAGAGCCTTAGAAAACATTTGTACTTTATTCTCACTGGAAATCAAGGTCACAATATTGGACAAGAGGAAAGGCCCTGTAAGATTAAAATATTTTAATATTTTAGGGTCAGGGCCATATCTTATTCATTTTATAATTCAAGTCTCAGAGCAATGCCTTGTGTGTCTGTGGCATGAAAGCAGAATGAGGGAGGAAGGAGTGGGGTTTTCTTGTATTTTCAATGTGGAGAATGAAGTGAAAGCCAGTCCAGAAAGACAAGGCTCATATTTCTAAATGTTTCTCATTTGGAGTGCCCATGAGCCTCTTTCCTCCTTTCTTCTTCCTTCCTTCCTTCTCTTGCAAACATCATTGTGTCACTTGCCTTTCAGGCATCTGCTATGGGAGGTATATTGCAAGCTCAGCCAGGACAGGAACATCACAGCATTTGGTGTGATGTTCTTTACATTTTAAGATGTTGGTCACTGACCAATTACATAAACTTGGAGGATCATTTTCTTCTTGACTCCAAGGGAGTTTGTGGACTTAGGGAAAGTTGGGTTACAATTCTGCCTAAAGTGTAGCTTTTTAAAGGAAAAAGAGATGAAAAATAGCACAGAGTCTCTGTCGTAAACAGTCTCGTTGTCTAGTGGGGGAGACAAAGCCAAGGTCTACAAAGCAATGCTGAACAATGTAAGCCTTTATTAAATTGGCCCAAATGCTATAAGAACTCAAAGATGAGGGAACTCATTGAGCACAGGCTGCATCAGAGCATGGTCCCCCATAGGTGGGACTTGAGATAGAATTTGTAGGACTGTGAGTGCCTTAGAGACAAAATATGTTGTCCAAGCTTCAACCTAGGGCTTGTATGCTGTTCGGGAGAGGTCAGGGTTCCCTGGAGAGCATATATATACAACATTTGCCTTAGTTGCCCAAATGCCTAAACTTGTAGGGGCAGGGGATGCATCTGGACTGGAGTTTTTACTTGGAGAAGGTGATACCATCAGCTGGCTAGGGGGCAAAGCTCAGGGAAGTGTCACGCTTGTGAGGATATAATCTGGAACCAGGCCTGTGCACACATGTGCTGCATGGTATTGCTTTGCTGGGACAAGCTGCCTCTTTTTCTCCTGGGAAGGTAAGGTCGTAGTTCATGGGTTACCAACGAGAACGGTGGTTTGTGTCCATGGAACTGTAGCAGACAGTCTCTTGTTTCCCTCTGTGCACAGGTGGTTGTTGCTTTCTTTATCCTTTGTCTTTGTGGGGGTATACAAACAACCCCTTTCATTAGCATTTTCTTCCTACCAGATATCATACTTTATCTCTCACCTGCTTTCAAACAATACTGTGCTGGAAGTGCATTAATTCAACACTCCATATTTATTTCAACATAGAGCTAAAGCACTGAGTGGACGTTTGGCTGTCAGATGCATTATCAGGCTCTACAGGCAGGTGTCTGGCCTCAGATATTAAGGATTTTCCAGCTGCTGCTACTGCAGTGGGGGTGTACAAATGGGTGTATGTGTTTGTTAACTGAGCACACTTTCAGCTGCAGTATCCCCACTGGCCTTTACACTGTGTCAAGATGTTGCTTCCTCTCAAGACTTGGGGTTGAAGAGAAGCAGGACTAGAGCCTTTTGTCAAGTGTATTAATTTGGGTCCTCCAAGAAGGAGAATCTGGGAAGAGATTAGTTGTGTGAAAGACCTATTGGGAAAACTTTTTTGATGGAAAATGGGGAGGGAGTTTTGAATTCTGGGACAACTGCCAGACCCTGGTGCAGCTGCATACCCTGTGGAGGTGGGGAAGGAAGGAAGGCTATGTAGTAAAATGTTTAGGCTATGGCACAATTCTTTTTTTATTTTTTTAATTTTTAAAAAATGTTTATTTTTGAGAGAGAGAGAGAGACAGAGCACAAGTGGGGGAGGGGAAGACAGAGAGGGAGACACAGAATCTGAAGCAGACTCCATGCTCTGAGCTGTCAGCACAGAGCCTGACCCAGGACCAGAACCCATGCGCTGCGAGATCATGACCTGAGCCAAAGTTGGATGCTTACCCGACTAAGCCACCCAGGTGCCCCAGGCTATGGCACAATTCTAAGAAAGGTTTAGTGAGGCTCATGGGGCATCCTTAAGCCATAGTGACCCTTCAGAGGAGCCCCGCCTCCCTGCCTTAGTACCCCTACTGAACTCAGTCATTGTCTGGCCTCAGTGAATTTGGTCATGGACTCCAGAGCACAGTAGCTGAGACCACTGGTCAACTGCAGTCCTCGTAGTAGGAGATCTGTCTGAGAGATGTCATGACCATTACGTCTGATCACCTCTGGTGGCAAGCAGCTTACTCTATTTACTCCAACCTGCCTCTTGTTGAAAGCTGGGACTAGAGCTGGTGCAAAGGTTCAGGCAGGGCCGTTTAGGTTTTGGGACGTTGTATGAATTTAACCACAGGGACCCAAGTACTAGGCATTCACTATAACAAATAATTGAGTTCCCTGCTTGGGGATAAACAGTGGGCACTTCATGTTTACTTCTTGTTATTGCACTGAAAGCATATTGCAAAAATAATTGGGTCACCTTCTGGGAACTTTAAATGGTATTAATACACGTTCTCTCTATTCAGGCCCCATGAAGTTAGTGTCTTGTGCTTTCCTTATTTATATCCCACTTGAATAGCAAGCAGAGGTCATAGTATCACTCATGGTACCTGCTGAATAACTTAGAAAATGAATCCTTCCTAGTCAAAGAGTGTTGGAAAAATGATGTTCTTCACAGGTACCCTAAACTACTGGCAGTGTGCATAATGTGTCTTCCCTTCTCTTTCCTGACTAGTTTTATTGTAATCAATTGGCATGGAACATGAAAGGCTGCTGTTCTATGGTGGATCAAGCATTCATAGTGGTTACATATCCATCACTTACTTTCTCTTGCTAACAAAGGTTAGGATACAATGTTTCTCACTGTTATTTGAGGAGTGGGCCAAACACTGAAGCTGGAATGAGGTAAAAATATTCTTGAAAGAAATATGTTTTTATTCTCCCCCATCATTCTGTTTAATTCTCCACACTGTTGTCAAAGTGATAGCTCTTACATAGAAATTTTATTGTTTTACACTCCTGCCTAAAATCTTTCAATAGTTTTACATTACAATTGGGTTAAAAATAAAACTTTTTTAGCATACCCAGGAACTTCTTTATGACTTGGCCTCTGCCTGTGGTCTGCTGTCCTAGAGTTCTCTCCTTCTCTCCCTCTCTCTCTCTCTCATCTCTCATCTCTCATCTCTTATCTCTCATCTCTCTTTCCCTCCATTTATTTTATTCTTACACCACTACTAACTCTCTAAATCCACCAGATTTCTTAAGTCATGTATTTATACATAATCTTCAGAAGGTTATCCTGTTGGCAGTTAACACAAAAATACTACAATTTTAGTGACTACACAACAGAAGTTAACTTTTCATTCACATAGCAGTCCAATGTAGGTGTTCCTGGTTGGCAGATGGCTTTCTCCTTCCTGGTATCTTGGGGACCCAGGCTTCTTCAGTCTGGTGGCTTTGTCTACCTATAGGGCCTTTGTTTCCATCTATCAGATATATGGGAAAGAGAAGGGGAAAACTCACCTACCCATTCAAAGCTGTGTTCCAGAAGTGGCACATATTATTTTTGCTTGTATTCTGTTGGTGAGAACCCAACCAGAGACAAGATAGCCAAGAAACACAATCTCTGGCTGAGCACCAACTTTCCCAAGAACTATGCTACACATTGATAAACATAAATCCTGAGGAACTTTTATTCATTTATTCACTTATTCATTCATTCATTTTAAAAAAAGTTAAATCTAGGTTAGTTAACATATAGTGTAATAATGATTCAAGAATAGAATTTAGTGATTCATCACTTACATATAACACCCAGGGCTCATCCCAACAAGTGTCCTCCTTAAGGCCCCTTGCTCATTTAGCCCATCCCCCCACTGAACACTCCTCCAGCAACCCTCAGTTTTTTCTCTGTGTTTAAGAGTCTCTTAGAGTTTATCTCCCTCTCTGTTTTTATATTATTTTTGCTTCTCTTCCCTTATGTTCATCTGTTTTGTGTCTTAAATTCCACATATGAGTGAAATCATATGGCTTGGTCTCTGCCTATGGTCTGCAGTCCTAGTGTTCTCTTGTTCTCTCTCTTTCCCTAATTTTGCTTAGCATAATACACTCTAGTTTCATCAGTGTTGTTGCAAATGACAAGATTTTATTCTTTTTGGTCACTGAATAATATTCCATTGTATATATATACCACATCTTTTTTACCCATTCATCAGTCGGTTGACATTTGGGCTCTTTCCATACTTTGGCTCTTGTTGATAGTGCTGCTCTAAATATTGGGGTGCATGTGTCCTTTCTAATCAGCACTCCTCTATTCTTTGGATAAATACCTAGTAGTGCGATTGCTGGGTCATAAGGTAGCTCTATTTTTAATTTTTTGAGGAAACTCCATACCATTTTCCAGAGTGGCTGTACCTGTTTACATTCCCACCAGCAGTGCAAAAGGGCTCTCCTTCCTCCACATCCTTGCCAATATCTGTTGTTTCCTGAGTTGTTAATTTTAGCCATTCTGAAAGATGTGAGGTGGTATCTCATTGTGGTATTGATTTGTATTTCCCTGATGATGAGTGATGTTGAGCATCTATTCATGTATCTGTTAACCATCTGGACGTCTTTGGAAAAGTGTCTATTCAAGTCTTTTGCCCATTTCTTATCTGGATTATTTGATAAGTTCTTTGTAGATTTTGGATACTAACCCTTTACCTGATATGTCATTTGCAAATATCTTCTCCCATTCCATCAGTTGCCTTTTAGCTTTGCTGATTGTTTCCTTCGCTATACAGAAGTTTTTATCTTGATGAGGTCTTGATAGTTCATTTTTGCTTTTGTTTCCCTTGCCTCTGGAGACATGTCAAGTAAGAGATTGATGTGGCTGAGGTCAAAGAGGTTGTTGCCTATTTTCTTCTCTAGGATTTTGATGTCTTCTTGTCTTATGTTTAGGTCTTTCATCCATTTTGAGTTTATTTTGTATGGTGTAAGAAAGTGGTCCAGGTTCATTCTTCTGCATGTTGCTGTCCAGTTTTCCCAACACCATTTACTGAAGAGACAGTCTTTTTTCCATTGGATATTCTTTCCTGCTTTGTCACAGATTAATTGGCCGTATGTTTCTGAGTCCATTTCTGGGTTCTCTATTCTGTTCCATTGACCTATGTGTCTGTTTCTGTGCCAGTACCATACTGTCTTGATGATTACAGCTTTGTAGTAGAGGCTAAATCTGGGATTGTGATGCCTCCCACTTTGGTTTTCTTTTTCAAGATTGCTTTGGCTATTCAGGGTCTTTTGTGGTTCCAAACAAATTTTAGGATTGTTTGTTCTAGCTCTGTGAAGAGTGCTGGTGTTATTTTGATAGAGATTTCACTGAATATGTAGATTTCTTTGGGCAGTATAGACATTTTAACAATGTTTTTTCTTCCAATCCATGAGCATGAATGTTTTTCGATTTTTTTGTGTGTCTTCTTCAATTTATTTCATAAATTTTCTATAGTTTTCAGTCTATAGATATTTCAAGCTCTGGTTATGTTTATCCCTAGATATTTTATGGTTTTTGGTGCAATTGTAAATGGGATCAATTCCTTGATTTCCCTTTCCATTACTTCATTATTGATGTATAGAAATGCTACTGATTCCTGTACATTGATTTTATATCCTGCAACTTTGCTGAACTCGTGTATTAGTTCTAGCAGCTTTTTGGTGGGGTCTTTTGGGTTTTACACATAGAGTAGTATCATGTCATCTGCAAAGAGTGAAAGTTTGACTTCCTCCTTGCCAATTTGGATGCCTTTTATCTCTTTATGTTGTCTTATTACTGAGGCTAGGACTTCCAACACTATGTTGAATAACATTGGTGGGAGTGGACATCCTTGTCATGTTCCTGGCCTTAGGGGGAAAGGTCTCAGTTGTTCCCATTGAGGATGATATTAGTGGTGGGTGTTTTTATATGGCTTTCATGATCTTAAGGTATGGTCCTTTTATCCCTAATTTCTTGAGGGCTTGTATCAAGAAAGGATGCTATATTTTGTCACATGCTTTCTCTGGTTCTATTGAGAGGATCATGTGGTTCTTATCCTTTCTTTTATTAATGTGATGTATCACTTTGATTGATTTGCAGATATTGAACCAACCCTGTATCCCAGGAATAAATCCCACTTCGTCATGGTGAATAATTCTTTAAATTTATTGTTGGTTGCGGTTTGCCAGTATCTAGTTGATAATTTTTGAATCCATGTTCATCAGGGAAATAGGTCTGTAGTTCTCCCTTTTAGTGGGGTCTTTGTCTGGTCTTGGAATCAAGATAATTCTGGCCTTGTAGACTGAGTTTGGAAGTTTTCTGTCCATTTCTATTTTTTGGAACAACTTCAAAAGAATAGGCTATAATTCTTTTTTAAATGTTTGATAGAATTCCCCTGGAAAGCCATCTGGCCTTGGACTCTTGTTTCTTGGGAGATTTTTGATTACTGATTCAATTTCTTTAGTGATTATAGTCTTTTCAAATTTTCTATTTCTTCCTGTTTCAGTTTTGGTAGTTTATATATTTGTAGGAATTTGTCCATTTCTTCAAGATTGCCCAATTTATTGGCAATAATTGCTCATAATATTCTCTTATTATTGTTTGTATTTCTTATGTTTATTTATTTTTGAAAGAGAGAGGCAGAGAATGAGCAGAGGAGGGGCAGAGAGAGTGGGAGACACAGAATCTGAAGCAGGCTCCAGCCTCTGAGCTGTCAGCACAGAGCCCGCTGCAGGACTCTAACCCACAAACCATGAGATCATGACCTGAGCCGAAGTCAGAGGCTTAACCACCTGAGTCACCCAGGCACCCCTATTGTTTGTGTTTCTGCCAATGTTGGTTGTGATCTCCTCTTTCATTTGTGATTTTACTTATTTGGCTCCTTTCCTTTCTGTTTTTGATCAATCTGGCTAGTGGTTTATCAATACTGTTAATTCTTTTGAAGAATCAGCTCCTGGTTTCATTGATCTGTTCAACTGTTTTTTTTTTTTCAATATCATTGATTTATTTTCTAATCTTTATTATTTCCTTCTTCTACTGGTATTGGGCTTTATTTGCTGTTCTTTTTCCAGCTCTTTTAGGTGTAAGGTTAGGTTGTATATTTGAGACTTTTCTTCCTTCTTTAGGAATTCAGGAAGCAATTCAGGAAGGCCTGAATTGCTATATAATTCCCTCTTATGACCACCTTTGCTGCACCCCAAGATTTTGGGTTGTCATGTTTTCATTTTCATTGACGTCCATGTACTTTTTAATTGCCTCTTTAATTTCTTGGTTAACCCATTCATTGTTTAGTAGGATGTTCATCTAATCTCCAAGTATTCATGGTCTTTCCAAATTTTTTTCTTATAATTTCGAGTTTCATAGTGTTGTGGTCTCAAAATACGCAAGGTATGATCTTGATCTTTTTGTACTTGTTGAGGGCAGGTTTGTGTCTGGAAAATGTTCCATGTGCACTCAAGAAGAATGTGTATTCTGATGCTTTAGGATGAAATGTTCTGAATATATCTGTTAAATCCATCTGGTCCAGTGTATCATTAAAAGCCATTGTTTCCTTGTTGATTTTCTGCTTAGATGATATGCCCATTGTTGTAAGTGGGTGTTAAAGTCCTCTACTATTATGGTATTATTATCAATGAGTTTCTTTATGTTTGTGATTAATCAATTTATATATTTTGGTTCTTTCACATTGGGGGCATAAATATTTACAATTGTTAAATCTTGGTGAGTAGACTCCTTAATTATGATATAATGCCCTTCTTCATCTCTTGTTAGTCTTTATTTTAAAATCTAGTTTGTCTGATATAAGTATGGCTACTCCAGCTTTCTTTTTTTTTTTTAAATTTTTTTTTTCAACATTTATTTATTTTTGGGACAGAGAGAGACAGAGCATGAACGGGGGAGGGGCAGAGAGAGAGGGAGACACAGAATCGGAAACAGGCTCCAGGCTCTGAGCCATCAGCCCAGAGCCCGACGCGGGGCTCGAACCCACGGACCGCGAGATCGTGACCTGGCTGAAGTCGGACGCTTAACCGACTGCGCCACCCAGGCGCCCCTCCAGCTTTCTTTTGATGACAATTAGCATGATAGATGGTTCTCCATCCCCTTAGTTTCAATCTGTAAATATCTTTAGGTCTAAAATGGGTCTCTTGTAAGCAGCATATAGATGGGTCTTGTTTTCTTATCCATTTTGGTACCCTATGTCTTTTGATTGGAGCTTTTAGTCCATTGACATTTTGAGTGAGTACTGAAAGGTATGAATTTATTACCATTGTCTTGCCTATAGAGTTAGAGTTTCTGGTGATGTTCTCTAGTCCTTTCTAGTCTTTGTTGTTTTTGGTCTTTTTTGTTTTGTTTCATCTTTTCTCCACTCAAAGTATCCATCTCCCATAAAATTGCTTGCAGGGCTGGTTTAGTGGTCATGAATTCCTTTAGTTTTTGTTTGCCTAGGAAACAATTTATTTCTCCTTCTATTTTGAATAACAGCCTTGCTGGATAAAGAATTCTGGGCTGCATATTTTTCTGATTCAACACATTGAATATATCCTTCCAATTCCTGGGGAAGTTTTAGCTAGCTCTGTTGTTATGTACTGCCACCCACATGTGCAACCTGGATCCCAACTTATTCCCTGATTCAGCTTATCTGAAAAAATCTTACATGACCTTTTAAGATTCATCTAAAGCTTTGCATCATTCAAAGGGCTTTAGAGCGTTTTCTCTCTATACTCATATAACACAGAGGGCTTACTAACTGTCATAGCACATGTCACATTGTATTATGATTGTTTGCTTAAGGGTTTGCATTTTACAAACTTGAGCTATAGGGCCAGGACTGTTTTTATTTTAAATCTAGAAATGTCTTGTACAAAATATGTACCCAACAAAGTATTAATAAATAAATGAAAGTCCATTAGATGACTGGATTCACAAGAGTTGTAAAACCTCCCACATTTGATGTTTAAAGAGTAAATTGTGGATTTACCCTAAAACGCATGTATCAGTCCTAATTTTAAATTGAGGAATGTAAAAGCCTCTGAAGTTTCTTTGCTATTTGTTAATATATCCATAATATTAGGAAAGTTTACAGTTACCAGATTACCGTGAGCATCCTAACAGAGTATGTAAACTTAAAAGTCAAGGATTATTACCTGAGTTCAAGCTTCACTGAAAGGAATGTTGTATCTTTAGAATGCATTTGCGACAGATAAACAGAAACTTGATTCAAAGTTTTTTGAAAAATTAAAGAATATATTATGTCTAGCAGTAGGGTAGCTCCAGAATAGGTTGATCCATTTGTTCAGTGAAGTCATCAGGAACTGAGTTCTGTCTGTACCATGGCCCTACCATTCTCAGTATATTGCCTATGTCCTTGGACTGGATCCCCTTAAGGTCACAAAATATCTTTCAGCAAAAAATGGAGAAATAAATTGTCTTGGTCATGTCCCAAGGGAGAAAACAAGAACACCGCTCTCCCAACCATGGTATATAAGTGCTTCCTTTTAGTTTGATGAGTCTATCTTATACATGTGCTAATTTGTGAACCAAAAACTTTCTGGGAAATTTTATCTCCTGACTGATTATTAGATTACTCAATATTTTACAGGGCAAAGGTTTTCTTGAATCACTTTGGTAGATTGAAGAAGCAGGTAGCTTTTCCCTCCAAAATTTGTGGCTCCATTAGGAAAGAAAGAAGGGGGGAAATATGTGCTGGATATTCGAACAATAGTGTCCACACCACAAATATCTTAGTACAGTCAATCTATTGAACCAGTATCTATGGAATAGTGAGCAATTTCTAAACCAGGCAATGTATAACCTTTTCTTCTGCCACTTCTACAAGTTTAAAATCATACATTTAAAAGCACCCAGTAGTGAACATTTTAGATTCAGTTCCTCCAGTGCAATTGTTTATTCTTTATTTTAGGGCTAATAATGGGATTAATCATACGATATGCTACAGCACCAACTGATATTGAAAGTGGAACTGTGTATGATTGTGGAAAACTGGCCTTCAGTCCATCAACTCTGCTGATTAATATCACTGACCAAGTTTATGAATATAAATACAAGAGAGAAATAAGCCAACATAACATCAATCCTCACCAAGGCAATGCTATACTTGAAAAGGTAAGGATTCCAGCTGGTGATATATTTTTGTTTTCAGGTATAAAAAAATTGAACCATCATATGTAATGGTTAATAGACGTGTATATGTTCTTTTTAAACAGCACACCGTTGGGCCAATTTAGTTGACTGAGGGGTTAGTGCCTTGATACATTCTTATTGTAAGTTTAGTTGTTTGTATTTTTTCCTAGAAGTTGCAAAAGAATGGTTTTTAATATAATTGCTTTGCAAAGCACGGTTGCATTCGATAAACAGATAATTCTGACTCTGCCTGTCATGATACTTGTTTCAAATATTTACACACGTGTTCATGTGTCATTATATATATTGACAGCTGGCTACTCAGATCAAATATTCCTTAAGTCAAAAGGAAAATGAGGGGAATAAAAAATTTTGCGCTTGTAAATCTTGATTTAAGGTGACTAGCTTTTGGCTGCCAACACAGAACACTGGCCACTTGGCTGTTTATAAATATACTGACACACAGTCAATCTCAAGAGACCTTGATTCCACCAGTTTAGTTAGAAATCTTAGGTAGAAAAAAGAAAAATTGTAAAGTAACCCATCTTTGTTTCTTTGTTTCAAGTTTTTATTTAAATTCCAGTTGGTTAACATATAGTATAATATTAGCTTCAGGAGTAGAATTCAGTGATTCATCACTTATATACAATATCCAGTGCTCATCACAATAAATGTCCTTCCTTAGTCCCTGTCACCCATTTAACCTATCCTTCCTCCCATTTCTCCTCCAGCAACCTTCAGGTTTTTCCCTATAGTTAAGAATCTGTTTCATGTTTTGCCTCTCTCTCCTTTTTTCCCCCATGTTCATCTGTTTCGTTTCTTAAATTCCACATATGCATCAAATCATATGGTATTTGTCTGTCTCTGACTGACTTATTTTACTTGGCATAATACTCTCTAGCTCCATCCACGTCATTGCAAATGGCAAGATTTCATTTTTTTTGATGACTGAGTAATATTCCATTGTGTGTGTATGTACATGTGTATGTACATACATATGTACATGTGTACATACACACACATATACATACATACACACACACACACACACCACATCTGTCTTATACATTCATCAGTCAATGGACATTTGAGCTTTTCCATAATTTGGCTATTGTTGACAATGCTGCTATAAACATTGGGGTACATGTATCCCATCAAATCAGTATTTTTGTATCCAGCAATTGCTGGATAGTTCTATTTTTGACTTTTTGAGAAAACTCCATACTATTTTCCAAAGTGACTGTACCAGTTTGCATTCCCACCAACAGTGTAAGAGTGCCCCCCTAGTGACCCATCTTTTAACAATTGTCTTATTATTGCAAATTTGTGAACTGCTTCAGTTATTGAAAGGAAACTTCCTTCTGTTCTCAGGACTCTGGGTCAGAAAATAGGTAAGATTACCTCTTGTAGTGTATTATGAATTCTGGATTAGTCTTTGGAATAAAGAATAAGTGAATTTGTGTTTAATATTATAAGTACACGCTAAGAACCAGGATCTTTTTAATGTTTATTTATTTTTGAGAGAGAGAAAGATAGAGTGCAAGCAGGGGTGGGGCACAGAAAGAGGGAGACATAGAATCTGAAGCAGGCTACAGGCTCTGAGCTGTCAGCACAGAGCCTGACATGGGGTTCAAACTCACCAACAGTGAGATCATGACCCGAGTCAAAGTCGGATGCTTAACCCACTGAGCCACCCAGGTGCCCCAGGAACCAGGATCTTATGTGAGTCATGACAGAACTTTCTGAGTTAGACCTGAGAGTTTCCTTGATGGAAATTTATTTTATCACTTTCACCCGTACGGATTTAGTTTTCTTTTAATACACACACACACACACACACACACACACACACACACACACATTTGTTTCTATTTTGAGAGATTTAGGGTAAGAAGGGACATACTTGGTCTGTCATTTTTCTTTACTCAAGATGGATAATTTTTAGTGTTTTTTTTTTTCACATTATTTTCCACTAGCACATTTCTAGATTAACTTCCTCCTAGCACTTGGTGAGGGCTCAGGAAAGTAAAACTAATTATAATATGAGCCTAAATCAAACTTAGAAAAGTAAATTGAAGCATGCAAAACACAAATTTAATAATGTATTTCTGAAATAAATAGGAACAACTTCTAAATCTTCTGTTTTTTTAAATTGATTATAATTTTGTATTTTCAGAAGTTCATAGAAGAGCTGAATTTATGCTAATAGTCTTGATGAAGATCAAGAATTTAAAATATATTTAAAAGCTGAAAGGACAATGCCATTATGCCATTGTCATACTTGAGACAATTAACAATAACTCAATAGCATCTAATATAATCTATTTGTATGAGATAAATTTTCCCTAATGTCCCAGAATGTCTTTTTAAACTGTGTCCTCATCTAGGACATAATTTAAATATAGATCCAGGATCTAATCAAGGTTTTTGCCCACATTTTAATCTGGAAAAGTCCTTTTCTCCCACAACATTGAACTTTTTGAAGTGTCCAAGTCATTTGTACAATGTCCCATATCCTGGATTTTTTTCTGGTTTTCTTAGTAGATTTATATTACTGTTTTTTACATATTTTATTTCTTCAAAATGTTGTTTAAATTCTAGTTAGCTAATGTAGTGTAATATTTGTTTTAGGAGTCGAATTTAATGATTCATCACTTACATGTAATACCCAGTGCTCATCATAATAAGTGCCCTCCTTAATACCCATCACCCATTTAGCCCATCCCCCTCTACCTCGCTCCATCAACCTTCAGTTTGCTCTCTATTGTTAAGAGTCTCTTACGGTTTGCTTCCCTCTCTCTCTTGTTTTTCTCCCTTCCCATATGTTCATCTGTTTTGTTTCTTAAATTCCACCTATGAGTGAAATCATATGGTATTTGTCTTTCTCTGACTGACTTATTTTGTTTAGCATAAGACACTATAGCTCCATCCACATTGTTGAAAATGGCAAGATTTTATGTATTTTGATGGCTGAATAGTATTCCATCATATATATATGCCACATCTTCTTTATCCATTCATCAGTGGAGAGACATTTGGGCTCTTTCCATAATTTAGCTATTGTTGATAATGCTGCTATAAATATCATGGTGCATGTACCCCTTTTGAATCTGTATTTTTTTATTCTTTGGGTACATACCTAGTACTGCAATTGCTGGATCATTAAGTAGTTATATTTTCAGCTTTTCGAGAAACCTCCATACTATTTTCCAGAGTGACTGCACCAGTTTGCATTCCCACCAACAGTATAAGAGGGTTCTCCTTTCTCGGCATCCTCCCCAACATGTGTTGTTTCTTGTGTGGTTAATCATAGCCATTCTGAATGGCCTGAGGTGCTATCTCATTGTGGTTTTGACTTGTGTTTCCCTGATGATGAGTGATGTTGAGCAGCTTTTCATGTGTCTGTTAGCCATATGTATATTCTCTTTTGAAAAATGTCTCTTCATGTCTTCTGCCTATTTCTTCACTGGATTATTTAATTTTTTGGTTTGAATTTGATAACTTCTTTGTAGATTTTGGATACTAACCCTGTATCCAATAGGTCATTTGCAAATATCTTTTCCCATTCCATAGGCTGCCTTTTAGTTTTGTTGATTGTTTCCTTGGCTGTGCAGAAGCTTTTTATCTTGAGGAAGTCCCAATAGTTCATTTTTGCTGTCATTTCCTTTGCCTCCAGGTATGTGTCTTGTAAGAAGTTGCTATGGCCAAGGTCAAAGAAGATGTTGCCTATTTTCTCCTCTAGGATTTTGATGGTTTCCTATGTCACATTTAAGTCTTTCATATATTTTGAATTTACTTATATGTAAGGTGTAAAAAAGTGATCCAGTTTTATTCTTCTGTGTGTTTCTGTCCAGTTTTTCCAACACCATTTGCTAAAGAGACTGTCTTGTTTTCATTGGATATTCTTTCCTGCTTTCTCAAAGATGAGTTGACCATATAGTTATGTGTCCATTTCTGGGTTCTCTATTCCACTGATCTATGTGTCTGTTTCTGTGCCATTACCATACTGTCTTGATGACTACAGCTTTGTAATATAGCTTGAAGTCCAGAATTATGATGCCTCTTGCTTTGCTTTTCTTTTTCAGGATTGCTTTGGTTATTTGGTGTCTGTTGTGGTTCCATACAAATTTTAGGATTGTTTATTCTAACTCTGTGAAAATTCTGGTGGCATTTTGGTAGGAATTGCATGAAATGTGCTGATAGTTTTGGGTAGTATAGACATTTTAACATTGTTTGTTCTTCCAATCCATGAGCATGGAATGCTTTTCCATTTCTTTGTGTCCTCTTCAATTTCTTTCACAAGTGTTCTTTAGTTTTCAGAATACAGATATTTTACCTCTTTGGTTAGGTTTAATCCTAGATATCTTATGGTTTTTGGTGTAATTGTAAATGGGAACAACTCCTTGATTTTTTTTCTGCTGCCTCATTATTGGTGTATAGAGATGCAACAGATTTCTGTATATTGATTTTATATCCTGAGACTTTGATGAATTCATGTATTCTAGAAATTTTTTGCTGGAGTCTTTCAGGTTTTCTACAGACTATCTATACAGGTTTCTATAGAGTATCATGTCATCTGCAAATAGTGAAAGTTTGACTTCTTCCTTGCCGGTTGGATGCCTTTTATTTCTTTTTGTTGTTTGACTGCTGAGGCTAAGACTTCCAGTTCTATGTTGAATAGTAATGGTGAGAGTGGATATCTCTGTCTTGTACCCAACAGTAGAGGAAAAGCTCTCAGATTTCCCCCATTGAGGACAATATTATCTGTGAGTCTTTCATATATGGCCTTAATGATATTGAGGTATGTTCCATGTATCCCTACTTTGTTCAGAGTTTTTATCAAGAATGGATTCTGTATTTTATCAAACACTTTTTCTGCATCTATTGACAGGATCATATGATGCTTATCCTTTCTTTTATTAATGTAGTATATCACATTGATTGATTTGTGAATATTGAATCAGCCCTGCAGCCCAGGAATAAATTCCACTTGATCATGGTGAATATTTCTTCGAATGTACTATTGAATTGGATTTGCTAGTATCTTGTTGAAAATTTTTACATCCATGTTCATCAGAGATACTGGCCTATAACTCTCCTTTTTAGTGGGGTCTTTCTCTGGTTTTTGAATCAAGATAATGCTAGCTTTATAGAATGAATTTGGAAGTTTTCCTTACATTTCTATTTTTTGCAACAGTTAGAGGATAGGTATTCACTCTTCTTTAAATGTCCAGTAGAATCCCCCTGGGATGTCATCTGGCCCTGCACTATTGTTGGGAGATTTTTGATTACTGATTCAATTTCTTTGCTGCTATGGGTCTGTTTAAATTTTCTATACCTTCCTGTTTCAGTTTTGGTAGTTTGTATGTTTCTAGGAATTTATCTATCACTTTCTTCTGATTGCCCAGTTTGTTGGCATAATTTTTAATAATACTCTCTTATAATAGTTTGTATTTCTGTGGTAATGGTTGTGATTTCTCCTCTTTCATTCATGATTTTATTTATTTGGTTCCTTTCTCTTTTCTTTTTGATAAGCCTGGCTAGGGGTTTATCAATGTTATTAATTCTTTCGAAGAACCAGCTCTTAGTTTTTTTGATCTCTTCTATTTGTTTGTTGTTGTTGTTGTTTGTTTGTTTTGTTTTGTTTTATTTCTGTATAATTTATTTCTGCTTTAATCTTTATTATTTCCCTTCTTTTGCTGGCTTAAGTCTTTATTTGCTGTTCCTTTTCTAGCTCTTTAGGTGTAAGGTTATGTTGTGTATTTGAGACCTTTCTTGCTTGTGTTGCAGTATACTTCCTCTTATGGCCACCTTTGCTGCCTCAAATGTTTTGGATTGTCATGTTTTCATTTTCATTTGCTTCCATGTCTTTTTAAATTTCTTCTTTAATTTCCTGTTAACTCATTAATTCTTTAGTAGGACGTTCTTTAACCTCCATGTATTTGTGGTCTTTCCAAATTTTTTCTTGTGGTTCACTTCAAGTTTCATAAGGTTGTGGTCTGAAAATATGTATAGCATAATCTCAGTCTTTTTATACTGGTTGTGGCCTGATTTGTGACCCAGTGTGTGATCTATTCTGGAGAATGTTCCATGTGCACTTGAAAAGAATGTATATTTTGCTACTTTAGAATGGAATGTTCTGAATATGTTAAGTCCATCTGGTCCATTCTTAAGACCATTGGTCCAGTGTGTCACTCAAAGCCCTTGTTTCCTTGTTGATTTTCTGCTTAGATGATCCATCCATTGCTGTAAAATCCCCCACTATTATTGTATTATTATGAGTTTCTTTATGTTTATTATTAATTGATTTATATATTTGGGTTCTTTCAAGTTTGGGGCATAACTATTTACAATTGTTACAACTTCTTGATGGATAGACCCCTTAATTATGATATAATGCCCTTCTTGATCTCTTGTTACAGTCTTTGGTTTAAAATCTAACTTGGGGGCACCTAAGTGGCTTAGTCAGTTAAGTATCTGGCTTCAGCTGAGGTCACAATCTCACAGTTCATGAGTTTAAGCCTGTGTCAGGCTCTCTGGTGTCAGCATGGAGCTTGCTTCAGATCCTCTCTCCTCTTCCCTCTTTTCCCCTCCCCCCCACTCTCTCTCTCTCTCAAAAATAAATATTTATACATACATACATACATACATACATACATACATACATGTCTGGGGGTGCCTGGGTGGCTCAGTCAGTTAAGCATCTGACTCTTGATTTCAGCTCAGGTCATGATCTTGCAGTTTGTAGGATCAAGCCCCACATTGGATTCTGTGTCCTGACAGCATGGAGCCTGCTTGGTATCTCTCTCTCCTTTTCTCTGCCCTCCTCTGCTCATGCTGCACTCTCTCTCTTTCTAAAAATAAATAAATAAACTTAAAAAAATAAAAAATATAAAATATAGTTTGATATAAGTATGGCTATTCCAGCTTTCTTTTGATGTCCATTAGCATGATGTATAGTTCTTCATCCCCTCACTTTCAATCTGCAGATGTCTTTAGGTCTAAAATGAATCTCTTGTAGGCAGCATATACATGAGTTTTGTTTTGTTTTTTTTTTTAATCCATTCTGATACCCCATGTCTTTTGATTGGATCATTTTGTCCATTTACATTCAGAGTGATTATTGATAGATATGAATTTAAAGCCATTGTATTACCCGGAACGTTGGTGTTTCTTATGATGTTCTCTGTTCCTTTCTAGTCTTTGTTGCTTTTGGTCTATTTTTTCCCCACTCAAAGAGTCCCCTTTAATATTTAATATTCCTTGCAGGGCTCATTTAGTGGTCATGAGGTTCTTTAGTTTTTATTTTTCCCGGAAGCTCTTCATCTCTTCTCCTGTTCTGAATGACAGCCTTGCCAGATAGAGTTTTCTTGGCTGCATATTTTTCCCATTCAGCACATTGAATACATCATTCCATTCCCTTATGGCCTGCCACGTTTCTGTGGACAGATCTGTGAACCTGATTTGTCTCCCCTTGTAGGTTAAGGATTTTTTTTCCCTTGTTGCTTTCAGGATTCTTTCCTGTCTGTATTTCATGAATTTGACTATGAAATGTATAGGCCAGCTTTTGTTGAATTTAATGGGAGTTATCTGTGCCTCTTGGATTTTGATGTCTGTTTCATTCTCCAGATTAGGGAAGTTTTCAGCTATAATTTGATAAAGTAAACTCTGCCCCTTTCTCCTTCTCTTCTTCTTGGGGGAGAATGATACGATATGAATGTTATTACACTTTATGGAGTTGCTGAGTTCACTAAACCTA
This sequence comes from Lynx canadensis, assembly GCF_007474595.2. Lineage (NCBI taxonomy): Eukaryota > Metazoa > Chordata > Mammalia > Carnivora > Felidae > Lynx > Lynx canadensis. Next base: position 38,961,543 of record NC_044311.2, on the reverse strand, counting down.
CATGTGTGATCCCATATTTTTCAGCTACATTATTTTCCATAATTTTATCTTCTGTATCACTGATTCATTTCTTTGTTTCATCCATCCTCATTGTCGTTGCATCCAGTCAGTTTGGCATCTGTTATAGCATTTTTTTTTTATTTTCACCTGTCTAGATTTAGTTCTTTTATCTCTGCAGGAAAGGATTCTTTGGTGTCTTCTATGCTTTTCTCAAGCCCAGCTCATATCCTTATGATTGTTATTTTAAGTTCTGCTTGAGGCATATTACTTATATCTATTTTTATTAAATCCCTGACTGTTACTTCTTCCCATTCTTTTGTGGTGAATTTCCTGTCTTGTCATTTTGTCTAGGTCACTGTGTGTGTATGTGTGTGTGTGTGTGTGTGTGTGTGTGTGTGTGTGTGATTGTTAGGAAAGCCTGTAATATTCCTGTTCCTGAGAGTAATGGCTATATTAAGGAGAGGTTCTATACTGTCTTGAGCCTGGTGCTTCAGGAAGTATTTCAGAGTGTGAATTCTACTGTTGTGTTTTGGTGATTCCTTCCCTCAAGTCAGTCCTCTGCAGAGTTTCTCCTTGCCTTCAGTGGCAGGTGTCTGGACCTTGCCTATTCTGTGGCAAATTTTAAGTAAGCGTGTTTTGGTCTGCTTGTTGAAAAAAGCTAGATTCTATTTCCTCTAGAGCTGAAGCTTTGCAGCACTCTATGATCAGTAGACTTGGTGCATATGAGGGGTTTGTGCTGGTCTTCTGCCTGCTGTTCTGATTCTCAGGTTGACTTGCCCTAGTGAAGATGCACCTGCAGGACACAGGGGCATGGGGCTTAGTGTAAGAGGCTCCAGCCTCCACTTGGGAGGCATTGTGTTGCTCACTGAAGTCATTAGTGCTGATGGGCTGGGAGGAAAAGGCATCACCTCACTCTTTCGTCCCCAAAGTGGGGAGTTTGCACTTGCCACTCTTCAGAAAGCCCTCACCGAAGAGTAAGCAGTCTTCCCTCTTGTGTCCCCCAGTTTCCATCAGATCCCTGCCTTCAGCCTGTCTTTGTCCATTCTGTCTGCCTGCCAGGAAGCACAGTACTCCTGTGTTTTATCTCAGGCACATGTCAGGGCTTCAGAACTACAAATTTTAAAAACCCGGCATGGGGGGAATCAGCGCTGATCCTTTAGGGAGGGTCTCATTACACTGTGGTCATTTGTCCCAGAAAAGCAGTCACATGACCACACAGTGGTTTAAATTTTATTTTATGGTAAAGCACAGCAAAAAGCTGGCACCAAGGTTTGCTGCCCTCAGCAAGTGTCTCTGTTCCTATGCTAATAAACAGGGAAGCACATGGGCACCTGCGAGCTCTTTTGTACCTGGAGAGGCCATGCCACCTATCCCAAATGCACTTGAAGAAGGGGAATTCTGTCTCCTGTGTGACCCAGGGAATCCTCAGACTGTACTATCTGCTCCTAGGGCTTCACTCTCTTTCCCCACAGGAGCAGCACTAAGCCCATTAAACATGACCCTTGCAATGGTGCAGACTTCTTAAACTTCCGCCTTGAGCTCCACTGCTTATAAAAGCTTGTGGTAGTCAGCCCCTCTCCTTTTCCCAGCCAATGTTTTTGGGGAAGAGTTTTTCTTGTGCAATCCCCCTGTGTGCTGTCTTCACTCTTTCTATCTGTCTCTTTCTCTCTTGCTCCTTTCTCTGTGATCAGAGGTCCCTCACCTCAATTCTTTTGTCCCCCAAATCATCTCTCTGCAGCTTCTACTTTCCATGATGTGGCCATTTTTCTACCTCTAGATATGCAGTTTGTTCTTTCAGTCTTCAAATCAATTATTTAGGTGTTCAGAACGTTTGATATTTATCCAGCTGTGTTGAAGGCAAACTTAGGGTCCCCTTACTCCTTCACCATCTTAACTCTTTTCTTAATCTTCTGTTGTTTTGGATGATCTCTTCCATATGATTCTTTGTATTCATGTGGATAATAGAAAATTATCTACCCTGAAATAAAAAATAATTCAAATGACTTTGTTGGCAGCATAGGGTTTTATTTAAAACACACTCTTCATTTTTACCTCTAGTTAGCACCTGGACATAAATTAAGTATTTATCTCTTCACTCTCTACTTATTTTTATCTTCATTTCTTAGCAGCACTATTTCACCAAACAGGTTGACCCTCCCAAATGCTGATAGTTACCTGTTACTATAACAATTTTTTTTCTAGCAGGATTGCCAGTAATTGATCAGAAATTTTGTTACTGTATTGTTGACATGTTGATTCCTTTATCATCAACCAGTTCCAGTGTTTGCTTTTGAAAAACTAAGGCAAGACTTGGAGAAAATGTCCAAGTCACTGGGGTTTTCTTGGATTTTTAATTGGATGGATTATGAATTCTGTATATAAAAGTTTAATTCACCTTGAATAGCTCAAGTATTTCCTAGATTAATGTCTAAATTATGTGAATTGTTTGTCATAATTAGTATTTGTTCCTCCAGGCATCCAAAGTTGGCAGTAGGTAATTCAGTATCCAGAGTAAGTCCTCCCCTCATTGCTGGTGGAGAAAGAGGCATCCACCGGTATACTTACCATATTAGATGACTTTAAGTGGAAAGGACCTTGTTATAAATGGCCAGACCGTATTTTAATGCACATTTGTTTCTTATGTGCCAATGCTAGCGGGGGGCATAGTTAGTGAAACTAAAAATTCCACAGTCTGTCTTTCTTACTGGGAATTCTCCACTGCACACAACTATGCATTATCAATCAATTATTCAATCAATGTTTGTCAGAAGCAACAGGATTCCATTCATTGGATGACTGGTAAGGATGTAACATGGAGTACCGGGGGAAAAAATTCAAGACCCGCAAAAATTCAGCACCAGATAGATCTTCCATATATCCTTAATAAGTTCCTTTAACTCCAACTTTCTTATTTGTGAAATGAGGAGATTAGAGCTATTTTGTAGAGTTGTTTTAATGTTTAAATGAGATGATGTATCTAATGTGTCTGGCTACTATGAGGCCCTTTACATTGCACTCCTATTACTGTCTTTACTGCTATTACCACTACCACTCTTTTTTTTAAACCACTTTATTGACAACTGATTGACATACAAAAAGCTATATGTATTTAGTGTGCACAACTTGGTGAGTTTAAGATGCAGCTGTTTTTTTGTTTTGTTTTGTTTTTTGTTTTTTGGGTTTTTTTTAATTTACATCCAAGTTAGCATATAGTGCAACAATGATTTCAGGAATAGATTCCTTAGTGCCCCTTACCAGTTTAACCCATCCCCCCCCCACAACCCCTCCAGCAACCCTCTGTTTGTTCTTCATATTTAAGAGTCTCTTATGTTTTGTCCCCCTCCCTGTTTTTATATTACTTTTTGTTTCCCTTCCCTCATGGTCATCTGTTTTGTATCTTAGAGTCCTCATATGAGTGAAGTCATAAAATATCATATGACCACTATCACTTCTAATACCACCACCAGTATTGTCACCACTGTACTACCTCTAACACCAATGCTATCATTGCTGCTACAAGATAATGTTGGAATGCTTAATAAATGCCAGGGGTTAAGGACATGTGTGTGCATGCTTTTTTCACTCATTTAACATTTGTTGGGGAGAAAAGATCAATATATAATACATAGCGGTGCCTGGGTGGCTCAGTCAGTTGAGCATCCAACTCTTGATTGTGGCTCAGGTCATGATCCCAAGATCATAGGATTGAGCCCCATGTTGGGCTCTGTACTGAGCTTGGAGTGTGCTTAAGATTATCTTTCTCTCTCTCTCTCTCTCTCTCTATTTCTTTCTCTCCTTCTCCCCACCCCGCCCTTCTCCCCTCTTCATGGGCACCCCCCCTCATATATATATAATCTTTAACTAGTTTTAGCTGAGTGAGGCCTATATTCTGTTACATGATGATTTTATATTAATTTGTTATGTAATATTTAAACTACCAAATGTCTACTAAAAATTTCTGAATTTCATATCAATAGAGAGTTTAAAACTTGCTTTTGAAAAGCAGATTATAAAAGAACTTTCTCTATCACTCATTTATTCATTCTTTCAATACAGGTGAACTGAGTGAGTCCCATCAGCTTCAATTCTAAAGTAATGAATGCTCTCAAGGAGTTTATTAATAAATCAGGGGAAAACACAGTAAATAAATAAATGAATAAATATATACCACAAATATATAAATAAATATACCACAAAGCTTGGTATTAAGGGAGTAGGCCAAGTACCACAGGCACTCAGGAAAAACAATATTATTTCTTACTAAGGTGATAGGAAAGCTTTCAAAGAAAGAAAAGTTAACTAACTTTGGTAGTGGTGGTGTATATAATGTATGGAAGTGGGGGTGTCATTATAAGCAAAGGCAAAAACATGATATGGAAGTGGAAAAAAAGAGAATATTCTAAGAAAAACAATTTCAATTTGTTGGTATATGAAAGACCAATAAAATGTAGGGTTAGAAATAATGGCAGAGCTTGATTACAGAAGCCCTTGAATGCCAAGCTGAGTAATGCACTCTCTATTTGTAGTCAGTGGAAGGGTGTTATGTTGATAAAATCAAAGGGATAGTTTGCCTGTCATGTAGAGGGTAGAGAGTGAAAGAAAGCTGACAAATGAGGCCTAAACTTGGATGGTAATCAAGGGGTGAATGGAAGAGAAGCAAGGAAGAAAGATGCTGCAGAATTTGGACCCATTGGACATGAGAAGAGAGAATGGCTTACTCTGTTACCTAGGTCTTATGGGTTCATAGAGGTGGTACGGCAGAAATGGGGAAGTTAGAAGTTAGGGGAAAGAGCAGGTTAGGGGAACTTCACATGTATGGTTTAACATTAATGAATGAATTAATCCATTTCATAACTAACTTATTTATTATTGATTTAACACATTATGTTTTTGCCATATTGAGTTGGAGAGGTCAGGAGACCATTTGGCTGGAAAGGTCTTGCAAATCTAGTACACTTCCAAAGAGTTGTCAGCACAGTTAAATTTATACTTCCTATTATTCGTAAATCAGTTGACTGTAATGTGAAAAGTCAAAGGAAACTACCCAGAGAAAATTCTGCCAAGTCTTCACTTCCTGTGTGACAAGTGACACTATCCATTTTGTCAAGGAAGTTATTTTAGAGAAGGTTACCCTGCTGAGTAATCAGTTCTCTCTGTTGTTTTAATAAGGAAAATTGCGAGGCTGCAAATAGGTCACACTGAAGCTATTATCAATTGTGTTGGTAATACTGTATATTTTTGAGATATTTTAAGGAAGCCTTTATAGCAACAGCTAATCATGTGACTTTTATAAATAATTTTGTATTTGCAGCATTAAAACATCAGTGTCTTATTTTTATTCTCACTGTCCAACTTTTTCTAATGGTAATTTAGACTTTTTGTGGTTCATTCTTAATTCTTATATATTTACTTGTGAACGATTTTTGTTTTTTCCAGTCTTTCTCCTTGCTTGATTATTCTGGTTCCAGAGGCCAGAGAGCAAACCTCTTCTGGTAACAGGAAAAACTTGACCAGAAAGAGTCACTGGACCATGAGATAAATATGTCCAGTTAATGCTAGGACACTTTTGGAAAGAATAAGAAAAGACAGGAAAGAAATCTCCTCTAAAATTGTTCTCGGCACACTGAGAGAAGCAAGTATCATGATAAATCAGCACTTGGAGTTTGGAGAAACATTTGTAGGATATTATCAATTATTCCTCCATCCTGTAGAGAACAGGGATTCATGATTTATGTTTTGCTATCGTAACAAGTCTTGGATAATACAACACGAGAAGTACCGGGGGGATTCTCAAACTTGGCAGTGAGTGGAATAGACTTAGCTACTGTCATCCTAAACCTCAGTTAAGGATGGATAGTTAATATCTCTACTGTTATTAAAAAACTTAACAGTTCTTTTTTTTTTTTTCATTTTAGCTGTTTTCTTCCACCTTTGTCCAATTTTCTTTGCAAAAAGTTAGCCTGAGAGATGATTTCAGAAATGTCTCAAGATTCTAAGATTTTTCCATTTGGGTTTGTTTTTATTTTTTTTTGCTGTGAAAGTATTTTTATTTATTTAATTCTTATTTTTTCTAGTTTTATTGAGATATAATCAACATATAAGAATGTGTTAGTTTAAGATATATAATGATTTGATATATGTAGGTATTATGAAATGATTATCACAATAAGTTTAGTTACCATCCATTACTTCACATAGTTATAATTTTTTTGTATGATAAAACTTTTAAGTTCTACTTCTTTTTTTTTTTTTTAAATTTTTTTTTTCAACGTTTTTTTTATTTTTGGGACAGAGAGAGACAGAGCATGAACGGGGGAGGGGCAGAGAGAGAGGGAGATACAGAATCGGAAGCAGGCTCCAGGCTCTGAGCCATCAGCCCAGAGCCCGACGCGGGGCTCGAACTGACCTGGCTGAAGTCGGACGCTTAACCGACTGCGCCACCCAGGCGCCCCTAAGTTCTACTTCTTTAGCAAGTTTCAAATATACAATCCAATACTATTAACTATAGTCACCATGCTGTACATTACATCCCCAGGACTTATTTATCTTATAACTGTAAGTTTGTATCTTGTAACCACCTTCACCCATTTCCCTGACCCTTCACCTCTCACCTCTCGCAACCACCAATCTGTTCTGTTCCAAGTTCATTTTTTTAGATTTGACATAAGTGAGGTATTACAGTATTTGTATTTTTTTTACCTTATTTCACTTAGCATAGTGTCCACAAGGTCAATCCTGTTGTTGCAAATGGCAGGATTTCCTTCTTTTTTATGGCTGAATAATAACCATGTGTGTGTGTGTGTGTGTGTGTGTGTGTGTGTGTGTGTGTACCACATTACTTTATCTATTCATTCATTTATGGACACTTTGTTTTCATATCTTAGCTCTTGTAAATAATTATAAATAATAATATTGTAAATAATACTGTCATGAACATGAGAGGGCAGATATCTTGTGGGGATCTTAATTTCAATTCTGGTCCTGAGTCAGTCTCATAATTTCAGTTCTGTTGGTAAATACCCTGAGGTGGATTGCTGGACCATTTGGTATTTCTAATTTTAATTTTTTGAGGAACCTCCATACTATTTTCCATAGTGGCTGCACCAGTTTACATTCCCACCAACAGTGCACAAGTATTCCTCTTCTTCACATTTCTCACCAACACTTATATCTTGTCTTATTGATAATAGTTGTTCTAACAGGTAGGACATGGTATCTCATTGTAGTTTTGGTTTATATTTCCCTGAGGATTAGTTTCATTTGGTTTTAATTTAGTAATTGAATAGATTTTCTTCATTCATTTAGTCATTGAACAAATATTTATTTGTTGGACACTCATCATATGCCAGGCCTTGCTTTCGTGGAGCCTAGATTCCAGGATAGAGATAGACAAAGTATAGTTTAGCACAATCATTTATAATGTAATTTCAGGTAGAGACATGTGCTATGTAGAAAAGTTAGCAAAATAAGAGGATGGGGAGCGAAGTATATTTAAGTGTGTCCTGCAGGGAAGGCCTCACTGAGGAGGTGAAGTTGGAGCTAAGATCTGAATGAAGTTGGGAGTGAGCCATGCAGAGATCTGGAAGAAGAGAATTTCAAAGCAGGGGGCAAAACTAAATAACATTAAATGCCTTAGCTTTCTGGAAGTCATGTTTTCCCTTACCAGGCCTTTGCTATATTTTTCATCAATATTCAAGACCATTTTGTCTATACCAAAAATCCTGGAAAAATTCTATTTGTTGGGGTAAAGAAGGGTGGAGGAGAAAAGAGACATCAACTTGGGATGGGGAGTGAAAATGAACAAAATGCAGAATTAATAGGAAGCCTGGCAGTCTCTGCATGGCACTCTAGCCAGGCTTCCCTTTAGAATGCAGAACCTAAACACCAAAGGAGTTGTTTTACTACACTTTGTAGCTGAGAACACCCCAAATTGCAGGATTAAGAAGTATCCTAGACAGCATTCCTTACCAGATATGTTTGGGAGAGTTTGGGGTAAGCCCTTGCCACCTGGAATATAGCTTAGATTTCTGATACAGGGCTATGGATAAGGCACTCAGGAACTCTTCTGACCTCTAGATAGAGGACTTTTTTCTTCTTCTCAAATCATCACTCAGCACTTACGTTCTTTATGTTCTTTTTTTTAAGTATTATTTTTTTTAATTTATTTATTTTTGAGAGAGAGACAGAGGCAGGGACAGAGAGAGACAGAGAGAACAAGCATGAATAAGGGAGGGGCAGAGAGAGAGGGAGAGAGAGAATCCCAAGCAGGCTCCACAGTGTCAGCACAGAGCCTGAAGTGGGGCTCAAACTCGTGAACCGTGAGATCATGACCTGAGCTGAAATCAAGAGACAGATGCTTAACCAACTGAGCCACCCAGGCGCCCCACTCAGGACTTATGTTCTGCGGAAACTAACCACTGAAACATTTATTTGGAGACAGGGGGTACATTCCAAATAGCTGTTCAATTTTATCTCTTAACAAAAATCCTAGCTACTCAAAATAATGTAAAGGCTGTTGGTGCCAGTGAGCCCTTGGAGTGCCATGTGATTCGAGCACAAAGTCTCACACTCAGTCCTAGTTGTGAAAAGAAAGCATTTATGTGAAAGTGTATGGGTATCTTTATCACTGGGGTTACTGTTCTTTCTAATATGATAAAATTTGGTAAGAGGTGAGTGTCTCGAAGTCAACGGCTTCTCAAATTTCTGGCTTCAAGCCCTAGAAAATATTCCAGACCACAATGGGAAGAAACAAGTGGGATCCCCACTCATCTCCCAATCATCTCTGCCTTCTGACCTTTGGCTGGTTGTGGGCCATCTTAAGTCACCAAGGACATGATAGTAGTCCTTGGGCCTCTGCAGCTTTGGCCGTGAAAAGAAGCCCAGGGTTTCATCCATCTGAGCATCTATTTGTCTAGTGCCAGAAATGACTTACAGTGGTAGCACAGACACATCTTCTAGGAGCTATGGTAGCTAGCATAGCAGAACATGCCCTAGACCAATCCTTTGGGATGCTGAGTAGCTGCTACCCACTTAGGTACTAAAGGACAGGTTTTCACACTGTTTTGGGGTAGAGTGGGTGGCTGGGGGCTTTGAAGCTCTCCTCCCCATTTCCCTATCCTACTCAGTTAAAGATCATGGTGAATTACCTTCAATGAGACACTGATATTTAAAAAATATGACTCATAACTTGTTATTTGATACTATTTTCTGTACTTATTGATGAGCCCTGTATTTATTATGTGTCATTTCCAAAATATTCCTAAGTAACTTTCCCAAAAAACTCCAAAATATTATTGTTTTAAACATCAACACATAATGTGTTAGGAATCTGGCATGTATAAGGCCTCACAATATCATAGTTGGAATCCCACTCCACTCAGAATACCTGGGTTCAAACACCATGTCTACCTTTAATCAGCTGGGTGATCTTCAGCATGTAACCTAACCCTCAGTGCATTAGTTTTATCAAGTGAGGCAATACTAGTTCCAACCTAAAATGTTATTATGAGGGATAAATGAAATTATTCATATAAAAGGCTAATATGCCAGGCATGTAGTAAATTCTTGGTAAATATTAATTATTATTATGTACCAGCTAACTGCTAAGTACTTTTAAAACACTGTTTTCAAAACTTTTGATTGTGTACCCCATCAGTAAAACACTCTTGAGTGTATGTATATAATATATGCCGATTTATACATATGAAATGCAAGTAGTAATATATTATGTACATTATCACTATACCAACATATTATGTACATTATAAAGCAGTATCAAATTAGAACTTCTAGTTTTTATTTTTTAAAGTGATTTTATTAATTTTTTTAATGTTTGTTTTTTGAGAGATAGAGTGCAAGTGGCAGAATGGCAGAGAGAGAGGGAGACACAGAATCCGAAGCAGGCTTCAGGCTCTGAGCTGTCAGTGCAGAGCCCGACACGGGGCTTGAATTCATGAACCGCAAGATCATGGCCTGTGTTGAAGTTGGACGCTTAACTGACTGAGCCATCCAGGTGCCCCTCAAATTAGAACTTTTAAAAGGATGCGATAAAAATAAAATATGAAAGGTTCTTTTCACACCCAAAGGGATAATCTTGTTCACTCGCTAGCATATGCACACTGCAACTTAGAGATATTAAGTCATATTTTATTAATTTTTTTTATTTTAGCTGTTTTGGATATCTTTCTTCAAAAATTCTGCTATTTTCTGAACTCTTAAATACTATATTACAAGTCTCATCAGCATCAATATATACATTGGGCTCTTGGCCTGAGATAAGGGTGTTCTTAGGGGTTGACCAGCTTTGTGTAAATACTTGTCCTCACTCTAAGTGACTCCATGCTGTTTTACACCAGTATCCAATTCTTTTGTTTCATAGTTCCACCTATTGTTCTCCCACTAGTATCTTAGCTGAGTTATAAATTAATATTTATATATGTGATGTTTACATTGATGTCTATCTCTTCACTAGACTATAAAACTCCAAGAGGGCAGGGACAAGGCCTATCTGTGGTTATACTGTATTCCCAGTTCAAGACAGGATGCCTGGCACATGGTAGATGCTTTGTGTGTCCTGAGTCAATGAGATAATAATGTATCATTCTCCTGTGGTCAATGGCTATTTTTCATTCTACTCTGCACTGTCTTACTTGCTAGCCATTTTACACCCAATATCTATCATGGATTTCCTCTCAGAGTGAAGAACCAGGGCTCTCTGATTGGTTGTTTGTTACTCAGATGGTGGAATTGTTACAAATCTCATCTTCAAATAATCAAGTTGGAATGGAGGGAGACAGAGAAAAGGAGGCTGGGCACAGGATAAAGAGAGGGGATGGAGGGAGGGAGAAAGAGAGATTTCCCATCAGACTTTTAGTCTGAGTAGATAAAACTTAAAATGGATCTTCCAATTCTTTCCCCCTTTGCTTTGTTCCTTTTAAAACATTAAACTGTGGAAAGAATGCACACTTATCATCGCTGGCCTCCAGTGAGTAGTTAAATAAGGTTCCATCCCACTGTATTTCCTGTTTTTTTTCCCTAAGGTCCATAAGAAGCTGCTCATTAGTGGCTTATACAGTCTGAGGGTAGGAACTACATCTGTCAGCACAGGAGGGGTGGAAACCATCAAGAAGGATGGGAACCATAAGGAAACTCTGCATTTAAATGGCTTGTCTCCTGTTGCTATTTAAGCAAGAGTCAGGGGTCTCAGCTGCTCCCATTTCTGATTACAAGACTAACTGGACACTGTCTGATTTAGGGAGGTCTGCCTCAGGTGAGGGTGTGTGGAGCAAAAATGTCCAGCATGTTTAGGTGATCTTCACCTTTATTTCTCACTGTTGCACATTGGGTTCCCAAAGAAGTAGACTCTGAGGTGGAGTTTATAAGTGGGATGGTTAAATGCCCTTGAGATCAACACCTTATGAATGGAAAAATAAATAAGCCTGAGTGGGCCAAGGGAGAAGTTAAGCTATGATGCAAGCCCAACAAGTTTAGCTAACCCCATGGGAAGCTCTGGAGTTAGGATGGCTCTTCAGCCTTACACCCAGTTGGACTGAGATGGCTTGGGCTCTAAAATACCAAATCATTCTATCTTTGGATACAGGCTACTCTGAAAAAGGGCTGACCTTGGATGAGGTGGCTTTTTGCAGTCTTGACAATCCCTGAAGGGGCTAACAGCACTTCTAGCAGCAGGGACAAGTCCTTCACTGAAGGAGAATCCCAGTATCCAACATACTGACCCACATAGGGGAGGAAAAAATCTTTTCTTCTATTTGTCTAAGTTCTTGACTAGGGACACTTAGGGCTTAGAATTCAGGCTAAAGTGCCATTTTTGGCTAAAAAAAAGAAGAAAGAAGGCAAGTTTTAAGAAGGTGACCAGGAAAATTAATATAAACAAGAGTAAGGTTGTTATGCAGATTTAAGTCTATGCCTTCTCCATTGATACATTTCTTATGAGTTAGAGTCATACTTCTCTTCTTGGTACTAAGAAGGAGACAGGCTACCTTACAAATGGAGATTTCCTTAGTGTAAATTTTCCTTACAAAAGGGTAACTTCTAGTCTGTCTTCAGAGCTTCAGAGCTTCTCTTCAAAATAATCAGTACAAAATAATTCTTATGCTCAAAGGACTTTTCTTCTGGAGGAGGGGGCAAGTAGGGCGGAGCATATCCTGATTTCCTATACTTCCCATAGGCTAGGATCTTATATAGATGTTGTGCTCAAGAATGGTACTTAAAGAGTTAACATATAGCTGGAATAAATACACAGTAGAGTACTAGAGTAGGGTTGTCCTGGATTTCGAGAGCTGATTATTTATTAAATATCCAAGTATTTTATATGCCAGTTGCTCAAACATTTGTAGATTGAAATGGGCCATGGTAGGAATATTTGTTTACATGACAGAAATTGTCAAGGCTTGTGGGCTTATTTTTTTTTTTCATCTGTAGAGATGGTTTACCAGCACACCATTGAATATATTCCTATATAATTTCATTTTTAGGAGAATTAGAAATATCCAAACACCTCATTTTTTACCTCACCAAAAAGTCCTTTCCCACAAGGTGATTGTCACAAAATTCTACTATTTCAGCTTTATATTGTCAGCTTAAACTCTGACGGCTTTCAAAGTGATATAGGGAAGTGCATAAGATTTTTTGTCTTAGTCTGCCTGGGCAGCTGTAACAAAAATGCTATAGCCTGGGGGACTTAAACAATAAACTTGTTTTCTCACAGTTCTAAAGTCTGGAAACTCTAAAATTGAGGCACCAGCAGATTCTATGTTTGGTGAGGACAAGCTTTTTGTTTCCTACATGGCTGTCATTCCATTGGGTCCTTACATGGTAGAAACTGAAAACTCTCTTGTATCTCTTTTGTAAGGGCATTAATCCCATTCACAAGGGTTCTACCTTCATGACTTAATCACCCCTGAAGGCCCCACCTCTTTTTTTTAAATTATTTTTTTTCTTTATTTTATTTTATTTATTTATTTATTTTTAATTTACATCCAAATTCATTAGCATATGGTGCAACAATGATTTCAGGACTAGGTTCATTAGTGTCCCTTAACCATTGAGCCCATCTGCCTTCCCACAACCCCTCCAGTAACCCTCAGTTTGTTCTCCATATTTATGAGTCTCTTATGTTTTGTCCCCCTCCCTGTTTTTATATTATTTTTGTTCCCCTTCCCTTATGTTCATCTGTTTTGTCTTTTAACGTCCTTATATGAGTGAAATCATTATTTCACTTAGCATAATACCCTCCAGTTCCATCCATGTAGTTGCAAATAGCAAGATTTCATTCTTTTTGATTGCTGAGTAATACTCCATTGTATGTATATACCACCTCTTCTTTATCCATTCATCCACTGATGGACATCTGGGCTCTTTCCATACTTTGGCTATTGTTGATAGTGCTGCTGTAAACATGGGGGTGCATGTGTCCCTTCAAAACAGCACACCTGTATCCCGTGGATAAATGCTTAGTAGTGCAATTGCTGGGTCATAGGATACTTCTATTTTTAGTTTTTTGAGGAACCTCCATTCTGTTTTCCAGAGTGGCTGCACCAGCTTGCATTCCCACCAACAATGCAAAAGAGATCCTCTTTCTCCACATCCTTGCCAACATCTGTTGTTGCCTGAATTGTTAATGTTAGCCATTCAGGCAGGTGTAAGGTGGTATCTCATGGTGGTTTGGATTTGTGTTTCCCTGATGATGAGTGATGTTGAGCATTTTTTCGTGTGTCAGTTGGTCATCTGGGTGTCTTCTTTGGAGAAGTGTCTATTCATGTCTTTTGCCCATTTCTTCACTGGATAACTTGTTTTTTGGGTGTTGAGTTTGATAAGTTCTTTATAGATTTTGGATTACTAACCCTTTATCTGATACATCATTTGCAAATGTCTTCTCACATTCTGTTGGTTGCCTTTTAGTTTTACTGATTGTTTCCTTCACTGTGCAGACGCTTTTTATTTTGATGAGGTCCCAGTACTTCATTTTTGTTTTTGTTTCCCTTGCCTCCGGAGACGTGTTGAGTAAGAAGTTGCTGCGGCCAATATCAAAGAGGTTTTTGCCTGCTTTCTCCTCGAGGATTTTGATGGCTTCCTGTCTTACATTTAGGTCTTTCATCCATTTTGAATTTATTTTTGTAAGGAAGTGATCCAGGTTCATTCTTCTGCATGTCGCTGTCCACTTTTCCCAGCACACTTGCTGAAGACACTATGTTTGTTCCATTGGATATTCTTTCCTGGTTTGTCAAAGATTAGTTGGCCATATGTTTGTGGGTCCATTTCTGGGTTCTCTATTCTGTTCCATTGATCTGAGTGTCTGTTCTTGTGCCAGTACCATAGTGCCTTGATGATTACAACTTTGTAGTATAGCTTGAAGTCCAGAATTATGATGCCTCCAACTATGGTTTTCTTTTTCAAGATTGCTTTGGATATTTGGGGACTTTTCGGGTTCCATACAAATGTTAGGATTATTCGTTCTAGCTCTGTGAAGAATGCTGGTGTTATTTTGATAGGGATTGCATTGAATATGTAGATTGCTTTGGGTAGTATCGACATTTTAACAATATGTGTTCTTCCTATCCAGGAGCATGGAATCTTTTTCCACTTTTTTTTGTCTGCTTCAGTTTCTTTCATAAGCTTTCTATAGTTTTCAGCATATAGATTTTTCACATCTTTGGTTAGATTTATTCCTAGGTATTTTATGGGTTTTTGTGCAACTGTAAATGGGATCGATTCCTTGATTTCTCTTTCTGTTGCTTCATTGTTGGTGTATAGAAATGCAACTGATTTCTTTGCATTGATTTTATACCCTGCAATTTTGCTGAATTCATGAATCAGTTCTAGCAGTTCTTTTGGTGGAATCTTTTGGGTTTTCCATATAGAGTATCATGTCACCTGCAAAGAATGAAAGTTTGACTTCCTCCTGGCTGATTTGGATGCCTTTTATTTCTTTGTGTTGCCTGATTGCAGAGGCTACGACTTCCAATACTATGTTGAATAACAGTGGCAAGAGTGACCACTCAGTCTTTTTACTGACCTTAGGGGAAAGCTCTCATTTTTTCCCCATTGAGGATGATATTAGTGTTGGATTGTTCATCAATGGCTTTTATGATCTTGAGGTATGCTCCCTCTACCCCTACTTTCTTGAGGGTTTTTATCAAGAAACGATGCTGTATTTTATCAAATGCTTTCTCTGCATCTATTGAGAGGATCATATGGTTCTTGTCCTTTCTTTTATTGATGTGATGGATCACGTTAATTGTTTTGCAGATATTGAACCAGCCCTGCATCCCAGGTATAAATCCCACTTGGTCATGGTGAATAATTTTTGTAATGTATTGTTGGAGCCAGTTGGCTAATATCTTGTTGATGAATTTGCATCCATGTCCATCAGGGAAATTGGTCTATAGTTCTCCTTTTTACTGGGGTCTCTGGTTTTGGAATCAGGGTAATGCTGGCTTCATAGAAAGAGTTTGGAAGTTTTCCTTCCATTTTTATTTTTTGGAACAGCTTCAAGAGAATAGGTGTTAATTCTTCCTTAAATGTTTGGTAGAATTCCCCTGGAAAGCCACCTGGCCCTGGACTTTTGATTTTTGGGAGCTTTTTGATTACTAATTCGATTTCCTTATTGGTTATGGGTCTGTTCAAATTTTCTATGTCTTCTTGTTTCAGTTTTGGTAGTGTATGTGTTTCTAGGAATTTGTCCATTTCTTCCAGACTGCCCATTTTATTGGCATACTATTCTCTTATTATTGTTTTCATTTCTGTTGTGTTGGTCGTGATCTCTCCTCTTTCACTCTTGATTTTATTTATTTGGGTCCTTTCCTTTTTCTTTTGGATCAAACTGGCTAGTGGTTTATCAATTTTGTTAATTCTTTCTAAGAACCAGCTTCTGGTTTCATTGATCTTTTCTACTGTTTTTTTGGTGTTGGTAGCATTAATTTATGCTCTAATCTTTATTTTATCCTGTCTTCTGCTGGTTTGGGATTGTATTTGCTGTTCTTTTTCCAGCTCTTTAAGGTGTAAGGTTAGGTTGTATATCTGAGATCTTTCTTCCTTCTTTGGGAAGGCCTGGATTGCTATATACTTCCTCTTATGACCACCTTTGCTGCATCCCAAAGGTTTTGGGCTGTGGTGTTATCATTTTCATTGACTTCCATATACTTTTTAATTGCCTCTTTAACTTCTTGTTAGCCCATTCATTCTTTAGTAGGATGTTCTTCAGTCTCCAAGTATTTGTTACCTTTTCAAATTTTTTCTTGTGGTTGATTTTGAGTTTCATAGCATTGTGGTCTGAAAATATGCACGGTATGATCTTGATCTTTTTGTACTTGCTGAGGGCTGCTTTGTGTCCCAGTATGTGGTCTATTCTGGAGAATGTTCCATGTGCACTGGAGAAGAATGTATATTCTGCTGCTTTAAGATAAAATGTTCTGAATATATCTCTTAAGTCCCTCTGGTCCAGTGTGTCATTCAAAGCCATTGTTTCCTTGTTAATTTGTTGATTAGATGATCTGTCCATTGCTGTGAGTGGGGTGTTGAAGTCTCCTACTATTATGGTATTACTATCAATGAGTTTCTTTATGTTTGTGATTAATTGATTTATATATTTGGGTGCTGCCAGATTTGGCTCATAAATGTTTCCAATTGTTAGGTCTTCTTGGTGGATAGACCCCTTGATTATGATATAATGCCCTTCCACATCTCTTGAAACAGTCTTTATTTTAAAATCTAGATTGTCTGGTATAAGTATGGCTACTCCGGCTTTCTTTTGTTGACCATTAGCATGATAGATGGTTCTCCATCCCCTTATTTTCAATCTGAAGGTGTCTTTAGGTCTCAAGTGGGTCTCTTGTAAACAGAATATGGATGGATCCTGTTTTCTTATCCATTCTGTTACCCTATGTCTTTTGATTGAAGCATTGAGTCCATTGATGTTTACAGTGAGTACTGAAATATATGAATTTTTTGCCTTTATGATGCTTGTAGAGTTGGAGTTTCTGGTGGTGTTCTCTGGTCCTTTCTAATCTTTGTTGCTTTTGGTATGTATGTATGTATGTATTTTTTCATCTTTTCTCCCCTCAGAGAGCCCCCCCTTAAAATTTCTTGCAGGGCTGGTTCACTGGTCACAAACTTCTTTAATTTCTGCTTCTCTGGGAAACTTTTTATCTCTCCTTCTATTTTGAATGACAGCCTTGCTGGAGAAAGAATTCTTGGCTGCATATTTTTCTGATTCAGCACACTGAATATATCCTGCCTCTCCTTTATGGCCTGCCAAGTTTCTGTGGATAGGTCTGCTGCAAACCTGATCTGTCTTCCCTTGTAGGTTAGGGACTTTTTTTTTCCCTTGCTGCTTTCATGATTCTCTCCTTGCCTGAGTGTTTTGTGAATTTGACTATGATATGCCTTGTTGATGGTTGGTTTTTGTTGAACCTAATGGGGGTCCTCTGTGCTTCCTGGATTTTGATGTCTGTGTCTTGCCCCTCGTTAGGAAATTTTTCCGCTATGATTTGTTCACCCCTTCTACCCCTATTTCTGTCTCTTCCTCTTCTGGGACCCCTATGATTCTGATGTTGTTCCTTTTTAATGAGTCACTGATTTCTCTAATTCTTAAATTGTGCTCTTTTGCCTCATCTCCCTCTTTTTCTGCTTCATTATTCTCTATAAGTTTGCCCTCTATATCACTAATTCTCTGTTCTGCCTCATCCATCTTTGCTGCTGTGGCATCCATCCATGATTGCAGCTCCGTTATAACATTTTTAATTTCATTCTGGCTATTTTTTACTTCTTTTATGTCTGCAGACAGGAAATCTAATCTATTTCGACTCCAGCTAGTATTCTTATTATCGCAATTCTGAATTCTGGTTCAGACATCTTGCTTGTATCTGTGTTGGTTAAATCCCTGGCTGTAATTTATTTGTGCTCTTTCTTTTGAGGTAAATTCCTTCATTTTGTCATTTTGAAGGGAGAAAAGGAATTAATGAAGTAGAAAAATTGAAATTAAAAAAATCAAAATTAAAATATTATTAAAATTAAAAAAATTAAACACACACAAATAGAATAAATGATGCTAGATCCTAGGTGTGTTGGTCTGGGCGTTGAAAGTGGCTTGACAGATTAGAGGAAAAAAAGGGGGGGAAAGAAAAAAAAAGTAAATTGTTTGAGAATTAAAAAAATGAATACACTGAAGTAGACTAACATGAGATGATGGGAGTAAAATAGAATTTGAAAAAATTTACACAAAAGTAAAGAATATAATAGGAAAAAATTAAAGAAAACTATTTTTAAATAAAGTTAAAAATAAATATGAATTTTTCTTTTTATGTATTCAAGAAAAAGAAACCAAAAAGAATAAAGATTTAAAAAAGAAAAAAAAAAGGAAATCGTTTGAATATTTGAAAAAGTGAATACGTTGTAGTACACTAAAATAAAATGATGGTAGTAAAATAGAATTTGAATACATTTACATAAAAGCAAAAAATATAGTAATAATATTAAAGAAAACTATTTTTAATAGAAATTGAAAGTAAAAATGAAGTTTTTCTCTTTCTGCATTCAAGAAAAAGAAAAGAAACAAAAAAGACGAATAAGAAAAAGGAAATTGAAAATTTGAAAAGGTGAATACACTGATGTAGACTAAAATAAAATGGTGGAAGTAAAATAGAATTTGAAAAAAATTACACAGAGTACAAAATACAGTAATAAAAATTAAAGAAAAATATTTTTAATAAAAATTGGAAATAAATATGAAAAATGAATTATCGTTTTAAATAAAGATAAAATGAATTATTTCTCTTCTGTATTCAAGAAAAGAAAAGAAAGGTAAAAGGAGAAGAAAAGAAAGAAAATTAAATAGACTGACCTGCTAACAGATTGAAGTAGGACTGAAATTACTTCGTTTTCCCCTAGAAGTCAGTCTATCTGGTGCTTTATAGTCCATAAACTAAATAGGCGGTGACTTGTGTTTTGAAGTGGAAGTTGGCCCTGTTGGGCAGGGCTCAGTGTAACGGCTCTGCTCTCCACTAGATGGCGCTGCTAGCCTATTGGGGTGGATTGCTGCAGTGCATGGTAGGTGCATATGCACATGCGTGGGAGCGGTGAAAATGGCGCCACCCGGCTACCCAGTCTGATCTCCTGGATCAGCAATCACCCACCCGTCCTCTGTCTTCAGCTTTTCGTCCACTCCCTGCTTTTTCGCTTTCCTGCCCCAGGCAGTACCTCTCTCCTGAGTTTTGTCTCAGATGCATCTCTTTTCCCTAGCCCCTTACTTCTGAAGTACTGTGGCTCTGACCCATTCCGCCCCTCTGTGGGAGGATCTCACCGAGCAATGGCCGAATGTCAGCTGCACCCAGGAAAGCTTGCTGGACCCTGCTGCTGCCGGTGCCCTGAGACTGCAGCCAGGTGCCAGCCGACCCAGGAAAAGTTCATGAGATAGTGTAGCAGCAGCATTTCAGGGATTATGGAAAATCACAACACACATCTGGCACCAGGCTTCACCCTTAACGACCTTGTTCCAGCAGCAGCGAATGTGGCCGTTTTCTGGGGTCTGCTGGGACCAGGTGGCTTCAACAGTCTCTACCAAATGTCCTTCCAGCAGTGGAACCGCTTCTCCCCGTGTGGCCTGAGAACCTCCCGCACCCCACTCTGTTCCTGGGGATTCGCCCTTCCCACCAGAGCACCGCCAGGTATCGAGCTGCAGAGTTGGGTGACCCTGTGCTCCCCTTGTTTACAGTCTTAATGGAATTTAAACCTTCTCCTTTCTCCTTTCTCCTTTCTCCCTTTTTAGTTTAGTCTCTGTGGCTGTTTCCAATTTTCCTCTTTTTCTCCAGCTGCTTTGAGGGAGGGGTACTTTTCCCATATTCTCTCCCTCTCCCCAGTCTCTGTCCTCTCTCCACCTGCAAAAGTGGCTCCCTACCCTCCGCGGCTTCTTGCTCCCCAAATTAACCTCTCCGCACCATGTACCTGCTGAATTCTGTGGTTCAGATTGTGCAAATTGTTGTGTTAATCCTCCAATCAGTTTTCTAGGCGTGTAGGATGGTTTAGTGTTGGCCTGGTTGTATTTCATGGGTGCGAGACACACAAAAAACTTCCATGCTGTTCTGCCATCTTGGCTCCTCTCTTTTTTATTTTTGAGAGACAGGGGACAAGTGGGGGGAGGGCCAGAGAGGGAGACACAGAATCTAAAGCAGGCTCCAGGCTACGAGCCATCAGCACAGGCCTGATGCGGGACTCAAACCCACAAACTGTGAGATCATGACCTGAGCTGAAGTTGGATGCTCAACCGACTGAACCACCCATGTGCCCCCTGAAGTCCGTACCTCTTAAAACCAACTACTTGGGGGTTGAATTTCAACATATGAATTTTGAGGAAACACAAATATTCAGTCCATTGTGGTTTTGCTATTAAACTTAGGCTGAATCTTATCTCTGCCACTTGCGGCATTGAAACCTTGGACAAGTTAACTTCTCATATTTTTGTTTATCTATAAAATCTGTAAAACAGGGATTAATGGGGCACCTGGGTGGCTCTGTCATTTGAGTGCCTGAATCTTGATTTTGGCTCAGGTCATGATTCCAGGGTCATGGGATCTATTCCTGCATCAGGCTCCATGCTGAGCTTGGAGTCTACTTAGGATATTCTCTCCCTCTCTTTCTCTCTCTCTCTCCCTCCATCTTTCTCCCCTACTCGTGTTCTCTCTCTCTCTCTAATAAAAAAAAAAATCTTAAAAAACCAACAGGGATTAGTGATACCCACTTTTTAGGGTTGCTTTTCAAAAAATGAAAAAAAAATTTAGTGTTAGGCATGCTGTAAATATTACTCTGCTTTCTTAACATCTTCCCTTGATGGACAGGCATGGGTTTCCTCCTTGGGATGAAGTTTAAGGTGGGCATGATGGAGGAAGTTTAATGTTGTTTTTTAATACACCATTTTTAAGATGAATGCACCATTTGAGAAACACATTATTTTTAATTTTAAATCAAGCTGTTTCACATCTACTTTCTGCTGATTTCAGCGCCTCCACCTCTCCCCATACCTTCTCAAGCATGCCTACTACAACTGGTCCTTGCTGACTCAGCCCTTCCCTGTCTAGCTTCCCCAGGCCAGTTGTTCCCTGGTGAGGTCTTGTGATAGGGAAGCTGTAAACACACTTTAAAGCAAAGGCCTAAAAAGATTATTCACACTGAGAAAAATTATAGGGCAAAAATGAAAACTCTGTGAGACTGCAATGCTCCTATGTATTCAGAGGATTAAAAAGCATAATTTCTTTTGCCTATAAATAAAGATTGGCCAAGATTAGGATCAGTTCCAGGGGTGGGAGGAATCAATCTTGATGTGTAAATTTTCAGTTGTGTTGGATATCTTTTCTTTTGTAATTCTCACCTGGGTACTAAGGAATGAATACTTGAGATGGAATACCAGGCCCTTCTCACACCCACCTATTATTTTTCCTCCTCCTGCTGTTATCAAGACAGTCTTAGAATGGAGTTCCACTGTCATGTCAGTGTCACAGCTAGTTGGGGAGATAGGCAACCAACACAATGAAGAACAGGCCCAGAAGGGACCAGCAGGCAATCCAAGTTATGTGTAGTTTGTGAAAGGCCAGGAATCTGGGCATCTGGGATCGGGAGTAGGAAACCATAATTTGTCTTTTAAACTGAAACTTTTGAGAGTGAAGTGGGGGCACAATGAGTAATTAGGCCAGGACAACAGGCATTACCTGGAAGTGTTCTGGTCAAACCAGAATGAATGGTTACCTTAGTAAAGAGAGAGGTAACAGAGGTAAGTTTATGTGTTAAGAATCTTATGCAGAAACAGGGGCGCCTGGGTGGGTGGCTCAGTCTCTTGAGCATCCAACTTTGGCTCAGGTCATGAATTTACTGATCGTGAGTTCGAGCCCTGCGTCAGGCTCTGTGCTGACAGCTCAGAGCCTGGAGCTGCTTGGATCCTGTGTCTCCTTCTCTCTCTCAAAAATAAATAAAGATTAAAAAAATTTTTTTAAAAAGAATCTTATGCAGAAACATATGAACTTTCTGATCATCTGTGACTAGGTGCTATGGCAATAATCTGGAAAACCTAGGTAGGCTTTATGTATTTGCAGCTAATGAGGACATATCCAACAGTGGAGTGGGTAACCCGAACCTAGGAGGATGGTAAATGGAATATTGTAGTTAAAAGAGTAGTTTCTAGAGCCATGTTACTTGGTTTATATGCCACTTACCAGTATGTGACGTTGGGTGAGATAACTAATGTCCCTATGCTTCAACTTACCTATTTATAAAATGGGACAATCCTAACGACTCTATAGGGTCATTGTGAGTTGCAAATAAGAAAGTACATGTAAAGCACTTAGAATAGTGCCTGGCTAAAGATACTACAGAAAAAAGAAAACTACAGGCCAATATCCCTAATGAACATATATGTAAAATCCTCAACAAAATATTAGCAAAATGAATTCAACAATACGTTAAAAGGATTATTCATAATGATCAAGTGGGATTTATTCTGGGGATGCATGGATGGCTTAATATTTTCAAATAAATCTACAAATAAATCTACAAATAATGTGGTGTGATACACCACATTAACAAAATGAAGGATAAAAATTATATGATCATTTCAATAGATGCCAAAAAAGCATTTGACAAAGTACAATATCGATTAATGATTAAAAAACTTTTAACAAGGTTAGGATTAGAGGAAACATATCTCAACATAATAAAGGTCATATATGACAAAGCCACATCATACTCAATAATCAAAAATGTGGAACTTTTCCTCGAAGATCAGGAAAAAGACCAGGATGTCCACACTTGCCAATCTTATTCAAAATAATGCTGGAAATCCTAGCCACAACAATCAGATAAGAAAAAGAAATAAAAGGCATCCAAATATATAAGGAAGAAGTAAAACTGTCACTGTTTGTAGGTGACAAGATACTGTACATAGAAAACCCTAAAGATTCCACCAAAAATCTATTAGAAGTAATAAATGAATTCAGTAAAGTTGCAGGATACAAAATTAATATATAGAAATCTTCTGCATTTCTATACACAAAAAATGTAGCATAAAGAGAAATTAAGAAAAAAATTTACATTTGCACCAAGAAGAATAAATTATCTAGGAATAAACTTAACCAAGGAGGTAAAAGACCTGTACTCTGAAAACTATAGAACATTGATGAAAAAAATTGAAGATGACACAAACAAATGGAAAGACATACTATGCTCATGGATTGGCAGAAGTAATACTGTTAAAATGCCCATGCTACCCCAAACAATCTACAGATTCAATGAAATTCCTACCAAAATACCAACAGCATTTTTCACAAAATTGTAACAAATAATTCTGTAATTTTTATGGAACCACAAAAGATCCTGAATAGTCAAAGCAATCTTGAGAAGGAAGAACTAAGCTGTAGGTATCATAATTTCAGATTTCAGGATATACTACAAATCTATAATAATTAAAACAGTGTGGTTCTGGCACAAAAATAGTCACATAGATCAATAGAACAGAATAGAGAGCCCAGAAATAAATCCACAGTTAAATGGTCAATTAATCCATGACAAAGTAGGCAGGAATAGGCAATGAGGAAGACAGTCTCTTCAGTAAATGGTGCTGGGGAAATTGGCCAGCTACCTGCAAAAGACTGAAACTGGACCATTTTCTTACACTATATACAAAAATTTTTAAATGGATTAAAGACCTAAGTGTGAGACCTGAAACCATAAAACTACTAGAAGAAAATATAGACAGTAATCTCTTTGACATTAGCCTTAGCGACATTTTTCTAGATATGTCTCTTCAGGTAAGGGAAATTAAAGCAAAGATCAACTATTAGGACCTACACCAAAATAAAGAGCTTTTGCACTTTGAAGAAAACAGTCAACAAAATTTAAAAGCAATCTACTGGGTGGAAGAAGGTATTTGCAAATGATATATGTGATAAGTGGTTAATATCCAAAATATGTAAAGAACTTATACAACTCAAAACCAAAAACCCAATAACCTAATGAACAAATGGGCAGTAGACTTGAATAGACAATTTTTCCAAAGAAGACATATGAATGACTAACAGACTCATGAAAACATGCTCAATATCAGTAATCATCAGGGAAATGCAGACCAAAACCACCAGGAGATAATCACCTTATAGTTGCCAGAATCAAAAAGACAAGAAATAGCAAGTGTTGGCAAGGATGTGGAGAAAAAGCAACCCTCATACACTGTTGGTGGGAATGTAAATTGGTACAACTGCTGTGGAAAATAGTATGGAGGTTCCTCAAAAAATTAAAAACAGAAATACCATATGATCCAGCAATTACATTGGTGGATATTTACCCAAATAAAACAAAAACACTAATTCACAAAGATATATGCATCCATATATTCATTGCAGCATTATTTATAATAGCTAAGATATGGAAGCAATCTAAGTGTTCGTTGATAGATGAATGGATGAAGATGTGATGTGGTATCTATAGAGATAGGATGGAATACTACTCAGCCATAAAAAGAGTGAGATCTTGCTATTCATGACAACATAAATGGATCTAGAGGGTATATGCTAAGTGAAATAAGTCAGACAGAAACAAACAAATACCATATTCCACTTTTATGTGAAATCTAAAAAACAAAGCTAATGAACAAATAAACATGTAGAAACAGATCCATAAATATAGTGAAAAATTGATGGTTGCCAGAGGGGAGGTTAGTGGGGAGCTGGGAAAAATTGGTGAAAGGGAGTGGGAGGTACAGGCTTCCAGTTATGGAATGAGTAAGTCATTGGGATGAAAGGTACAGCATAGGGAATATAGTCAATGAAATTGTCGTCGTGTTGTATGGTGACAGATGGTAGCTACACTGGTAGTGAGCACAGCATAGTGTATAGAGTTGTCCATTCACTATGTTGTACACCTGAAACTAATGTAATATTGCATCTACTATACTTCCATTAAAAAAAAGAATAATGCTTGGCTCATAGTAAGTATTCAAAGTATAATAACTATTAGTTTTGTTGTCAGCATTGTTATCAGTAGAACAATGGACTCATTATTAGAAAGTAGGATTTGAGTCAGTCTTGCTACTTACAAGGTATATGACTTTGGATAAGTTACTTAACTAACTCTCTGAGACTTGTTTTCACCTCTGTAAAAAATGGGGTGTTTACCATACTTTCAAAGGGTTGCTGTGAAGAAAAGAAAATGAGATACTATGTATGAAGGCACTTTCTCAACCTGTAATGGCATTATGAAAATGTGAGTTGTTATTTTTATTATTAATTATTAGGACTAATAAGTGGTAATGAACCAGTCTATGAGGAAAGCAGACTCTGAACTTTAGCCCTGCCTAAATTATAATGACCATGCATTACCTCTTCCAAGGAGTTGATTTGCTTTTCTTATTGTTATTTCAATCTCAATGTTATTCCATGAGGTGGACAGGTATTGCCCCCATGCTTCATAGTAGGAAACTGAGGTTCTGAAAGCTTATGTGACTTGATCAAGATTGATCTGTTGCAGAACTGTTTTTAGGACTCAGAGTTCAATGTTCTTTGCAAAACTCCCTGCTGCTAACTTAAATATTTAGAATTATAAAAATGTTTTGTTCCCAATTTTCCACCTAATTTTGCCTGGAGTTGTAGACATTACCTACTTCCAATGAAATACCAGCATCGAAGCACCTGAGTGGCTCAGTTGGTTAAGCATCCCATGCTTGATTTCAGCTCAGGTCATGATCTCACAGTTTATTGAGTTTGAGTCCCACATCGAGCCCTGCGTCAGGCCCAACTCTGGTAGCATGGAGCCTGCCTGGGATTCTCTGTCTCTCACCCTCTCTGCCCCTCCCCTGCTCATGCACTGAATGAATGAATGAATGAATGAATAAATAAATAAATAAATAAATAACATTTTTAAAAAAGAGAAATACCAGTGTTTGTATCTGTCATTTTTGCATGTGTAATGTTCATAGTGTATTTCTAACTTTTGGAATTTTACTTACTTCAAAAGTGAATGTAGTTTTGTGGTATAATAGTCTCATAATTTGTCAATTATAATTTATGATTATTAAAATTCTCTTCTATTAAAAGTTCTCCTTTTGCCATTTCTCTGTAATTTAGTTCTGCTTCTACAAATTGCATTGCAGAATGCTTATATTTCAGTGGTCCACCATTTTTAAACATTCATATTAGGTGTTCTATGGGAGGGAACTATTCTTATCCTTCCAGTAAGTTTTGAAAAGAATGAAAATAACTCAATAAATTTGGACATCATATGGGTTAACTATTTAATGAGCACTTATTGCTCATTTGCCTGATTCTATATTAGGCCCCCTTTGAGATATTTCATCCCCCTGAAATCCTAACAAATCTGGGTCAATTCTTAATTTCTTTTATATATTATTTATCACCTTTTATTATCCCTTAATATTTTTAAAGGTTCAGGTCTATTTCAAATGTTCATAATTCTAAATGATAACTTTATAAGATGTTCATTTGGTTAAGACTGTAAAGGTGTTTTTTTTTTTCCTTAAGGAAAATCCAAATAATCCTACAACATTATGCAGCCACTGTAAATTTTGCTAAATAGTTTTCTATCCAGTATTTTTACATACATTTTTTCCTATGTGGTTTAAGTCAGATGGTTTCTAAAACTTTGTTAACTTGCTTTATTTATTATCATAACCTAACACTTTCCTCAGGCTTTTAAAAATTCAGGGTAATGGAAGTAAATGTGCTTGATTTTTGAATTGCTTCTAAATTTTCACTACTGTAAGTAATGCTTCAGTGAATACCTATGTGTATAAAGCTGTTCTTATATTTCAACTATTAAATAAGCTATTGGATAATAGATATCAAGTATTTATTAGAATGAATGTCTTATGGATCTTTGAAAAGCACTGGACAGAAAGCCAACCAAAATCAGTGAGAAAAGGATGAACTACCAAACACCTATGCATAGTCCCGAGATGATTAGTTATCCATATAGAAGAAAATAAAAGTGGATTCCTATTTCACATCATATAATAAATAAACTTGGGATGCATAAAGACTTATTATTAACAGCCAATTATTAAACTTTAGGAGAAAATATATGAACATTAGGACAGGGAAAGATTTTTTAAAAAATAATTTACCAAAAGCAGAAATCACAGGTAAAAATGGAGTAAATTTTGCCTACATTAAATAAAAAATTTCTGCTGAAAAAGACCCCAATAAACACAGTTAAAAGACAAAGGTGAAAAGTTTAAGGAGATACAGAAGAATATATTTGAAATATAAGTAACCAAAACAAAATAGTACAAAATTGTATGATGAACTATCCAAGCAAGAAAAAATCCATACTGGGTTAAAAGATATGATCAACAATTCACTAAAGAGGTATCACAGGAGGTCAATAAACAAGAAAATTATGCTCATTTCATTAGTAAAGGGAAATGCAAAGTAACGATAATGTGATAACAGCTCATACTTATCCAAATAGCAAAATTAGAAATTTGTCAATACTAAGTGTTTACTAGATGCGGGAAAAAACTTTTATACCTTACGTGGGAAGGTAAATGTGGTATAACCACTTTAAAAGTATTTGCTAATACGTGTTAAAAGTTGAAGATTATACACTTATATCCAGTCCATTTGTAGGTATTTTCCACTTGTAGAGAATCTTTCACATGTGGCACTTAAGTACAAGAATATTCATTGCATTATTTTAGTAATAGCAAAAAATAAGAAACAATTTAATTGCCCTAACTCTCTTGGTAGAGAAGGGAAAAACAATGATGAATATATTTATTCAATAGACACTATACAGCAGTTTAAGTGACTGGACAAAATCCACATGTATTAATAATATAGATAAATCTTTAAAAATAATATTGAATGTAAAAAGAATACAAAAGAATATTTATGGTTAAATTTCTATAAAATTTTAAAATACACCAAATGCAATATGCTAGTTATATGTATATTAGTTCTTAAAATTAAAAAAAAATTTTTTTAACGTTTATTTATTTTGAGACAGAGGACAGACAGAGCATGAATGGGGGAGGGGCAGAGAGAGAGGGAGACGCAGAATCCGAAGCAGGCTCCAGGTCTGAGCCATCAGCCCAGGCCCGACGCGGGGCTCGAACTCACGGACTGCGAGTTGTGACCTGAGTTGAAGTCAGACACTTAAACCGACTGAGCCACCCAGGCGCCCCTGTAAAATTTTAAAATACACTGATTACATATAATATTCCATAGTAAAAATAATATTAATTTGCTTACAGACACATATATGTTAAGTACATGAACATACTCATGGAAAGAAAAACACTTTCTAACTTCAGGGTATTAGTTACTTCAGGGAGGGGTGGGAAGGAGAGATTTTAATTCTGAGACATCATTTAAGACATTTGAAGCAAAATTAACAATATGAATGTCATAAAGAGAAACACTGTGGTTTAGGATTTTTAAGCTCGCTGCTGCCTCTCACTGGCCCATTGACCTTCCACATGTTTCTTGAACTTTCTGGGGGACAGTATTAGGTCAGGACTTCAAACATTTTTTAGTAGCGGAACGCTACATTCAAAGAAAATCTGACGCTGCTTCACAGTGTGTAAAAAACCAAAACTGCTGAGGCAGAAACGAGAGGGCAGATCCAGGACAGATGCCAGAGCAGTTGTCCCCATTTCCTATCAACCTGCCCCCTCCACGCAGCCCCGGGATTGGCAGAGATTGCAGACCCCGAGATTGGGTGACCTCTAAGGCAGCTTCTCCTTCCTAGTCTCACTGGAGACAACCAATAGTTTATGTGTGTGTATGCATATACATGTATGTAAATATTCTGCATCCCCTTTTTTGCATCCCCTTGAATAAGCAAAATGCTTTAACCAGCTACCCCCAAATCTCCATGATTTAAGGCAATAATGGTTTACTTCTTGCTCATGTCCCAATCCAGTGTGGCCTTTGGGCCAGTAAAGGGAGTACTAGTCTTCTTCAGTAGCAATTAATCATCCCAACTTCCTTTAATCTAGTGGCCTCTGCCAGTCCCTAGGGATTTGGGACCTCTGCCAAATGCTCTTTATGATGAACTAACAAAGAAAGGAATAGAGCATGGAAGATCTAGGGGGTTTTTAGGGACCAGGCTTGGAAATAATTTATATTACTTTGGTCCATATTTATTTGGCTAGATCTCTGTCATATGGCCCCACCTGACTACAAGGAAATGAAGTCAGGTGTCTGACCAGGACAAAAATGAAATGGGTTTGGTGAGCCCATAGCAATTTTTTTTATATACACCAGACATGCTCTTATACCTTGCTCTTTTGACTTGACAACAAATTATAGAAAGTAACCATTTCAATGCATATACAGTTTCTTCGGCCTTTAAAAAAGTTATATAGTATTCAATTTTATGGATTACACCATAATTTATTTAACCAGTTCATGGTTTAATCATCCCCAACATTTTTTTTTCCAATTCTTTCATCTGCAATGAATGCTCCTGTCCTTGGGGCCATTCCATACATGTATAGGCATGTCTGCAGGATGAATTCTTGGATGAGATATTGCTGAATCAAATGGTACGGACATTTAACATTTGAATATCTATTGCCAAATTACCCTGTTAAGAGGATATACAAATTTATACTCCCACTGGCCATTTTATTGTTTAATCTTACTTGTGTAAAACATTTCTACTTTTCTCCATGGTTGAATGAATGTAGTTTAAATCCATCTCTACGTGGTCAAAGAGAGAAAGTGGTGGCAGAAAGGAAAGGTGGAAGTTGGAAGAAGGGTTTTCTGTAGACTTAGTGAGGAGGTGATTGTCTTTATCCTGGCTTCATATCTGTAACTACAGAGATAACCTTTGCTTAAAGAAGTGCATGCCAGCATTATCCCCATCATGACACAGAAAATGATTGTATCGGGTCCATGGGGGTAAACTGTAGGAAAATTAGGGTCCTGATGAGACTACTCAGGGCTGGAAGGA
Organism: Lynx canadensis; assembly: GCF_007474595.2. Classification (NCBI taxonomy): domain Eukaryota; kingdom Metazoa; phylum Chordata; class Mammalia; order Carnivora; family Felidae; genus Lynx; species Lynx canadensis. The sequence goes on along the minus strand of NC_044311.2, from coordinate 38,931,573 downwards.
TTAGACTTGGGCCTCTGACCATCCCTTAGCCCAAAGATGAAGGGACTGATATGTCATGGTACCCCTGCAACCCATCAACACAGCACCTGCATTAACCTCCTTCTCCATCCCTCAGGAGCCCTGCATTATCTATTGTTATTTCCTAAGTGTGTCTGGTGCCTTCTATCTAAAGCATAACTTAGAGCAGAGGAAAGGAAATGGACACCCTTGAGGTGTCTCTAGGTATGCCCCAAAGCTGCCTGCCCTGAGTGAGCCAAGTTTTCTTTGAAGTCTCCTATTTATAGGAAAAGTGCATACAGATTTTTTTGAGATTTTTAATAAATCTTCATTTATTTTAATACTTGAAATGTTTCAAATCACTTGCTATTAAGTATAACCGAAACTCCAGGAAGCTACCAATTTGCTCTGTGGCTTGGTGAAACCTGGCCCACTGCCCCCAGGGTAGACAAAGGAGCATGTTCTACATGGTGGTGCCCCATGGATAGGCTCCTATCCATCCTTTAAAGCCCAGCTTATATGCTGCTTGAACATCAAGCCTCCCTGCAGGGTCAGCCAGCCCAGAATGGTGTTTTGGTGTTTCTGTCCTAGAGAACTCTGAATTACAGCCTAGCCCCGTTCCTTTTACTGTGCTGGAATATCATCTTTCCTTCCTTTGACTATAGCCTTCATGGGTTCAGTATATCTATCAGTATATCTTTAAGTACTTTGTAGCAGAGACTTGTTAAAATTTTAATGAAAAAAAATCATTGAAAATGATTGAACACATTATTGTGTTAACCACTTCCACTTTTCCAAAGGAATCGGGAATTACCAAAATAGTAAAATCATATCTGAGTCCCAGCTCTTCTTAAACATTCCTAAATCTTGCCCTAAGTAATTATGTTAGCCTGATGTTCCCTCAAAAACTACACATTTAGTTTGCCCATGCATATATGCCCAATTCTTAGTGATATCCCTGTCACACTGATTAACACTGAGTATGCCATTCATTTCTTCTCCTGTCTCTGGAAAATGAGGATAATTGCCTTTGCCAGCTACTACTCAGGAGATGTGAAAATAAAAAATTCAGTCCCTCAGTTGCGCTAGCCTGAAATTCAGTTGCTTAATAGCTCATGTGGGTAGTGGCTACCATATTGGACAGTACAATTGTAGTCTATTTCCATTATCACAGGAAGTTCTGTTGGATGGGGCTGGCCTTCATGCTTTATATCGTAAAAGACTAATGTCTTTAGCTGAAATATTTTTAGCTTTCTGTTTTTCCCACTCACTTGTCTTAGATGTTTTCCCCCTCACTATATATTGAAAAATTTTAATTGTTTGGGCCTTAGAAACAGTCTCACCTCTAAGGCCATGATTTGAACACAAAATCTGAAGAAAATGAAATGCGGAATCGCCATCTGGAGATTGGTGCAGCAGCAGATCTAGCCATTTCTGAGAAATTGTCTGGGTTTGGAGTTACTCCCAGAACTCTGATTTAGCAGTTCCTAAGCTTATAGCAAGTCTGAAAGGAACACAAATCTGTTTTGTATATACAAATAAATCCTCGTATGCTGCATGCCATTCTCAGCCTGCCAGTTTCATCTGGCTGCTCCAGAAAATATAATTCAATAGTACATTAGTTAACCTGCATGCAGGGAATGGAGCATTCTGATTATTGAAATGTTCTGGTTGAGTGATTAACCTGATTTTTGCAGAAAAACTGCTGAGGCAAGGGGTTTGCTGTCCAAAATGTTTGTGCCACTGTGTTTTTTTCTTCCAGATGATCACAGCTGCATTGCTTCATTCCCCCAGCACTCAGAAATACATCTCTTTGCTAAAAACTTTCAAATATGCAATTGATATACTTTCAAAGAGGCCTCATAAAAATAGATCAATAATGGTGTATCAGATAATATTTGATAAAAGAGCAAACTTAGAAGGATTCATAATTTCTTTGCCCAGATTTTACACAGCTGTAACCTTGAAGAGTTCCTAACAACAGAGCAGTTTCTTCAAATAGTATAACCGGAATATATTTATTCATATATTTTATTTTCTTTAGGGATAAGTACTTACAAGTGCTTACTAGATGTTAGGTAATGCTGCAAAGGCTTTACAAATATTAATTGATTTAATTTTTATAACCACCTTAGAATTAGGTATCATCTCATTATCTTCATTGTATTTTCTTTTTTTTTTTTTATCATAAATGTTTATTTGTTTATTTTGAAAGTGAGCAAGCCTGGTAGGGGCAAAGAGAGAGGGAGCCAGAGAATCCCAAGCAGGCTCCAAGCTCAGCATAGAGACTGATGCAGGGCTCCATCCATGACTGTGAGATCATGACCTGAGCTGAAACCAAGAGTCGGATACTTAACCGACTGAGCCACCCACGCTTCCTATTATCTTCATTCTAAAGATGAAGAAAGTGAGGCACAGAGAGCTATGAATGGCCCATAGTTGATCTACCTGAATGTTCATTGATACAAGATGTTATAACATCAGTGGATGAATTAAGTTTCTGAGACCCGGCTGAGTCCCACCTACCCCTTCCCAAATGTTACATGAGTAGAATTGAGGGGCTATTATGGAAAAGGAGAAGGAGGATCCAAAGTGCTAAAAGAACACAGAAGAGAGGCACCTGGGTGGCTCAGTCGATTAAGGTCAAGCGTCCGACTTGGCCTCAGATCATGATCTCGCAGTTTGTGAGCTCCAGTCCTGCCTGGGGCCCTGTACTGACAGCTCAGAGCCTGGAGCCTGCTTCATATTCTGTGTCTTTCCCTCTCTCCACCCCTCCCATGCTCATGCTCTGTCTCTCTCTGTCTCTCAATAATAAATAAACGTTAAATTTTTTTTTTTAAGTAAAGGAAAAAAACACCTAAGAAACTAGGGAAATCAAAGTGGACTTCAGAGAAGAGTAGCTTCTGAGATCCAGCTCTAGAGATGAGTTAGAATTAAGGCAAAAAAAAGGGAGGGGAAATTGGATATTATAATTGTGAAAACTATATGTGAAAGATTTTGATGAATATTGTAATGGTAAAAGGCCTTAGTGGTAAATAATGAACGACATTGTGTATTTGGGGAATGGGGTAGAGAAAGAAGACAATAAGTCTAAGTAAGACTTTAAAGATTAAAAGAGTTTCATCTTCAGATTTCCCAACAAATAGTAGGTTTAGATTCAAGAGTCGCTTTATTTCATTTCATTGTATTTGACACCAAATAAGTTTTTTTTCTTTTCTGGCCAACTTTATGTTAACACTTAAGTAAAAGCCAATAAACAAACACTAGAAAAATCCATTTTCACTTTCAAATATATTTTTACATAAAGTTTGGAAAATATTTTAAACTCTGGAATGGGATAAAGTAGGAAAAACTAAGAGCAAACTTTTAAAAAATGTTTTATTTGGGGAAAGTTCAAATAAGTTCTTGTCAGAAGCTAAAATGCTTGAGCATTACCAGAAAATTTCTTTGACCAGAAAATAAATAAATATATATATGTATAATAAAGATATTTAATATATGAAGAATGGATAACTAATCAAAATCAATGATAAGAGTTTTCTTTGCCTAGAAGGGTTTTATTGAATTGTTGTTGTTATTATTGCTAGTTATAGAATGGAGTATAGGTTGTACATTGAAAATGTTACTTCATAGTTATATTGCATTTCTGAATTTCTGTTTGCATTTTTTCCAGTTTTCATCTGCGCTAATTTAATACCATGTTAATATACCTCATACAACCTTACCAAAGGTGACTATAACTGTATTTTTAAAGCACATTTTTAGTGACCCAAAGGATCATCTTTGTAATTATACTTTTATCTTTTCTGGCAGATGACATTTGATCCAGAAATCTTCTTCAATGTTTTACTGCCACCAATTATATTTCATGCAGGATATAGCCTGAAGAAGGTAAACATACAGTGGTTGTTTTCTTCTTTTATCATTTAGCAGAGAATTTTACCAGTGCTAATGAAAAAGCAATTATTTTATGGGTTTATTTATTTTGTAAGGATATCATTATCTTAGATACCTGTGATACAGATTCAAATCTGACATGCTTATAATTCTTCTAAATCTGATCTATACAATACACTAGCCATTGGGCACATGCAGCCATTAAGCCTTGAAATGTGGCTAGTCTGAATGAAGATATGCTTTAAGTATAAAATGGACATTGGATTTCAATGAAATTAAAAAAAGAACAAAAAATACCTCCATTATGTTTGATACTGATTTCATGTAGAAATGATAATGTTTCAGATATATTGGGTTAAATAAGACATACATTATCAAAATTCGTTTTGCCTTTTTAAAAATTATTATAATGTGCCTACTAGAAAAATTTTAAATGACATGCATGGTTTGTATTATATTTCTATTGAACAATATCATTCCAGATGATTGTAACCAGAGTTAGCTATTAATTGGGATAGACGTTGGGCTTATCAATTAGGGTAAAAACTCAAGGTGCCTTGCTAATACTCAGCTGTTGAGGCTCACAGAGAGGAAATCCAGTTTTGTTGCTTCTGTGCTTTCGCCTGACATTATTTAAGTATCACCTGAATGTGCACATTTCACAGGTTAGTAATTCCCTTGATAGTTTAAGTGCTAGCATCTCCTGTGCCGCAGACTGAGGCTCTGGCCTGTGTGGGTTTCAAGATGCAGAGGTAGTGCAGCTGCTTTTCTGCTCCCTGCTCCCCACCCCAGAGACTCCAGGGGCCTTCCTCCCTTTGGCCTGTCAGTGCCTGCAGCCAGGCGGCTTTTGCAGTACAGACCCTATTTTCTTGTGTACTCCAGGCTCCCTCTTGCTGTCACTTCTAACTGCTCAGCTCCCAACTACACAACTGGAAGGGAGTTTTCCCAAGCCAACCTTTGAGAAGACTTAGAAGGCTGGTTTTACTCACCTCATCCTTCCTTATCCCCAGTCCTAATACTAGGCATCATTTGTGTGACTCATTAAAATAAATTGTTGTAGGTGATTAAAGTTTTGTTTCATTGCATTCAGAAGAAATAGAAGTCAGAGATCCAATAAGTCAAAAGGCGATTAAAATATTTCAGGATAGTATTTTTAAAATATTAAAGGGATTTCACTGGCAACAACATTCCCTAAAAACTTCATTTTCTGTTAATCATGCCAGAGTTCTACATGGACATCGGCCCAATCCTTTACTCTCTCTCTCAGGTCCAGCCAGTTCTGGCAGTCGTTTCTCTCATCTCTACCCTGTCATTTTCTAGACGCATTTTTCCTCCTTTCTTTGAGAAACCTCTGTCCTTTGCAGTGTAAATCAGTTCAACCTTATTTGTGCAATAAGGCCAGGAATTAAGGTTCCAAAACCAGAATTTGCCTAAACAGTGAGGGAAGGGAGGGCCTGTAAAAATGCATACATTTATTTTTATTTACTGTTACACTAAGAAAAAATATGGACATACTATATGAAATCTATTCTTTTCTCCCCAGAGACACTTTTTTCAAAACTTAGGATCTATTTTAACATATGCCTTCTTGGGAACTGCCATCTCCTGTATCGTCATAGGGTAAGTGACTTTTGGAGCTCAAGTTACAGGTGGCCATGGGGCCAGTCATCTGTGGGAGGAATCTCACACTTCTGGACTCACACTGACAGGGTGAATTGTCTACCTTTTTCTGTACATCACATCTTTACACATTTTTCTGATTCCATTCCAAGGTGTATATATTTTCTGATTCCATTCCAAGCTTACAAGGCTACAAATCAAAGCAAACTGTAATCAGATTGCTGAATTTTCTCTGTGAGTATTGGACCTCTGATTTAGGGAATGTAGAGATCTTGGCTTGAGTTAAGTGAAGCACATTGCATTCCTTTATTTTTGCTTGAATAATTCAGGTAAGCACACTGCATTCTTTTTTCATCTTCTTTGCGGGACCCTACCTGTATTTGACAGAGTACAGTAGTAGCTATATGGCAAGGGTGTGCATTCTAAGGGAAAATTTATAAGAGAGCAGTCTGAGACAGACATCTCCAAATATCAGCAGAATTTTTAATGCTGGGATGGCTTTTCATTTGATATACTCTAGAATGCTGCCTTGTTTTTTCCTCACTATATTTTATTGGTTATGTTACTAAGCCCCCAAGTCTAACTATATAGACTCTGGCTTACAGCTCATCATAAAGCAAAATATGATACGAAATGGTGAAGCCAATCCAATTCACTCATAATCCTATCCAATACATTAAATCTCCACTGCAAAAAACATGTCAGCTGCTATGACCGTGATGGTGTGGATGTCTGAAATTGTCTGATGGAGCCAACTCTACCCTTTAACTTTACTGCATACAGATGTTATAACCCTAATGCAAGAAACTGGAGCTAAAACACACACACTAATTACTTATGCAGCTCTTTCCTTGTGAAGTATTTAATGTGTGTCACTGGAAGACTATGGAGGTATCGTTACTTGGACCTGAAAGCAGGGGGCGTGGGTTATGTTGAGTTCTCTGTTAAATTTTTATGATTCAAGCCTAGAACAATTCAGGCTACATTATATGAAAATGTCCAGCATAGTTAGAGAGATGAAGAAGCTAAAGATTTTAGCACCTGAAGGTGGAGGCTTACAGGAATATAGATTGAGGAACCTCATTAAGTCTGGACACCTAAGAGATCTCTAAACTGTGACTAAGGGGCAAATATAGATTTTATCCTTCTCAAAGCATGTTTAGAGGAGAGTTGTTCTATTCTGTGGATAAGCCATAGCAGCTAATATTCAAATTTCAAAGCTGACAAGGGCCTTAGAGATTTGTGCAATTAAAGCCCCTATTCTGAAGATGAAAAAAGTAGTATCTTAAAAGTCTAATTAGTTGTCTTATGAAGTAGGGCCATAGACAGGACAGAATCCAGACTTTGGCTTCTGACTCAGCAGGTCTTACTATCATCCCCTCTTTCTTTAGCAATTTCTCTTGGAATTCCTATATATTCCTCTACATTGTTCATATACATTGACAGAAGGCTCTGAGATGTGTGGACTCTTAACAGTGTTCATCATTTTCTAGCAAAGATTGATGGTTAGCAGTTCTATAATATGAGGATCTACAATGTATAATAGATCTAAATCTAAATTATATGGAAAATGTTGTTAAATTATGGAGTAGTCAGTTTTCATTATTACCCCATTTTCTTTGTCTAACTGATTTTAAGTATATTTAAGTGTATGTATTTATATTATATGCTTTCACCATCATGAAAACTCTATAATCTCTTTTTCAAAAAGAACAACAATGTACTGTGTGTGTATATATATATATAATTGACTTTTCTAAAAAATTTCAGTTTAGGAGATCTGGTAAAATTCATTTATTGGAATTTATAACCTCTTCTGATTTTAAGGCTGCAATCAATGATTTGTGCTGGAAAGTGATTTGAATAAAAAAATACAGCCCCAGGGAAACTTTTGGAACCATGGGCTTTTGTTTGAACAAGGCATAATCTGAACAACAATTAGGGTTCCTTCTTAATTTTTTTTTAATGTTTACTTATTTTGAGAGAGAGAGAGAGAGAGAGTCAAAGTACGAATGGGGGAAAGGCAGAGAGAGAGGGAGACACAGAATCGGAAGTAGGCTCCAGACTCTGAACTGTCAGCACAGAGCCCAACGCAGGGCTTGAACTCATGAACTGTGAGATCATGCCCTGAGCCAAAGTTGGATGTTTAACCAACTGAGCTACCCAGGTGCCCCCAATTAGGGTTCCTTCTTAAGGTCTTATCCAGCAAGGGAAAGGAGCTTTAGCTTGAGGAGGACAAAGTCAGATTACATTTCAGGAAGGTCATTCTGGTGGTTAAGTGAAGGAGAAATCTTAAAGCAGGGAAAAGATGGCAGCCAGGAGGCCATTTAAGAGGCAATTTTCATAAGTTAAATTGGAAGCGATGAGGGCCTGGCCTCAGACAGTGGCAGTACAGATGGACATGGAGTCATCAATATGTTGAAATCTTGAGAGATAATGGGGTAATCCAAGGCAAGTGTTAGGAGTGAGAAAGGAGGTTACCTGGGCAACAAAATTATCTGAAGAAAGGGAAGAGAAAACCACAAAGGACTAAGAAGTATTGGGAAGATATAGGAAGAAAACAAGCAGGACATGTGTCTGGAAGTCAAAGGAATAGGGAAAGGGAGGGTAGACAGTGTCTAATAATAGGAAGTCAGATGGGACAGCAATTGGAGTATCTAATGGATTAAACCTCTAGGAGGTGATAGATGACTTCACACTTGTCCTAAGAGCAGAAATAAAGAGAGTATTGGCAAGTCCAATTGTTTTGGGTGCTGTATGATAAGAAACAACTTATTTTTATGCTGTTGATCACCAGATACAATTTCAAAACTTCTGAAGGAAAGGTACAAACTTGAATTAAGACTTAACTGACACTTATATAATTTAGTGATTCTCATTATATGAGAGATTCAAATGTACACTCAAACCTTAGAAAATGACTGGTTATACTTTCCTGATAATCTAAAGTAATAAGAACAACACAACATTCATCAAGTACTTGATATGTAGTATGCCCTTTTTAAAAGTACTTTACATGGATTATTTAATTTAATCCTTAAAATAATCTCGTTAAGTGGATACTATTATTGCCCTCATTTAACATTTGAAACAGCTGAGGTTTAGAGAGCACACAGTGTAAGTAATAGAACTGGCATTAGTAAGGAAATAGTTTGGTTCCAGAGTAAAATTCTTAATGCCAAAAATGTGCTTTACTTCTATTTATTATCATTAGTCAAAAATAAAATTTTAAATATTAAACTAAAAATAAAATTAAATGAACTAGCCAATATTCACTAACATGCCACCTGTTTCTTCATTAGTCCCACAGGAGTTCTCACAGATATGAAAGATTTTTAGTTGGGAATCCCATTCAAAAGGAATTCACATTTTTAAGAGGAAGAATGCCTAGGTTTATGCATATACACAGACTTGCATGAAATGGGCAGAAAGAGAGATTTAGGACAGTCATAGATTGGACTCTGAGAATAATTTCATAGAAGAGATAGATTCTGGGGAGTCATTTAATGGTGAGGGATGAGGTACCTGGCTTCTCCATGCCATCAAGTACATTAGTCCTGGTGGGTGTAGGGAGTATTACATAAGATTCAAAGTTGGAGGGCAGATTTCATAGAGCTGTGCAAGAGAGGGTGGGAACTGAAATGCTAGAGAGTCAGCTGCCACAGGACAATGAAGTCTGGGATCAGAAATTTATGAGAATGTAAATTCTATGAAGAGTGATTATGGGCCATGAATGAAAACTGAGCTGGTAGACCATGGTCTTATGTAGATAATGACTGGATCTAATCAAACTACAGGTTGGTTTTAGATGGACTCAGATGCTTTATAGGAATTGATATCACTGAATCCATGTGAGTGAGAAGAATTCTTAATTAAGTTTTATTAATTCATGTTTCAGAAATTAGATGTAAACCATCTTTTATATTTATGAGAAAGTTTAATAAATCTATTCTGCAGTAAAATCAGAGAAACTTAAAAAATTAATTTTAATTTTTTTTAATGTTCTTAAAGAATTGAACCACCTTTTATAGTCCTTTCCTCATCTTACCATATAAGAAAAATCTTAAATACACCTCTGTTTTTGAATAAAACCCATGTATTTGGAATCTTTCTCTGTTCATCTCCTTCATTTTTAGAGACTATTCCTTTGTCTTCGGCCCTATGTCTCTACCCTTATGTATGATACAGATGTATCATCACAATGACAACCTACCTGATGCTTTCTGTCATCACATACATTTTGTCCTTAGAATTCTTTGGTTTCCATGAAGTGCTTCCTTAAGAATAATAAAAGTAATACTCTTTTAGTTTTTCTGTTAGTGAGGAATTAAAACAAATTCCATAATTTCAAAAATATCGGGAGAAAGAGACATGGATCTAAATGTGAAGAATGGGGTGTTAATTTTAAAAATAGCTTACTTTTTTAAATCTCATCCCATGTGCCTTTGCTTTCTATAGACACTGTCTCATTTTATTCCCACAGTGCTCCTGTGAGATAGGTACTGTTATTATTCTTATTTTACATAGAAGGATGCTGAAGTTGAGATTTGCACGAGATTGCCCGATAAGTAAATGGTAGTAAATGGTGGAGTCAGTCTGACTTCAAAACACTCTTAGAATCTCCTTATCCTGCTCTTTTTCCTAATATGATACTTTATATTTCTCTAGTGTTTTGCAATTAATAACTTTATCTGTCAGACAAACCAGGCCCTCAATAATTTCACATTCTTACATTTATCACAATAGCTAACAATTATGAAAAATCTGAATATTTAAGAATAAGATATAAATATAATTGCAAAGTAGAAATGATACCTGTGTTTTCCTAATGCAAGTGGTTGAAGGGATGATATTATTCATTTAACTTGGTTAGAACTCCTGGACTCTGGGTAACTCACTCTAGAAAACCTGAATTCATAAATGTGAGGATGTGTCTATTATTCTTATCAACATTCCTCTGAAGTATTGGTTTTCTTGTTGGGCTTCTTATATGCACACCACAGAAGCTGTGCCTGACACTCTGTCCACCTGTCCATCAGGCATATGGGTGAAGGGGCCTTGTGGAAGGTCTTGCTCCACCTTATGGTGTCATCATGCCTGCTGACCTGGGGATCTTTAGGCCTAAGTGCCCTTAGCACTAGTTCTGGAATTGCTGCTTTTTTCTTTTTCTTTTTTTTTTTTTTTTTTTTTGTTTAAGTTTATTTATTTTGGGAAGGGGGGTAGGGGCAGAGAGAGAAGGAGAGAGAGAATCCCAAGCAGGCTCTACATTCAGCATAAAGCTCAAAACCAGGCTTGATCTCATGACTGTGAGATCATGACTTGATCTGAAATCAAGAGTCAGATGCTTAACCAACTGAGCCACCCAGGCCCCCCGCTGCTACTCTTTTCTTGACTAGCATAAATTATGATGAGTGAGTATTCTCAAAATGCTGACTCCTAAATCTGGAAGATGGAACACATTTACTAGTCTCAAATCAAAACCTGAAGAAGTATAGTTCCTAGATGGAGGCCAAGCCATACCTCAGTTCCTTGAACTCTAGCCCTGGAAAGAGAATGACTCAGAGGAGAGTTCTTAATCCAGAAAACACAGATCCTGAAATGGTGTAGAAGGACTTTAGGGAGGCAATGAACCCCTTTAAACTCTCCACAAATTTTTCATGCAAGAGAGTCCACATAGATTTCACTGTTTACTCAGATTTCCTAGGGAACTGCAATCTACAAATACAAAGAACTAGTATGTTTTTCAAGAGCCTGAGCAGAGATAGTTGGGACAGGAAGGATTTTATATATATCCATATTTAATTAGAGCTGAAGAAGCCTCTAGGCTGCATTCAGGGTGGTCATAAAGTCTAGAAATATGCATGCTATTATTTTATCATTATAATAACAGTAAACCAGTTATTATGTATTTGTGTGTATTCCTAGACTTGGTGGCCATCATATATATATATATATATATATATATATATATATATATATATACCTAAGAGTGGAAGTGCCAGATGATAGAGTCTACAAATGAACATTCATTTTTACAAAATAATTTAGATCATTTTCCAAAGTGGTTGTGCATTTTTTCCGGTTAATTTTTGGCAATCTAATAGTAGTAAAATTATATTGTATTTATACCTCCCTGATTCTTAGTGGAGTTGATTATAGTTTCATATGATACCTATTCAAGTTTTTTCTCCATTTTCCTGCTGAGTTGTTTTGTCATATTTTCATTAAGTTACCACATTTCTTTATATGTTTAATATTTCATTGATTTGCCCTGTTTCTTTATATGTTAATCCATATTCAGCTATATATGTTGCATATATCTTCTCCTAGTTTTTGTTGTCTTGTGCTTTTACTTTGCTCATGATGTCTTTTTTTTTAATGTTTATTTTTGAGAGACAGAGTATGAGTGGAAGTGGAGCAGAGTGGGGGTGGAGACACAGAATCTGAAGAGGCTTCAGGCTCTGAGCTGTCAGCACAGAGCCCGATGTAGGGGTTCGAACCCACAAACTGTGACATCATGACCTGAGCTGAAGTTGGACGCTTAACCAACTGAGCCACCCACGTGTCCCTGTTCATGATGTCTTTTATTGAACAGCAGTTCTGTGGGCACCTGGGTGGCTCAGTTGGTTGAGCATCTGACTCTTGATTTCAGCTCAGGTCATGATTCCAGGGTCATGGGATCAAGACCTGCATCAGGCTCCATGCTTAGCTTAAGATTCTCTCTCTTTCTCTCTCTCTCCACTCCCCCCCCCCCACCGCTTCCCCACTTGTTTGTTCTCTCTTTCTCTAAAATAAACATTAAAAAAAGAGGTTCTTAAATTTAATATAGTCAAATTTATTATTTTTTTTCTTTTATGGTTAGCATTTTGTGTTTTTGTGTTTTGTTTAATAAATCTTTCCTACTCCAGAATCAGAAACCTATTTTCTTCTAAAGTGTTTTAAGTTTTGCTTTTTACTGTAAGTTCATTGTCTAGAACTGATTTTTTGTATATGCTACAAAATAGACAACCAATTTTTCTCCCTCAGATGCATAACCAATTATTCTCACATCACTTATTGTCTAGTTCTACTGTTCCCCAGGATCTACTATGTTTTCTGTACTATGTACTGGGGTTTCTGTTTCTACACCCTTAATTCTATTTTATTGGTCTATAATCCATCTCTGCCCCAATATATCACTTTCTTAATTGCTACAGCTTCATTATAAGTCTTTGTATCTTAACAGGATAAGGCAATAAAGATACTCTTCTTCAGGATTACCTGTTATTACTTTTTAACTTTTATAAGTTTACTCCAATGTATATATCTATGAGTATATAATTTTAAAATTTATTATTATATTCTTATATACTTTGTACATGTTGGTATGCCTTATAACTCTGTTTCTTAGTATTTTCCTTAGGGATCCACTTGCACATGTATACTAGGAGACATGTATAAAAATATTTGTAGCAGCATTGTTCACATTAGCAAAAACTTGGGAACAACTTACTTTTCATTAAAAGAAGAATGGGTAGGTTCCTGGGTGATTCAGTCGATTGAGTGTCTTTCTTTGGCTCAGGTCATGATCTCCTGGTTTGTGAGTTCGAGCCCCACATCAGGCTCTCTGCTGTCAGCTCAGAGCCTGCTTCAGATCCTCTGTCTCCCTCTCTCTGCCCCTCCCCTGCTTGTGCTCTCTCTCAAAAATAAATAAAAAAAAAAAATTAAAAAAAAAAAAGGAGAGTGGGCAAGTAAATTTGTATAACATGATATTACCCAGCTGTAAATAAACTATGAAATAGGGGTGCCTGGTTGGCTCAGTAGGTTAAGTATCTGACTTTGGCTCAGGTCATTATCTCACAGTTTGTGAGTTCGAGGCCTACATCAGTTTCTGTGCTGACAGCTGGAGCCTGCTTTGGATTCTGTGTCTCCCTCTGTCTCTCTGCCCCTCTCCCACTCACGGTCTATCTCTGTCTGTCTCTCTAAAATGAATAAACATTAAGAAATTTAAAAAAAAAAGGATGAAACAAACTTGCTTATGACAGTGTGGCTGAACTCAGAAACTTCATGTAAGATCAATAAATCAAGTCCCAAGACTTTATGTAGCATGACAACATTTATAAATGACCAAGATTAATCAGTATTGTTTAAGCATGCATGATTCTGTGTGAGAAGGCACATATGCATATGTGTAGTAAGGAGGGGGAATTAAAAGACATAATTCAGGGAAGTGGTAATTTCTGGGGGAGAGGGAAAAGAATGAGATAGAAAGAAACACATAGAAGAGATAGGTTATTGGTAATATTCTGGCTCTTGGAGCGGAGTGTGTTTGCAGGTATTCAATATAACTTGCATATATTTTCAATATATTCTCTTGCATGTATCAATTATGTTAAAAAGAAAATAAAAGAGCGAACAAGTAGAAAACTCTACTTGATTATACTGCTTACTTCCATTTCTGGGAAACTCTGATTCTTTTATTGTTTCTCTTTGTGTATTTTAATAAGAACAACTCAGTTTGGCAGGCAGTAGCAGGGAGGCAAAAGTGCCAAGAGTGTATCTGCCAGTATCCCCCTGGTTAATGCTTATCAACCACAAAGTCCTATGTTTTTCCTCTCTTCTCTCTTCTTTACTCCACCTCTCTCTTCCTTCTCCTCTGTCTCTTCTCCTGCCTCCCAAACATGTTTTTCTCACCATCCCATGAGACAGTGTCTGGGCTGCTGCTCTCTGAGACTCCATTTGCAGTAGGCTGCAAAACAGCAGAGCTCGGGGAGGCTGTGTTGAGTCAGACTGGAAGGCCCCATGCCTCCTCTGTGCATTCATTTATTCTCTGGATTCGGAGCTGGCACAGTAATAGCTGTCACTGGTGTCAAAGAGAAAAATAAATATACTGCTGCCCTGACACAGCCAAATAGGAAAAAAATAATCTCTAATCTGTCAAGTATAGCCTGAGCTGCTTAGCAGTGTGGTTTCTCATATCCATATCACAGCATGCATAGGCTGTATTTCTGGCAGCAGAGAGGAGAGTGAAGTTTTTGACGAAAAGAAACAAAAGGTAGGACAGAAGGACTGTGGAGAACATCAGAAAAGTAGCTTGGAGGTAAAGGAGTTGTCAGAGCCATATGGATCTTTGTGTTAGTCACCAGTCCAGTTCTTCTATTACACCCTTAGAAGATGTCAAGGATAAGAATGACAGAACAGGACAGAGAAAAATAAACTGTGAAAGAATCAAAGAGGAAAGAAAATAAAACCTAACTCCAAATTAGGAAGAGAAATGTTGAATGCCATGTAGAAGGAAAAAAAAAACCCAACATGTTAGATTGTTGATGTGAAATAAGAAATGGCTACTGACGAAAGAAAAATGTATAAGAATAGTGGAAATATATTCTTTCTGAAAAAGAATATATCTGAGAAGTCTCATTATTAAGCAATCCATACTAAAAGATTCTGCTTATAGGATTCCTTTCAAATGAAATATTCAAGTCTTGGAATTACCCAGTTTACAGTCATTCTTCAGTACCCTCAAGCACAGATTCAAACATTTTCCTTAATGTGTCCAAACTCTGATCGAAGAGCTCAGCTTTTATACACACACCACCACCACCCACCACCACTACCACCACACCTCATTTGGATAAAAGATAAAAAAAATAAGGGAAGTATATCTGTTACCTATTGCTTTGTAACAAACCACTCCCCAAACTTAGTGGCTCAATACAACCATTTTATTCATAATTTTGTGGCTCAACCATTTAGGTTGGACTCAGCTGGGCAGTTCTGTGGTTCTCATCTGGGGTCTTTCATGTGATCACAGTCATCTAGGGTTTGACTAGAATTGGCTGGTCTAAGATGGGTTCATTCAAATGTCTGGTGGCTGATTCTGACTATTGGCTGGTTGGTCTGGGGACTCACCTCTGTTCTATGTACCCTCTCATCTCCCAGTAGGCTAGCCCTGGCTTTTTCCCATGATGGTCTCAGGGAAGCATTTCAAGATGATAGGAACAGAAATGCAAGACTTCTTAAGGCCCAGACCCAGAAGTCACACACTATCACTTTCACCATGTTGTATTGGTCAGATTATCACAAGAGCAGGCAAGATTCAAGACATGTGGAAATAGGCTTCAGCTCTTGATGGAAGGTATGATGAAGTCACATCACAAAGGTGTATGCATATAGGGATGGGAAGAATTATTGTGGTCATATTTGCAAATAAAGTGCCACAGGAAGTAATTATAAAATATCTTCAGAGATTTCAAAGCAAGAGATTATACTAGCAAATGGGATTCAGAACCTGGAATGAAACCTGTGGCTACAAAAGGAAAACATGATGGAAAATCAAGTCAAGTATAGAGGGCCTAACTCATTGGCTTCCTCTATTTATTAGACTTCCTGATATTCCAGAACCAGTAAGAATGAATTCCTAGCCTGATGACTTAAATGACTTACTAAGAAGTATCTTATAATACTCTATGTTTGGATATAATTTTTTTATGGAAAGATATATGTATAAATCTCACAAAAGAGGGGCGCCTGGGTGGCTCAGTCGGTTAAGCGGCCGACTTCGGCTCAGGTTATGATCTCGCGGTCCGTGAGTTCGAGACCCGCATCGGGCTCTGTGCTGACAGCTCAGAGCCTGGAGCCTGTTTCAGATTCTGTGTCTCCCTCTCTCTGACCCTCCCCCATTAATGCTCTGTCTCTCTCTGTCTCAAAAATAAACGTTAAAAGAATTAAAAAAAAATAAATCTCACAAAAGATAAGGTAGAGAGCATGGCTCACTAAGATTTTATGTTATTAAAGCAGAGGACATTCCTGGAAAATTGGCCCTTGATCAGCTAAAGCTGGCAATTATGGAGAAGTTTTATTTAATTTGAGAACTTCAGTTGCTCTTTTTACCACCAGTGATGCAGAGAATGTGGAGGTGGAAGTGTGGCCATATCAGCTATAAATGCAACAGCATCTCTGCTGAGGGGTTTTCTTCCATAGCTACACTTCCCTTGTCAAAGGCTCTCAGTGTCAAGTCAAGTTTACATCTACATTCATCTGGCTGACGATGGTGCTTTGGGAATGGAGATAGCTTTGGAGGTGGCAAAAGCTTGGTCTTGGCAGCTTATTCACTTTGCTTGAACAGTTTAAGAAGAAATAAGGTTAAGGAAGTATGCCACATGGATTTT
Source organism: Lynx canadensis (assembly GCF_007474595.2). Classification (NCBI taxonomy): domain Eukaryota; kingdom Metazoa; phylum Chordata; class Mammalia; order Carnivora; family Felidae; genus Lynx; species Lynx canadensis. The sequence goes on along the minus strand of NC_044311.2, from coordinate 38,914,909 downwards.
ATTGTGTGTGGGGGGGATTTATTCCAGGGTCTTGAAGAGTTTCTTAAAAATGGAAGCCCCATGAATTCTTCACCAAGCTATAAACTACATTACCCAAACTGTTGAACTTATCTGTATGTTCTTCCATATTCTCCACTCTATCCCATCCCCAGGGGTAAATCTTATCCTGAATTTTATTTATAGTTTTCCCATGTTATATATTTTTTATAAAAAATAGTAGCATACTCTCTGTTGTCATGGTTTTTCTAAACTTTGATTCTTTGTGCACTCATGTTTTTTCTAAAATTCACCAATGTTATGGTTTTCAGCAATAATTCATTCACTTTTATTGATCATATGCAAATACGTGAATTTTCCACACTGTACCTATTCTCCTATGAACAGAATTGCTTGTCCAAGAACCCTGGGGCCCATGTAAAAGATTCTTTAAGCAGTGAACCTGGAGTGGGATGTGCAATATCAAATTGTTTTTCCAAGTGGTATCCCCACCAGTAGGTGTGTTTCCATCGCACCACATCCTCATTAATGCTTATCATTGTCAGATTTCTTCATGATCAGTTTCTCTAGTGCTGTGACAATACCACACTATTTTAATTATTAATACCTTTTAGCAATTAACTCTTGATATCTAATAGGATAAATATTACCACCTCCCCTACATTATTCTTTATAAGTATCATAACTATTTGGATCTTTTTCTTTTATTGTAAAAAATTTAGAACCATCTTATCTAAGTTTTTGACTCACTGTGTTTGTATTTTGATTAGAACTACATCAAATCCAGAGATGAGTTTAGGGAAAACTAACATATATATGATACTGTTTTTTTGTTCTTAAATCTGATACCTCTTTTTTATGTTTTCTTTAAGTCCTTCAATAAAGATTGAAGTCTTCACTCTAAGAATCAGGCACAACTTTTATTCAATTTAGTCCTAAGAATGTTATATTATAAGTAGTTTCATTTTCAACATTTTATTTTCTGAGTGTTGCAATTTAGCAGTCTTTTTTTAAAATTTTTTTAACGTTTTATTTATTTTTGAGACAGTGAGAGACAGAACATGAACAGGGGAGGGTCAGAGAGAGGGAGACACAGAATCTGAAACAGGCTCCAGGCTCTGAGCTGTCAGCACAGAGCCCGACGCGGGGCTCGAACTCACGGACCGAGAGATCATGACCTGAAAATGGCCCAGTTCCAGCTAGCCTAGAGCTTATAGTCTATGAGGGAGGCAAACATTCATGAAGGAGTCACACAAACACACAGAAAAGCACAACTTCAGTGAGTATGAACAAGAAGTAAATGGTACAAAGAGATCATAATAGATGTGGAGCATCTGCTTGAGGGTTGAGTCTGGTGTGATAAGAACTATGACGAGGTAGGTGGAAGAGGCTGTGGGAGCACACTGAGGGGGTCAGAAGAGGCTTCTGAAGAAATGATTGCTAACCTGAGATCTTATATTGATTTCAAAGGAGATAGCTAGGCAAAAATCTGGGAGAAACCATTTCAGGCAGAGAGGATAGAATGTGCCTCTTGTCTAGGGAGGCCAGAGCATGGACAGGTAATAGTAGGAGATAAAGATGGTGGAGGGGGAAGTCAGCCTCCACCATCAGCCCAGGGACTTGAAACCTTTATTCAGGAATTTGGACATCGTTCTATAGACTGTGGAGTGCTAAATGGGGGAGATATTCTTTTAAAAGGTCACTCTTACTAGAATATAAAAATGGATGAGAGGGGGTCAAGGCAAGATGCAACAGAGCAGTTAGGAGGAGATATTAGTTTAAAACCAGAGACTGGTTGGATCTGAGAGAAGATTGGGAGATGGAACTGACAAAGCATGGATGTTGAACAGATTAGAGAAATAAAGGCCAGTCTAAAGTGGCTATCAATTTTTTTTTTTTTTTTTTTTGCTTTAACCATAAGCTCACTGTGCATTTGACTGTAAAATCTAGTATAGTTTGGACTTCATGTGCTATTGCCTTCCATCCTTGTCTTATGCTCCCTAGTAGATTTAACCTCTTAGTTATCATGCCCTCACCTTTAGTAAGAGTCAATAAGAGTTAATGTGTTGCCAAGTGAATCAATGAATTAATGAAAAGATTTAAGAAATATATATCTTTTCACTGACAAGGGGTTAATAGAAACAACAAAAGTTACAACAAGAGCTAGCATTTTAAAATCTATTTTCTATATTCCTGGCCTTGAACTTACAATCCTGCATTTATTATATCATGTAATCTTCACAACAAAGAATAGAAATAGATACTTCTATTGTTCCCTTCATTTAACTGAGAAGTCTGAAGCTCAGATTGCTTAAGTAACTTCCAGGGTGTGACAGCCTCCAGAGTTTGTGTGCTATACTCAGCATTGCAACTTAAATTGCATCCTTGGACATGCAGGAGCATCAGTAGCACCTGGAGAAATGTAGAAATTGTTAGAAATGTAGTCTTAGGTCTCACCCCAGACCTCTTGAATCCTAATCTGCATATTAACAAAACCCCTAGGTGAATTTGCTATGCTACACTCCCAAACTGGTAGAGAGATTTAATACTTTACTTAGGATTTAGTAAGGACAGACTTACTTACAAGAATCAAGATAACTTTAAATTGCATTTAATCCATATTATTCAAGCATCTTTGAAACTGAACCACATCAATTAATTTTACAATTTATATCCACCAGATTTATATGGTAATCTGTGCCTGTGCACGTCTGGGTCAAATATTGTATGTGTATTATGTAGAAGATAATTAGTAGAATACTGTTAGTCAGGCACACAGAGCCATCACAGTGAGAAATTCCCAATGTTCTGGTCTAAGGATTTTAGCACTACCAGTGTGGGAGGTGCTCAGCCTGATTTAGCAATTACACTCTGATGTCATTAAAATGAAATGGCCCCAATAAAAGGAATAGAAGTCAATCTTAACTACAGTTCTGAGATGCTTTATTGCTCTATTTCTCCCTTACTTACTAATTCCCACTGCATGAGAGGTAGCTATAAAGGTTTCCAAAAGGCAAGCTACATTATCAACAGAATCATGAATATGAATGATGACATCATGGTCTGAGCTTCAGTGAGCAAGTGTAATCTTGAAGGTCATTGCTACTGGATGATAGTACCTACAATCTTTATATTCATATGATTCTTGACTATTTTTCCTGTGGTTGCATTTCCTTTCACCAATTTGTAAGTGTGATTTTAACATCTATATGAATTTGACCTGATTTTGACTGGATTTTTTTTTTTTTTTGGAACCTCTGTTCCAGTACTTTGTGAAGTAGATTACACAATATTTTCCTCATATCACTTGGTCCCCTCTTTAAAAAAGTTCTACAATTATAAGAAGTATTGACTATAGTGATGACAATTGCTTGCATTTATTGAGTTTTTACTTTGTGCCATTCACTACCATGTGCTTTATTTTGCATTAAGCTCATTCATTAGCCCAACTCCTCATTAAAATTTTTCTTATCATAATAATATATTTATATGCATAATAAAATTTACCACATTTTCTTTATTAAAACAATTTCTTATTTTTCTTTAGAATGCTAAAGAGTTTAGCAAAACATTTTCATAAGTATTCTTATTTATAGCATCAACTCTTACTGAATATTTTGTTAATTTATAGTAGAAGCTTAGGGTTCTTAAGAAAGAATGTCCACAAAGACAAAGAGTGAATCCTAATGTAAACTATGGGCTTTAATTAATAATGATGTATCAATATTGGCTAACAATTGGAGAAACTGGGGGGTGGGAGTGAGGAATTATATGGGTACGTATTTTGAGATTTTGAGAACTTTCCACTTAATCTTTATGTGAATTGAATCTACTCAAAAAATAAAATCTGTTATTAAAAAAAAAGAAAAGAATGCCTACATGATAAGTCTTTAACACAACCTCTTTCTTTGATGGCAAATAGACTGTACCAGATATTTTCTATATCCCCAGTGGTCTAATACTGGATGAAAACTAGAGATTTTTAGTTCTTCCTTAAACCTAGGATTCTCTTGAATTCCCAAAGTCCACCGGGCCTATATCAGTGGTAGTACCTTGGTTGACCAGTTTGGCAATGGCTCTACTACACTTCATCTCTATAACTGTATCAGGGGTCTGAAGAATAGCACGAGGAGCTGGACTCTTATGGCTAGAGGGAAACTTCCTCTGGTTAGCCTTACCTGTATGGTGGCCTCCTTCTTAATCCCTTAGCATAGGTGTTGTGAGACCAAAACTTTCTTAGTTGCCCAAGTTAAACTTTATTTCTTCTATTTTACAGGATATTAGCCCTCTTGAAGGCCTTGCCTGTTCTCTTTAAGTGTCCAAACTATCCTATTGACAAAGTCATGATTGAATAAGAGCTTTTCTTGAAAAGATCATAATGTATTGTCAAATTAGTTGACCGTGATTCAATAATCACATTTCTCAAGATCGTTTTCTCCATTGCCATGATAATAATGGCTTCTAGCATATGTAGATAAATTGCTTACATGATTATCAAAGTGTTGCTTTTAATTTGTAACAAAAAGGGTATTTATTCTAGATTACAAATTTAAGTCCTCTACAGAAATCAATACCCTGATTACTTGATAAGTTACCCACTGTGCTTCACGGGGCTAAATACAATTACAGTCTTATCCCAGCAGAGAGAAATTAAGAATGTAGGAAAAGGTAAACATGATCCTCTAAGAGTGGAAAGTAAATGGAGACTCATTTTGAAGAATGAAAGTGGTTACTGTGGATGTCCCATGCTTTAGGAAAGAATTTCAGAATGGCCTGTTTATATAAGAAGGATACTCTAGTGTTAGAAATATAGGCAAAATATACTATTTTCACAGTTCTTCCTCCTCCGCACAAAGTGTTTTCATTTGCATTTCATTAAGCATATAAGGTAGGTAACCACAGAAATTATCCTATTTAATGGATAAGAAAACTGAGTGTTGAAGAAGTTAAATTACTTTCTCATGTACTGTTCATTAGTATTTGTCAAAACTGGGCATGGTATCTATTTTTTTTCTACTTCCTAGATCTCTGCAAATGCTTTTCATAATCATCCTTTGAAACCTATAGTCTTTTTAAGCACTCAATACAACAAGTGATGTTTGAGACTTATGATAAATGAGATAAATAATAACGATAAATGAGATAAATAAATAAATAAATAAATAATAAATAATAAATAAATAAATAAATAGGTATGTTACCTATACTGTATATATACACCTAAACATACCAACACACACAAACGTACCACTTTCAATTTTTAATGAACTGTTTTTCTACCTCTATTATTTCAGTTGCACATCAAGTCAGCTGCGATATGAGATTTCCCCCAAACACATCCCTGAGCCAGATCTACTAGAAATAAATATAAATCCAGTGAAATTGTTTAGGGACACTGGAAGTATAGCTTGATGTCACTGTAAGAGCACTACACTGGTAATAGTGCTATGTTCACAGAAGTTTGGAAAACTGTATTTAGGTAATCTGTAGAGGAAATTACATACACAGAGCCTGCAAGTCAACCAGCATTAACTCACTCAATTGCAGCCCAAATTATACTTTTTGGGAGCTGTGTCTCTAATCTTTTCTTAGACTCAACTGATCTATTACTTCGATTGATGTGCAGTTCAGCCTGGCTACTTCCAAAGAATAACTTTTTGTAAGGAAATTGGTTTTCCTGTTGGACAAAAAAAAAGTACAGAAGTCTCCCCAAAGATTTTTCTCTTTTGCCTTCTAAACTTAACTAACTTTCCATATATCCGATTAGGAAAATATAGCTATTTTTAAAGATATTTTCTTATGTACATTTCTAAGCCTCCTTTTTCTCTTCTTTTCTGCCCCCCAAATGGATAAGTTTACAAGGGACATACTTAGGCATTAATATATAGTTCCAAAAGTCTTTTCTTATTCCATTTCTCCCATATTGAAGAATTTCAGTATTCAGTGACAGTTATGAGATCTTTGTTTTAAAGTTTCACAAGATGAAAGGGACTTTACATAAACCTTGAGTTGTTCATATCTATTTAGATGATACTTTGAAACATGGTTTAAATAGTGTTAGTACTCTTCAGACAATGTAATTAGGACACATCAAGTGTTTTACAACTTTGCTATAAGAGGAAAGGCCATTAAAATAATCCTATTGGAAGTGCTGTCTATAGACCTGAGATGCTCTATACATTAAGCACTACAAGATAGGGAGGAATATGTACAAAAACTCGAAATAAGCATTTAGCCATGTCCTCAAGTGCTTTAAGAGAATCCTTTTGTATCTGCTTAATTTAATTATAAAATATCTGGGCTTGTATTTTACATAATGTAAAAATACCATTTATCCAGCATTTCATTTTTATTATATTTTATAAAAGTATCAGTGACAATAGTTTGGAAATAATAGTATTATAAATTAGTTAATTACTGTTCCTTCATCACAGGGAGTTTGAGAAGTAGTACTCAGGGAGGTCAATTCAAAGATATTTTTCATGGTAGGGGCATTTCATACAGAAAAAGAAAATGGTTAGAAAATCGTTTTTAAGTTGTGTTTTTTTAAAAAAAAAAGTTTGGTTAAAGTTCACTAGGTAGATAATTAGTTTCTCAGAACAAATCCTTATTTCATTAAAGTTCATCAGAAAATTAGGCATTTTTAAGGGATGGCATTTTTGAGTTTTTTTCTAGAAGATGCTTTATTTAAAAAAAAACTTCTGACTCAAATAACTTTGCTTCAGATTTTCTTTTATTGGAGCCAGGGAGAAGAAGGAAGCAATTCAGTTGGATACTTGAAATCTGGGTTAACTACATTCTTTCCTGTCTTGAGTTTTCCATATGGAGTACGTTGGTTTGAGGCAGCTGAGCTTCAAGTAACTCTGATTGTCCAGTTTTCAGTGAAAATAGATGTTTTCCAGGAAGGCCCCAGTAGAGTTGAGCTTCAGGCATGATCTCTGTGATGGGTGCACCAACACCAGCCTGGCATGTCTGAGAGATAGCCAGGGAAAAGACGACAAAAATGCCCGTTAGTGGCATCCTCGGTACCTGCAAAAAACTAAATTAATTTTTCACCAGATAGATATTAAGTTCCTAAACGTGGTGAGTTGCTTTCCCAAAAGATAATTTTTATATCGAGGACATATTTTAATACTCCTTAAGTGATTTTATAAAATTTTTATGATGGGAGGTGTTCACAGTTGGCAATATTTCTAAAATAACAAACTTATGTGGGATAGATTTTCCTTAGTTGAAGCAGCATTCCTACCATGGTGTGAAATTCATTCATTTTGAAAGGGAAATAAAATGGTGCTTTCAGAGATTACTTATGATTGAAAAGAATTCTGATCTAGAAAAATACCCCCCCAACTTTATAGATTCTCTCAGAGTTTTTTATTTTTTATTTATTTTTTTTGTCTTTTTTTTTTTAATGTTTATTCATTTTTGAGAGAGAGAGAGAGACACAGAGTGTGAGTGGGGAGGTTCAGAGAGAGAGGGAGACACGGAATCTGAGGCAGGCTCCACGTTCCATGCACTTAGCCCGGAGCCCAATGCGGGACTCCAACCCATGAACTATGAGATCATGACCTGAGCTGAAGTCAGACACTTACCCGACTGAGCCACCCAGGCGCCCCTCAGAGTTTTTTATTTTAATATCTAATAATATTTATGATACCTTTTGTTTTATTAATTTGAATTTTAGTCTTTTTTGCTCTGTTTACATAGTTTATAAAAATCCATGAGTCTGTAGATGTTATAGTTATGAAAAATAGCTCTTATATATTATAATTATATAATATATAAATATTATATATATTTTAAATGGCATATTGCCTGTTCTATCCCTTTTAAAAGGTGGGGGGAGAAAATATAACAAATTATATTCCTTAGAATAGAAAAGTTGACTTTATAATGCTTTAGGGTTCATTTTCAACACCTTCCTTACTGTTCAGATTTCATGCTTTGTCACTAGTCTACAGCTCCACTGTGTAAGTCCATTAAATCACTATAAAGAGCATTTCATACTGGGGGGAAAATGCCCCTAACAAAATTTGGTATGAATAGAGAGAGGGAAAATTCCACTGGCACAAAGACTAAAAGGACTTTTAATAATTGTCTTTATACCCATTTCCTTCAAAGGATGGGAATAATACATAGTCTGCTGTAATATACATTAAAACCATTTCAAACTGACAGTATTTTAAATAAAAACATTTGAGAAAGCAGAAGTGAATAGTAAATTAGTTAAAGAATGTGGTGTTTTAAAGAACACACATTAAAAGTTTGAAGGTGATAGATTTTCTTAGAACATTGTAAGGGCATGCACATTTCTTCAGTGTACCAAGGATTTGCATATAAACTAGACTTAGAGCACAAAACAAATTGGTAAAACTACACCCATACTTTTTAACCACTAACACCCACATAAAGTCAAAGTTTGATTTTAAGCAGTGTTTAAAAGCACCACCGTGTGTTATTGTAAGTTTAGATTTCAAGATCACTTCAAAGTTACAATCTTTTGCCTATTGGAAAGAAAAATTGGAAGTTTAAAAAAGGTCTGTTTCAGTAAGCAGATGTGAATAGCCATTTTGGTAAAATTATTTGCAGATTTCAGACTCAGGCAAACCCTAAACATGCGAAGAATGGATTGTGGATTATATTAAAATGGATGTTAAACAGGAGGGGGCAACTATCACCACCTATGAAGCTGAAACTCTATTCCAAAATCAACAGAATGAAATAATTATAGACAGTAAAATGCTGTACCAGCTGTAACTCAGCAGCCATTGGCTTTTATATTGTGCCCTCTGGTGGCAAAATTTATAAATCACAATTTTATGGGTTTTGAATTGACTCAACAAGGCTTGTTGTGTCTTATCCCTGGGCTTTAAGTGTAATCAAACGTTAGCCTGGGGGGAAATATGTAATGACTTTTTGAGGCAGACTTGCTTTAAGTATCAACTAATCTAACCTCCCAATTTTACCTGGAGGTGATAAATGATTTAGTCAGGCTTGAAAGAAGTGAGTTATTTATTATTCAGTTCTCATGTGTCCCAGGGAAGGTATTAATTATTGAATACCTCTTAAGTGCCAGACACTGTATAAGCATCATTTCATTTGACCTCATTAACTCTGAATTTAGTCCAATGCTTTTCCTCTTCGTTTCCCTGTTACCTTAAGGTCTTCCCAGGGCTAAAATTACATCTCCAGTCTATTCATACTTGCAGATACAGGCTTTAAGTGTTATTTGATTCCTGTCCCCCTTCAGGTAGGGTCAAGACTGGTAGGGCTGGGTTCTAGGAGGTGCTGCTAATCTCTCAGGCTAGTGAGACCTGGGGTCCTTCACACAAATCATAGTGAGAATGAGAAATTTAATTCTAGGCCACCTATTCTAGGCCAGGTAGGGACAAAGGTCCTGGTGAAGAGCTACAGTGGGTTTTGTAAAGCCAGGAAAGCTGAGAAGAAAATGAACCAAGAAGGCAAGTGACAGGAGACTGACTAGGTCCTAGAAGGGGATGGGAACACACTGGAGGATTTTCATTTAGCCTTGGGGTGGGCTTGTCCATAGGTACTAGATCAATTTGAAAGTCTCAGAATGAGCAAATGAGGGTAGAATTTTTTTAATTAGAAAATTCTGCAAAAATATGTAGTTTAACTTCTGTTTTTTTTAAAAATTGTCTTTTATTTTTCTTCTTCATAATACAACACATGATTCACATAATAATAATATGATAGTTAACACTTAGAGGCTACCTTTTCTGTATTTGTTCTAAGCACTTCTTATATCTTAATGTATTCAGTCCTCACACATATCCCATGAAGCAGGTACTGTTGTCCTCAACTTGCTGATAAGGAGACTGCAGACCAGAGGGAATAAGTACCATGGCAGATGTCACATGGACAGTAAGTATAAGGAACTGAGATCTGAACCTAAGTCATCTGGCCTCAACCTGTGCTCCCAACAAATACTCTATGCCTATCTGATGTTCTGAAAGCATAATAAAAAATCAAACATTAATAAACCTTTAATTCAACTTATGAAATAAAAGACATCGCTGTTACTAGTGAAGGCCCCCAGATAACATGCTTTTCCCAGAAAGACTAAATGACGGGGCCACAATTGGTTACTATCTTACCAAGTTTAAAATCCAACTGTTAAGTTATATGAATGCTATGTAGTAACAAAGGTAGAAGTTTACTAGTTGATTTATTATTTATTGAGTCCAAGAAAACAAAATTTTGCCTTACACATCATTTTGCTTTACTTGTAGGGATTACTCTTTACATGATTTTAAACAAACTTTGGTCTTTTTTTTTTTTAATTTTTTTAACGTTTATTCATTTTTGAGGGACAGAGAGAGAGCATGAGTGGGGAAGGGGCAGAGAGAGGGAGACACAGAATCCAAAGCAGGCTCCAGGTTCTGAGCTGTCAGCACAGAGCCCGACACGGGGCTCGAACTCACGAACTGCAAGATCATGATCTGAGCCAAAATGAGTCGCTCAACCGACTGAGCCACCCAGATGCCCCCGAACTTTGGTCTTACATTGCATTTGCATTTGGAAAACTTTTTTGGGCTCTGATACTTACTCATTAACTAATGAACTAATTCAGTCACACAACATATGTAAAACACCTACTAGGTGGCAATCACCATGCCAGGGATAGGGTAACAATCAGTGGTACACTGGTGTAGCTTATATACTGGGCTAATGAGAGCCAACAGTTAATGTTTCAGGATTTTTGTGAGCCAGTTGTCATATACAACCATTATGAAAAAATAAATAAAAATATACAAATACATAAATTATATTATAAACAAAGTAAAGACTAAAAACTTTGCACTTTCTAATTTTTTGCTATATTATTCATGTTCTTGAGGTTATTTACAAGTATATCTGTTTCGTGGAAATACAGTGGAAGTATGTACTAGGGATGATTGTCATTTCTTCCCAACTCTACTTCAAAGACCTCCCATTGGTAGCCTGAAATTGGTCACTGTGCACTTACACAAATCAGGGATTTACCCCCAAAGAGCCATTTGTTAAACATTTAGCAGCACACCATTAATTACAGTGAAGGTTCAGTACAATCTATACTCAAAAAAAAAAAAAAATTCTTGGTCTAATATAACTAGTGATTCGAGCAGTATATACACTCAAAAATTAAAAAAAAAAAAAAAAACTGAACAAAACAGACACCCAAACTCACCATGATCTCTAACAATTGTAATTTTAAAGTATAACCCTTTAGCATCATTAAAATCAACTCTATTTCTGTAAGTCTCTGGAATTTTTAAATGGAAATACAGAGCTGATGCCATGCCTCTGAAATTGGGATCAGTTGGGTGGGACCTCTTGGAGACGACAGTTGGATCCACTGTTTCCAGCCACAGTTTGATGATCTGGCAGTTTTCTACAAACCGGCCTTTGGAGCAACCAGTCAGCTTGCTAATTACCATGTCACAATAGTGGTGAGTACTATCATATTGAGTTGAAAAAGCCTTTTGAAGTATTTAACTAGTAGGGTTTAAAGTGCTACGATTCTTTCCAGGACCTGCTTTTCACTTCAGATAACAACTAGGCAGAGAAAATGCTCAGAAATAACCACAGAGCCTCCAGACTTCTAGAATAAACTACATGTCACTTAACCTGGAATTTGAGGCCCTTTTAACTAGAACCTTCCTTCTCAAATATCTATACTTGATTGTACTGACTGTTTTTTAATCCATAAGATTTAGTGTGCCAGAAATAAAATTTTCTTTTCTTTTCTTTTTTTTTTTTTTTCAACGTTTATTTATTTTTTTGGGGACAGAGAGAGACACAGCATGAACGGGGGAGGGGCAGAGAGAGAGAGAGACACAGAATCGGAAACAGGCTCCAGGCTCTGAGCCATCAGCCCAGAGCCCGAGGCGGGGCTCGAACTCACCGCGAGATCGTGACCTGGCTGAAGTCGGACGCTTAACTGACTGCGCCACGCAGGCGCCCCTTTTTAAAATTTTTTTTTTTTAATTTTCTTTTCTATAACTAAAATTGTTTTCTGTTTTGAGGCCCCAGTATTCTGGGTGGCGAAACTAAATTTGTCTCCGTGGGATTGTGTCCAATACTAGAAGATTTTAGAGCACCGGGGTCTTGGGGGCAGGCGCTTCTTGGATGTTATCTGGGCATGCTGACATTCCCAGAGACGCCATAGTCTGGACTTCAGGCATTGGTCCACATGTTCCATTTCTTATACCCTTCCTTGTCCTGGCAGCAAAATCTCATCAGGGCTGCCAGCAGCGTGAGTCATGCGTGTGCCATTCCATTCTGGGACCCATGGAAAACATTATGCTATCCCCCACCCCCCAATACCACACACACACACACACACACACACACACACACACACACACACACAATCCCAGGTTCCTCCCAGGCTGCCTTGGGCCCATCTGCTTAGGTTGGAGGCCCAGCTGTGGCTCAGCAGACCATCTGGCCATCCTTGAACATTTCTTCTTCCATTTCTGCTGCCCAGCCTGGAGGGTAGTCTGGAAAGGAAGCTGTTTCTTCCTTTCTATCAATTCAGGAATGAGATGTAGTCACTTCTCTCTCCCCTGGTAAGTGAAAAGAAGTGAAGTCCTTTGCTGGCTGACTCCACGTAAGGACAAAAGGAGAAAAAAGTCTGAGTTGTTTCTACTTTCACAGCAAAAAATACAAGGACTGGCAGCTGGAGTAGAAAGGAAATCATAATGTCTTATTAACTGCTTCCACCCCAATGTCAATACAATTCCTGGCTATGATTAAGGATTTTCCTAAAGTTCGAATTACAAATTAGGCCTAAATGGGACAATTCAGTGTAAAAAATAAATTCTGATTTAGTATCTTTAGCTGTCCTTGAGCTTGCGATCCCAGCCTTTCCCCACAGCATCTATTCTCTGCAAGTTCAGGGTGTGTGCCTCTGTGATGTGTGTGTGACTAATAAGGATATTATTAATCTGGAAAGGCAAGCTTCACTCAGTCTAGTCTCTCCATTACTTCCCTTCTTTTGTACACACCATGCACTACACGTAATTGAATCAGAATCCTACCCAAAATGTCACAAAAACAAAATAAATATCACAAGGAATAATGCTGTCTTCACATGGTTGGCATTCAGTGAGTATTGGTTCTGTATAGAGAACACTCCTCTTCCTGTTCCCTATGGTTACTCTTATCAGCCATTGTAATTCAGGCCTGTTAGAAGATTCCCTTGCTTCTTGCATTGTTATATTGTTATGGACTGAATGTCTGTGTCCTCCCCAGCCCCCCAGTTGATAATGTTGAAGCCCTAACCCCTAGTATGATGGCATTTGGAGGTTGGGCCTTTGGGGAGGTAATAAATTTAGATGAGGTCCTGTAGGTGAGGTCCCCATGATGGGGATTAATGTCTTTACAAGAAAAGGAAGAGTGATCAGAGCTCTCTCTTTACTTTGTGAGGACACAGTGAGGAAGCAACTATCTGCAACCCAAGGAAGAAGGCTCTCAACCAGGAACAGGATTGGCTAGCACCTTGATCTTAGACTTTCCAGCCTCCAGAACTATGAGAAATAAATGTCTGCTGTTTAGGCCCCCCAGTCTGTGGTATTTTATCATGGCAGCCGAACCTGGAATATAATATAATGTGTACTTGCAATCAAGGATCCAAGTAGAGTATTATAGGAGTATAGTATTATAGGAGAAGCATTTTTTTTTCTACAAACCTTTTGATCTGATCTTTGTCATTTTGATAGGTGTAAAATAATAACTTAGAGTTTTCATTTTCATTTCTTTTATTGTAAAGCTGATCATCTTTACATTTATTTAAGAGCCGTTTATACTTCCTTTTGGTGAATAACCTTCATATCTTTTGTCTATTTTATTTTGTCTTTTTCTTTATGAGTTGTAGAACTTTTTACATATCAGTGAGATTAGTCCATTCTGATGTGAGTTGCAAATATTTTTTTCCAATTTGTCATTTGCTTATGATGAAGGTTTATTTTCCTCCCAGGAATATCCTTTTTTATAAAATTGGTGTTAGGTACCAGTATTTGCTTTTGTGGAGTTTAGGGTCATTCTTACAAAGATATTTTCCAGTCTAAATTTTACTAAAAGATTTTTCCCTTGTTTTCTTTAAGTGCTTTCATGTCTGTTGGTTTGTGTTTGGATTAATTATTTAGTCTATCTCCAATTTCTGGTACAAATATTGTGATATAAGGTTCTAACTTTATGCATCCTCCTTCCAACCTCACACACAAGATACTTATTCATTTGTTCCTATAGCATTTGTTCAACAATGCATCTTTTACACATCTATTTGAGATATGATTTTTGTCCTATACCATACTCACAAATATATTTGGGTCTATTCCTAAACAATACATTTTATTTATTGTCTTTACTTTTAAGCATCATTACTTCACTGTCTTAATTATTATGGCTATACAATAGGTTTTAACATGTGATAGACCTACTGTCTTCTTTTTTTCACAGAATTTTTCTGACTATTTTTGCTTGCTTATTTTTTTTTATTTTTTTTAATGTTTATTTTATTTTTGAGACAGAGAGAGACAGAGCATGAGCAGGGAAGGGGCAGAGAGAGAGGGAGACACAGAATCCGAAGCAAGCTCCAGGCTCTGAGCTGTCAGCACAGAGCCCGACACAGGGCTCGAACTCATGAACTGTGAGATCATGACCTGAGCCGAAGTCAGGCCCTTAACCAACTGAGCCACCCAGGCGCCCCTTGCTTGCTTATTTTTAATATTAACTTACAAATCACCTGTTTGATCTCGATTCAAAATCTAGAACTAGATGCTTTTACTGGGATAACATTACATTTATAGAATAGCATGTTATAGATAACATGTATCCATGAGGTTGAATCCTCCTCTTCAAGATACATGACGTGTTGCAAGTAATTTATTATGAATGATAATCATTGTCAATGAGAGATAAACATTTATATTCTTCATATAGTTAGAATGAATTCTACCCTACCACCCTATAATACTTACTTGCATTTATATACATCTTCTCTTGAATTGGAGAAAAAGGGACCACAGTTGCAGCTAGCTCCCTAGGGATTCCACACAGCTCTTGGCATATCTTATCTCTGCACTCAAAGGAGTGTATTCTGCATGTAAACACCATCCATCTCTATGTCATATTGGGGGGGAAAGGTTTTGAATTGCAGCCAGAGCATATGCTCTTATTTATCTAACACAGATTGCTGTGTTTTATTGACCTTTTCCTGGAGTACTACCTTTTCATTTCACTATTGGCCTAACTTGCTGCTGTATTTTTTTACATTTTTATATGCTTGTATGTACTTTTTATTCTTTAGCTAACACAGAATTACAAGTTAGCATAGCTTCCTGGAGGTTTGGGGGCCACAAGACTATTCTTGGAAAATAGCAAAAGAGACTATTTGTTATATAGTGTGGAAAAGAAACAGTTCTCATATTTTCTAGTGTTTTCAACTGGTTTTGCTTTTGTTTCAGAATACCTTTGGGACTGAAGAATAAAACATTAAATAGACTGGGCTGGTATCAGCAACTGAATTCAACATGGGCTTGTTTTCACTAATGTTAACATGGGTAAGGATTATATAAATCCATGCAAGGGAGTAAAGAGACGCTTGGGTCTCTGAGTGTAGAAAAAGCATGATGCTGTGCAGCATCCAAAGCAAGTTCAAACCATCAGAGCTGAAGATACCACTTCTGTATTTTTAAGATTATAAAGCACAATTTTGTTTTCATTTACTTTGGCAACTCCTTGTTTCATCTCTAATTGCTAGTAGTAACAATATTTACTATCCACTACTTGTCCGTTGCTAAGTATTTTACATATATTTTCTCCTTTAATCTGATAACTCTATCATGTTGTTTCTTCTTTCTCTACAGATGAGGAGATCAAGGTTTAAAAAAGTTAAGTAATTTGACCAAAGTCACACAGACAGCAAATGGGGGAAACTGAATGGATACTTAAACTCTTTAACCAGTAAGCTAGGCTTAACATTTTATAACAAACTAAAAGACCTTATTTTTTAAAACTCATCAAATTTAATCTGAAACATTTTTTCAAAGTGATAACCTATAAACATTTATATTAAGTTTTGCACAGAGGTACGAATCTAATCTTGTTTTAAGTAAAATAGCATTAGTATGTTAGAATTGGAAACTTTACTAAGAAATTCAACTTCTCTTCATTAGCTTCCACATTTTGCTGAATGAAAACATGTTCATAGAGCATTGATATGGTATGCTATTCATTCAACAATTACTTTTAAAGCGCCTATCATGTACATAGCATTGCACATCTCAATGTAATACAGCTACACTATGTAGAATCTATGTGTCTTTTTATTTGTCTGAGTAGGAGTTCTTTTTACATAAAGCCCTTTCATATCTTAAACCAGTTCCCCCTATGTTTAGATGAGATGAACTCCATCCAGGTCTAATACCTTTTGCACAGTGTTCTATAAACATGCTCAGGGGAATGTGGTACATCTGATTCTAAGAGAAATCTTTCATTTTCTTAAAAAAAATTGAACAACCTTTTTCAACATCTATAACTTGAGGATAAAATACAGCACAGGTATTAGTGAAGATTAAATGATTAATATATGTGAAATTCTTGGGAAAAATCCAAACATAGTGGTATTCTGATTGCTTATTACCACAGTCATCACTATTATTTATGGGTAGAAATGTTTATATGTTTTTTCTCTTCTAACAGAGAATCATTGAGAGAAGAGCCCTTCATGTGTGTATAATCAGCCAGTGAATGTTGTATGAAAGCAGTGTATGAATGTTGTGTGAAAGTTGGATGCAGAGGAAGTGGTATGAAGAATAAGAAGGGAATGGAAATGAAGATGGAAAAGCCCAGTTAGAGGGACAAATGGGATGGTTATGGAGCATATCTCTATCGCTGTTATCTATTTATCTTTAATTGCCTGGTACAAACTTTGCAACAAACAGAGCACACATTAGAATTCATAACAGCTCTCTTCAAGTGAATATACTGTGATCATTAAAAAATTCTGAGGGAGTGAAAGACTGGAAACATATAATTACTGTCTGTATAGTTAATTCTAAATCATTAGACTTCCCCTTTATCCTCTTTAGTTATAAGATGGAGAAGTGTCATAGAAACACATGAAATGATAAAGATAATTGGGAAACTAGACATCTATCTACAAGGCCATTTCATTAAGGAAATAGGTTGTTATTTCTAAACCTTCATTGAATTTTTTAAAATTCATACTGTAAAGGATGAAGGAAGAATCAAATCATACTTACTGTTGAAGAAATTCTAAACCCTCTCACCTCTATAAAAGCAAGGCTGCACTAAAAGTTCTTTACCACAAAAGAGGAGAAACAATAGAACATATTTGCTGAGGGTCTACAGTGTTCATTACAATGGGCTTGTATGCTACAGGTGTATAAAAATGAGATGGGGCACCTGGGTGGCTCAGTCAGTTAAGTGTCCAACTTTGGCTCAGGTCATGATCTCACAGCTTGTGGGTTTGAGCCCCATGTCAGGGTTCTGTTCTGACAGCTCAGAGCCTGGAGCTTGCTTCAGATTCTGTGTCTCCCTCTCTCTGTGTCCCTCCCCCACTCATGCTCTGTCTCTCTCCCTAAAAAAATAAACAAACATTAAAAAAAATTTTTTTTAATGAGATGGGTCCCCAGCCACAGGGAGCTTTCTAGTTGAGACTAATGAGAGATTTCCCATGAAACTATCCTTCTTCTCCCAAAACACAATAGTCAGTTAATGCAGCCCTTGAAATTAATTTGTTTTTCCACTTTACACATGCACACACATACACACACACACACACACATATACATGCTTTTTACTCCAGTAACCAAATCATCTTAAGGGCAGTGCCATTTCATATGTGTATATCATGGGGAAGAAGTAAATAAATTTACTCAGTATGGGAAATTACATGTAGGTGAGAGAGCATTCACCTATTGAAAGCTCTTGTTACCCAGACCTGTCTGAAGATACCCTGAAGATACCCTACATGAATAGCAGGCATGAAGTTTGCCCATGTTATTCTAGACAAACCTTGGTTCTTTCATTCTGTCCCCTTCAGAAATATCTGGAGATCCAATTAAGAGGCATGCCTCCTAAATGAGACCCATGTTCTAAACTCCCTAACCATATTATTAGCATAATTCTCATGAGGTTTTCTTCAGCTTAGGCACACTGGATCCTAGTGGTCTTAATGCTATAAATACTACTATCTGATTGCATACAGCAATTGTGGGGTGACTACAGTGCTTTTTAAGGATTGTTTTGCAAAACAATGAATAGGTTTACTAAAGTAATAAAGTTATGGGACATGTGGAAGGAACTTTGGAACTCTTCGAGTATATCCCCCCATTTACAGCTAAAAAAAACCCAAGACTCAGTTGTAGAAATGATCAATTTGCAATTTTTTATTTATTTATTTATTTATTTATTTATTTATTTATTTATATATGAAATTTATTGACAAATTGGTTTCCATTCAACACCCAGTGCTCATCCCAAAAGGTGCCCTACTCAATACCCATCACCCACCCTCCCCTCCCTCCCACCCCCCATCAACCCTCAGTTTGTTCTCAGTTTTTAACAGTCTCATGCTTTGGCTCTCTCCTACTCTAACGTCCTTTTTTTTTTTTTTTTTTTTTTCCTTCCCCTCCCCCATGGGTTCCTGTTAAGTTTCTCAGGATCCACATAAGAGTGAAACCATATGGTATCTGTCTTTCTCTGTATGGCTTATTTCACTTAGCATCACACTCTCCAGTTCCATCCACGTTGCTACAAAAGGCCATATTTCATTTTTTCTCATTGCCACGTAGTATTCCATTGTGTATATAAACCACAATTTCTTTATCCATTCATCAGTTGATGGACATTTAGGCTCTTTCCATAATTTGGCTATTGTTGAGAGTGCTGCTATGAACATTGGGGTACAAGTGCCCCTATGCATCAGTACTCCTGTATCCCTTGGGTAAATTCCTAGCAGTGCTATTGCTGGGTCATAGGGTAGGTCTATTTTTAATTTTCTGAGGAACCTCCACACTGCTTTCCAGAGCGGCTGCACCAATTTGCATTCCCACCAACAGTGCAAGAGGGTTCCCGTTGCTCCACATCCTCTCCAGCATCTATAGTCTCCTGATTTGTTCATTTTGGCCACTCTGACTGGCGTGAGGTGATACCTGAGTGTGGTTTTCATTTGTATTTCCCTGATAAGGAGCGACGCTGAACATCTTTTCATGTGCCTGTTGGCCATCTGAATGTCTTCTTTAGAGAAGTGTCTATTCATGTTTTCTGCCCATTTCTTCACTGGGTTATTTGTTTTTCGGGTGTGGAGTTTGGTGGGCTCTTTATAGATTTTAGATACTAGCCCTTTGTCTGATATGTCATTTGCAAATATCTTTTCCCATTCCGTTGGTTGCCTTTTAGTTTTGTTGGTTGTTTCCTTTGCTGTGCAGAAGCTTTTTATCTTCATAAGGTCCCAGTAATTCACTTTTGCTTTTAATTCCCTTGCCTTTGGGGATGTGTCGAGGAAGAGATTGCTACGGCTGAGGTCAGAGAGGTCTTTTCCTGCTTTCTCCTGTAAGGTTTTGATGGTTTCCTGTCTCACATTTAGGTCCTTTATCCATTTTGAGTTTATTTTTGTAAATGGTGTGAGAAAGTGGTCTAGTTTCAACCTTCTGCATGTTGCTGTCCAGTTCTCCCAGCACCATTTGTTAAAGAGGCTGTCTTTTTTTCCATTCGATGTTCTTTCCTGCTTTGTCAAAGATGAGTTGGCCATACGTTTGTGGGTCTAGTTCTGGGGTTTCTATTCTATTCCATTGGTCTGTGTGTCTGTTTTTGTGCCAATACCATGCTGTCTTGATGATGACAGCTTTGTAGTAGAGGCTAAAGTCTGGGATTGTGATGCCTCTTGCTTTGGTCTTCTTCTTCAAAATTCCTTTGGCTATTTGGGGCCTTTTGTGGTTCCATATGAATTTTAGGATTGCTTGTTCTAGTTTCGAGAAGAATGCTGGTGCAATTTTGATTGGGATTGCATTGAATGTGTAGATAGCTTTGGGTAGTATTGACATTTTGACAATATTTATTTTTCCAATCCATGAGCAGGGAATGTCTTTCCATTTCTTTAAATCTTCTTCAATTACCTTCATAAGCTTTCTATAGTTTTCAGCATACAGATCCTTTACATCTTTGGTTAGATTTATTCCTAGGTATTTTATGCTTCTTGGTGCAATTGTGAATGGGATCAGTTTCTTTATTTGTCTTTCTGTTGCTTCATTGTTAGTGTATAAGAATGCAACTGATTTCTGTACATTGATTTTGTATCCTGCAACTTTGCTGAATTCATGTATCAGTTCTAGCAGACTTTTGGTGGAGTCTATCGGACAATTTGCAATTTTTAAAATAAACACATTACTTTTAAATCTGTGATGAGGGTAAATCTTGTGTGGTAGCCACCCTCCTCCATCAGAATCCCTTTCTTCCATACATATTAGCTAAGTATGGTTATATTGATTCTGGCCCTGTCTGATATTATATCCTTTTCACCTTTCTTAAAATGTCAATTATCCTCCCCATGAAGAACTTTCTCACTTTTGCCCCTCTGACACTCATCTTTCAGTGTCCCAAACTATAATTCTTCTTTGCTCGCAGATTCCTGTCTTCCAATAAGAAATTCCTCTGGTTAACTCGTAAGCCATTCCCAAACTCAGTGTGCATCCTCGATCACTTATCTATTGCCTCAGTAATGCTGCATAACAAACCACCACAAAACTCATTGGCTTAAGGTATTAATAGCTCAAGAGTTTGCAGGTCCCCAATTCAGGCTTTGCTCTGCTGGCTGGTTCTTCCTGTGTCAAGTGGTCTTACTCACATGTCTGATATTTGGCTGAAGTGACAAAAGTAATTTGGCCACCTGCCTCTCATCTTGCAGCAGGCCAACCTGGACATGTTTTCATGGTGATGACAGAGGTGTGAGAGAGGAAGCAGAAATGTGCAAGTGCCTTGTCAGGCCTCTCTTTGAGCCAAGTCTGCTAATATCCCACTGGCCAACAAGCCATATGGCTGAGGCCACAGGCAGAGTGAG
The DNA here is from genome assembly GCF_007474595.2 of Lynx canadensis. NCBI lineage: Eukaryota > Metazoa > Chordata > Mammalia > Carnivora > Felidae > Lynx > Lynx canadensis. The sequence continues at coordinate 38,893,821 of NC_044311.2, read as the reverse complement.
AAGGCACTGAAAAGGGATAGCAAAGGGATGGAAGGATGAAGAAGTTTTAGCCATTAGTGCAGTTATCCCACCATTCATCCTAAATAAAAACTCAAATCTAACTTGAAAGTAATATTGGAGTTGGCTAAATAGAGCCCAGGGTGACTATGAAGCACAGCTTTATATCAATGATTTATATCAGTGATTACAGATTTACACCTTTTATAGACAGCAATCTTTAGTACCAACTAACAACTGACACTTTTTTTTTTTTGGTAGTAAAGAACAATTATCATGTAAATTAAATGCTATTCAATGTAATAAGCATTTGTTTACCAAATATGATATACTAATCATAAATAAATAATTAGTCTACTGAACGGTATAATTATAACTAGATGCTTATTGAACCCTAATGGCCCTCATCTTTCTAGGCAGCATATAGACAGTGTGATGACAGACTCATAGAGTCTGATCCTGAGGAGTTAGAAAACAGGGATTTCTCTTGATTTAGTGATCTCTTGGGGATCATTGGTGATGGACTCAGGTGCCTAAAACAAAATACCAACATAATAAAAAGAAGATGGAAGATTTAGCAAGGAAATCCTTAGCTTTTCCATATCTCTGGACTGGCCACATGAGGTGGCTATGCACCTTAAGCATCTTCAGAAATTAGTCTGAGGGCAGCAGTTAGTGTGACTTGAATTGCATATATTTTACCTTTCATGGGGAAAAAGGACCAGAAGTTGTCTGTCTGGAAAATGACATGCTATCGTTGAAATTTCTTCAGTTGGCTGCACAGAAAGAGTCTGTATTCACCCTCAAAGTAAATGAAAGCCCCATGATTTATTATATCTTTTTAACCTGTTGAGACCACTTATATCACTTATTAGATACTATTAGTGACTTCCTCCATCAAACTTTTTTTTTTTTAGATTTTTTAAAATTTTGGTTCTTATTTTTTTTAATATGAAATTTATTGTCAAATTCCTCCATCAAACTTTTGATGACAATAATTAGGATAAAAATGACCTTTCCTGAGAAATAGTTCCTTTCCCTATCAAGCCAGAATGAAATTTTTTAAAAGTAGTGGAATCCTTTAATATGGACCTGGCAAAGGAAAGGAGGAAGAACCCAGGTCTCCTGCCTGCAATGACAAAAGATAGCTCTCAAGAGTCAGAGATCTTAGTGGAGATCTCTTAATAATAACCTAGGAAATGTGAACCACCCCAGTTAAAAAGGAGCAATATTGGCTTATGATATCAGACTTTCAATAAATACATGTTATATAGAAAAAAAAGAAAAAAGAAAATCACTCATCTGAATTAATGGCCCCATTCCCGTTTCTTGTTTTAGTGGTTTAGCAAGTTATCCCCTTAAAGATTCCACTAGGTGGAGATCCTGAGCCATATTTCTATGTGCTTTATAAAAAATAAATATGAAAAAAATTATTTTGCTTTTTACTACATTTTTCATGGCATTATTGTCTTTTTTTGGCAATTTTTTTCTTTTGAAAGATTGCAGAGTAGAATTATTTATCAGTTAGCATATTAAAAAAAATCTGCCATGTACAAACAAGCACTTCAAAGGTTTTTAGTAACACCTATCATAGGAGGCTGAATTGATACCAGAAACCAGGAGTATAAAATCCATGATGGTATTTTATTATACAAGAGACATACAGAGGTTTGTACATTTCTTTAGAATCACAATGACCAAATCACACATCAGTTATTTGAACTGATCTATTTATACTCAGATGACTGGATTCTTTCAACTCAAAATTTTGTTGTTCAGAGTCTAGTAAGCTAAAGTCAAGATGAAAAAAAGAAGGTTATAAATTTCCAAGTCTTGTGAACTACCTGACTCTTATTTTAGTGACTGACACAGATAGCTGAATATTACTGTGGGTTGATTGTATCCATGTACCTTACCTGGGTTCTGAAGGAAGAGGGAAGGGGGAACTCCCTTGGCTTACAAGAAGAGCATGTGTGTTTCTGGTTCTGCCCACTCTTTAGGAAAGCCAGTAGAAGCTGCAGCCGAGTCCCAGAGTAGGACTAGCCAGCTCTTCAAGAGGCATCTAAGGATTCTCCAGGATGTCAAGAGGGCCTTGGAACCAATAATTCCTCTTTTTTTTTACAAATAGAACCAAAAAGTACAACTCTGTAAAAGGCAGAGCCTGGAACTCCCAGTTCCCAGTGTCCAGCATTATGCTGGCTGCTTCTCACCTGAATTGATCTTGAGTTCCTCAACTCTGAAGGTTATGAAATTCTAAAAGTCATCCCTAAAGCCTTCTCAGAGAGGTGAAATGTAAAGAGCTTTAAGTCAGGAATATCAGCAGACTCAGGATCTAGTGCTAACCTGGCTACTAAATTGTATGACCTTGCTCTTTAGGCCTTAGCATCCTTATCTGTAAAATGAGAAAGATGGAGAAGACAATCTCCTTATTCTATCTGTGTTCATCCACAAGCATATTAATTGCTCAGACTGGTTCAGGTCAACTTGAGAAAATAATCACAGGTATTATCCTTGCCTCCATGTCCCTAATAAAAACATAGTTCATGTGGGAAAGTTGCTTTGAGGATTATCACACTAATAAAACAACCAACTGCAAATTTTTATTTGGGAAGGTAGAAGTTGAGCTTCCATCAGGGGCTATTTTAATTATTTCTTAAGGACTGAAATAGAATTTCATTTTAATGAAATCAGTAGGCTATCAAAATAGCTCATTAAAATTAAAATACCAAAATATCAAAATACTATTAAAATTAAAATCCACTTTACAAATAAAAATAGCATTGATGACCATAGATGTGATGGTGGTGGTAGTTATTATTATTATTTTTAAACCATTTCCATGATGCAAATGTGTACTGTCCTCTCTGTATTTACAACATCAAACTCATCAGGAGATAATGTCTAAAGAGGGCTATTTGGGGAATTTCAAAGAAAGGCATGTTAGAATATGAGTCTGCGTATATCTGTTTGCCCAGTTGCTATGTAGGCATTCTACGAATGTCCATAATAAAATGTGGGAGATTTGGGCATGGAGATCCAAGCCACCAGGTTTGATTGGGTTACTTTGTTTCCAGTCTTTCCAGTAGGAGATGGAGGTCCTCTTGTTGCCACGATATTATTTTACTAAGACTAAAACCCAGTGGGACTTAGGAAAGGACCCCCTCATCTGAAAGAATACGCTATTGATAAAAGGGAGGAGTGCTTAAGACAGTAAAATACATAAGAGGAAATAGAAACCACAGATTTCAGTTTTCTCTATGTCGCTTTAGTTGTAACTCTTTGGTTTAAGTGACAGAAATCAATTCAGGACAAGCTAAGCAAAAAACCAGTATTTATAATGAAAACAGAGGGCATATCATTGAATCTGATGGCAGGAAAGGAGTTGGCCCCAGGAAGGGCCTGAAATAAGGAGATGGACACCCACTAAGAACTGAGGAAGTGCTCACTTTCTACTTCTTTTCTGTGTTGTGCCACTTTCCCCTCTTTCTGCCTCTCAGTGGAGCTGGAGGGAGAAAGGTAGACATCCCATAGCCCCTACGTTGATGGTTTCCTCAGCAAATAAGACCAATCCACGCTGACTGGTTATTTCTATTCTAAATCCAAATTATTTAAGGGCGGGGGGGGGATGGTGGGTAGAATCTGAGATGAAACCAGGTGTCCACCTTGATTTGAGCAATTCTGTACTGGGGAGGGGATGGTGCACACAGGTTTCTGGGGCCCACTATAGGGATGTAACCATAGTTCTCGGATTTGTCGTGCAGAGAATAGCAGTGTCATACATGAAAGGAGGCAGTGTCAAAGGTTAAGAGAAGGGTTTTGAAACCTTAGTACCCATGCGACTAAGTTGGGGGAGTTATTTAATCCTCTCCACCTTAGTTTCTTCAACTTTAAATTGAGGTTACCAATAGTGTTGAGATGAAAAGAGTTAATCCATGTAAAGTGGATAGCACATTGCCTACATCATAACTAATGAATATTAGTTGTGGATATTTTTATAATTATTAAAATATATAGATGCTTTAAAAAATGTCTGGGGTTATTTTGAATCAGTTTCTGAGGCTGTAGAAACTTGTTCATAACCTCTTATTTTGTAACCTTCCCTTCGTTGTCAATAAACAGACATTATATTTAAGAGCTCAGTTTTATGCGGTCTTAGCTGGCCCCTTCATCTCCCCCCTGCCCCTGTTTCTTCTGTCTATCCCCTCCACTGCCTAGGTCTGCTAGTTTCTGCTAGAATCAAGCTTAGTGTCATTTATACTTCCTGAACTTTTCTTGCCCTGGATCTTATACTCTGTTTTATCTTTCTCTGACTCTCTATTTGAACTTTTGAAATTGTCTGACACCAATATTCCCACCCCTTACCTTGGTTCATTACTGTTTTCTATTAACAGCTTTATTCCAAACATCTTCAGGTCTTCATATCCCTAAGACCTTCTTACTTTCTTTAAAAATGTGAGGGTCATTACTCTACCAGGGGGAAACCCTACAGCCATTAAGTCCCCATAGGTTACAACATTCTCCACTCAAAGGAAGTAAAAGAACCCTACTTTGAGAAATCTGTAAATCTGATGCCAGATTTACAAAGGATATAACATGCAATCATCCAAAAGTAATTTCTAGTTTTGAATGTAACACTGTATCTCAATAGATTATTAACTAGGTTGACTGGTAAATGAACAATGACTTGAGAATACATCTGTTCTACATGAGTTTTCCATTTAAGGAATCTAATTATGTCCATAACAGCAACCTTCAGTTAGTGTGGCTGTTGACCATGAGTTGGCAATGGCCTCATTATGTAGAACTGGATGTTATAAATGGTACTCATTAGACAGGATTCTACCTTTATTTAGGGGCCAAAGATACAAATGCAAAGTTTCTCAAATTGAATATTCTGGGGACGTTCCAAGATGATGGAAGAGGATGAAAGAGAGCAGCTTTGAAAAACTGTGTAGTGGTAGCAATAATAAAAAATCACTAGTCCAGCCTCCATCCCCACATACTTTCCCTGCTGTTTCCTTTGCCTAGTGACTGCATTGATTCGTCCTTTGATCATTTCCTCCTCCTCATCTCATTATCTTCATATTTCCTGCCAACCCCTTCACCATATCCTTTCTAATTTGATGTAAGACAAAGGAAAGGGTTTGCCATTATACTGTCCCTCTTCAGTCCTGAAAATCATGTTATACCTTTATTGTGACGGAGGAAAAATACAAGGTGAGATATGAAAATGTCAAGAGATAGAATAGGTTAGCCATAAAACTAGACACTGTGGTTCTCACCTTGAGGGGCAGGAGACAAATATTTGAAATGTGTAGGGTTGGGGGGAACACTTTTAATTGTTTGGTTCTTGGGAGACTCGGATGTTCATTGATTTACAATGCACAGCAAAGTCCCATTCAGTGAAAAATTTTTCCATTCCAAGTGCCAGTGGTTCTGCTGTTGAGACACTTTAGTGGAATGAAGTTCATTGATTATTTAGATCAGTCGTCACACAATGAGCCAACAAATGTGGTCAAGAGATGTGTTTTTTCTTGAAGCATGTTTTATAAAAACTTAAACTTGAATGGTGGGGAGGTGTATTCTCCATTTACCCATAAGACCCAGCTCCCTGTAATTTTCATCACTTTGTGCATTTATACTATCTACTTGGAACTTGAAGGCCTTTGAATCTGTCCATTGATTTTTATTTAGGTGCACAAATCTATATTATTGAAAAGAAAAGAAAGTATTGAATTCTCCTTTTTATTGGCTTGGTGTTTCTTCTCTTGGGATTTGGAAACTGTTTGGCCCTGTCGAGCATTGTTTCCAAGGGACAGTTCCTGTTATATCAAAAGTGAGAGCATTTATTCTCTTACCTCTCTTGTGCCCTGATCTAGGGTTCATCCTACAATTTACCTCAGCCCCTGTACAAAGTATTTTTATTTTCATATATTTATTTTTACATGATTTATTGCTTTTTAAAAAGGCTTTAAGGCAGCTTATAGTAACAGGACAATTAAAAATACAAACAGAACCATTTAAGATATCAATTAAAAGAATCAAACTACCAGTATTGATTTGTTACCTCAAACATTTAATTTAACTCTGTGCTTCCTTAGACAAACCAAAAAATGGATTATGTAATACTCATTGCCCAGTTAAGGGAAGCATACACCTGTGTTCAGAGAGACAGATTTTTTTGATCTTCTTTTGAAGTCTGAAAATATTTCAATGTGCAATTTCTTTTTTTTTATGTTTATTTACTTATTTTGAGGCAGAGAGAGAGAGAGAGAGAGAGACAGAGAGAGAGAGAGATTGCACATGCAAATATGCAGGGGAGGAGCAGAGAGGGAGGGAGAGAGAATCCCAAGTAGGCTCCATGCTGGCAGTGTGGAGCCTGAGACAGGGTTCAATCCCACGAACAGTGAGATCATGACCTAAGCCAAAATCAAGAGTCTAACAGTCAACTGACTGAGCCACCCAGACACCCCTTAATTCACAAATTCTTATAATGTTACTATTCCTATTAGTATTTTCAGGCTATCTGTATTTACTGCTATAAAAATGGGTTATCCATCTAACAAACCAACACTCTCTTGAGTGCCATGGTTTCTGATGTGCAAATGTTTGGAGATCCAATAAATGCTTTTGAAAATAATTCCTTTGAAAAATCTGTGGGTGCTTAATATTTAACGTTGGGCAAAGATTATAAGGCAAATGGATGTTTGTGTTAAAGTTTGTCAGGCAATTTGAAGCACAGATGTTATTAAGTAAGCACACTAAAAATATGGTACTAGAATTTAGTATCGTGTGGAAATGATAATAGGTAACTTTTTTCATAGTGTGGCCCTTGCCTGGTGCATCAATGGCTTTAATTACTTAATTCCAAGGTTTTATAAGTCCTTAGGACTGCCAGTGTTCTTGGAAAAGAGCTTTTCTTTCCTGAATTTTGAGGTCTAATTATGGGATTGTGTCCTTCTTGTTTTGTGATGACAGACACTGAAAGGCCTCTAGATATTTTCACTTTATGAGACAGTGTGATGGATGAAAAGTGATTTGTTTGACTTTGTGTGGGTACAGAGACTGTGTGTAGGTATAGGAAGAAGACCTGATTGCTAAGAAATGCCATGGTAATAACTACCATGGTGTTCACAGAGACTTGGTCCCTGGAGCTGCCACTGCATTACCTAAGACATGCCACTGAGCAAGTTTCTTACCAGAACCTCAATTTCCCAACAGTTATATGGTGTCCATCATCTTTTCTTTTTTCTTTCCTTCCCTTTTCATTTATTTTCTTCTTCTATGAACCTCAAAGAGAAATTTAGAGTCAAGCAACTTTAACTTAATTCTTGATATCCAACATAATTCTCTTGCATTCTTCCCCTGATACATTTTTAAAATTACACATACACACAAACATACATATTTGCAAGTATATATTAAAATATTTGACATAGTCTACGACACTTATTTTAAGTGACTTCAGACTCTCTTTGGAAGTTGGAGGGGTACCTATTACAAATAAATTAGACAAATAATGAATCATGATATTTGTTCTTAGTGTTTCTTTATCAATACTGCCATGTTTCTCTTTATCTTCCACCTGACTGCTTAACAAGACATTTCTATATGGCTACATAAGAGCCTCACAATAAATAGCTTTTAAAATATGTTGAGACTTATTGCTTTTAATAGGGCTCTAACATGTTTTAAAACCAGAATTACACATTTTAATATTAAGTTACCTTGACCAAGATTCCATAATGATTTAGGGACTCCCTCTTTCCCCATGCCCTTGGATGTAATGTGTAAAACTCTTCTTTGCTCTGAGATGCCTGTGAACATGACAAACACTTGAAAACACACCTGTCATTTTGGAAGTCACTATTTTGGGAGATCACTAAGTCTTACAGATGAGTATACCAGTGCAGATCCAAATATGTTCACCTTGGAGAAGCTAAGTCAGTGAGCCTTGGCATCCTCCTGAGAGGGAAGTGTCTTTCCATTCTGAGGCGGCTTGGGGACAGCTGGGGAGAGTCACCAGCCCCATGTGCTCTCTGACAACATCTGAAGGCTCCTAATACCACCCATTGTGCAAATCCACCTATTCACTTTATGAGATTATATATCCATACCAAGGTTTGATGGTGCTGTAAAACGAGTCAAACCCACCTTTTATAATTTATTGAAACATCAACTTCCCTCAAGGGAATTATAAGCTGAAAATTACCATTTGTCCAAGTACCATAAACCAAGTTGAGCAACTTTGGTTTTCTCTATGGCAGAATGAAATGCGATATTTTAAGGGGAAGGGGAGAGACTGTTTATTAAGACTAAACAGCTTAACAGACAGAAACCATGCCACCCAGATGGGGCACTTTTAATACACATACTCTCATCTTTCCTCAACACCTACCTTTGTCTTAATCCCTGAATATTCTTTTTTTGGAGATACTTCTGTGATGACCAGCTTTCCTTTTGAATATCTAAAGATTTTCTTTTTTCTTTTCTTTTATTTCATTTTATTTCATTTCATTTTATATTTATTTAGTTTTTGAGAGAGAGAGAGAGAGAGAGAGAGGATGAACTGCGGCGGGCGGTGGGGGGGGGGGCTGCAGAGAGAGAAGAAGAGAGAGAACCCCGTGTAGGCTCTGCACTGTCAGCACGGAACACAATGCAGGACTCGAACCCATGAACCATGAGATCATAACCTGAGCTGAAACCAAGATTCGAACACTTAACTGCCTCAGCTACCCAGGCGCCCCAAGAAGATTTTATTTTCATCAAGGGGTTTGTCTCAGGACTTCTGGCTCAGCTTCTACCCTTCTGTATTCCCACTGTCACTTTCCTCTCCTGGTGTCTGCCTCTTTCTGACTCTGCCTTTTCAGTGGCTCAGCCTTTTCAGTAACTGGCTCACATGGGGAAAAGTCTATTCTGCTCAGGGACCCACTGAGGCTTCCATGTCAATAAAACAAATTGATGGCAGGTTTAACACATTTCCCAATTATTGTCTGCAGATGCTTTTCAGAACAAACAATCCCTGAAACCCTTCATACACAAGAAAATGCTCTGTTGGCAAAATGATCTTGTTGGGAGCTTGAAAAGGAAAACCCTGACAAAAGAAGAATAGAAAATATTCACTGGCAGGACCTTCCTGGCCAGACTGCTTACTTCTGTTCAGAGGGATAAGAACAGGAAAAAGTCCCAAAGCATCATAACCTGACCCTGAAGTTACCATTTTGGAACTAACTTTTACAGAGAGAGAGGCTATAAGAACACTTCCCCTTATTTTGTCATCTCAGTGTTTATGTGTTTGTTTTTCTATTCCTTTGGTCTCACTCTTCCACTGTTGTGAATTCAGGTGATTAATTCTGCCAGCTGGTTGTCAAATCTTCATATTTTTGTCTAGAGACTCTCTGACATGATCTCTGTCTGAAAGGTGGTCAAACTATGGAGGCTGGTTGGACTTTAAGCCCAACTCTTAACTACTAGAAGGGGAAATCCTGATACAACCAGACATGCCCAATTATAGGGGAAGATTCAGCACATGTGTAGAATTCTGTCTCCTGTCAACAGGAAATTTCTGGAAATTTATCTATTTACTTTGTTGACTTCACTATTTTTCTCTTTATTAAAAAGTTTTATTCTTTTACATCTCCTTTTCCTTCTTCTTTCCACATAAAGAATTAGGAAATAAGTTTCAAGACCTTTTCTTATATCTGTTATTATACACCCTCTGGGCAGTGTTGGTGTGCAAGTGACCCCAACAAGGCTGGGGATGACTGAGCTGAAGGCATGGGAGGACTAAAACCCTCTCCACCCAGGCATGTCTGTCTATAGTGAGGGGCCATCATAGTCTCACAAAGCTCCAGGAATTACTACAGGAGAGGACAGCATCCACCCCCTGGAAACCGTCTGAGGTTGCCATGGGTAATCCCCATTCTGAAACTCAATTTGTGATAACCAGTGAAGGTCCTGAAGGATACCAGGAAAGAACAAAAGTCTGGTGCTGCATCAGGCCCCAGGGGACAGCCCTTGTTGGCTTCCTTTCCTTTCCTTTCTTGGAGGAAAAATGCTACCTTGTTCTCTCACTCATCCAAAGAAGGGGCTGGAACTCTCTGTGGCTGCAATCAACAGGAGACCGGGGAAAAAGAAAGTAGAGCTTTCAGTCAATGTTTGGTGTCGTGCTTCAAGATTGAGCTAGTCTGCTGCTCCCCAACTTGCATGCATTTGGAATGAGCAAAGTGATACATCTCTACTTTTTTTCACATAGGCCAAATACTAGTTTCAAGGAAGCAGAAAAGCCTTCCAAATGTGGCAAAATACAAGGCAAAGCTACAGCCTAAGGGAAGATGTGAGCTTTCTAAAAGCAGAGAAAACTTCTTAAGTGTCATTTTGCTAAGGGGAGTGGGATAAGAAAAGGAACAAAGGTCTGAACTTCAAAGAAATGTAAATAAAACATTCCTTCTGCTCTGATTTTAATCTTTTTGTTGACTGCTTTCTGTGAGGGGGTACCTAAGTGAGTGGATTTGCCTAACCCTTCAATAAATCAAAGCTTTTTAGAACAGTCATTGGTGGGGACTCTTTACCCCAGGAAACTGTAATTGGAGGTAAATATTAATTCCAGAGGAAGGCCTCTGAGCCCACGAAGTGCAGCAACAATGTGCCTCCAAGGAGCCACTTCTTTTTTTTTTTTTTTTTTTTCTGTATCCTTTAGAAGCAGATTGTGGGAGCAAAGCTTATCTCCCATTTTTATCCGTTTTAACAATGCTCTGCCTACTGCTAGTTAAACTGAGCTGCCTTAAGCTCAACACAAAAAGCTCTTTTCAGAGCATCTAGCAGATAACTTTTAAAAAAAGAAAAGGAACCTTTTCACACAGCTCTCCTGGTGCCCTTTTATGAGCTGGGGCTGTGTGCAGACAGCAGGCCTGAAATGGCTTTTGGGGACAAAGACATCACCAAGTATTAGGTCTACACTTATTCTTTAAAGTTGCCACCACACTTTTGCCTTTATTTTCTGCCTTTCTTAGAATACCTACCCCCATGCCCTCTTAGATGGGCAGGCCTACACTGTCAGCTGTGATGGTTTTTTCTTTGCCTGTTGGTCAGTAAAGCCCGGTGAAGATCTCCTGTATTAAATCATGTCTCACCTTCATCAGGCAGTGGTGTCTAAAATTTATGGTCTCATCTGGAGATCCACCAGACCTCCTGTGGTGAAAGTGATAAAAAGAATTCAGAATGGACAGGATGGTGGCCAGATTCTGCTAGAACTCTGTGAATAGCTTGTTTCCATATGGGCAGTGCTAAAGATGGGCTGCTATTCTCTCTGCTAATGAGATAGATCCCCAGAATGCCATTTTCCTTCCACAATAAGAGCAGGGGTGGTGCCCACTCTGCTGCTGCTGCTGAGGAGATTTCTGAGAACTCTGGAGTTTATTTTAAACTCTCTGAGCATCACTTTGAAGTAAGGCTTCTTTGAAGTAACTCTGAAGCTATTTTCTGAAGAGTTTGATGAGTGTCTAGGAGGTGATTAAAAAGATTGGATGGAAGAATAGCCCCCTCCTCCCAACCCCGGTTGTCCTTTCCTCTTGATAGCAGGCCATATTGGAGAGAATGGATTTTTTGACAGTCAGACTCATTGAGGATGCCCCAGGCTCTGGTCCAGAAACTGCTTGACTCAACACAGTCTGAGGAGAAGGGAAACATTACCTACTTCGTTTTAGTATTCAGTGCGGCCTAGTTCTCCCCCTGTACCTCCTGTTAGTATTTGCCTATTGATGCCATGCCCACCTTGTTACTCTGATCTTGATCAGTATCACAGTATTTACTTCTTCTGGAATGGAACGTCCTGTCATCTCTGTCATGGGTCAGTTCCCCAGGAAGTCTGCTCTGAAGCAGAGGTTAATGTGCAGAGATTGGGAGGTGCTCTTGTGATGAAGGCTTGTAGAAGTAGGTAGAATGGGGCAGAGGAAGAAGTAGAGCTACAATGTAGTCCTAACAAAGGCCCAGCTGACCCCAGGGGAAGGGAGACCCTGGAGCCAGGATGGCTGTTCAGAGTTGTCCTAAATTGACATAAGAAGGCCAGATCTTTATCCTTTTAAATCATTGAATGCAGGCTGTCCTTGAAAGGAAGTATGCCCTTGAACAAGGTGAGTCTCTTCAACCAAGGCAATCACGTTGCAGATTGCAACCAAGGCAATCTGTATAGGGGCTGACAGCTGGGGGTTTTCTTTCAGCCTCAGGGAAATAATTCTTGCATTTCTGAAGAGAGATTAAGGCCATGCATTGTATCATCTACAATGGTCTCCATGTAGGGGCCTTCTTGGAATATCTTACTATGAATTTAAGGTGATAGATTCTTTGGAGGATGCCCTCCAAGAGTGTGCAATCTCCTTTCTACACAGCTTGAACCTGATAGAGTAGTGGTAAGAACAGCAACATTGCCTCACCCTGCAATGCCAAACAAGGTCCCCATTAGCCTGGCTTCAAAAACAGAACTGCCCATTAATGATGACTTTCTTTCTCATCAAGGCAGCATCTGATGTGAATCCTCTCCAGCAGGCCTGGAAACTGATTCTGCCAACTGGAGGGGAGAGAGCCAGCATTTAGACTCAACAGGAAGCCTGGATTTCAACAGAGAAAAAAATATATAAATATTTATCTAATCACATAATTAAAGGAAATCCACTGTCCCTGTACAGTTGCAATCTAAATTGCCCACTTCATTAAAATGCAAACGTTTTTGTAAAATACTTTAAACTGTTCCCTCAAAAGGCTCTTTTCTCCATAGATTATTTTTTCAAAGAGGAAACATATTTAGATTTATATATAATATAAATTTAGAGGGGCGCCTGGGTGTCTCAGTTGGTTAAGTGTCCGACTTCAGCTCAGGTCATAATCTCTCAGTTTGTGAGTTTGAGCCCCACATCAGGCTCTGTGCTGACAGCTCAGAGCCTAGAGCCTGCTTCAGATTCTGTGTGTGTGTGTCTCTCTCTGCCCCTCCCCAGCTCATATTCTAGCTCCATCTCCTCACAAAAATAAACATTAAAAAATTTTTTTGAAAAGAAATCTTTATAATATAGTTTATATGTTTCATATTTTTGCATTCTTTATAATATGTAGGGAATATATATTTAATTATATATATGTATATAATTGCATTTTGATTTTCTCCTATACCTTTCTTCTCATTTTCCCATAGAATGGTTATCAGTTCCTGATATTTAATAAAGATATTATCAAATAGCATCATGAAACATTTCTTCAACATTACCCCCACTGGATAGTGGGTGGATTTGTCTACACAGGTGAGGGAAGTAGAAAGCTGAATTATTCAATGACTTTGATTAATGTTTATGTCAGAGCAGGAACTAATGTATCAGTAGTAGGGAAGTTCAATTAGTTCTTTAATTAATTAGACTTCTGTTTTTAGCTGTATTGTGAACAATAATTATTTGTTAGCTTTGCCTAGGACCTCGGTTAAAGCCTTGATTACAGGTATTATAAAAAATATAATGCCACGAAGGTTGGGCCTCTTTGAAGAAATGTGGTTTGTGAGAATAGAAAATTCAGTAAAAATTCAAGCACATTGTAATTTACTAAAGCTCTTAAAGCCTCCATTGAAAGTTAGAACAAAGTTCACAATAAATGATTATAACTGAAGATTAGGATTGTAAGTAATACTCTTTCGATGCATCAGTTGTCTTCCATTTGAATTTTGGGCCACTTTTAACTGCAATAACAAGACAATATGGTATCATGCATTCAACTAAGATGCTGACTTGAGAGTCTCTCTCTCTCTCTCTCTCTACAATGAAAATTTATGCTTATGATGATAAGTCTACTAACTAGATGATAAGTCTACTACTAACAAATATTAAGATCATGGAGGCTTAATATTACAGGAAAGCCTGCATAATTTAGATTTCTTACCCTACTCATTGCTAGGGTTTAATCACATCTGAAAGTCAGAGTAATTTAAATGCATAAACATCCGCATATAGATGTTCCTTACTTTAGTCTATCTAGTGTTTCTCAAACATTAATGGTTTGCTCAAAGATTACTGTGCAGGAATATGCTCTTGAAACCAGTATAGTTGTACCTCATGGACCAATTAAGGGATCTTCAAGGGCAATTTTGACTGAGAATTGTAATAAGAAGTAAATCAACTCTTGAACCATTTAGGCCTGGAAATTAAAGAGCAAAAGTGTTAGCCTAACTAGCCTTTCTCCTCAACTCTACTTGTAAGATGTGACACAAATATTGGGCTACTGCTAAAATGTTGAATTTTATGAATGATTTGCTTTTTTCTTTTGAATGAAGTAGAAAGCATTTAACATTAGTCTTATAAAGTAGCATGCTTAATCTTTGGCATCTGGGGATGTTTTCCTGAGTGGGAGAGAAGGAATGCCATCTAACTCTTCACACATGGAATTCTTAGCCTAGCTCTTTGATGCTGTAGCATTTTGCTGTGGGTTGTGACTCTTTCAAATTGCTGTAGTGTTTCTGAAATGTGATTTTACAGCTAACTTTCTTCTTAACTTTAAACATAGATATATTTTTTTCAGAAAGGAAGAAAACAAAGAATAAATGAAGAAAACATGTTGATTGTGTATGCTAAAGGAGGACACCATAACTATCTGGTTTCAATGTCACAAGAGTGGCAGTGACCCCGTAAGGGACAAAAACTTTTCCCTTCTTCCCTTCTAGGTTATTTGTCTGATCTAATTATTTTTTAAGTTTATTTATTTATTTTGAGAGAGAGAGCGAGAGCACAAGCAGGTGAGGGGCAGAGAGAAGGAGAGACAGAATCCCAAGCATGCTCCATGCCATCAGCACAGAGTCTGATGCGGGGCTTGAACTCACAAACCGTGAGATCATGACCTGAGCCGAGATCAAGAGTTGGATGCTTAGCTGACTGAGCCACCCAGGTGCCCCTTGGCTTGTCTAATTATTAAATTAACATAAGACAGACTAACAGGATGATAAAAACAAATTTAATTTTATACATACAGAAAACCTGAAGACATGAGGCTCCTCAACAGTCAGGCAATTGAGGCTTGTATGCCATTCTGAGCTAAGAATGGAGTAGTGGGAGATACAAAGGGAAGGAAGACAGTTGACAGGAAGATGGGAAAAACAAATGTTTTGTAAATTTTTTCTGTGCCATGCACATAAGTCTTTCTGATGTGAAAATTTATTTCTGGTGATAGCTCCATTCCTGGCCCCCTATCTAAATTCTTTCAGGCAATTAAGGGAGAGGTAAAACGCATTTCTCAACTCTCTTGGGCCTCGTTTGTTTTCAGCTTGAAGTAATCCACATGCCAAATCTACATTCTGGAGCAATGTATCCTGAACCCTATCACCCCCAAATAAGGTAAACAGATATGTGTAGTATTTATGAAAATTAATTTAAAATAACAAACAAATAAATAAAACTATGTGTTTACAGTATTTATAATAACTGAGTGCTTTAAAATTTCTTTAATAGGGGTGCCTATTAAACCCTTAGGGGTTTGGGAATCCAACTCTTGATTTCAGCTCAGGTCATGATCTCATGGTCGTGAGATCGAGCCCCTTTTGGGCTCCATGCTGAGAGTGGAGCCTGCTTGAGATTCTCTCTCTCCTTCTGCCCCTTCCCTACTCATGTGTGCATGCACACACCTCACTCACTCTCTGTCTATCAAAAAAAATTTCTTTAATAGTCTACATTTGTATTCATGAAGTGAATGTAGGTCTACAAAAACAAGACTTAAAAAAATTAAGTTCAGTTAGAAAATCAATATGCCATATTTAACTATTTTCTGTTAAAAATAATACTTTTATTACTCATTTACTTATAAAATGTTATTATGTTCACCTTTATTATGTTTGAGGCTTTTTTTGCTCTGCAATTTTAGCTTTATTCCTGTCTTCAGTTAGTACTATCCTTATTCTTATATCTTCTTTTACCCCAATTTCAACTATTTTATATAGTTTAAAGAAATCTTTTGTTTTTTACATTTCCCCTTTAAGACTTCTGAAATCTTTTTCTGTGAATTAAGCGTGTGTATGTATGTGTGTGTGCATGCATGTGTGTTTGGGAAGAAGGATAGTGCTAGCAAGCAAGCAAGTAAATAAACAAAGACATTTTTAAAACTATATAGACATATATGGCCCTGCACCTCTTATACAGCTGTACTTGAATGAATAAATAAAATCAGGAAGAAATCTCTTGTTAGATTTTATATGTATTAAATGTATTATTGAACATACACATTCATTGGGGTTATTGGATGTATTTCTCACTTGTGAGAAAGAAATGATTGTTAAGATGTGACCCCTGATTTTTATGAGGGGAAAAAGAAGTGTTGCAGTATCAGATAAAGCATGAACATTCCTGTAGCAAGAGGTAGTGAGGCCGGAAGGCCATGACTCACACATCCTATCAGAGGGAGGGGGTAAGGAGGACCAGCATTTATTAAAGGCCTCATGTGAGATGGGTAACCCACTCATTTAACCCTCAGAGCAACCCTATGACAAGTGTTCATTCAGGCAATAGTTATAGAGCAAGAGCTATGCTCGGTACTGAGAATACAGTAGGGAACCAGTCAGCAAATTCCTGCCCACACGGGGGCTTCCACTCAACTAGGAGAGAGAGACAGTCAATAAGTAAGCAAACAAGTAAATACAGTGGTTCCAGTGGGAAGTGATGTGATGGAGTGAGCCAGGCAGTGGGGCATCAGGAAGTAATAGTTGAGCTGGGAGCTACTTGGAAGAAGGCATCCAGTCCTGAGGAGATATAAGGGTAGATCATTCCAACTAGATAGAAAGGACCCCCAAATGGAAATGAACATTATGTCTTCAAGGAACAAAAGGAAGGAAGGTGGATCTAGAGAAAGGTAAGCAGGGAAGAAGCAGGGAGGAGAGGAAGTCAGAGAGAAGCGAGACTCAGACCCTGGGCTGTGGTGGAGAGTTTGGTTCTTCTTCTACGTGTGATGGGAAGTACTTGGATAATTTTCTGCAGAGAAATTATGTCAAAGCGAAACCAGAGCGGGGCACCTGGGTGGCTCAGTCGGTTAAGCGTCCAACTTCAGCTCAGGTCACGATCTCAGGGTCCATGAGTTTGAGCCCGGTGTCGGGCTCTGGGCTGATGGCTCAGAGCCTGGAGCCTGCTTCCGATTCTGTGTCTCCCTCTCTCTCTGTCCCTCCCCCATTCATGATCTGTCTCTCTCTGTATCTAAAATAAATAAACGTTAAAAAAAAATTTAAAAAAAAAAGGGAAACCAGAGCTGCACAGTAGTTAAAGTGGTCAAAACCAATATGAATTGGAAACTATTGCAATAGGGATAAAGAGACCTCAGTATAGAACTGGATGCAATTCTGAATACAAAGAAAAGAGGATTTATAGCCAAGGAGCAGGGTGTGAGGTCAGTGGATGGAAAATTTTTAGAGGAGACATCAGGGATGAGGGTAGATTCTGGCTAAGCTAATTCAACAGATTTCTTGCTGAAGGAAGGTCAAGGTGATTAGATATTGAGCGTAGAGATTCTTAATAAACTGATGTAGGATTCTTGCTCTTAAGGACAATACCCAAGGACAGGACCTAGTCAAAAAAGGGAAGAAACCTGACTAAAGTTTGGTCAAGGTGAGAGTCTTTGTCAGTGACAAGATCAGATTATCTTGTTAAAAAGATTACTTTAAGCTGCTGGGTGGGAAAGGGATTGAGTGTGGGGTAGGCAAGAGTAGAGACTCAAGTTATCGCAGTGAGGCAGGTAACAGGCAGCTGAGGTTCCATGAACTTAAAGAATGGGCCACCAGTAGTGAAGCACAGATTTAATGCCAACTCTTATTCCAAAGCCCCATTCTTCTTTTTTTCTTTTTTCTTTTCTTTTTTTAAATTTACATCCAAATTAGTTAGCATATAGTGCAACAATGATTTCAGGAGTAGATTCCTTAGTGCTCCTTAACCATTGATCCCATCCCCCCCTCCCAAAACCCTTCCAGTAACCCTCTGTCTGTTCTCCATATTTATGAGTCTCTTCTGTTTTGTCCCCCTCCCTGTTTTTATATTATTTTTGTTTCCCTTCCCTTATGTTCATCTGTTTTGTCTTTTAACGTCCTCATATGAGTGAAGTCATTATTTCACTTAGCATAATACCCTCCAGTTCCATCCACGTAGTTGCAAATGGCAAGATTTCATTCTTTTTGATTGCCGAGTAATACTCCATTGTATATATATACCACCTCTTCTTTATCCGTTCACCCATTGATGGACATCTGGGCTCTTTCCATACTTTGGCTATTATTGATAGTGCTGCTATAAACATGGGGGTGCATGTGTCCCTTCAAAACAGCACACCTGTATCCCATGGATAAATGCTTAGTAGTGCAATTGCTGGGTCATAGGGTACTTCTATTTTTAGTTTTTTGAGGAACCTCCATACTGTTTTCCAGAGTGGCTGCACCAGCTTGCATTCCCACCAACAATGCAAAAGAGATTCTCTTTCTCTGCATCCTCGCCAACATCTGTTGTTGCCTGAGTTATTAATGTTAGCCATTCTGACAGGTGTAAGGTGGTATCTCACGGTGGTTTGGATTTGTATTTCCTTGATGATAGTGATGTTGAGCATTTTTTCATGTGTCGGTTGGCCATCTGGGTGTCTTCTTTGGAGAAGTGTCTATTCATGTCTTTTGCCCATTTCTTCACTGGATAATTTGTTTTTTGGGTGTTGAGTTTGATAAGTTCTTTATAGATTTTGGATACTAACCCTTTATCTGATATGTCATTTGCAAATATCTTCTCCCATTCTGTCAGTTGCCTTTTAGTTTTGCTGATTGTTTCCTTCACTGTGCAGACGCTTTTTATTTTGATGAAGTCCCAGTAGTTCATTTTTGCTTTTGTTTCCCTTGCCTCTGGAAACGTGTTGAGTAAGAAGTTGCTGCGGCCAAGATCAAAGAGGTTTTTGCCTGCTTCCTCCTTGAGGATTTTGATGGCTTCCTGTCTTACATTTAGGTCTTTCATCCATTTTGAGTTTATTTTTGTAAGGAAGTGGTCCAAGTTCATTCTTCTGCATGTCACTATCCAGTTTTCCCAGCACCACCTGCTGAAGAGACTGTCTTTACTCCATTGGATAGTCTTTCCTGCTTTGTCAAAGATTAGTTGGCCATATGTTTGTGGGTCCATTTCTGGGTTCTCTATTCTGTTCCATTGATCTGAGTGTCTGTTCTTGTGCCAGTACCATAGTGCCTTGATGATTACAACTTTGTAGTATAGCTTGAAGTCCAGAATTATGATGCCTCCAACTATGGTTTTCTTTTTCAAGATTGCTTTGGCTATTTGGGGACTTTTCGGGTTCCATACAAATTTTAGGATTATTTGTTCTAGCTCTGTGAAGAATGCTGGTGTTATTTTGATAGGGATTGCATTGAATATGTAGATTGCTTTGGGTAGTATCGACATTTTAACAATATTTGTTTTTCCTATCCAGGAGCATGGAATCTTTTTCCACTTTTTTTTGTCTTCTTCAGTTTCTTTCATAAGCTTTCTATAGTTTTCAGCATATAGATTTTTCACATCTTTGGTTAGATTTATTCCTAGGTATTTTATGGGTTTTTCTGCAACTGTAAGTGGGATTGATTTCTTGATTTCTCTTTCTGTTGCTTCATTGTTGGTGTATAGGAATGCAACTGATTTCTTTGCGTTGATTTTATATCCTGCAACTTTGCTGAATTCATGAATCAATTCTAGCAGTTTTTTGGTGGACTCTTTAAGGTTTTCCATATGGAGCATCATGTCATCTGTGAAGGGTGAAAGTTTGACCTCCTCCTGGCTGATGTGGATGCCTTTTATTTCTTTGTGTTGCCTGATTGCAGAGGCTACGACTTCCAATACTATGTTGAGTAACAGCGGTGAGAGTGGACATCTCTGTCTTTTTCCTGACCTTAGGGGGAAAGCTCTCAGTTTTTCCCCATTGAGGATGATATTAGTGTTGGGTTGTTCATTATGGCTTTTATGATCTTGGTGTATGCTCCTTCTATCCCTACTTTCTTGAGGGTTTTTATCAAGAAAGGATGCTGTATTTTGTCAAATGCTTTCTCTGCATCTATTGAGAGGATCATATGGTTCTTGTCCTTTCTTTTACTGATGTGATGGATCACGTTAATTGTTTTGCAGATATTGAACCAGCCCTGCATCCCAGGTATAAATCTCACTTGGTCATGGCGAATAATTTTTTTAATGTATTGTTGGATCCAGTTGGCTAATAATTTGTTGAGGATTTTTGCATCCATGTTCATCAGCCAAAGCCCTATTCTTCTTCTTATTGGGTCCCATTCCCTGTTGGTTACAGTAATGTGCAAGAAACTTATATAAGAAGTCTGATCAAGTAGTTTTGGAACATGGAATGCTCTTCAAACTAGCTATCAGACACCAGGTCAGAGGAAGTCACATAATGTCATCTTGGTAAGGCCAGTCCTATCCATGAGTCTTTAACATTCATGAGGCTCAAGACCAGAGTATTGATGGACATCTACATACCATGTGCCTAAATATTTAAAGTTAAAAGTCAAGCTGGAAGACTACTAAATAAATATGTTCATACTTCTACTTTGATTAAAATACCTTAATAATTACCTGGAAGGCCTGTTCCAATTTGGAATTCCCAAGACTCCAGGTTCACTGCCAGAACATAGAGGCAGTGAGATAATGGGACTCTGATCTCTGGCTGCCAGCCTACTATGGCTCCATCTCAGACTAAGGAAGAGGATCCATAGAGTCTCAGGAGGAAGCGTTAATGGCAGGGGACCCCAGAATGTCAGACACTGGAACGTGGCTTGGACAGAAGTGTTGTAGGTTTATAGGGTAACCCCATGTCCTTGGTTCCATACACTCTTCACCCTGTGGGGAGGGCACCTCTGGGCAAGGTCAATAGTTGGGTTTCTAAAGCACAGGACCTTGGACTGATGGTCATTTCACCAGATCTCAGAGCAATGCTGCTTCCAGTAAGTTGAGATGTGAACCGGGAAGCTACCGAGGACAGAAGGCAGACCAAATCCCTAAGATGAAGTTTTAAAAAATAAAATAAAGCATAGCATTGCTGTATTACTTTCCCATGGCTGCTGTAACAAATTGTCACAATCATGGAAGCATAAAACAACAGAAATGTATTCTCTCACACTTCTGGGGGCCAAAATCTGAAATCAGTATCACTGGGCAGAAATCAAGGTTTCAGCAGGGTTGCTTTTCCTCCAGAGGTTCTAGTTGGTTCCTCCAGTTGGTTCTTTGCTTCTACCAGCTTCTGGTGCTTCTGGAATTCTTTGGCTTGTGGCTGCATCACTCCAGCCTTCAAGGCCAAAATCTTCAAATCTCTCTGTGTTCCATCTTCACATCCCCTTCTCTCTGTGTGTTCAAATCTCTCTCTTCCTCTGTCTTATAAGGATATATGTAGTTGCATTTATGACCCATTTGAATAATCCAGGATAAATTTTCTGCCTCGATATTTTTAATTGAATCATACCTACCAAGTCCCTGTTTTCGTACAAGGCAACATTTATAGGTTCTAGGGATTAGGACTTAATATTTTGTGGGCCAGTTGTTCAGCTTGCCACAGTATTGTCATTATCTGATGATTCACATTGTAACATCTGATCAAAAAGGGATTTAAAAAAATAGTACTTTGAAAGAAAAAGCAATTAGACTTGGCACATAGTTTAATATGGAGAGAGAAATATTTTCATCTTGGATATTGTAAAGACCATCACCATTGATGACAAAAATTTTCTATTTGGTTGTCTTTTTCTATGGTAAGGGAGGAAAACTGAGAGCAGATGACTGAGAAAGCAAGGGTTTCTAACCAACTGTTTTCTAATTTTGTTTACATTAATCGGTGCTATTTTTGGATTGGGCAGGTGGCAAACCACACCATGTTGGAAAGGAATTATTTGAGCACTTTAAAAAAGACGAATGTACACAAATAGGCAGGGCTGATGACAAGCTTTTTTTTTTTCCTGAGAATTTGAGATGGGAGTCTTGAATTCAATTTAACATTTCAATTAAACTCAAAAACATTTATTGAGAGACCACTGGATGCCAAACACTTAGCTTTGGGAATAGAAAAATTGTATCCCAGACATGGTCTCTAAGATCTCGCAATTTTTCATGTGAGAGAGTCACAAACACAAACAAGAAAATAAAAATACAAGGTGTTAAGTGTTGTGAGAGGGGTATGATTGAAGTGCTGGGGATGAAGTTCCAAAAGGAGAAAAAAAGAGAACCTAGGAAAATATCTGACACTCAAGGAGCACTCGATAAATATTTGAATGAATGGACCACTTCCCTTTCCTCCCTAACACCTCCCCCATCCCACTGTGAGTTTGAGCTATCATCTTCTCTTGCCTGAGCCACTCTAATAGCCTCCAAACTCGTCCCCTGTTGCCACTGTCATTCTCCAAATCTATTCTCCATATAGGAAATCCATGTCTTCTCTGACCAAAATCCTTTAATTGTTTCCTACCATATTGGAAATAAGATTCCATCTACTTGCCATGGCCTACTAGGTAACATGATGTATCCCCTGTTCATCTTTTGACTGTTGTTTATGTTCAAGGCCACACAGGCCTTCTTTCTCTTGCTAGAGTCTCTGAGCTCATTCCTGCCTCAGGGCCTTTGTTCTTTCCTTTTCCCTAGTTCTACCTTAGTTCCTTCTTTTTATCCAGTCTCTGCTCAGGTCTTCCACTTGCAGAGGAACTCATCTGACTAGGGATCTAATGTGTTTTTTTTTTTCCATAGTAGGTATCAATTTCCAAAAGTGATCCCTGTGTTTATTTATTTTCTTCCTTTTCAACTGAAATATAATTTCCTTGAGGCAGGGACCTTGTCAATCTTCTACAACATCTTATCTCCATTGCTTGTCACACAATAGATAGAAATTTTAGCACTTGCCTTTGATATAAAAATTCAAAATGTATACTGCCCAAATTCAGGGCCCTGATGAAAAGAACTCCCGGAAAAATATACAGCAGCTATAGTGTTCTAGGCATCGGTGATGTTATTACTGCAAGCCTATAAGTAGGCTTATGAGTCAATCCCATAAAGGCTGCAGTGGACAGCTGTCAAGTTTTCATGAAGGATGATTTTAGTGTTCTTTCTAGACTCCTAGGCTAGTCATTGAACTAGAATTATGATAAGGAGTAAGACAACTTTAAAAAATACAGTATTGCTTTAAAATGAGAATAGTTCAAGAGATAAAACTGTGGTAATTTGAATTAGTTATTTGAAAATCTCTTTCTCTGGGGTCTTCTTTCCTGTACTTCAACAATAAAAATATTTGTAAGTGGTTTGCAACCAGAGAAGCTTATTATAAAAATGTATTTTGGTTGCTTAAAAATGCTCATTGGTTAGTATTTTTCACTTGTCAGTTGCTGTGGTGTGTGTTGTCTGGAAGCCTCATCTCTTTTTCCTTTGGGTTATTGCCTGAGCATCAAGCTAGTATATTTTGTTTGCCAGTCTTATTACATTAGAAGTTAAACGGAAAAAGCTCCTTTGTGTAAAGGTCAAGCTTTCTTTAAAAAGCTTCTGGCATTCAAAGTTGAAGCAGTAAACAGCAAAAGAGGATGGTGAGGTTGAACAAATGGGCCTTAATTGGCCATTAGACTTGGACTGATTAAAAAAAATGAATGTTTAACTCTGCGTTCTGGGTATCCACCATATGTAAGGTAGTTCCCCCTTAGTGGGCTCACTTCAGATAAGTATCATCTAAATCCTTTCTCATTAAAAACTTCCTTTGGACGTTGGCGTGGTAAATACCTGGTATAAAAAGCTACCTCTGGCTCACCCCCCTTTCCTCTGATTTTTCACTTAATCAGGCTTAATCATTATTCATTTGCCTAATTCAGGAAACATTTAAAGTTGTTTTTCACTTAATCATTTTGACTAAAAAAGCTACTAGACCAGTAGAGATTTTTGAAGTCTGTTAAAACCATTAGACTATAAAATGGTGAATTCTAATTATTATCTAAATAGGACAGGGGAGAAAGAAAGAATCAGGAAGTACTTTTAATGGTTAGAGGAACACATGCAGAACCTGGGCAGACTGGTGAATGAGTGGAGATGAGGCCCTGGGGAGAAGGGGGACAAGTTATCTATTATTGTGGCTCAGCTCTGAAGGGGTTTTAAGTTAGGGACACCTGTGTGAGAATAGACTATGCAGGTAACTGTCATCTCCAATTAACACTTTCTGGAGACCCATGATGAGGGAGCCACATACTGAGCCTGTTAAAGAGTTGGTTTCTCCAGTCAAGAGGTGCCATGAGGGATGTCTTTGATGGGTGTGAAGCAGAGTGGGGATTGGATTTTAGCTTTAAAATCACCCTACTAAACTGGCATAAATTGACACAACCCTACAGAGCAGTGCAATTAGAGGGGCTGAAGATAACCTCCTGGAAACAGGCAGCAGGTTCCCTTAGAGAGGTGCAATATATTTATTTTAATTCTTAAAAAATAATAGGCTATATTTAGAACAGTTATAGATTTACCAGAAAAATCAAGCAAATAGTACAGAGTTCCTGAGACATCTCTTCCCACCCCCACACCATGTAGTTACTCATAATTAACACTTTACATTAGTTTGGTATGTTTGTTATAACTAATGAACCAATACCAATATGTTATTATTAACTCAAATTCATGCTCTATTTAACTCAAGTTTTACACTAGTTTTTACCTGGTGTCCTTTTTCTGTTCCAGGATCCCATCCAGAATATCACATTACATTTAGTTACCATTTCTCCTTAGGCAATTCTTGATTGTTTCTCAGACTTCCCTTGTTTTTGATGACTGACAGGTTTGAGCACTGATCAAATATATGATAGAATGTCCTTTTACTGGAATTTGTCTGATATTTTTCTCATGATTAAGACTGGAGTATCTTCTCAGCCTTTTGGCTAAGATCAAGTGAAGACTGGAGTTATGGGTTTGGAGAAAGAAAATCAAGAAGTAAAGGGCCATTTTCATCACATCATATCAGGATACAAACTTTCAACATGATCTATGACTATTAATGTTGACTTTGATCACCTGGCTGATTTAGTGTTTATTTTTCAGGTTTCTCCATTATAAAGTTACTCCTCTCCATCCCCTTCCTTATTGTGGTTTTTGGAAGGAAGTCACTATGGGAAGCCCACACTTAAGGGGTAGAGAGTTATGTTCCCCTTCCTTTCAGTAAAGCATCTCCATAATTTGTTTTGGAATTCATCTACATGAAGAGATTTGTCTCTTCTCCCCATTTATTAATTTATTCAATTATTATTTATTTTAATATGGGCTCACATTTTTATTTTATACCTTGGTCTATAATATGATACTACTTTATTTTGTTGCTCAAATTTTGAAATAATTTGATGATTGGCTTTGGCCACTGGGAACTCTTTCATTTGGTTCCTATGCTCTATTGACATACCTTCATCACTGTGAAGTTTTTATGGAGGTGGGTCACTTCCTTATTTTCTGCCACTACAAGATGCTCCAGACTCATGTTGTGTATTTCTTGATCAGTGCTAGAATTAACCATTTTCCCAAGGAGTACTGGTTCCTTCTACTGAGAATGATTAGATTATCAGAAACCAAGATCTGAGTGCTGGGCATACTCATTACTACTGGGGTCAGTTCTTTTAGGCAGTGTCAGCTGACAGCAAAGAAATGTATGCAGGTATGCAATAGATAGATAGATAGGTAGATAGATAGATAGATAGATAGATAGATAGATGTATATATATATATATATATATATACATATACACACATATATCTATAAGTATCTCTATATGTAACCATCTGTAACATTATTAACTTAAACATAAGTTCTTACCAATAATGTCACAAACTCTGGTCCATTACCACATGGATCTTGCTAACCTCCTCCCCTTGCTGATCTATAAATTTTCTCCCCAATAGGAAGAAACCATTTATTTAATTATTTAATTCTAGAATACATATATATCAGCATCAGAATTTTTAAGCCATATCCCTATGGAGAACAGTATTTATGTATAGTTCTTTTACCTCTAGTTTTAGGACAGTCCTTTTCCCATACCCCTTTAGTGAGGTTGTTTTATATATTTGTAATATAGCTAGATTCTCTTGTCACAGTTTTCATTCTTAACTGGGATTCCTTAATGAAGAGATGTGATATTTTAATAAATAATTTAATGTTTGCCAAATATATCTTAATGGTAAGCAAGATGCTTTCTTTTTAAAATATTTATTCATTTTGAGAGAGAGAAAGAGAAAAAGAAAGTGAGCACAAGTGAGAGGGGTAGAGAGAGAGAGGGAGAGAGAGAATCCCAAGCAGAATCTGTGCTGTCAGCACAGAGTCCTACATGGGCTCAATCCCACAAATGGTGATATCATGACCTGAGCCGAAATCAAAAGTCAGGTGTTCAACCAACTGAGCCACCCAGGTACCTCACAAAATGCTTGCTATTTATTTATTATGTATTTATTTATTTAAAGTCAAGTTAGTTAACATATAGTGTAGTATTGGTTTCAGGAGCAGAACTCAGTGATTCATCACTTACCATATAACACCCGGTTCTCATCCCAGCAAATTCCCTCCTTACTGCCCATCACCCATTTAGCCCATCCCCCCCCTCAACTCCAGCAACTCTCAGTTTGTTCTCTGTGTTTAAGAGTCTCATGTGGTTTGCCTCCCTCTGTTTTTATCTTATTTTTCCTTCCCTTCCCTATGTTAATCTGTTTTGTTTCTTTTTTTTAATGTTCTTATTTTTGAGAGAGAGAGAGCGAGTGTGGAAGGGGCAGAGAGAAAGAAGGAGACACGGTATCAGAAGCAGGCTCCACGCTCTGAGCTGTCAGCCCAGAGCCCAATGCAGGGCTTGAACTCCCAAGCTGTTAGATCATGACCTGAGCTGAAGTGGGACACTTAATTGACTGAGCCACCCAGGCACCCCCATCTGTTTTGTTTCTTAAATTCCACATATGAGTGAAATCGTATAATATCCTATAATATTTGTCTTTCTCCGACTGACTTATTTCCCTTAGCATAATACACTCTAGTTCCATTCACGTTGTTACAAAAGGCAAGATTTCATTCTTTTTCATCACTGAGTGTATGTATGCATGTGTGTGTGTGTGTGTGTGTGTATATATATATATGTGTGTGTGTGTGTGTGTGTGTGTATATATATACATATATATATATACACACCACATCTTCTTTATCCATTCATCAGTCAATGAACATTTGGGCTCTTTCCATAATTTGGCTGTTGTTAATAGTACTGCTATAAACATTAGGGTGCATGTGCCCCTTCAAATCAGCATTTTGTATCATTTAGATAAATACCTGGTAGTGCAATCACTGGGTCATAGGGTCATTCTATTTAATTTTTTGAGGGACTTTCATAATGTTTTCTAGAGTGGCTACACCAGTTTGCATTCCCAGCAATAGTGCAGAAGGGTTCCCCTTTCTCCACATCCTCACCAACATCTGTTATTTCCTGCTGCAAGATGCTGTTTAAATAGATTTCTTTATTTTAACAGATATGTATTTATTTTAATTTGTACTATAAAAAAGTATATGACTTCTAAAGAAACTATAATTTTACAACTATTATTGATTAAGATGGAAATAAATATATTTAATTTTAAAACTGAATCATATTAATGAAAATTGATAGTGACAGGGGAATGACTGAAGTTTGGGGAAAACTAATTTATGCACAAGACCCATCTACATCATGGTACATCTTATCCATATCTGGGAAGAGATAAGAGTCAGGCTCCATTTTTATTAGGATCAGAGGCTTACAAACGTGGTGATGGACATGCACAAAGAGACAATGAATCATGAGGATTAACTCATGGGCATGAGGGGGGGGGGTTGGGTCAATACAAAACAAAATCCTGGCGCTGGGTGGAAGGTTGTTTACAACAGACATGAGGCCATACCTCTATTTACCTAAATTGGTCTAGGGGACAAGAAACACAGAGCATGCTACTTCAGAGTCAACAAGGCACCTTTCTTTTGCTAATTAGCTCCACTCTGGGCAACTTGGCCCCATTGTGAACTATAGCCCTATTTACCTGTTTACCTAATTTGGTCCTTCCTTCCTATGAAAGCAGCTTTCTGCTACTGTACTAAATTGGGGGGCACTTTTGCCCTGCATACCTAATCTTGTTTACTTAATCCTGGATGTTTTCATCCTGAAATTCCCTATTCCTATACCTTTGTCCTATATTGGGAGCCTTTGCCCAATTTGTCCTATACCGGGGGCCTTTGCCCCGTTTACCTGATCTTTTTTTACCTAATCTTGTTTACCCAAACTTGGGTGTGTACATCCTATGGCTTTCTATTTTTTTTTATGTTTATTTATTTTTTGAAAGACATAGAGAGACAGAGCACAAGTTGGGGAGGGGCAGAGAGAGAAGGAGACACAGAATCAGAAGCAGGCTCCAGGCTCCGAGCCGTCAGCACAGAGCCCAACGTGGGGCTCGAACCCACAAACCGCAAGCTCGTAACCTGAGCTAAAGTGGGACACTCAACTGACTGAGCCACCCAGGCACCCCTCTAATTCTTTATGCCTTGTTAACCCATCGGTGTAAGCTCAGGAAATTCCTAAGCTTATTCCCCACATAGCTTCAGATTCCCCAACCTATGGCATTCTTGATAGTTCTAAACAGCAATCTGGTATACAGATAATAATATTCTAATATACATGATCTATCTCTTAATTTTTTTTTGTCTAAAGTAGCAATGCTGTTCTTTCTGATCTAGTCTCATATAATTTTATACTACCTGAGGTAACAGTCATTCTGTAAATTTGACCGGCTTCTCACTGAGTTGACAGCTTCTTCAAATAGCATAATCTGGAGAATTCTTGGATCTCCAAGTTGAAGAAGATGGACTTTATCAGAATCCTAAATAAGATAGTCCTGTTGGCAACGCTAATGCTCTGAGTCACCAAATAAAAACCTAATTGAAAGAAGTAGCATCTTGAATGACACATAGATGGGACCAAGATACCTTGACATGGATGAAGATAAAGATTAAAAAAAAAAAAAAGACAAAAATAAATCTTGGAGGATTTATAAAAATACAGATTGCTGGGCTGCTTCTCCAGAATTTCTAATTCAGTAGGTCTAGGTAGGGCTCAGGAATTTGCACTTCTAAGAAATTCCTAGGAGATACTGAAGTTTTGGGGATAGGGAGAGACCATACTGTGACAACCATTAGTCTAGTTGTTCAGGCAGTGACTTAAAGAAAGCAAAAGGACAGATTAACCCTATGTTATTATAGAAAAAATATCATTGCTTGAAGGCAAAATCTTCAAATGAAATTTTAGTTATCTAAATGAAATTAAATGTGAACCTTGGAGTTTCCTTAATTTTATTGTGATTATTAATCATAAGATCAATAATCTTAGTAAGGAAATATCAACCTGTTAATTTAATAAAAGTGACAATTATCAACATCATCAGCTTTATCATAATTCTTTCCCTTTCATAGCAAAAAGCCTCAGATTTTTAGTAAATATTAAATAAAAACTCTATTTGGGTTTGACTTTTTTAAAATCAGGGACTTTTTGTTTTTTTTAGGAATAGTGGTTGATAGGAATAAGTAGTTGGGGCAAGAAGGACATTTTTTCAATTATATTTTACTTTGTTAGTTTTAAAACATACCTTAAATTTGTTTCATTTTTCATTTGCTCATTTAAGTGTATCTTAAAATATAAGTATAAAAATCTTAAATTCATAACCTGAGATCTAGTAACCCAGTTTTAAAAAATCTCTCTTTATGGTACATTATGAAATGTAAGCAAAGCTTGGGAACAAAGATAATCATTTTGGCATTATTTAAGAATTAAAATTAGAATTCACCCCGCTGTCCAATATTAAGGGACTGTTTAAATATGTTGTTAAATAAAATTGAATGTTGTGTAGTTCTCTATTAGTCAAATGTGCAAATGACAAAGAAATTCTTGACATCATGTAAAAAATTGCAAATTGATATAATTTATAAATGGCATGGGTCACAAATGGGTTAAATACATAAAAATTACCCTGATGTAAAACATGTCAAAATGATATATAGTGTATCATAAGGGTCAAAAGTGCTGCCTCTGAATACAGACCCAATGGACATAAACCTAAGTCCTAATACTTTCTTCCATGTGACCTTAAATGAATTTATTAATTTCTTTTTGTTCTCCACTGTGAGATGTCAGTTGTGGTACAGTGGGATATACATATTTGGCCTTTGTCCTGGGTTCCTGACACTGTGTAAAACTTTTGGACTTTTTGGAGTGATAGGAGTGTCTTTCATTATTTATAACAAGTTCCTTTCAACCATATACCCAAGTTCATTCTTATAAGGTGACTCTTTTGGATCTCTACATAGCTTTAGGATGGGGGCTGGTGACCAGAAAGTCCAAAACATGGTTACACTCAGCCCCACTCTCCAACTTCCAGGGAGGAGAGAGGGGCTGGAGATTAAGTTCAGTAACCAATGGCCAATGATTTAATCAATCATGCCTATGTAATAGAACTTCCATAAAACAAAACAAAACAAAACAAAAAAACCCCTAAATGATGGGGTTCAAAGAGCTTCCAGGTTGGTGAAGACATCAAGGTCATGGGAGGATGATGTGCCTAGAGAGGACTTGGAAACTCTGTGCCTCCCACTCAGCCCCATACTTTGCTTTGCACTTCTCTTCCATTTGGATGTTCTTAATTTGTATCTTTTATAATAAATTGGTAATAGTAAACAGTTTTCCAGTATTCTCTGAACCATTCTAGCTAATTATTGAACTGAGAGATGGTTTGGGGAAATCCTAATATATAGGTGGTTGGTCAGAACTATAGGGGGCCCAAGGACTTGCAACTGGCATCTGAATTGGGGCAGTCCTGTGGGACTAAACCTTTTATCTTAAGATATCTGATGTTAACTCCAGGTAGATAGTGTCAGAATTGAATTAAATTGTTGGACACCTAGTTGGTGTCTGGAGAATTGGAGAATTTGTTCTTGGTATTGTAAAGTATCCTAAGAGTCATATTATTATTTAGCTGTAACATTAATAGTTCAGTTGGGAAAGCAGGTATTTCATTCCAGGTATTTCAACCAAAAAGGAAGTAATAATATTTGGGGGCTTAAAAAACTGTTGGAAGGGCTGGAGAGGAAAGTCAAGAAAGTGGTCATTAGATTTTACAGCTGTGTTTCAGAGAGGGGGGAATTACAGAGACCATCCAGTCGTAAGGACTATAGAAGACTATATACATTGTTCTAGTTATGCCTAAGCCCCATAGTATGTAGCTGGAAGGGGACTCAGAGACCATTGAAAGAGTAATTTCTGCTGAAGCCTACATGTCTGCTAGAAGAAGAATGGATTCTGGTTGTCTCCCAAATCTAATGCTAGAGTATTTTACTAACTGGCAAAATGTAAATTGCATGCAGAACCTAAGTGGGTCTAGGACATGTAATTATCCATCTTCCAACTTCCGTGATAAAGGGAAAAGCACACACACACACACAAATAGGAATAAAAGCTAATCCTTCAAAAATAATATTAAAAATCCACCATACTATTTCATAGGGCTTTTATGAGGTTTAAGTAAGAGATGCATCTAAAGTACTAACAGAACATATGGACACATTTTATGTATTTATTTACTGTAAGCATTTTTGATGATGATGATGATGATGATGATGATGTTGATGGTAAGGTCTTAATGGGTAATGGACACCATGGATAATCTGTCTTGCTGTATATTTTTCCCACACTTTTAAATTTTCTACAGTAAAACTTCTTTATGTACTTAGAAGAAAATTAAGTAAATACCAACATGAATGCTAGGAAATCATGTTTTCTGTAGGTGCATGTAAAACATTAGTATATAATAGGATATTAGAAGAAATTGTAATATCAACTCAGAAGCAAAATACATTTTCTGCACAAGCCAAATATGTAGACCTTCATTCTGCACATGTTAGAAACTTGAGATTGATATGTATCATCAGCACAGTTCTTGCTAGCTTTGCCATTCATGAGAGTTTTAAAAAACTTTTTAGTAGGGTTCTTATTTTAGATATTGAGTGAATTCTGATTCAAGCCTTACTTCTGTGATTCAAACTTAATTATTCTACCTGCTGTCTTCCAAAAATAAAAATGCTTCCAATTTTGTGAGAACATCTTGGGAAAAATTGGAAAAGGCAAATGACTAACAGGAAGAACATTCAGTATACCTAGAACATAAAGAGTAATAGGAAAATGAAAAGAGCTAATTTTTCAGTGAACCCGTGGAGACAATTCCAGTTAAAAGACTAATTAAAATATTGAGGCAGATAATGTTGTTTTCATCATGAAATGATATAAAAGACCCAAAAAGCATTATCCTTCCAGAACAAATGTTAAAATGCGACACACTGCCTTGACATTTTTAATGTGGCATGAAATCTATTGAGTTATTATTACCATAAATTTTTAATAATATAAAATATTATAACTTGGTATTTTAATCAAAGAATATTAGTAGAGTGACTCAGTATCTGAGCTTTGCCCTAAGTGTATTAAAATAATTCTTTCAAAAGCACCAATTATGATTGTCAGAGTAAGTGGAAAATAATTTATTTAGGAAGTAACTGCATTCTTAATGTTCCCTACCCACTGACTCAGAGCTGATTAATACTTTACAAACCAGATGTGATTAGCCAGTAGCCTGGCTTGGATGAGTTGTCTCATTACTGGCCCATTATTGTGTTAGCCCTTTGCTCAAGAACTGATTAGTGAGCCAATTAACTACCCTCTCCTTAGTGTACAGGAACACAGAATTGTGTTTTTACCTTTTACAGATGTCACCTACCATAGTTATTTATTCTGAATATCATGAGAACTAAGAGAAAATAGAGTAAAGATGTCTCAGTGTTCAAGCTTCTCACTGTTGGGTTTAAAAATATCCCAGAAATTTAGGTAGAAATTGAAAGAGGGAGTAAATAGTTACTTTCATAGAGCCCTCTATTTAGGGTGAGCTCTGTGTTTGTACAGCATTTCATTAGAACATAAATGCTAACAAGGCAGGATTTTGTTTTGTTTACCTTGGAATCAAAATGCTGAGAATGGTGCCTGGCATGTAGTAGATGCTAAATAAACATGTCTATTTAATGATCAAATGAATATTTGACATGATGCTTGTGTATAATGGCAAAGAGAACATGGTTCTTGCCTATAGGGAACTCTCAGGCCAGAAAATAAGCAGACACACAAATAGATATAGGTGAATTATTATAATACACATAAAATAATAATAATGAACTACTATAATACAGGTATAAGGAAGAATATGAGACAAGGAGGGACTAAATTTGGTATTGGGAGGAGGTGGAGGGTTGGGATAGGGGCAGAGCAAAATTCCCAGGGATGGAGACACATAGATTTTAAAGAATTGTTGGTAACTCAGCAAGCCAAATAGAAGGTCCAGAAAAGGAACACAACATATATAAAGGTATAGATTCATGGAAGAGCACCACCTATTAAAAATATAAGAAGGGAAGTTGTTTGCATAACTCAAAAATGTTTTAGGTTTTATAGTTATGATTTCCAAAAAAAGAAATGACAGCACATGGTAAAGAACAGGGTTGAAAAGAAAATCTGAAAGTGGTACATTAAAATCATTATTGAAAACACTAAATAAAGCTTAAGGAGGCTAAGTAACTTGCTCAATGTAGCACAAGTAGCAAATGGGAAAGCAGAGATTTGAACTCATGTCTTTCTTACTCTATAACCCATAATTTTACACACTAACACTGTAATGTTGGCAGGATTTGTGAGGCATCTACTCAGTTTATTCTTTCTTGAGTCATTAAACCTGAGAAATCAAATTATTTATTCAAAAACTTATATAGTGTCCATGAAATCTGACAAAAAGGAGGCTTATAGTTTGAATGCTTTTATATAATCCTACTTTTCCTTTAGCTTCCCTTAGATTTATTGATTCATTCTTTTAGTCAGCAGTTCCTATCTCATGAAGCCAGGCACTGTGTTGAGTATTGATTCACAACATTCCTTGCCCTGAGATTGTTGGGCAGACAATAAGAAAAGTCTTAATCTCCAACTTTTGTTTCCCAGACTCACTGGGGTGTTAATGCAAATCTAATTTTACAAATAGCATATGTTTTGGGGGCACCTGGGTGGTTCAGTCGGTTGGGCGTCCAACTTTGGCTCAGTTCATGATCTCATGGTTCGTGAGTTCAAGCCCCGCATCAGGCTCTGTGCTGACAGCTCAGAGCCTGGAGCCTGCTTCGGATTCTGTGTCTCCCTCTCTCTCTCTATCCCTCCCCTGCTCACGCTCTGCCTTTCTCTCTCTCAAAAATAAACATTAAAAAAAAATAAGAACGAAACAAAACAAATAGCATATGTTTTTAAGTCTAGGATTCCATGGCTGAATAAAATATTACTTGAGTTCCCCAAAAGGCAAGAGTCCTTTTATTTGAGGACTTTAGGGGTCTATTGTATGTTTTCTGCTTTACATTATTGAAGAAGCTTTAATCATTATTAAGATTTTCATTTAGGCAGTCGGTTCTCAAAAGCTATC
Organism: Lynx canadensis; assembly: GCF_007474595.2. Taxonomy (NCBI): domain Eukaryota; kingdom Metazoa; phylum Chordata; class Mammalia; order Carnivora; family Felidae; genus Lynx; species Lynx canadensis. The sequence continues at coordinate 38,859,262 of NC_044311.2, read as the reverse complement.
CCAATGATTGCTTTCTCTTTGGAGAATAGGGAAAAAGAGGAGAATTTAATTTTTATTCTACCAACAGGACAAGAAGTGTGGCTCTCATATGTATGAACACTGATTTTGTCATTAATTTCATTTTGTGTCCTAGTGAATAGACTCTTCCTTCTACCCAAAGCAAATATTTGATTCTGCATATGCTAGTTACTGTCATTTGTTAAATGGATATGATTGGGCTGTAACCAGATTAAATAGTGCACCTTGACCGAAGTCCCGAAAACAACACAATTCACAATCTGATCATCTTTATTATGAGTTAGCCATAAGATACTTTATGTTAGCCATAAAGCCATCTAGAGAATGAAAGTGCAGAAAAGTGCATGGCCATTATTTGACCTTAGTTCACCACCCACCCACCCAACTCTGTCACATTTGTGACTTTGAACACATTAGATCCCTCCATAACTTATCCATGTGCCTCTGAAACAGGCTACTTATGGGGATTAGGGACAGTACCTGTATGTACAGTAACCACACATCAGAAGTCCTCAGTAAGTGCTAAGTGTTGATATTATTATCTAGGAGCCATAGATACTGTATTCATTAGTGTATTAGCAAATATGCATAGGAGGACATGAGAACATTGGAAAAAAAGAGAAGATTAATTAGAAGGTTGAAGAATGAGTTTTGGATGTAAGATTATAGAGACTAAAAGTTCATGATTTAGAGATGAGAAGGAGAAAAATCATTTATCAGAGGTGTTGAGCAAGATGAAGGTTGTTATAAAGATGGCAATCAGCTGTTTGCTATTTAACTGAATACAAATTAGGAAAATTGGAACCTACAATATAGAATGGGGAGTAGGGGTTAGGTAAGCTGTTCTCATAATGCTTGCACACACTAGATTCTTGATGTAGTAGTTGAATGAAAGCATAAATGAATTTATGAGCAAATGTAGACTAATTTCCTAATATTTATGTTTCTAAAACATTGATTTATTACAAAGACGGTTGAAAAACTATTCTATCTGGTGAAATAAAGAGATTAGAGATGGGATTGAAGAGGGGACTCCAACTATCTTGATAACATTTTATATCCAAGTTGGAGAGGTATGTGTTTATCATAGTTCCGTAATAACTTATACCTTATGTCTCTTTGGTATCTGGCTTATTTTGCTTAATATAATGTTTTCAAATCTCATCTATGTTGTATGTATCATATGTGAAAACTTCACTCCTCTTTATGGTTAGCTTCTTTTTGTTCAGCATAAGTCCATTGAGTATCTACATTTTCACAGCCCTGGGTTCGCTATACACTCATAAACAAATAACACATGTTCTGTGCTCTCAAGAAGTTCATGATGCAGAGCAGGATGAAAGAAGGACTCGTGGAAGGTGGGTAGCAAACAAGTAAATCAGTCATCATTGATTGTACCATATGCTAAGTGTGTATACTATGTAGCAATGCTACAAGTAAAAAACAAACAAGAACAATTCAAAATGCTTTGAACAGTAAGTAGATTTACTGTCTCAAATAACCAGACAGCTGGAGGTCTCACAGTTGGTTAGCTGAGCAACTTAAATTCAGGCCAGTTTCCTCTCATCTTTTTGCTTTGCTGTCTCCAGTCTCTTCCCATCAAGTTAACTCCCCTCCTCACAGTTGGACAGGAACTGACACATTTCCCGGCAGCTATCTCTTACAGACATCCAGAAGCTGAAAGGGTTATCTTTATCTTGAGTCTCCTTTTAAGAGCTAAGAAACATTTTCCAAAATACCCTATTCTTTAGCATATTTCCTCTGATGTTTCATTGGCTTAGATTGTCATGCTTCACTCCTGAGCTGGGCATGGGTCTTCTCTCACCTGGAGTGTACTGAGGGTGGTTACCTGAACAAACTCAAAGTTGTGCCGACCAGAAAGAAGGAAAGGAAAGGGCCTAGGATGAGCAACCAAAAATTCCTGCTACATCCTGCCACAGAAGTGCTCACATCAGCCTGCAGAATAGGAAGGGCTTAGATAAGATCTTCTCTTATTGATGTTTCATTTCTCTGAGGCACACAAACTGGTTACTTACATTGAATTTGTCTTCCTTTAGTAGCTAATAGTTTTATTTCTAATATTAAAGTCCACATACCTCTTGGAAAATGGTTAAAAATTTATAAGTATATAAAGAAGAAATAAAGATATAATTCTGAGGTTTTTATATATTTATTTCCTTTTTCCATAAATTATACATATGTGTATACACACACCCACACACATAATCTGTCAACAAAAACAAACTTGGGTATATAAGCCATGTAACTTGATTTTTTATAATTCAAATCACCATTATACCTAGGGGCAAAAACAAAATTTTGACTAGTTACACTAACCTCAATCAATTCAAGGTTTTAATAGTTGATCCAAGTTATCTTCAGTCAGCTCACAGTGTTCTCTTTCTTTTTTCTTGGGGACTCTCTAGGAGTCATAGTGTTGATTGAAAGTGGGGACATCTGGTATTTCATTGTCCTCTGTCCACAATCTATGACAGATCTGCATCCTGGGTAGTTTCTCATATTTGGTCCAAGTAGATGACCACTGTGTCCTCCTTGTTTATATGACAAGGCTTCTTGGGTCTGCTGGGCTGTCTTACCTATCTCTGTACCAGGAATCACAGCAAGGTATTTGGGGAAAGTCGCCATAGGTTCATTTACATGGGCACCTAAGACCCATTTCTACTCAACTCCACCATTGACCCAGGTAAGGTGGGCACCCTCACTGGGGCCTAGCTAGGGAAAAAAAATGCGTAAATCCCATGCTCTCAAATTGCTCCAGGTCTCTCTGAAGAGTGGTATCTATCCCTCCATCCCTACTTCCAACCTGCAGCCCAGGGACACACCAATGTGTAAAATCTGTCTTCGCCTTCGTTCCATCCCTTCTGTTTCTTCTCTCTCCTAGCCTGGAAAGCTGTTTCTTATCTGGATTTGGTGCTGATGGTAGAGGGACTGGAAAACGTAACCATGACCAAAATCTTATTCTTCCATATATATTCACTATGACCTGAGTCCTTCAGAGCCTTTGCTTTTGACATTCAAAACCTAAGTTTTTGAGAAAAACCCAAAGCCATTTTCTCTCCAACCTTTGTATATTTTACAGTTCAAAACCTGAGAATTTTAAAGCCAAAAGCTGAGCTGAGCTAAAACCAAAAATAAGTAATGATAGTTCATGGAACAGACTATTTGGGGGAAAAGTCAAATATCCAGTTGATATAGAGAATAAGGCAAAATAGTCTTTACTCACTGATATGCAGGTCAGGTGATGTTTTTGACAATTTTTGGCCTAAGTTTGACCATTCTAAGTGTTAGTTATTATTCACCATATTCAGTAGACAGCCGTGGGTTCTGGTTAAACTTGTTCTAGTGATAATCATGTTGTATTTTACCACTTTTTGTTTCTCTGACCCAAATACCCTTTCTCTGGAGTTCATAAACTGGTCACCGTTATTTCTGTAAGTCAGGAAAGTGCCTTTAGAGAAGATAGCTCAGCAGTAACTTGGATTCCCAGGAGGTATCACTGGGGAAGAGGTTAATGAAGTATTTAGATGGAGTCTACTGAAGCGTGGATTTGTCTATTGTAAAATTGGACATTAAACATTTAAGTGATGGTTTTGTTAATGAGAAGTTAAAGTCAAAGTGGTCAGAGGCTGTCCTCAAATCCTCATTCACAATTCCCATAGGTCTCTTTGAGACATTCACACATGCAGCTAAAGGCTATGTTGTATAAAGCTCTTTCTTTGAGGTTAACAGCATAAACACACACTTTCATGTATGATAAAAAGGGTTATTAATGTTGCTTGAGGTATCTCTGCCACATGGGGACAGACCAATAAAGAGTTGCTCCGACTTTTCCTGGTAGAATCTCTACTTTGTCCATGACCAGATCACAGATTAAACACAAACTAAGATGTTTACAGATGGAAATACAAAATAGGACTTAGGAGGCTAAGTTAGGGGATTGTGTATTTTTGACAGAGGCATAAACTACCACCAAATTTTAGACAAAGTGAAATATTTTAAATTCATGGCATAGTGTGCTTATCTTTTGACGTGTGAGATCTGGGCCTTCTGTTGTCATCAAGTTCATCTTCTGAATCAATGATACATGCTCCAATAAACATCAAGTGACAGCTCCTAGTCACTAACCAGCACAGGGTTCTTGGAGCAGATCCAATCCTCAGGAACAGAAGCCATGTAAATAAACTCTGTTGGGTAGGTCATGCACTGAAAACGAACCAGACAAAGACATCAAGGCAATTCCTGGACATATTGCTGTAGCTGAACAGATGGCAGGCAAGAGAAGTGCTTAAAGGAGCCACTGGAGCACAATTTCAAGTGATGTCTCACATCCTTTGACAGTTGGAAAGTGATAGAAACAAACAGATCATGGGGATATATTACTACTTGGAAAGGAATGATTTGGTTCAAATATAACTTTGGCAAAAGATATAGTGGGATCTGCTCATAAAATGGCAGTGAATTTGGAGGTGTGACTACAATTAGGGTACCAAAGACATATTCTGGGTCATAAATGTAGCAAGGATGACTTTGTCACATCTTAAGAGTCACATGTTTATCGTGGGGCATTGTACCCAAGATTGTCTTAACAGTAACAATATTTGATATTAGAGGGGGACAGGTGTCTTTCTAGCTAAGAGGTATGGCTGAGGAGACCTTATAAGGTTGAGCCCACAGGTGGGAAGACAAATGCAAACAAGCTATGGAAAAGGAGAATTAAGAGATAGAGGTAATGAAGTGAGGCTGATAACAAGCAGGAGGAATGTCCTCATCCCTTTATTGACCCTGTACAGGCCCAGGAAGGAGCAATAGAACTCAAACCCAACCTTATTTGGATATTTACACTGAATAAGAGAATCAGTTGGGAATTTAGACCTGAGGAACAGATACTTACCCAGCATCCTCTCTTCCTCCCCCTTGCTACCAGAATTCCTATTTTGTTTAGGCATCCACCCATTATCCACATGACTATGAGAATGGTGATTTCTTCCCTAGTTCAAGAGTAAATCCCTATAGGTATGATTAGGTTCCCTGCCAGAGATTAGTTGGGCTAGTTCTGACCAATGAGGTTTGGGGTTGGGGGAGTCTCTGGGAGGCCTCTGGGAAAGGTTTCCTCTCTCCTAAGGGGAGATAGCCTTTCATTTTTAAAGGTTGTTGTGTCTACATATCATGGCTGGAACAAGAGTTGCAGCCATTTTATGACCACAAAGGAACCAGTCTATGTTGATCAGGTGAAAATGGCAGAGCTGGAAATTACCAATATGAGCCAAGGATATTTTTGTCACTTGAAGCCTATAGCATCTTAACTGGTTATATTAAAAAAAAAAAGTCATGCTGACTTCAGAAAGCTTAATAAACATGGGGGAAAGGAGGTGGGTTAGTTCACAAGGCATTATCTTTTGCTTTTGTCCATCCACCTATCTATCCATCATTTATTATGTGCTTACAGTATTCCAGGCATTTAGATGAGCATTAAAGATATGAATATGAATTGGAAATAGTTCCTGGTCTTGTAGTACTCACAACTCTGTTAACAGATGATAATATGATAGGAGCATAGGAATGTACAAAATGTCTTGTTAGTTGAGAGTAGTGAGCGATGAGTTCTTATCTCCAGGTCAGATGTAGAGAAGGACATACAGAGAACTTGCCCAGCAGAAAGTATGTTCTGAGGAGTAGGGACTATAGAAGCAAACAGAAGCAGTACAGGAATCCCAATTGTTTCATCCCTTAATGTAAATCCTTGAAGAAAAGCAGGCTATATGGAAATAGACAGTCTGCATCATAAGGGAAGTCCAAAGAATGGTGAACAATAACAGAAAAAAGGTCAGTTTGTTTTAATACTGCAAGAGGGAGAAAGTAGGTTTGAGGAAGTAGGGGATATGGGTTATAAGATGAATACTTGCTCTTGAGTTACCCAGTCATGCCAAAGTCTCCAAAATACTTCCTTTCAAAGGGGGGGTCCAAGAAGAGAGCACGCTCTTTTTTTTTTTTTTTTGACATTTATTGTCAAATTGGTTTCCATACAACACCCAGTGCTCATCCCAAAAGGTGCCCTCCTCAATATCCATCACCCACCCTCCATGAGCACGCTCTTTGAAGTCTTCATGAGCCCCTTTCTGGTTCTGATTGCCAGAATCATATAAGTATTTCTTTCTACCCCACTTGGCCTTGATATGGGCACTTCAGTTCCTCAAACATTTATGTAATAAACTACAACCAACTACCTACTATATATGATACAATTTAGAGAATAAGATACAGGGATAAAATACCAGACATTGTACCAGAACTCACAGGATAAAAGAGAAAACACATGGGGCGCCTGGGTGGCTTGGTTGGTTAAGCGTCCAACTTCAGCTCAGGTCATGATCTCACGGTCCATGAGTTCGAGCCCCGCGTCGGGCTCTGTGCTGACCACTCAGAGCCTACAGCCTGTTTCAGATTCTGTGTCTCCCTCTCTCTCTGCCCCTCCCCTGTTCATGCTCTGTCTCTCTCTGTCTCAAAAATAAATAAACGTTAAAAAAAAAAGAGAAAACACATAACTAGTACCTACCATACAATAGGAAACATTATAATAAAATAAGTACACAGGTGAACTCCTTGATGGATACAGTGGGGGGAAATTGGCCAGGTACAGAGAGTAGATTATATTTTCATTGATACTGATTGATAAGTAATAGTAGGAGTTTTCAGACTAGGGAAGGCCTTCCAGATAGAAGAAACAACACAAACAAGGAACCAACAAAAACAGGGAAGAGATTTTCATATTGGATGCCAAAAAAGAGGGCACCCAAGGTCAAAATCCAAGGGCAAGAAGTCACAATGAGGTGAGTTGGGAGAGAGGTTGGCACAGAGGAGTGGATGGAGAAGAGACTGAGGTGACAGGATGGGAGGGGGTTTGTGGATCAAAGCATTATATGCCATCCTGAGGAATCTGGATTTCATTTATTATGTATGTGTTAAATATTTCCCATGTGCCAAGAACTGTTTCAATTCACAGATACAAACACAAGGCATAATCCCTGCTCTCAAGGAGGCCTAGACCAGCAGAGGAGACAGACACCTGGATAGGAGTAAGAAGAGCTAACATTTATAGAGCCCTGACCTTGTGCCAGCACTCTGTCTAGATTATATCTTGTATTCCTTGCAACATCCCATGAAGTAGATACTATTATGCTGTTTTTACAGATGAGGAACTGAGGTGTAGAGAGGTCAAGTAACTTTTCCAAGACCTCACAACTAAAATATCAGAGTTTTAATTCAAACCCAGGTCCATCGGATTCCAGGGCCAACAGAATAATGTGAAAGTTTGGAAACTCAGTGAAGTGATACTTATCTCAGCCTGGGGGTCAAGGAAGCCTTCCTTAGGGAGATTACCCATAATCTAAGTTTTAAAAATGAGAATGAGTTGGCCAGGTAATGGAGGGAGGGCATTCTAGGTAGAAGGAATAGCATGTGCAGGAGTGTGGAGATAGGGAACTGCCTGATGGTAGAGGGAATTAGGTGTTGATATACAGCATACATCATGAGGCAAGAAGGCAAGGAGGTGCGTCTAAATATGTAAACTAGTACGAGATTACAGATGGCTCTGCTACTATAAGGGGATGATCAGACTTTGTCAATCCTAACTTACCAAAAGGCATTTCAACAATTTAACTGTTACCAGGTCCCTGCAAAATATCTCCACCATCATCAGTTATCAGAACCAAAAGTTGTTAAAACTAGACCTTCCTTGAGAGTCACCCTTGATTTTTCCATGCCCCACTCCCTTAATCAATGAATCAAGATTTATTTCAGTGAGGTTATTTTTTCATTCTAAATATATCTTTAATATGCTCCTCCCTCTATCCTCACTGTTACTCTCCAAGTCCAAGCAAATTATTCTCCCCCTGAATACAAGTAAGAGCCTCCTTTGTGACTTCTGAACTTTTACTTGAAGGCAGCTATAAAAATCTTGTAAAAATATAACTCAGGAAATATATATATATATATATATATATATATATATATATATATATATATATATATATATCAGGCTACATACCTCCCCATCCCTGCTTGAAATCCTTCTGTGGCCTCTCTTATATTTCAGATGAAATCCAAATACTTTACATGGCTAGCATGGCTCTACCTTCCTCTCCAAGCTCACCTCACCCATCTCTCCTCCATCCATTTTGTTCTACTTCCTTATGGAAGCTTGAATATACTATACTTCTTGCCTTGAGGTCTTTGTCCATGCTTCTATCCCTGCCTGCAGTGATCCTCTTCCAGATCTTCACTTGACTTTATCCTTTCCATCCTGCAGATTTCAGTTTAAATGATGCTTTGCTTGCTTCTTCCTTCTAGTTCTCTCCATCCCACTCCAATTTGTTACCTATCACTGATATTGTCATTTTCTTAGAATCTTTACCATAAGTAGTCACCACGTGTTTGCTCATTAAGTGTCTGTCTCTTCTGTTGGTCTATAAATTCCCAAGAGAGCAGCACCATGTTGTTTTGTTCACACTCTACCCTCAGTGTCTAGCCCACAATAGCCACAGTCCATAGAAATGTGGTTGTCTTTTGTTAATTGTTTAATAACAAATTAAAGTAGCTCCACCTACTGACAACTGGAGGCTTAAAAACAACTTTAAGGGACAATATAAGATGGAGAAGAAATAAAATCTGTGCAGGAAGTGGAAACATGGTGATAACTTTGATTAGCAGGCATGGGGACATGGTGACCACTCTGGATAGTGCCTGGCACAAAATAGGCATCAACTAATATTTATCACAAACTAATGTTAGCTAAATGATTGAATCTGTTGACATAGACAAATAATTCAATAGTAACAGATTCCATAGTGACAAGCAAAAGTAATAGCCCAAGATGGGTCATTGTCAAAAGAATTTTCTGCATCTATGAAGGGAGAGCACTCAGTGAGTTAATATGTTTTATTTGCTTAGCTGTCTTTTTTTTCTTTACTATACATATTTAAAGCCAAGATGCCCTGTGTTGTCAAAGTTGAGCCCTGCTAGCCATACAGTTCTGGCAGGATAGAGGCAGAAGTCTTTTCCCTTAGTAGTAAATAGAATATGATTCACTGAAGAGTAATCTAATAATAGTGAGAGAAAGAAGTGTCAAGCCTAAAGATGGCCGGGAATTTTTGGTCCCCATAAGACTAATGCAGTGTAGGTAGGGATACATTTTAATTCTAAATGTTTATAATCAAATGTTTACAAATCAAATAGCATAATACATAAGGCCATTTGAGTTGATTTTTAAAAGGTAACAATGGTTTCACCGATGCCCCAAGTAGCATTTCTAGAGAAAGTATTTATTAATGCAGATTTTCTTTATCGTTCACCTTTTATAGTTGGAAGTATAATCTTATACGTGAGCTACTTGGTTGGTTAGAAATAATGATAAGATTTTAGACAGTTGTATCCTCTTCTTCTCAAAGCACTCGGAAACTTCTTTTTATTTCTACTTACCAGTCAACAAATGTTTATTGAATATCTGTTGTGTGCCAGACAGTGTGAATTAAAGTTTGTTTCTTCTTTGTCAATGTTAAAACTTTAGGCCTTTATTGTTTGTTTATCCTATAATTAGGAAGACAGCTTCTTTTCTTACTATTCATTTTGTTTTTTTCCAATTACTCATGATTTTTGTGGGGTTGGGGATCTCTTACTTTCAAAATCTTTTATGATTCATCTCAATCCTCAAGTGATTATTAAGAAATCCCACAGATGCAGTAAATACAATCTTAGAGGCACTGGGATGAATCTTTTAAACTTTATGCTGTGTGCTTTTGCAATGACGGATTTCTCAAGAATTAAGAAAAGATAACTACTATCTTGGTTACTATATTTCCAATCACCCATATCCTCCCAGAGTATTTCCCTCAGGCATTTGAGAAAGGAGATGGACTTTTTTCCCAGTATATGAAGACATTATTTAATTAACTGGGTCAATACTTTTTAAAACCCTGACCATGAAATGCACATGTACCTCTCCATTCCTCTTAATATGAACATATTTATATTATAGCTTATTCATAGAGAAATATTATCCACTGAAGAGATGTATCACAGACTCTATGTAGAATGTTCAGGGGCAAGCAGAAATCTAATGATGTGTTAGGAGACAAAAACTTAACAATATATGTGGTAATTATTTTATATACCTGTTAATATAAATTTTATCAGCATATAATTTTCATAGAATAAAAGGCATTCATTTTAAGTATAGTTAGATGAGTTTTAACAAATACATGCACCATTTAAATACCATCTCAGTTGATACAGAGAGAATTTCCATCATCCCCAAAGTCTCCTTGGTGCCCCAGTTGCCCTCATCCTCACCATAGGCAACCACTGATTGGAATTGTGTTCCTAACTTTATCATAGTCACTGGGCAGAATAAAGGATGAGACACATCTCATGACTTCAAAGCCTTTATACAATACTAGGAGAGGGGAAAATGAACACCAAAGAAATTTATCAGCAAAATAGTGATATGCTCAATTATGAAGATCAAATCATGGGAGTTCAGTCGCAACCTCCCTGGGGTGGGAGGACACCTGGATTCACCAAGACAAAGACTGGGCTTTGATTTCATATCATCTATTTCTAACTCCCTATCTTGATTTTCCCACTTATAACACAAGGACCTCGAGCCATCTGACCTCTAATGGCCTTTTTTGCATTGTACCTCTGTGTTTTACCTGTGAGGAGTGAATGCTCTGGTCCCTAGGAATGCCATTGGTGTGGAAGTCTTTAATTACTCTGTGGTAGGTAAAATAGCTGTCTTCACTCACCAGATACATTTTCATAAAAGTTAATTTTTTAAATGCTTTTTATATTAGGCTCTTCTCATCAGAAGCAATCAATGGAGTTTTATTTAAGTCTATTTACATAATTTGAAATAATTTGAAGGAGCTATTTTTTTGGTTCAGTTTTGAGAAATATGTTAAATGCTGTTCTCTAGCTAGGAATTAGGTGCAAGAGACTGTCCTCAACTGTCTATCATCTCCCCTGTTGGTCAGTCTTCTTCATCCAAAGGTGGTTTTCCACAAAGGGAATGAGATAGGGATTGAAGACATAGAAAAAGAGGTCTCCACAATGGGCTTTAATCCCAGTAATGGCAAAGCTTCCATCTCCAGAAGTCAAATCAATAATTTGGCAATTATCTACACATTGTTCTAGCATCTCTGTCCATTGGTGTTTTGTTTTTTGTTTTTTTTTTCAGTAGGCAATGCTTCTCAAAGTTAACTTCTGAAACTCTCTTCACTTGGGAATCTTGTTAAAATGCAGATTCCAGGTCAGTAAGTCTGGGGTGGGTCCTGAGATTCTGCATTTCTAGCACACTCCTAGGTGATACAGATGGTCCTAGACCAGGTACACACTTGGAATGGTGATTGGAGTGGTGAGGTGTTAGACAACTTGCCTTATCTGGATCACTAATCTACTGACCACTCACCTTCAAATTCTTTATCTTATAAAAAGTGCATAGTTAGGAAATGTCAGCTTATTGGGAAATATGTTTCCTGTGTGTTGAGTCCAGTAGAGTCAACACTCTGACAGTATTGAAGTGTCATTTGAGCTAGCCTAGCCTGCTCACTAGACATTGGTTCATCCTTTGGATTAACATGAAAAGTATGAAAATGATTTCCTGCCTCAAATCCCCAGACACTGGTATACCAGATATAGAAGTCTCATCCATCACCACCCTGGCCTCCTGATGGACTTACACTTGAAGCAATGACAGATTTGGGTACCTTCTACCCAGAACACCTGGTTTTGGAGTTTAGCATCTAACTCTATGTATGTAGGAACCTGATAAAATTTTTGTCTTGATCTTGCTTTTCAGGAACACAGTTTTGTTTTTTGTTTTTTGTTTTTTTCTTTTCTGCTTATTGGTCTGTTGATTTCTAAAAGCAATCTTTTTTCCATCAATCACATACCCAGGAAGACATATTATTTTTATCACCTGAAGAAGGCAGATGCTGAAACTCAGAGCAGATTTATATGTTGCTGGATTTGTTTATCTGTAGGGGTACCAGAGCTCAATCAGCCAGTTGGGTTGACTTAGGGAAGACTGAAGTGGAGAGTAATCATCAAGCTATAGTTAGGGACTGAGGGAAAAAATTACAACTTGAAAGTTGTACACAAAGAATAGGTGGCATCAGCACTAGCTAGAACTGATGATATGGGATAGGGATTACATGGGAATTCAGTTTTAAATGAAATAGACAGTTAAGAGATAGGCAAGGTATTTTTGTTCTGAGTCCTTTTTGTACTCGGCAAATATTAAAGTACTAATTATTTAAAATAATTGACTCTTAGAAATAAAAAATGGGTAAGTTAACAGAAATTTGTCCTGGAAAATGTAGCACATAGAGTAATTAGTGGCCACTGAAACCAAATTGACTAAAACTCAGAAGAAAATTCAAAAGGAGTCTGGGAGTGAAAAGAAATTGCTTTTCCCAGAAAAGAAAGTTAAGGCCAGAAGATTTTTGACTAAGCATAGAAGGAGGGAAGCCTGAGTCGTATGTGATTCTGCAGTTTGTGTGGGACTCAGGGAAAGCAGAGCTTTGGTACACTGACTTGACCATAGTGTGTGCCATCAATTTTTATTAATAATGATGAGTCATTTTAGCTTGCCAGAAAACTGTTGAATGTAGGAGGAAGGAGACTACTACCAGATTTACATCTGTCGAAAAAGCAGTTTATTTCCTCCTCTTAACCCCACCCCTTCATTCATCAAATTCCTTAAAACTTAACTGCCTTTCATTCACTTAAAATAATTGTTTTGGCTTACAACAATCTTCTTAAAGGCTATCTTTTCAATAATACTTTTATTTTAGATAAGGACAGTCAGATTGCTGAGATATAAAAGAAAAACCTCCTGTTTAAAAAAAAAATAATGCTTTGGTAGACTCTTGGTCATTTGCTTTTGTCTGATGTCCATCCAAACTGCCTTATTAAAGGTCACTTCAGAAAAGGCCCCCACTTTCTCTCCTTGTGCTTAGCTGCTACTTTGTGAGGATATCTCTCCCTCCTCCTCTGTCCTCTGTTTGCACCACTGCCTATAATCACTGCCTTTCTGATTCTGTGCTTTACTTCTGCCCAAGATAGTTGTAAGGGATTCTGTAAAGCCCAGGCTGCTGGAAGGAAGTTAGGGGGATGGGGTTATGGGGAAGTTACCTACCTCCCCAGCCCTTATATTAGCTCTCCTCCCTGGGAGCCAGGATAGATTATTGTGGCATACTTCTAGCTCTTCCCCTTCACTCCCTTTTTATTAATTACCTCTTTTCCAGATATTCCATCTCTGAACCTTCAAGGTATCCCAGGTTTAGGGAGTGGAAACTCATCACGTCTAAGTGTTGCTTTATATCATGCCACAAAACGGACTAAGAAATCCCAGCATTCCTCCTCCTCTGTCTGCCTAAGGGGGAGTGGGGGGATGGGGGGGTTCAGACTTGGTCCTCTCATATAACTCTCTCCCACACACTCTGAGGATGTGGCATGTGATTCCAGTAGGTAGGAGATATAAGGGGGTATTTTAAGGAGTTTTGAACCTTTCTAGGGTACAAAAATTATATCCGATGACCTGGACTTTGTTCTTTTAATTAAGATAAGGCTTAAGGAAAATACTTAAGGGCTGAACTATACATAGGTTATAGCTTCAGAACATTAAATTGGCTCTCCTGTACCTAGACAGCCAACATTTTCATTTATCCATTCTTTTGCTTTTCTCAACTGGTCCTAGAAAAGAGATTTGAACATAAAAACCTAAGAAGGTACTTTTCAATGCTTTGTCTATTTTCCTGTTGAAGGCTACATATATTCCTCAGGGACAGGTAGATGGAGGGTAGAAAGTAGCGGGAAGCTGAGGGACTGTTCGAAGCCACAGAGGGTGGAAGTGGAAAGGAATGCTGGCTCTTTGCAGTTATAAAGGGTGTGTCAGAACACCTGCAGGCCTAGGAGACATTTTGAGGAGGCTTTTACTGGCAGGAGAGCCTGCTTCCTAACACCTCTTTATGTCTGGTTTGAATAAAAATAATAAAACTCTGCACGTCCTCATTTGTTCTTTCCTCTGCAAGTGAGGTCCAAAGGCAGTGGCAACCAAATGTGTCCTCCTCAGGTGGCCTTGAGCCCTACAGCGAGTCCTGATTTTGATTGCCAAGAAAAGAACAGTGAAGAAAAACTGTGGGCCTAGGTAGAAATCTGTCTTGTTGGGTTTTTTTCCCAAGTTATTTGTCATGTGTATAGCTATATAGATAGAACTCTTGAAATATTTGCCTCAAAATTCCAGTAAAGAACCCAAGTGTAGTGTGTGTGTGTGTGTGTGTGTGTGTGTGTGTATCAAAATCTTTACAAATATCAACTGGGCTTAATTTAGAACATTCATTTGGAAGCTTTTTGAAAAGTGCTGCCAGCTATTAGGGTTAGGAATTACAGCCAAGTATGAGAGAACAAGTAGATTAGTTATTTAATTGAATAATTATTAGGCATGTACTCAATAGTAGGAGCAATAGTAGAAGCAGTGTTTCAGGAGGAATCTTTAAAGAGTGTTCATATAGGAGGGCTTCTGATTTTCTGATTGAAAAGTTGGCCTACAAAAAGTATTACCACGTTCAACCTACATACATCTGTGTTGATGAGTGAAAAATGGACTGTGATATTCCAGAATGAGAAGACCTACACAGGACGAGGAGTAGGGATAATCCACTACTACTACCATAATATTGCTTTTTTAAAATTAATCATAACTGTTTTCAACAAGTAATTGTTCAGCATCCCTTAAATTCCAGGCACTGTGCTAGGTGTTGAAGATGAGAAGAATAACATACGGTACCGTCCTGGGACACCTACAGCTTAGTTACAGCAAGTAAGCAAATGTTACAAAACAACATGATAAGCTATATCTACTGTGGAATTATGGATAGGAGAAGGAAGGAGACAATACATACTACTATCTTGGAAGATTCAGGGCAAATAGTGAGCAGATCAAGATGGCTTCCCAAAGATAGCACCCTCTGAATTGAGACTTGAAATTTGAGTAGGACTATTTCAGGTAGATATCAAAAGGTAAGAGTAGTAGGGGCGCCTGGGTGGCGCAGTCGGTTAAGCGGCCGACTTCAGCCAGGTCACGATCTCGCAGTCCGTGAGTTCGAGCCCCGCGTCAGGCTCTGGGCGGATGGCTCGGAGCCTGGAGCCTGTTTCCGATTCTGTGTCTCCCTCTCTCTCTGCCCCTCCCCCGTTCATGCTCTGTCTCTCTCTGTCCCAAAAATAAATAAACGTTGAAAAAAAAAATTTAAAAAAAAAAAAAAAGGTAAGAGTAGTAGAGGCAAAAGGTATTCCACTTGAAGACAACAGCAGGTACCAAGGTGTGGTTTTATTAGCCCTACATGATTTTACAAGGAACATCACACATATATTTGCATGTATTTTATTTTCAGATAAAAATATGGACTCTGGTATTTTTCCAGACCACCATCTCCCATATTGTTAAGACTCGTACCATCTCCCTGTTTGAAAAAACAAAGGAATATTCAAATAAAATAGTGACTAGATTAATTAATTAATTAATTAAAAGCTGAATACCCAAAGCTCTATTTTTTTAAAACTAATTTCTCCCATTCCTGAAAGAGCTTACTTGAATGCTTAAGATTATGTTGTGGTTGCATGGCTTCATACGGTTTTTTTGTTTTGTTTTTTTTTTTGGTTTTTTGGTTTTTTTTTTTTTTTTTATTAAAGACACAAGAAAAGGAGACTTTTCTCCCCAAGTGAAAACGGTTTAAATTTATAATTTACTTTATCATTAAGCATCATGCCTGTGCTGTCCGGTGCCCATGGACTGCTATAGCCCAGATGTCTCCCCATAAGAATGGAGGGGCCTTGAGGGAGTTACAAGTCTTGTCCCAAAGATCTTATATATTAGAAAATGGTAAGTCACCTGCCTGCATGAGGAAATTCTGAGCTCTTTATCTGCAGTGGAATACAAATGCCCACAGTTACAGCCTCTCAGTAATGGTGAGTTGAGTTCTGTAAAGAAGCAAATGTGAACTGAAAGAACACATTAAGAAATTAATGTCCATGAACACATTAGCATGAATTTTTAAAATTTTGTTTAATGTTTATTTATTTTTCAGAGAGAGAGAGACAGAGAGAGACAGAGCATGAATGGGAGAGGGGCAGAGATAGGGAGACATAGAATTTGAAGCATGTTCCAGGCTCTGAGCCATCAGCACAGAGCCCGTTGTGGGGCTCAAACCCACGAGCTGTCACATCATGACCTGAACTGAAGTTGGACACCCAACTGACTGAGCCACCCTGGCACCCCAGCATGAATTTTTAAAATCTGTTTAAGATTCAACAGTCATTTTTTGACCTACTTACTGCGTGTTATCCTAATAGTCTTCCAGGTAAGTATTGTTATCCTCATTGTACAGAGAAGGAGATTGATAATCTGAGAAGCTAAATTGTCCTATTAAATAACTACAAATATCAGTGCTTAGAGTTGAACCCAGAATTTCTGACTGTAAATGTTCTTTGCACTGTACTCAGTTGTCACTTTAAAATTCAGAAAGCAGGGGCGCCTGGGTGGCTCAGTCGTTTGGGCGTCCGACTTCGGCTCAGGTCATGATCTCGTGGTCCGTGGGTTCGAGCCCCGCGTCGGGCTCTGTGCTGACAGCTCAGAGCCTGGAGCCTGTTTCAGATTCTGTGTCTCCCTCTTTCTCTGACCCTCCCCTGTTCATGCTCTCTCTCTGTCTCAAAAATAAATAAATGTTAAAAAAAAAAAAGATTTAAAAAAAATTCAGAAAGCAGAGTCCTAAAGGAATGGAAGTCATAATTAATAATTTTTTAATGTTTTTTTCTATTATTTTTTAAACTTAAATCCAAAGTAGTTAGCAGATAATGTAATAATAACTTTAGGAATAAAATTTAGTGATTCATCACTTACCTAAAACACTCAGTGCTCATCCCAACAAATGTCCTTCTTAATGCCTCCCACCCTTTAAGCCCCCTCCAAACACTCCAGTAGTAACTCTCAGTTTGTTCTCAGTATTTAAGAGTCTCTTATGGTTTGTCTCCCTCTCTGTTTTTATATTATTTTTGCTTCCCTTCCCTTATCTGTTCATCTGCTTTGTATCTTAAATTCCACATATGAGTGAAATCATATGATATTTATCTTTCGCTTAGCGACTTACTGACTTATTTCGCTTAGCATAATATACTCTAGTTCCATCCACAGTGTTGCAAATGGCAAGATTTAATTCTTTTTGATTACCAAGTAACATTCCATTGTATATACACACCACATCTTCTTTATCCATTCATCAGGCAGTGGATATTTCATAATAATTTTTGACAAAAGGGATTGAGGAAAAGGAAATTTTCTATCCATGAGATACCATCTGGGTAGGCTATTCCAGGTGAGCTGCTGCAGAACGGGGCTGAGCTACCTGTAGGGGTGCTATGAAGAGATCAAGGGAACAGCAGAACCTGCCTGTCCAGGTGGTTGTAGAAATGGGCAGGAAAGGTGTTAGAACCCAGGTATTTCACTCCAGAAGGGGTTCAGCTCCAGATAAGAGGGGCTGGCAGAGCACAAACATCACTAAGCCTGATCCAGCACATTGCTGCTTATACTTTTCATTCAAACCTTGGTTCCATAGCAAGGGCAAAAATATTCACTCTGCAAGGACTCTGTTGGTGTTTCAATGAAAACATTAAAAAAATATGCCAGGAAAACATTTCCCCCTGAGTTTCTTCTCAAATCTTGTGAGTGGGGGAGAGAAATGTGTAAGAAGAAAAGAAAAATGTAAGTAAACAGTGCAAATCAGACCAGTAGGCGAGCTTGCATATCCAGACTGCAGGAAGAAAAAGGAGTTATTTCAGCTTTATGTTGTTTTCCCTGAATGTTTCTTTTTTGTTCTCAATGTTTTCAACATTAAACACTTCATGATGTTGCATCCACATTATAAAGTGTAGACCTACTAACCCTACCAGTGTCTGTTCAACTGGTCACTTTTTCTTTCCTTATCTGCAAATATATAAGGCCCAACCTGCAACAGTAAATGTGTTATTTGTGGACTGTTTCCATCCACAATACCAGTGACATAGCTCTTCAAAAGTTGTGTGGACAACTGAAAAGGCTTTATTAGAAGCAAAATGCTCTTATAACAAATGGGGTGCATCTTGGTTCAAACTAGTATATCAGAATTCACAAACACAAATGCAAAGAGGGATAAAGTAGGGGATGCAAAAGATTGAAGCCACCTAGATGTAAGAGCAGTTCAGACTGTTGCAAGGTAGAAAGTAAACACCTCATCTTAAACAGGCAGCCACCACTCAGCTCCAATGGGTCATTTCCATGAGGAAAAAATGGTCTAACATTGCTAGATCTTGTTTTACAAGAGTAAAATTTTTTTTTACCAGAGTCTGAATTCTTATGTATAATTTTTTACTGTTAGCTAGCAATCCTAACACTTTTGAAAGCAGTCAATTGCTGCTGGCAGCAGATTACAAGCTCTGTGGTAGGTGAGGAATGCAAGAGAGAAGCCATGCTCAGATAGCGCCATTTATTGGAAAATGAGTACCTTCTATGTTGTTAGGACTTTGCTACTTAAATTGACCAGTAATATTTATATCACAAGAGGATGACTTAGAATTCAGAATATAGGCCCCTCCTCAGACCTACTGATTCTCCATTTTAACAAGATCCCTAAGTGATTGGTCTGCATCTCAGAATTTGAGAAGCACTGATACTTGTATAAGGTCATGCTTAGTGTAAGGACATTCCTGATGCTCTGGAGGGGAGCTTCACCATGGTATGCTCACCCTAGGAGGCACCAAAGAATGATTTATCTCTAGGAGCTACAGATTATAAAGCAGCTGAAGGCTATGGTTCATTTGTAGTCTTCTGTCTCTCCTCTCTTGCTTGTTCCCTTCTGCCCATTCTTGGTCTCACCATTTGTAGTCAATGAAAATATTACTGTTGCCCTCCATGGACCTCCCAGACATCCAAGCCAACAGCAAAAGAACCACATAAAGGGCTGTAGAAATTTCCTAGATTTTCACTCTAGAATTATCTCTTCCCCATCTCCTCTCACCATCTCTCCCTTGATCATCATCTTGCTTATTTTTGTTTGTTTAACCTTTTTGTTTTGTTTTATCTCAGCCCTGTGCATCACCATGTGAACTGGCAACCCCATTATGGACTGATTTTCTGACTTTGACCTTGTCCTCCCTTAGGATGTTTTTTCTGAGTGTTCTTCCTCCTCTTGATTCTTACAACTTCATAACAGGAGAGACTTACCTGAGTCCTGCCCTGCACAGGCTCCCAAGCCAATGGTGGCCACTCTTTTCTACCTGTCAGGAGTCTGGAATGAGATACTTTAATCTCCCCTTTGATGTGAACAGATAATTAACAGATAATACTTAATTAGAAATTAAGTATGTATCTTTTCTAAAAAATATTGACATTTGAGTCTTGAGGGAAATAAAATACCATTCTTCTTTTGAAAATAGCTCAAGGTAACACTAATGTGAAACCTAGCAAAGTTGCTATGGACTGTGGTAACTTAGTAAGATAGAAAATTACTTACTCACCAAAACCCATAAAATACCTAGGAATAAACCTAACCAAAGAGGTAAAAGATCTGTATACTAAAAACTATAGAAAGCTTATGAAAGAAATTGAAGAAGACACAAAGAAATGGAAAAACATTTTATGCTTATGGATCCAGAGAACAAATATTGTTACAATGTTAATACTACCCAAAACAATCTACACATTCAATGCAGTCCCTACCAAATTAACAGCAGCATTCTTCACAGAGCTAGAACAAACAATCCTAAAATTTGTGTGGAACCAGAAAAGACTCTGAATAGCCAAAGCAATAATGAAAAAAAAAAAAAACCACAAAGCTGGAGGCATCACATTTCTGGACTTCAAGCTGTATTACAAAGGTGCAATCATTAAGACAGTATGGTACTGGCACAAAAACAGACACATAGATCAATGGAAAATAATAGAATCCAGGAGCACTTGGATGGCTCTGTAGGTTGAGTGTTCTCATGATCTCATGGCTTGTGGGTTCAATCCCCAACTTGGGCTCTGTGCTTACATCTCAGAGCCTGGAGCCTGCCTCATATTTTGTGTCTCCAACTCTCTCTCTCTCTCTCTCTCTCTCTCTCTCTCTCTTTCTCTCTCTCGCCCCCCCCCCCCCCCTTGCGCTCTGTCTCTATCTCTCAAAAATAAATAAATATTAAAAAAAAAAAGGATAGAGAACCCAGAAATGGACCCACAAATGTATGGCCAACTAATCTTAAACAAAGCAAGAAAGAATATCCATTGGAAAAAAAGACAGTATCTTCAGCAAATGAATGGTGTTGCAAAAACTGGACAGTGACATACAGAAGAATGAACCTAGACCACTTTCTTACACAATACACAAAAATAAACTCAAAATGGATGAAAGACCTAAATGTAAGACAGGAAACCATCAAAATCCTGTAGGAGAGAATACAGGGAGCAACCTCTTTGACCTCAACTATAGTAGCTTACTAGACATGTCTTTTGAGGCAAGGAAAATTAAAGCAAAAATGAACTATCAGGACCTCATCAAGATAAAAAGCTTCTGCAATGTGAAGGAAACAATCAGCAAAACTAAAAGACAATTGATGGAATGGGAGAAGATATTTGCGAATGACATATCGGATAAAGGGTTAGTATCCAAAATCTATAAGAACTTATCAAACTCAACACCCAAAAACCAAATAATCCAGTGAAGAAATGGGCAAAAGACATGAACAGACATTTTTCAAAAGAAGACATCCCGAAGGCTAACAGACACATGAAAAGATGCTCCATATCACTCATTATCAGGG
Organism: Lynx canadensis; assembly: GCF_007474595.2. Taxonomy (NCBI): domain Eukaryota; kingdom Metazoa; phylum Chordata; class Mammalia; order Carnivora; family Felidae; genus Lynx; species Lynx canadensis. The sequence continues at coordinate 38,838,343 of NC_044311.2, read as the reverse complement.
AAATACAGATCAAAAACACAATGAGATACCACTTCACACTTGTCAGAATGGCTAAAATTAACAACTAAAGAAGCAAAAGATGATGGCAAGGATGCAGAGAAAGGGGAACCCTCTTACACTGTTGGTGAGAAGGCAGACTGGTGCAGCCACTCTGGAAAGCAGTATGGAGGGTCCTCAAAAAATTAAAAATAGAGCCTACCCTACGACCCAGTAATTGAACCACTGGGTATTTATCCAAAGCATCCAGAAATGTTGATTTGAAGAGACACATGCACCCCAATGTTTATAGCAATACCACCCATAGTAGCTAAATTATGGAAAAAGCCCAAATGTCCATCAACTGAAGAATGGATATGGTAAAGAAGATATGATATAGAATGATAAAGAAGATATGACATAGAATGGTAAAGAAGATGTGATACACACACACACACACACACACACACACACATATATATATATAATGGAATACTACTCAGCAATGAAAAAGAATGAAATCTTGCCATTTGCAACAACATGGATGGAACTACAATGTATTATGCTAAGCTAAATAAATCAGAGAAAGATAAATATTGTATGATTTCACTCATGTGGAATTTAAGAAACAAAACAAATGAACATAGGGGAAGGGAAGGAAAAATATAAAAACAGAGGGAGGCAAACCATAAGAGACTCTTAAATACAGAGAGAAAACTGAGGGTTGCTGGAGGGGAGGTTGGCAGGGGGTAAATGGGTGATGGGCATTAAGGAGGACACTTGGGATGAGCACTGGCTGTTATATGTAAGTGATGAATTGTTAAATTCTATTCCTGAAACCATTATTGCACTATATGTTAACTAACTTGGATTTAAATAAAATTAAAAAAAAAAAAAAAGAAAATCTGGCCACAGAGAAGTCCTCAGAGGACCGTTTATTCTGAGGTTCCATAATGAAAATTTGGTAGAAAGGGAATTACAAATTGTCAGAGGCTACTTTCTTCAAGGCCAATCTTCCTTCCAGCTATTCAGGTATTTGCCGCAGCCTGTCTCAAACTGAGGCAGTCATCTTAGAATTTCCTGGATGTAAATCCATCTGTACAGGTTAATAAATGACTCACAGTCTGTCAGGTACTAGGTACACTGTACAGAATAGTAAAGTAGTGACACCAGAATCATTAAATCATCTCTTAGCCTCATGTAAGTAATAGTCAATTTATTATTCCTCACTGTCTAATTGTCCATTTGGAAAAAAAATTATACTTTCTTTTTTTACAGTGGGGAGTCCACTTGTCACTGAAGACACTTTAATCTTAAGGGGAAAAAATTGCCTTTAAATTATAAGTAATCAACAAAAACACTTAAAAAACATTTACACCATCTCACCCATATAAGTTTCCAAGCATAAATATTCTAGCAATGATCATGCAGCTTAAAACACTAGACCACATTATAAAAATAAGTCAAAAAAGAAAAATCCTTAGTTTGGTTTAGTAAGTCATATTCTGAAAAACTTCTGAGAATTTACCTCTGAAAACCAAGGAGTTTGGATAAAGTAAATTAATACTTAGTATAATTGGCATATACAAATAAAAATACTTTCATTTTGAGGCAAAAAAAAAAAAGAAAATGACTTACTCTTTTGGATATAAACCTCTCACATTTTGAAAATGCATTTAATTGAAGATACCCTCTTTGATAGATGATCCCCTTATAAGATGTATCCTGCCAAACAATTTTTTGATGTCATGACTTCCCCAGATTTTCTGTGACAGTGAGGGGACAGTCTATACTTCCCTTACTTCTTGACCTTGCAGTGTGGGAGTCCTTGGTTTGTGATGATTCTGGTCATTCTGACCAGGGCCCTTTCACTCTTGCCCTGGTTTCCCTATCTTTTCTTGTCTTCACTCTCACCATCCCTTTTATTTGATAAATAGCTATTGAGCACCTATGTGTAAGTGCTCTAGGGACTTGGGGATAGGTTAAGACAAATGGCCCCTGCCTTCATCCGGGCAGGAAATATAGACATTAGATAATCAATTATACAACTAATTCATTAATTCTGTAGTAAGTGCTATGAGGAAGTATAGCCATTACAAAAGATTCTACTGAACAAATACGACTTTTGCAGGAATAGTTTTTGCAGAATAGTTTCCTTGAAAGAGTGATGTGTGAAGACTAGTTAAAAGATATGGGCAGGACAAAGCAAAACCATAAAGGGTCATCCATTTCCCCATGGTTAGTAACAGTGGGGCACCATTATGTGAAGGGGAAAGGGATGAAGTGGTACTAAAACCTGAAAAGAGAGCTGTGTGTACAGGACCAACTTAATGGAGCTGTGACCTTTGACGGAAGGACATCTAGAGCCCATATAGATCCTGAAGGAAGGGAACTTAAATAATAAAAAAATGCATACCCCAAACTTAATCTTATCACCCACTCTTGATCTCCGGTCAGTGTCTTTTCACCTACATTGTCAAATTTAACCAAAAACCAGGGAATAAGGGAGCCCATTGAAGCAGTCCATACAAATCAGCCTCTTGAGACACAGAGCAGGGTGGAAAGGATGGAGAATGGATCTGGAAAAGAATAATCACCCATAAGGATTTTGGCAATAATCTAAGAGCAATTGGGAAGTCGTGAAAAAGTTTGGAGCATGGAGATACATGGTCAGATTTGTATTTTTAAGTTACTCTGGCTACACTTTGGTGGAAAGTGAAGGGATACAATGACACAATTTTAGCAGACATAGAAATATCTAGAGGAGATGTGCTGTTAGCCTGGACTAGATAGTGGATGTATTTGAAACCATTTCAAGAGATAAAATAGTTTAGTGGTGGACCGCATATGGGGAGGAGGGCAGTGAGAAGGTAGAGATGTGTCCATGATGACCTACAGTTTTCTGAGTGGGAATTGATGCCTTAGCTAAGAAAAGAGACACTGGAATAACATCTGGATTCTGGATAAGATCCTATGTTCGGGCTCAGAGCTGATGATTTTTGAGGTGCCTATGGGCCAGAATAGGAGTCTAGGTATTATATATGATAGAGAGGCTGCTAGACATCATGTTTAGTGTTATCTGGGGAGCAAAATGAGTTGTTTCCCAGTCTTGAGGAGTTTAAAGGAGTTTTATGGATTCCTCTTCCTATCTCCTGAGAAGGTTGAGGTATTTGACATAGGCAGGGATAGCTTCATCTGTTCTCACTCTAATCCCAAACCAAGCATTTGTGAAGAAACTACTGTCAAGTTAGGAAAGGAGTGCTGGTTAATATAATCAGTTCCTGGCACCAGTTTTAGGTCCTGTCAAACTGTCTTTATTTTTACTTTGATAACTGATTAAATTGTAGAAAATATTGTCAATTACAAAGTTTCTCATCTTGTCTCTTGGTCTTTGCTTTGATTTTGTCCTTCAGATTTTTACAAAATCATAAAGTTTGAAACTTTGAAATCACCTTAAAAGTCATTTAGTTCCATTCCCCCAAGTTCAGTCCCTCAAGTATACCTGTATTTTTTTAATAGCGTAAACCATTATTCTTTTTATAGAACACTTAAGGGATGATTAAATTCCTCCGGGGAAGGAAACTAACCACCTCCAATAGTGCATTTCCAACTATTCTTTGGACAGTTTTTCAGTAGGCTGATCTAACTCTTTGTAATGTCCACTCTCCACTCCCTCCTTTTTCTCCCCCTGGCTTTCTGGGGGAGCATATTAAGTCCTCTTTCCCTCTTATGACCACCTTCCAGTTATTTTTTTAATGTTTATTTATTTATTTTGAAGGATAGATACAGAGCGAGTGGGGGAGGGATAGAGAGAGGGGGAGACAGAATCCCAAGCAGGCTCTGCACTGTCAGCATGGAGCCTGATGTGGGGCTTGAACCCATGAACCACGAGATCATGACCTGAGCCTAAATCAAGAGTCAGACATTTAACCAACTGAGCGATTCAGGTGCCCTGACCACCTTTCAGTTCTGAACTCTGGGTGCCATGTTGCTTGTTGGCCTTCTGTCAGGTACCAAACCCAGCTCTACACCTCTAATCCATCTAACATATTTCTAACCCGTTAGTATGATAGGAGGCATTTTCCAAATGGTTGTTTTTTTGTTTGGTTGGTTGGTTAGTTGGTTTTTGTTTTGTTTTTGTTTTTGTTTTTCCAAGTGGTTGTTTTGAACGAGAAACTATTTTAGCTGAGATCTGTCCAATGTTGAATAGAGTGGAATTAGTATGTCTCAAAGTCTGCAAAATATGCTTCCATTGATCCAGGTCTCTTATCTCTACTACTTATGTTGCCATAGATCTGTCTTTTTATTATTTTCTCTTTTCACTTCACTGGGTCGGGAATTTAGTAATATTTGTTTGAATATTTTTAGTATGCGGGTGACTACACCAAGTAAGCTATTTGTGACTTCCTGGAAAATTTGCCTTCACCACCTTCTGCTTGGTTCCTTGACTACTTTCTTCAAGGAGACCTGAGATTAGATGTTGTAGTATTAGAAAAATTGGTGTCATTGGTTTTTTTTTTTTTTTTTTTGTCTTTTGGGGTGTTTTTTGTTTTTGTCTTTTTCTGTCTTACTTTTGTTTTGCTGCCGTCTTCTGTCTTCTTTTACTGAGGTATAATTAACATATAATATTAATTTCATTACAACATAATGATTCAATATTTGCATATATTGTAAAATTATTACCACAATAAGTCTACTTAACATTCATCACCATACATGGATACCAACTTTTTTTCTTGTGATGAGAATTTTTAAGATCTACTCTCTTAGCAACTTTCAAATGGGCAGTACACCTTCATTAACCATAGTTGCCATGAAGGTGGTCTCTTTGATGCCTGCCACAATAGATCAAGTATCAAGAATTATTTAAAGGATAATCTCTTTCCAATTATGTTGCATCAACTTTCTATAGTGAACTAGATGAAAACATATGTTTCTGTGTTGAAAACAATTTATTAAAGGCTTCTCTTGAAAGCTCCAAATTCGAGCCTTTCTCAATTCACTGGTTCTCTGAAACAGAGGTTAATACTAAATGGCCTTTTGTGTTTACCAACAAAAATGATAGCTGGAAGAACTAAGGAACCCCTTGGATCATTCAGCAGTGGTAATAACACAATGACTATTGTTATGCTTACTTTATGGACAAGGAAACTGAGGAAATGAGGAAATAGGGAACTTGCCTCTGGTCAAAGAGCTAGAAATTGGCAGAGGCACTTACCATGCTAGATTTTAACAGTCTGTTTTATCTCTACATACCTGAGCAGGCTGCCCATTACCTGTTTTTCCATTTATACACAGAACCCTATCAGGTGCTGGGCATATAGTAGACACTAATTAAAAATATATTGTGTGGCTGACTAAATCAACTTGATTACATCCTCTTCCTCTGAACCTCATTTTTAAAAACAAGAAGACACATATTCCTTCTGTGTTATGTCCTTAAAGATGAAATCATACTTGGTAATAACAGGTGCTTTGTTCTCCAGAGGAATAAAGTTGTTAAGAAATGAAATCATTAACTATTGGCCAATTTACCTGGCCCTCATCTACAGATGGTTCACTCCACCAGCTTCTGTCTTACAGCTAAATTCAAAGTCCATTCAACTCAAATCACATGGGGACATGAAGAACTGTCTACATTTCAGTTTAATATATAGTAGTGTAAAGCCAGTCCATAGGTCAAGTGGATGGGGATTAGTAGATAGGAAGTAAGGGCACAGGTGAAGAGTAAGTTATATTAATTTTCTGGTGTTGTGTAGATCAGATGACTGAGTGATTGTCAGAAATGTTTGCATAGATTGGTAAGGATGACCCCATGTACATATAGCCCTGGAGTATCGTCAGTTAATATTATGTCAGGGACACTCGAGAGTAATAAGATTTAATAAACCAAATGACCTTCTTTAGCAGATACTTGTGTTGCTGGGTGGTGTTGCTGGAGTAATGGTCTCGAAGCTCAGGATCTATGAAGGAATAACTATGGTAGTAAATATTTTATTATTTTGTTCTCTAAAGAGAATTTTGGTAATTTCTTCTATATTTAAATAGTGGGTAAACCCTGTTATTGGAAGAGAAGCCCATAAGAACAGTCTGTCTGCTCTGAAAAGTTATTCGAAATGTTACAAAAGAAGTTCACTTTACAACTACAAAGGAATTTCAAGTAATAAATTGTATTACATGCATCATAAGCAAAACAGGCCATTTTAAATTTCCATTCTAGATCAAAAAGTTATTGAAAATGTATTGAAATGATTGAAAAAGAAGAATCAGAGCAAGGAATTAATATTTGATTTTCATCACTCAGAAGATAAGTTCTTCATTCTATCTTGTCATCAATAATGATAATATATCTTAAAGTCATCCAACAGTAAATAGTGTAACATCTTAATTTGAGCTAAATATGTTTTAAACATCTGCATTTATGAGCTTTCTACTTGCTGGAAAATTGATCTGAATGGGGAAAAATCCAGAGAGTTGCATTTTCTTGTTATTTACATTTTATTTCAACCAGCCATTGGCTTTAGGGTTCCAAATGGTAGAATTGAAGAACATAAACATGCTTTAGGGAGTATGAAAAGGGATGGGAAATTTTCTGGGAATTATAGATTAGCAAGTTACATTCGAATCACAAGTTTTATTCCCTTTGCTAAAATTCCAGGCAGCAGAGAATCTGTGAAAATTACCAGTTTTGGCAAAATCTCTTTAGAAGAAAATTGGCATTCCAGTTCTGTCTTGCTACCAGCCAAGTTCAATATAATTTTTACCAAGTCATTAACTTGGATGGATCATGGTTTGCGTATTTTTTAATGACTTTTTTTCAATTTTATATATTTATTTTGAGGTGGGGAGGGTGAGAGAGAGAAAGAGAGAGAGAGAGAGAGAGAGAGAGAGAGAGAATCCCAAGAAGGCTCTATTCTGTCAGTTCAGAGCTTGGCATGGGACTCAAACTCCCAAACAATGAGATCATGACCTGCGCCAAAATCAAAAAGTTGGTCACTTAACCAACTAAGCCACCCAGGTGCCCCTTGGTTTCTAGATTTTTAAATAGGTATTCTGTGTTAAATAATTTTTAAGTTTTCTTCCCCCTGATTTAAACAACTGATTCCAACCAGCGTTTCAGTTTCACACTTGAGGAAAAACAACAGAGCAAAGGCTATAAGGTGGTAGGTAGGCCTCTAAGGTCCTTGTGGCAGTTCTTCATCTGTGAAAGGAGAATAATGGACCTTGATTTTATCCACCTTTCAGGAAAGGTGAGAGCAAGTGAGGTAACAATTGTACTTGTGTCTTTCAAGTGAAAAGTAGTGCCAAGAGCCCACATGTGCAGGGCAACAAGCGCCTCTCTTGCTACTTCAGACTGGATGAATTTTATACTTTGAGATATTTTGTGCAAGCTTCTTGTTATTAATAAAAATTATATGTATGTACGTGTGTATATACACACCTTTGTACTGCCAGTCAGAACTTCTGAGTTGATATAGTTCATCCCAAAGCAAAGAAACCTGTTGTTTTATATAACCAGCAAAATAACTGCTCATAACAAATATGCAATTTATGCTAGAATTTTTAAAAAATATTTAAAAAGAAAAGGTTGAGTATTCCCTTCACCACTTTTGAAAACTTGGTAGGACTTTGCAGTTACCAGCCTCAGATGATACCAAAACAATCATGGCACTTTCCCTGTGGCAGGGAAAGGTGGATCTCTGTACCTAGGGAAAAAAGTCTCTGTGGAGCTACAGATCACAGGCATAATAAAGGTCTGTTAAATTTTACATTTCAGTGGGTAAGACATCCTTTCACTCTCTGGCCCCTATCCCATTTTCATTTTCTTCTACAAGGAGTTCCAAATTGGAGCCGAGAACTAATAGCCCCTTGAATCCTCACATGCTATCCAGTAATCCTTGTCTTTCATCCATACATAACAGGGATACCAAGCCACCAAGCAGTAGGTATTATGTGCTTTCTGTATGTGGAGCTGTAATCTAACTGCATCTCAGACAAACTCTATTGATGAATTCAAAGTGCTGCCATATTAAGGAGTTTACCATCAGAGCCAGAATGAACAGAGATGGCTGAGATATTTTACTTAGTTAACAGGGTTCTCATTTAGAGCTGCCTACTCAAAGCATGGCCTGGGACCAGCAGCATTGACTCCATCTAGGAGCTCATTAAAAATGCAGAATCCCAGATCCTACTGCAGACCTGCTGATCCCCAGATGATTGGTCTGGACATTAGAGACAAGATGTAGTGATTTAGAATACTTGTTCTCGATCCTAGCTACTTATCAGAACAATGGAAGAACTTTTAAAAATATGGATGCATGGGTTCCATCCACAGAGATTCTGATATACTTGGTCTGGGATATATCCTGGGCATCATGATTTTCAAAGCTTTCTATGTAATTCTGATATGTAGCAAAATTTGAGAACCATTGAATTAGACCATATAACAATACATAGTGGAAGAATTCATCACATTGAATTATCCAACCTTCACTGTGAATACCTCGTGTGTTACTACTTGTTTTGTTGGCCCATGTTACCTTTTCCCTCTTTCTTCTACCACAACTCAGGTCTGACCCCATCTGCCTTTCAAGAAATATTTATCTCCGATACCTTCTTCCCCCAGACCATCTTCTCCCTTCCTCCTTTGAAATCCATTTCACTGTACCTTTAGCTTTCTTACTGAATCTGCAGTTTTTCACATAGTAGTCCAGTCATTTATACACATGACTTATTCCTCCTCCTGAGCTGTGAGCTCCTAGAGGGCAGAAGCCACATCTGATTCATCTTTGTAACTTTTGGGATCTAGCAAGGCTGGGTAATGTGTGTGTAGAATGGAGCTTGGAACAGAGAGGGAAAAAGGCAGAACAGCCTGGATGTGTTCTCTTCAAATTATTCAGGTAAGGTGGACACACAAAGAATGCATGGCTAGAATTTAAGACCTTATTGAAATAAAGGAGAGAGCCTGGTAAATCACACCAGAGGAACAGTGGGGATACAAGTTGATAGAAGAATAGAGGAAAGAGAGCAGTGATTATATCCAGGGGGCACTAATCATGGTTTTCTGAAAGGAGAAGGCTGGATGACCTGGGAGTAGAGAGAAGTGAGGAACTCAAGTTGCTCAGAGAATTCTACTACATATCCCAGATTGCTGGTGCAGGCTGTCATTGAGTAAGTGTGGCTAAGTTCTGCACAGTCCTCATTGCTCCTTTCAGATTTTCTCAAAAGTGATCCCCTTTCACCCCTGAATGAGCCAGCATACTCCCAGATAGTAGATATGAGTAGATACACAATCAGGATGCATAGTTAAGCTCTCACCTGTGTTTCGTTCATCTTTCAGTAGATTTCTACCTGTTAGTACAGGTCAACATTGCAATTTATGCCCATTCCACATTCAAGTTTGGGATTTATATCACACTTCTTCTGTGAATCTTGAAGTACTTTACAGAAGGGGGAATTGATTCTCTGCAGGCAATTGCATAAGTTGCTATGGGAGCAGAAATTGTCACAAAAATTCATGGGTGAGTGAATCCTCCAGGAAAAGCCCAGTAAGGTGGCAAGTTGACAGGCAGATGGACAGTGGAGTATTTGGGAAATGAACTCACTTGATTTTGCTTCAAGGGACCCAAGATCCAATATCCTTAGCCATGGTTAAAGAGCAGTGTAGTTCATCACAACCTCTTCTCTGCAGTCTTTCCATTCTTGAAAAAATGTGGTGGCCACTTCAGGCTCACAGGAAGCCAGATATAGAACTGGCTTAAAGGAAAAATCACGGAAAACACATGCTTTCCATACCCTTTTACAGCCTGACTAAATGCCTAAAAGGAAGGTCTCCTGGGCCACTCCTAACTCTTAAAGAGCTACTCCCAATATAATATTATGTCAAAGGCATTCTATCAGGAGCAAAGAATATATAGTAACTGACTTGTTAAATTTGTGAAGCCAAGGCAAATATATCTTAAATTTTCTACTTAGTATCCAATAGTAAAAAATAGAAAGGAACCGGTATTTAAATTTCACTTCTATTACTTGTTGGGTTTTCTTGTTTATAAAATAAGAATCATGATGGCTGCCTAGCTGGTGTGTGTGTGTGTGTGTGTGTGTGTGTGTGTGTGTGTGTGTGTGTTGAAAAATATATAAAATGCACTAACATGGGGCCTGGCATAGAGTAGGTACTCAACAAGTATTCAGATATTTGTTCCCTCTTTCCTTCTCCACTTTGTATTCCTAGCAAAGTCTTATTAAAATCTCGGGGCCAGAGAGCCCACTATTCAATGGCAAATAGGTGACTTGAGAAAAGTCAAGTTTTCATGGGGTGTGTGGCAGCTAAGAAGAGAATAGAGGCCAGAGATAGGAAAAAAAAACTGTAGGAGTGTGGTTGTTCTGGTGATGGCTGTTGCAAACAAAATTTTTGAGTGGCCAGATGTCCTAAGTATAGAATTTCCCAACCTCAACACACACACTTATGCTCCTGACAATGAGCCCTCCGCTCATTGCTCTCCTTCCCTCAACCACCATCCCATTACCTAACCAGCTTCCTCTTTCCACTTAGGCACAGAAAAATTGAATGCAGGCTTCCTCTTCCTCTAAAACCTGTCTCCTTCCAACCCTTTGAGAGAAGAAGGGATTAAGGGCAGGCACTTTTAATATGCCCACAAGCCACTGAAGTTACTTTTTCATTTCTTCTTCTCCCCAACCTTCAATGAAACAGAAGGAACAAAGTCTTGAGATTGGTGGGGAAAGTGGAATGGGCCAAAGGGGCCATATAGCACTGTGAGATCTGAGTACCTGCTTCAGTTACAACAGAGCTGCAGGTTTCAAGGGCTTCTTGAAGCAGAGCAGCCTGTACTGAATTCTAAAGTGAAAACCAGAGGTGGAGTCACAGCTTAGTCAGGACAGGCCTTTTCCACTCTTTTCTACAGTGAGTGACAGATGGCAGATGGTTCCCTGGATTTCCAAAGGAAGGGCTTCATTTGTTTGCACATTGCATTCTGTACTGATTAAAGAACAAACCACCTTCAGTGATAAATGTTTTGCATTCTGGGGAAAAAAATAAGTAGTCGGGGCATCCCACATATTGATGAAACACTGCTGGTAGTTTCGTTACTTGAATGTATATTTCAGGTTCAGCAGATATGCTACTTTTCTCTCAAAGCCTATCCTGAGTCCCCAAGTAAAGACAGCTTCTTCTCCTCTATGAACTCAATGCACTTGATCTGCATCTCTTCCAGGAACTCTGTGCTCTGCTTATGCAGGTGACCTGTGTCTTTTTCCTGAGAAAAAGAAATCATGTCTGGCTTATCTTTGCATTTCTCATAGGACTTGGTAAAATGACAAAACAGTGACAGAAGAGGAGAATCATCTGTTTGACACCTATAGGAGCCTACCGTCCTACAGACTCTCTAAAGCCCATATAATTCCACCCAAAGTCAGGCTCATCACCTCATGCCAATAATCTTGACAAAGCAGAATTGCTGTTTTGTGTCCCCTGTTTGTGAGCCACCATGAGATGTGAGCTTCTTCACAACTTCTTCCTCACCTGTTTATGATCAAGTCTCACTGCAAACCCCTTCTCTGTCTGGAGACAGACCTGGCTTCACTTGTAGTCAAACTTCTCAGAAGAGTGGAGTATGTTGCCTGTCTTAATTGCTCATTTTCCATAGGCTTTTCAACCCATTCAAATCTCACATGAGCTTCCACACTCCTAATGACACTAAATAAATGGTCCTGTTGGCAACATTCAACCCTATTTATCAATGCTCTTCTTGAAACACTTTCTTCTCTTGACTCCTTTGACACTCTACTAGATTTCCATTCACATCTCTGACTTATCCTTGTCCTCTGCTGGCTGCTTCATTGTCTCTATCTCATCTTCAAAGGCTGGACCCACACATCCATCATATACCTCTTCCACTTTATGTTCTCTTTGGACTTTCATGCACACCCACGGCTGCAGTAACATACACCACCCTGTGTCTGCTCTCAAATCTGTGTCCTGAGCCAATCCCTTGTTGAGATCCAAACCTGTGTACCAGTCTCACTGGCTGCTTAATTTCAACATTTCTAAAGTTGAACCTGTGATCTCTTCCATAAAACAACGTCCCCCTGTTATGTTCCACAGCTACAGAAATGTGCACATGTGCAAACTATACTTCTTCCCATAAGACTTAGGCACAATACTAATAAAATAATTATAAATTAGCTATTAAATGTCTGGTTCTTCTAATAAAATATAAGCTCCCTCAGAGGAGGAATTATATCTTTGGATAATTTTTTTGTTTTATGAATGAGTCAATGCTCAAATTAATGAATGCATGGGTGAATGAATAAATGAATTTGGCTAGAATATCCTCCCAACCCCATGTAGCCTAGCATTAAGAAATTATTCATTCTCTTCATAGAAACAGAGAGCAGATTGGTGGTTGCCAGGAGCAGGGAGTCGGGGGTGGAAGAAGTGAGTGGAGATGATTAAAAGGTACAAACTTCCAGTTATAAGATGAGTAAGTTCTGGGGATGTAATGCACAGCATGGTGACTATAGTTGATAATACCGTATTGAATATTCGAAAGCTAGTAAGAGAGTAGATCTTAAAATTTATCACCACACACAAATAATATACTTGTGAGGTGATGGATATGTTATCTAACTTTATTGGCTAATCATTTTGCAATATATACATACATTGAATCATGACATTGTATACCTTAAGCTTATACATTCTTATATCTTAACTATATTTCAATAAAGCCCCCCTCCAAAAAAAGAAATTATGAGTTATCCAATGGGATATTGCTTTTGAATGCATACTCTGGAAAAAAAAGAAAATGTGACATACAAAGCATCCATAAAATGTGAACAGATAGCTAGGGAAAGATACTTATCTAAAGGAAAGTGTGTGGGTATAGAAATCAGAAATGTAGATGGTAGATTGTAACCTTCATATAGCTTCCATAGCTGTTGGTTCTGGGTTTTCCCACTGCCAGAGTGAGCTTCATGCAGTGGCCTGTTTCACACGCTTTCACCAGCAGGGATGTGACTCTTCCAGCACCTAATGAGAGTGGTCCACACAGCTGCATCTCCAAACTGACAACTCTCCCAGTTTATCTCTAGCAGTTCAAAAAACTGCCTTTTCCAGTTGATCTATTCGTTGCTTGATCAATACTTTTTTTTTTTTTTTTTGTAAAAAGAAGAAGATATATTCTTTCTTTAAAATACTGGGAGAGATAAAGATGGCATACTTAAAAGTCATCACAGCACTTGAGCCTTCTGGAACTTTTTGTTCTGAAACGTTTTCACACATCTATAGGTGTGGAAATTTAATAGTATAAAATAGGCTTATGAAATTTTAAACCAATACACACGTCATAAATAATAAAGTGAGTGTGTGGGGTATTATGCTGGGCATTTCCCCAAATTTTCTTTTGCCCAATGCTTTCTATGAGTATCAGTGACATGGCTGCCATCCTGTAATACTCTACTCTTTGAGAGCAGATTCTGGACTTCTACCATTGTATCCTTCATAGCACAAGCACTTTGCATTTCAAAGAATAGTAGCGCTAAGTGGATTATTTGTTAAAATCAAATTATCAACATTTCTGGTTTTTATGAGGCACTTCTGCTTCTGCCCATCCCTGTAACCCAGGCTGTCACTAACCACAGATTGACCCCTGGGGAACATCTTACTCAGGTCTCCCATCTTCACAGCACTGTATGCATTGGACTTTAACAGATTCTCTCTTCCCATCAAACCACATCTCTCCTGTATCCTGAGCCATCTGAAATACTTCCTGTGAAGTGCTGATAGAATACACCATCCTGTGAGAACATGGTGGTTGCTAATGGTTTCATTTTTTTTTTAGCTTCCCAATTAATATAGTTGTAACTAGTTTTTATTAATAATAATGTAGCAACAATGACAATAGCTCCCATTTATAAAGGAGGGTGTGGCAATAGTATATGCACACTAGTTATTGGATTGTTATAATTACCAGCGATGATGACCATTGTTATTAGTATCGAGCTTGTACTGAACTGGACTTTATTTCTCTCCTTTTTTGGTGTTATCTCAAGTAAGCTGTTAGAATTATAGTTACTTTATGTCCCAGAATTGATTTGGAGTAAATAAACGAATCATGTGTGTAAGGGTGTGTGTGGAGGTGGGGAGGGTGGGTGTGTGAACAGTTATGTGGGTCTCTCCTGATTTCAAAGCAATTCAAAAGCTTTGTAAAGATGGCAGCTAAGGATGTAGGCTTTGGCATCCAACTGCCTGGGTTCAAATCCAGGTCTCTCGAGAGCTAACTTCTGTGAACATAGGCAAGCTTTTTAACTTCTCTGACCTAATTTTCTCATTTGTAAAAAAGAATAAGCACAGCACCTAATTCATAAAATTTTGAGGATTAAATGACAGATGAATTTCTATTATGTTATATAATAGCACTCACTAATGTATGTTGCTATTTTCTTTTAATTTTTTTTAACGTTTATTTATTTTTGAGACAGAGAGAGACAGAGCGTGAATGGGGGAGGGTCAGAGAGATAGGGAGACACAGAATCTGAAACAGGCTCCAGGCTCTGAGCTGTCAGCACAGAGCCCGACGCGGGGCTCAAACTCACGGACCGAGAGATCATGACCTGAGCCGAAGTCGGACACCTAACCGACTGAGCCACCCAGGCGCCCCTGTTGCTATTTATTTTTATTATTACTATTTTTTAAAAGAACTGGAAGAATACAGAAAAGCAAAAAGAAAAGTAGTCACATTTAATTCCATTATATAACTACTATTAACATTCTAGTCTATATAATTCTGGTCTTTTTTTGTTTATATGTATGCCTAAGTATGTTCAATTTTTATAAAATTAGAAATTATTTATTACCACTTTATAGTTTACTTTATCAATTTGCTTTTCTATGTCAATATTTAGTCTTGTACAAAGTATTATCATTAGCATGTTAATTCAAATATATGTGTTTTGTAATTTAGTGACTGGACAGTTAGGATGCTTTGAAGTTTTTACTCTTACAAATGACAGAAATCTGAAATAATCTGAATATACACCTTTGGTATATATTTGATTAATTTGGGCATAAATCTGTAGGAAACAATTTAATAAGCTATAGAATATAAAAAAGTAATACTTTAGTTAAGACTTTTATTCATTTCAATCAATAGTATATGAGGTTTCTAGTTTCTATGTAATATTGCCAAGTCTGTGTAGCATATATTTTTTATTTTACCTAATCTAATGGCTTCTATGCAATATGAGACAAGTTATTTTAATTCTAAACCTAGATTTCCAACCTGTAAAATTAACTAATGGGCACAGGATTTAGAAATATAGTCACAGGTCATGAAGTTTACAGTATTCTAGAGCCTTTTGATGCTCAATATTTGAAGTATAGCTCCAATGAGAAAGGGTGGTGAAGTTGGGTGAACACCAGAACAGGTTGAAGGGATGACTATTGAAGAGCATTCCCATGAATGTTGTAACTGTCCAGAATGTCCCAGGTTGATCACACTTGTAGATTCCAATTCAGAGAGTGATACAATTAACAAATATAATTTGAATTTATTATTATTTTTTTATTACTGTCTATCCTGCTAAAATGTATGCTTCATAAGGGCAGGGATATTTGTTTCATTCACTGATGTATCTTAAGCACCTAGCATGAAGCCTGACACATAGTGGGGGTTAAATAATAAATGTCTATTAAACAAACAAACTGAATGAAGCTACCCTATATGTTAAGAGACTGCATGCCCTAGTAACTGGCAGAATACCCTTCCCAGCATAAGTGTGAGTAAGCTGCCATGATTGAGACCTCTTGGATTTGCTTCTTCCCAGCAACCATTGCTATGTCCCATGACATAGCCTGTCTCAGATATGTTAATGCCTTCAGCCTTCCCTACTGCAGTCCACACTCTTCACAGTAATATTGGCCCTCTCTGTTCAAACCCATTATGAGTTGTCTTACTAGTTCAACTTATTTTCAAGTTCTTAGGGATATTCCATTGTTGTGCCTTCATACAACCTAGAACAACCACCTAATAGGGTAATTGTGAATATATTATATGGGATAATATATAAAGTAAAATACATATCTGTTCATTTAACCAATATTATTATAGACTCAGGAGCCAATTCCACACAGTTCGCTTCTAGGTTGCAAAACTTAATTCCTGTGTCACTTTGAGCAAGTTACCTGATGATACTGTGTTCAGTCTTCTTATCTGTAAAATGCAAATAGTACGTACATTCCTTATAGGACTAATGTGTGGATTAAATTAGTTAAAGCATGTGAAAAAATAGAAATAGTAAGTAAATATTATATATTTTGATAAATATTATTGGCAATAATAATAACCTCATTGGGAATTTGCTCTGTGCCAGAAACCAAATGTATATTGTCTCAGGTAATTCTTAAAACAATTCTATGGGCCAACTATTATTGTTACCACAAATTCATTAGTAAGGATATTAAGGCTCAGAAAGTTTTATTAATGTCCTAAAACCATACAGCTAGTGAGTGGTTGAACCTGGATCAAATGCAGATGTGTCTGAAATATTTTCTAATGAAGAATTTTTTTCTTAAAATATTTTGAAACATCTGCATTCTCATTAACATTATAATTTCTGATATCTGATTTCTAGGCTTTTTAGCCATGCTCACAACCTTAGAACATTTTTCAAGAAATTAACTTTCAATGCATGTGAATATTTAAACATCCATCTGTTAGTGTAAGGGTATATAGTTTCTAAGGACTGTCAGAGTCACTTACTGTGATTTTACTGTGGCCCAGTTCACCAATCTCTGTATTTCCTCTAGTATGATGTTGGAAAAAAATCAGTCAGTTAAGTAATTAAATACAATTTAAAAATTATGGGGTGGCAAATGATGACCAATATAGACAATCTCTGTTCCATGGTATGGGTTTGGTAAACTTATAAACCTTTTATAATCTCATGAAAAGAATGGCTATCCTTGGAAGATCAAAACATAAACCTTTCAGGATTCATTTTTCAGCAGTGTATTGAAGTTACAAGAGCTCTAACCTAACAGTGATTTTCTACCCAGTGTGGAAGTGTCCTGACACTAGCACTAGTAGAGACCCATATATTATAGAGTAACTGGCTGGACTGAGTGTGCTGTGTGTGACCAATATTCTTCTCATTCCAGTGACAGACTTGAAATTTGAACACTTTTCAGACACCCCTACCACATAAAACAATGAAAACTGAAAAGCAATCCATGTACAGATGTTAATCCAGCTGCTGTATTTGTGGGCATAATTTGCTATGACATATTTGACAGATTATTTTTTATATTCTTGAGATTTATTTATTTTCATTGAAATATACTAGAAAATATTGTTACCTTTTGCCAGGTGAATGAGTGGGGATATTTGGTGAAAGTGTCTTTCATAGTCAAGAAATCTCAGCAATGTACTGAGAGCTAGCATGACCATGATTTGGCAGAATGGTAGTGATTTGTGAATGATGTTTATTCAGGAAGCACATTAGAAGGTTAGCAATGATAGCGTGGGTTTGCACAGGATTCAGCTTGATGTTTGAAGATCTTATTTTTCTCTTCAACAGGTTAATTATGTATGGCTTTGTGAAAGCTATGGTATATGCTGGCCAGTTGAAAAATGGAGACTTCCATTTCACCGACTGTTTGTTTTTTGGTTCACTGATGTCTGCTACAGATCCAGGTAATTGCTCAAATCGTATGTTGTGTGTGTGTGTGTGTGTGTGTGTGTGTTTTCTTTTTATGAATCAAACATTTATATTAAATGTTTCTCTAAAGTCCTTCACCCAAGTCTACATCATAATAATTCCTATTCCTTTTCAATTGTAGTTGACATATCTGTAAGTCATTAAAAAAAAAAAAGAAAAAGAAAGAAAAGAAACAGGCGAATATTCTAATACCTTTCAAAAAATGGATCTGAAAGCAATTTCAGTAGTAGGAATTTCAGAATTTAAAATTCATTATAGCTTATTTTTCTAGGATATATAGCCATTTTGAGCTATAGGAGTTATTTTTTTCTCCAACTTGTCTTCTTTCAAAAATGACCTATTGAATTTAAAAGTAAAAAATATTTTCAAAAAAATTGTTTACTATGGAACTTTTCAAACATATTAAGAGTAGGGAGAATAATAAAAACAACTGTCATATACCCTTCAGCAGTTACCAAATATGGTCAATATTTTTGTCTACACCCCCCCTACACTCCCTCTCATAATGACTGGATTATGTTAAAGCAAACCTCAGATATTGTATCATTTATTTGTAAATATTTGTAATGGTATTGTCATTATGAAACCTAAAAATATTTATAATTATTTTTTTAAATATTATTTTAATGTTTATTTATTTTTGACAGAGAGAGAGAGAGAGAGAGAGAGAGAGAGAGAGAGAGAGAGAGAGACAAAGCATGAGTGGGGGAGGGGCAGAGAGAGAGGGAGACACAGAATCTGAAGCAGGCTCCAGGCTCTGAGCTGTCAGCACAGAGCCTGAAGCAGGGCTCGAACTCACAGACCGTGAGGTCATGACCTGAGCCAAAGTCAGACACTCAACCGACTGAGGCACACAGGTGCCCCTATAATTATTTTTTAATTTTATCAAAGATCTAGTCTCTCTTCAAATATCCCCAATTGCTTTTTTGTAATTATCATTATTAGTTTGTGTAATAGTTTATACAAATTAGGGCCAAATAAGGGCTACATGTTACAAGTGATTAGCGTTGAGTATCGAGTCTCTTTTAATTTGTATGTTCTTCTTCCATCTTTTATTTTCATCAGTTATTTGTTGGGGGGAAAATAGGCAATTTGTCTTGTGGTTGGATTGAATATGGCTCCTTAAAATATACCTCTATAGCACATATTTCTTGTAAATCTGATGGTTAAATCTAGAGGCTTAATGAGATTCACGTTCATCTTTTTTGGCAAGATTACTTTGTAGGTGGTGTTGCGAGTTTCTATAGCAAAATATCACGTAGTGATAGTGACTCAGCTGTCAACTTGACTCATCACACTGTTGTACAGCTATTCCAACAGAACCCACCAGAGCATACCTGTAGCTAAAAAGATGTGTTTATTACATGTTATAATGAGAGAAAATTCACACCAGAGGAAACATGGGACCTCTCAGTGGGTATTAGAAAAGACTTGTTATAGGCTCAGGCATAATATGTTTGGTGATTTGAGGGAGGGCTTAAGGAATTGGAGCTTTGCTCTGGATAAGATGCTGTCAGGAAGCAAGAGGGCATTTTAATAAGTCTTATCTAAAATCAGGAAAGACTGGATTGAGCCTAAAGTTAAAATTGGTAAAGAAGTAGTGGTCACTTAGAATAACTAAGATAGGAAGATGTTTGGTCAGTTTTTTAGTTTGGACAGTGTTCATTATTTCTGTTGAGACATGATTATAAATTATTGTTTTGTTGTCGTTGGATTGTTTTGTTTTATTTATTCATTTACTTTTGTTTTGGGGTTTTGTTTTAGAGAGAGAATGCACATATATGAGGGGGGAGAGGAGCAGAGGGAGAGAGAGAGAGAATCTTAAGCTCAGCATGGAGCCCACCACAGGCTTGATCTAACGACCCTGGGATCATGGTCTGACCCAAAATCAAGAGTTGGATGCTCAACCAACTGAGCCACCCAGGTGGCTCTGTTCTGCAATATTTCTGTTTTTGTCTTGATTCATTGTGGTCACAGAGTGACCTTGTCTGATGTTGTTCTGTGAAATTCTTTACGTTCCGCAGGAGAACACCAAAGCCCCGATAATAATAGTAGGCCAGCTCCTGAATGTCAGGGACTGTTTTGTCTTTTTTGAGAATAGCCATCTGACCAGTGGTATTGGCACCATGTGTTTGCTTATTACAAATGCAGAACCTCAGGCTCAACCTCAGATCTACTGAATTGGATTCTAGGATTCAACAGTATCCTAAAGTGATTCATATGCACATTAAGATTTGAGAAGCATTACCTTTTAGCATTCCCCATTTTGGCTAATGCCTTTAGCATCCATTGATGGTTACTGCTTAATTAGTCCAATATTAATTAGGGGTTACAAACTGGTGGTATGCTAATTGTATCCTACCTTTTGTATTTATTAGCTGGTACTCTCTTATAAATAAGCAGCTTTCCAGATCAACTATGTAGTACCCCATGATATCATTTGAACAAGGAAGCAGGATAAATGATTTGTTCTTTTCCTTTATTTACTAATTTTCAAAATAATAACTTGTTTCCTTAGCATCCTCCACATATGACGACAGAGATTTTTCTTTTTTAAAGTATTATATCAACACATGGATTTTAATATGGTTGATGTGTTTTAATCTATTGCTGTCATTCTCTTTGATGTTCAGAATACTCCTACTTGACAACTGGTTGCTTCTTCAGGTTTCTCCTATATCCTTTTGTCATGACCCCAATGGTCTTACATAGGTTTCCTGTCTTTGAGTAGGACTACATGTTCCAACCTTATTTTGTGTGTTTCTTGTACCCTGACTTGGAACCAGCCATTTCCCCAAGAAGCCTTGTTTCTTTATAAGAGAGAAATTTACTGGGGCACCTGTCTGGCTTCGGCTCAGGTCGCAGTCTCACAGTTCATGAGTTTGAGCCCCGCATTGGGCTTTATTCTGACAGCTCAGAGCCTGGAGCCTGCTTTGAATTCTGTGTCTCCGTTTCTCTCTGCCCCTTCCCTGCCCATGCTCTGTCTCTCTCTCTCTCTCTCTCAAAAATAAGTAAACATTTAAAAAAATTTAAAAAAGAAAAGAGGGAAATTTATTTATAGACCAAAATTTTGGGCACTAGGGGGTTTCATTGCTACTGGATTGGTCATTGTTTCTAAATATTTTTATTTGTTTTAAAGGAGAAACAATATCACAAACTTATATTAATATTTTCAGCCCAAATTTAGGATTACAGAAATTTTAATTAACCACCTTAAATTTTTATTTTTATTTTTCTTCTGCCTACTTTTTCTTATTATTACATTAATATAATTTATTTTCTTAAAATAAATATTTTCAAAATTTTAGTATACATTGTTAAAAATATGATTATTGAAAACTGCTTAAGATTTCACTGTGGTTCTTTTTAACTTTTGAGTATCTCACTAGTGATGAACAGTTAAAAATTACTCTTTTAAGAGCCTTGAAATAATTCCTCTGTAGATTGTATATTGTGAATATGCAATACTGTTCATTTGTTTTATTTTAGTTAAAAACTGTTTTATAATTTTGTTATGAAATTAGATTAAATAGCTAGAGAATTCCAAAATGAAAACCATGGGAACAAAGAAGAGACATCTAGTTTCTATCCCTGTCCCCTCTACCTTAATTTTCCAACCATTTTGGTTAGTTTTTCATTTATCCTTCTATTTTTAATCTAAGTAAATACACAAATATACACATACTCTACTATATGCTACTATACACATGGTTCTTCACCTTACTCTTCTTTAACAATGTTTTGGTGAGTCCTCCATTGCAATATGCAAAGATCTCTTTCTCTTTTATAACTGCAGAATACTCCACAGATGATTCAACCCATTGTCTATTTGTGGACATTTAGTTTTTTCTTGTCCTTTGCAATTATGAATGGTGTTGCAACTAATAATATTAAAATAAATACCCTGTCACTTTTTGCTAGTGTTTCTTTGGCATAGGTTTTAGAAACCGGTTAAAAGGTAAATGCATTTGTAATTTTCTTAGATGCCAAATTCCTCTCCATAAAGTTTGCACTATTTTCCATTCACACCAGATACATATGACAGTATGTATTCTTCATCACTTTGTCAATGCAGAATTCTATCACAGTTTTGGTTATTTACTTATAGTAGGTAAAGATTTGTGTCTCCCTCTGGTTTGACTTAGTACTTCTTTTACTATGAGTAAGGTTAAAAATTTGTTCATATGTTTAAGGGACATCTGTATTTTTTTCCTGAAAATGATCTGTTTATAAGATTTTTTTTTCCAGTAGGGTTGTTAGTCTTTATTTTTCAAGTTTTAGAAGCCCTTAATGTATTAGGGATATTAACCTTTGTCTATAATATAAGGTACGAATATTTTTCCAACTTTTTTACCTGCTTTATTTTGTTTATGGTATGAGGTAGGAAAAATAATTTTTTAATGCATGATATTGACTTACTTCCTGGAAGAAGATGAAATAAAAGGAGGTCTCAGATTAGGAACTCTCGGTGTAAATTACAGCACCAGAGCGCCAGAGCAGTGTATAGGGACAGACTGCTCCACCTCCATGGTTGAAGATGACCTAGCCACTAGTCATTGCTGGAAGATTTCATGCTATACTCTCACAGCCCGAAGGAAATGGAGGAGTTCCTTGGTAGCCATGGGAAGCATGAACTCAGGATGAAATATTTTCAACCCATCAGTGATTTCTAGCTATTTAGGGCTGTTCTCTTTTGTCTATATATGGACATTTTGCTTTTAACAGTCAGGTCCCATTTCATGTCATTTTTGCACAAATCTGCATGCTTAAAAGCAGTGCATCCATTGTTCCCTGGTCCCAACACTAAAGGCCAAGTTTGTTGCATTCTGTTGAGTGATTCAGCCAGCTCCAAGCACAATTGTGTTGTGTTAAAGCTTTGCTCCTTCTGTGGCTGGTGATATCCCAGGACACAGGAAAACTGACTGAAATAGAAAAATAAACCAACTTGGTAAGATGGATATTTATCTGCATTGTGTCAAACAGTTGGGCTGACTAAACTTTTTAAAATACAGAATTGGGGGTGCCCAGTCGGTTAAGCGTCCAACTTCAGCTCAGGTCATGATCTCGCGGTTTGTGAGTTTGAGCCCCGCGTCAGACTCTGTGCTGAAAGCTCAGAGCCTGGAGGCAGCTTCGGATTCTGTGTTTCCCTCTCTCTCTGCCCCTCCCCCACTCATGCTCTGTCTCTATCAAAAAATATATTTTTTTAAAAAAACATAAATAAATAAATAAAATACAGAATTGACTCACAGCCATAAAGAGAATCCCGGGAACCAAATCTACTTTCCAAGTCTGGCACAGACCAGCTGTGCAACTTTGGGCACCATTTAGCCTTTCTAGATTTTATGCGTTCTTGGTTGTGGAAGATATTCAATCTCATTTCTCCCAAACCTTTCATTTTACAGATGAAGAAACTGACTTTCCATCTGTAAAATGAAAAGTTTCGACTAGAATTCTTTGCAGCTTTAACATTCCCTGTTTCTTATTTCTGTAAGATTGGTTTTCATTTTTATTTTTATTTTTTTTTTTTTTGGTGCAAAAAGGTGATTTTATTTTATTTTATTTTTTTTTATGAAATTTATTGACAAGTTGGTTTCCATACAACACCCAGTGCTCATCCCAAAAGGTGCCCTCCTCAATACCCATCACCCACCCTCCCCTCCCTCCCACCCCCCATCAACCCTCAGTTTGTTCTCAGTTTTTAACAGTCTCTTATGCTTTTAACTTTCTTTAAAACAAAAGCTTGTTTAAAAATGAAAACCAGCATAAGAGACTGGTTTTCATTTTTAAACAAGCTTTTGTTTTAAAGAAAGTTAAAAGTCAACCCAAAGTCCCCCCACCTAGACATTCTTGGACTCAAACCCTGATTCAGCAAATGTTAGAGATCTTACATAGTAGAGATCCACATGTGAAAAGGAATACTTAAGCTTTCTTCTTTTACTGGGAACTAATTGTTATATTAAAACACACTGAACCTACTCTGCTAAATTGGTGCAATTTAAGATCTTCAACAACCTTAAAACACCTAGTTAATCTTACCTTACAATTATTCATTTATTGCCTAAATTATTGTGACTCCCTAATTTATGAAAAAGAACCTATGTTCTCCAGGTTTGGCTCTTCTTGGCCTTCTTTAAATTAATTCTTTTCCATTTAGCCTTAGTTATATCTTAGGCAGGTGTTATTAACTATTCATATTTTTCTTTATAGATACACATTTAGACTTAAATCTAATTCTTCCTGAATGTTTCTGACTCTCCTTGGCCAATTTTCAGTTTACCTCCAGTTAAGACAATTTGACTATTGTTTGATTTAATTTCCTCTTTTTCTCACTAAGATCCTCCTGATGATGTAAAGGTCAGCAGCAACACTTAACAGAAAGTGGATGATTAAAGACAGAGCCCCCAAAGAGATCATGTATGGTAAATGGCAGGATAGGGGAGGAGAGACATACTTAGAGGACTTGATCAATCAGCCAGCTTATCTTCAGGTGTGTTTAGATAAGGAAAAGTAGGGAGATGGAAGAGAGGAAAGATAAATGACAACAACTGGAAAGACAATATGACAACAACTGGAAATAGATGCTTTAGTTAATATCCCTCAATTTACAAATGTCCAAAGCCCATAAGGGAACTCTCTGACCTCATACTATCCTCCTGTCTCATTCATCATTGACTTGGGTCCCAGTTTAGTAAATTTGACTATTTAGTATAGTGGATTTTTATTAATAAGTATGAAATGTCCCTTTACATGGAGTGAGTGACATAGAGAGGTCTTTAAGGTGCATAAAGACACTTGGGAGTCCCAGTGTACCCATGTGCTGTTCCTGAACACATCAGTATTGTTACTGCCTCAGCACATTTGCATTTGTTGTTTCTCCCTCCTTGCCTTCTTCTGGTCTTTGCTCAAATATCACCTCAATGAGACCTTCCCTAATCATCCTATCAAAAATTGAACCCCATCTCCCCTGCCACATAGTTTCCCACAAATCATGATGCTCATCAACCCCCTTCCTTGCCTTACATTCTTGTATAGCACTAATCACTATTAATCTACTATTTATTTCCTTATGTTTTTGTCCCCTATGAGGAAGGATTTTTTTTTCTGGTTTCCCCCATTTTCCGTTTTAGTATGTAGTTTTTAATTTATACTTATTAAATTAATGAATGAATAGCTAAACTTCCACCTGAGTGGCAGTATTGGTTTCTGTCCTCCAAAAAGGATATATTCAACTAACACAAAAATATGTGTCTTTATTCTTGTCCAGTATTACAGCCAATATTTCTTTCTCCCTGTTCACCAGTTGGTCAGTAGCTTAAAATTTTCCAGAAAGCACCAGGCCATAGATTGTAGACTTGCAGAAGCACTTATAGTAGTGTAGGTCCTTGTTGTTGTTGTTGTTATTGTTACTGTTTAGGTTGGAAGATGTCCACAGTAGGAGCTTCCTTTAGGAAAAGGAAAAATTCAGCACATTACATTAAGTATTAATCACTCAGAAGATGCCAGAAACTCATCCTGGTATTTACAGGACTGACATTTCTTTCAAGGTCTGCAGGAAGCCACTCATTCAAGTGCATTTGGGCTGTGCATTTTCTCACTTCATCAATTTCTCTGTTTCCTATTTGGAATAAAATGTCTTCATTTTATATAATGCAGCTGCATTGAGACTCAAATACAGCTGTACTATTTTGAACTTCAGAAGTATTAGTCCAGTATTTAAAACTAGAAAATAATTCTTACTCATACACTTGTCCTGTTTTTTTCCAAGAAAATTATTTCGGGTTGTCCTGATTTACGTAACTTCAGATAGGGCTTACTCAAGAATTGCTCTGTCCATTATAAGGGCTACAAGCCACATATTGCTACCTTAAATGTGGCTAGACCAAATTGATGGGCTCTAAGTGTAAAATACACCCTAGATTCAAAGACATATGAAAAAAAGCACAATCTCCCATTGATAACTTTTATATTGATTACATTTTGAAATTACAAGATTCATTTACTATTTAGTTAAATAAAAATGTACTATCAAAATTAATTTTATCCATTTCTATTTTTTTAATGTGGTTACTAGAAAATTTTAAATTACATATGTGGTTTATGTTATGTTTTTGTGGGGCAGCACTATTTTAGAGCAATACAGATATGGAAGTGGTGAAACCAAAAAGTATAATCCTTTTTTCCAGCTTTATGGGGATATTTTTGACATATAACATATGTACATTTAAGGTGTACAATGTGATCATTTGATAATCATATATATCGCAAAATGATTACCACAATAAAGTTAGTCAACATCTCTATCCCCACATATAATTCCCTTTCTGTGTGTGTGTGTGTGTGTGTGTGTGTGTGTGTGTGTGTGCATGTAGGTGGGTGTGTGGTGGTGGTAACATTCATGTTCTACTCTTTTAACAACTTTCAAGTATACATTATAGTTTTGTTAACTGTATTAATATTCTGTATTGTGGAGCTCTAAACTTATTCATCTTATAGTTGGAAGTTGATATTCTTTAACCAACATCTCCCCATTGCCCCCACTCTGAGCCCCTGGCCACCAACATTCTAGTCTCTATTACAATGAGTTCAGCATTTTATGACTCCACACAAAAATATGATCCTTAATAAAAATACCACAGAAATATTTTAAATCAAGTAGAAGAATTAAGTGTAGATACAGTGCACTGCACAGATTATGGCATTTTGGTGAAATACAGGCACTTTATTCCTATGATTTTGAACTAATATGTCTGAATTTTTTTTTTCTAAAGTCTCTTTTTCCAGTCTTATTTTTATGCTTCAATACATAAGAACCTGTAAACTAGTTTCATCCGTACTTCAGAAAAAAAGCAAAGAGAAACAAGAGTGAGAAGCTCTGTATGATTTTCATATCATGTATGTGCCATTCAGAACTATAAATACTGCAACCTCTGGCTTGAGAGAAACAGATTAAATAGATTCCTGTCAAATGTCTCAACTTGTTTTTTTTTTCCTTAGTAGAAACATAAATCACATATTCCTAAAGTCCGACATTCTGAGTTGTTTTTTTAATGTCCGTTATTGTTTTGTTTTATGTAGATTATTACAGTTCCAAGAAACTTGACATTTATATTATGTTACCCCTGTTTCAAAGTATGTTGACACATTTGATGGCCCTAAATTGGGAAGACTGGATATGAGAAATAAATATTTACCTCAAAGGAGTAAATAGAAACTACCTGTGTAGCTTTGTGGGAAAATACAGTTTATAATTCTTTTCATTAAGTTTAGAATTTAAAAATCTAGTTAATATAAATTATTAGTTTAATTCACCAATTAAGCAAGTCAAAGTACATATAGTACTTAATAAGATCCATTTTTTTGTCTTTATCATCATCAGCATTAAATAACATTTAATGACCAGATCTTTAAGAAAGCATTTACAGATCTCAAAATACAAGAATCCTGTTGAGGTTTGCACAGGGCATAGTAAATATTTACTGAATAAATAGAACAGTCATTGACTATTGATTAAGAATATTGTCCATGGAGTGGGATAGGCCTGTGTTTAAATTCATATTCTGTCGGACCTATTTGAGCCTCAGTTTCTCCATATATAAAATGAAGATAGACTTATTTTAAATGTTATTTGTGAGGATTAAATGAGATATTTATTATTATTTTTTTTATTTTTATTATATTGTTATTTTTATGATATACTAAAATGAGGATGGTATTTTTCCATCAGCAAGTACGACATGCACATTTTTGCCTATTTTCCTGGAAATAGTAATGGATTTCCATGAATCTACCTAGTTGGTTAGTAGAATGCTCCCTTGACCAACTAAATTCATTTGTGACTTGCTTGGTTAAAGTTAGGAGCATAATATGTGTAATGTAGTAATTTTACTTTTATAAAACACAAATATACTTTATATTTAACTTCATAGGCAGGAGATAGGAATATGTGAAAGCAAATATCAGGTTTTGTCATTTTATCCACATGTATTTTGATATACATCTCTACAGTTATGGACATTGTTCTTATGTAACCATGAAGCCATTATCAAACCTACAAAATTTTCCTTAGTCCTTTGGTATCATCTAATACCTAGTCCACATTCAAATTTCTCTAATTTTCTTTTTATTAAAGTATAGTTGACACACAATGTTACATTCATTTTAGATGTACGACATAGTGATTCAACAATTCTATACATTATGCTATGCTAACTACCATCTGTTACCATTCAATGCTATTACAGTGCTATTGACTATTCCTATGGTGTACCTTTCATCTCCATGACTTATTCATTCCACATGGAATCCTGTACTGCCCCTTTTCCTTCACCCATTTTGCCCATCACTTCACCATCTCACCTCTAGCAACCACCGGTTTTTCCTCTGTATTTGTGGGTCTGTTTCTGCATTTTTTTTGTTCATTTGTCTTGTTTTTGAGATTGCACATATAAGTGAAATCATATGGTTTTTGTGTTTCTCTGTCTGACTTGCTTCACTTATCATAATACCTCTCGGTCCATCCATGTTTTCACAAATGGCAGGATTTCATTCTTTTTTATGGCTGAATAATATTCCAGTGTGTGTGTGTGTGTGTGTGTGTGTGTGTGTGTGTGTGACTTTTCCAAATTGTCTCATAATTTTTTAACTTATTTTTAATGTTTGTTTATTTTTGAGAGAGAGAGAGTGTGTGAGTGGGGAAGAATCAGAAAGACAGGGAGACACAGAATCTGAAGCAGGCTCCAGGCTCTGAGCCATTAGCACAGAGCCCAATGCAGGGCTCCAACCCATGAACCATAAAATCATGACCTGAGCCAAAGTTGGACACTTAACTGACTGAGCCACCCAGGTGCCCCTATAAAATTTTTATAGCCATCTTATTTAGCCATGGATCCAATTTTCTACACATTGCTTCAGATGACATAAGGAGTGATTTTAAATAATAAAATGGTAGGATATTTTTGCAGAAAGAGACTTTAGGAATTAATCTAACACCCTTATTTTACAAAAGAGTAAACTAAGGTTTAGAGATGAATCATTTGGTCCTAATGTAAACATTATGGTCACTAAAAAATTCATGAAGGTTAACAGTAGCTTCCAGGGAAGGGGTGACCTTAACTTGGTTTCTTTGCCTTTTATTACCCTCTCCAATCTACCTGATTTTGCTAAAAACATAGAGTCCAATTATCTGATTTTGCTAAAGTCAGATGAGTTGTAGGAATATGTGGATTTTGGTAATGGAAAAGGGTGACCTGCTTGACTGAACTTGGTGTCTCTGTTAAGGGGATGGCTTCCTCCAAGTGCCTGAAGCATTTCTATACAACTGGTCTACTTGATGGTACTTACAGGACTGCTATCCTGGAAGATAGTCCAACAAACAGTCTTAACATAATACTCAATTAGCCAACAGAGAAAAATAAAAATGCAACATGACTTTTCAGCAGCTTGAGAGAGGAAGATCAGTCAGAACAAACAGAACATACACACATGGAATAAATTCCTGAAGTTGTCAGAAGACAATTTGAACAAACACCTGGTAATAAATCTTAGGATGGTCAAGGGCAGATAAAATTCATGATTTTCCAAGTAAAGAACTGAATAGATAAATTAAAGACAATGGAGCAATCTGCCCTCCACAGCAGATAATCATATGGCCCAAAATGTCAGTAGTGCCAAGATTGAGAAACCTGCATTACCCAATTGTTCACGTTAGGGTTAATTAAGACCTTTAGGGAGAAATTATAACGGTAATCCACCAGCCCCAGGATTTGTAGGGAAAGAGAATGCCACAGTTTCATCAACTTCTTACCCCAGGAGATCTTTTGTAATGCCCTGTTATTACCACCCCCCCCCATGAACACCTGTCTTAGTGTCTAGCCAATTATGTGTGCCTTGTGTGGTAAGGAGCTGAGCAATAATTACTTCATGGAAATGCAAGTTGAGCCTAAAGGGTGGATCTTAAACTTTTTTTTTTTTTTAATTTGTCTTTTCACTGCTGTGAATAGCTGCCCTTTGAAAGTTGCACCTTTCCACTTCCCTCACCTTCCTTCTACTAGCCAGCAATCCAAAACAGCCTTACTTCTCCCTGGCAATTTCCAGGTTTTTTTGGTATTATTATTGTGATTTGTTAATCTCAATTCCATTTTTCTCTGTGTACTTTCTCTATCTTTGATTTTGGGGAGGAAGCCAGTAGCCTGTGTTAGCTCGATGTCTTGGTAATGAGAAGAATGATGTAATAAAAATGCCACTTGTCTCTAAATTAAATAAAAATTCAATGCCACACTCATGAAAATATAACACTTTAAAAATATGAACTGAATAAAATTATATTAATATTTATGAATTAAAATAAGAGCATTAACGGAACTGCCTAACCAGATATAAGAATCTACTACAAAACTATTATAATCAGATCAATATGGTATTGGCCTAGGATTACACAGACCAGTGGAAAAGAATAGAGGATCCAGAAACACATCTCAGTATAAATGAGAATTTGACAAACATATTCAGCTAACAGGTATTTCAATCCAGTGGGAAAGAATGATTTATTTAACAAATGGTACCTGCACAATTTACTGGCTAGCCATTTAGAAGATAATAAAATTGGGATTATCTAACCATTTATAAAAATATGCTTGGAAGAATTAAAATGTAAATGACAAAATGAAGTAAAAGAACTGTAACAAAATATGTATATCTTTATTTGCCAATTATAAATAGGAAAATTCTTCTTAACAAAGAATGGAAACCCAGTATCTATAAATAAAGAATAGACGTATTTGACTATATAAAAACATATTTAAATAACAAAAGATACCATTAAAAAGTCAACAAATAGACAACATTTTGGGGGGAAAGCATTTAAATGTAGAGGACAGATATTACTATTTCCCTAAAGTGTAAAGAAATACGCTTTAAAATGACAATTTAGCAATAAATAACAGAAAAATGGACAAAGACTATGAAGAAGTGATTCATAGAAGAGCAAATTCACTTGGGGTTCAAATATGGAAAGTTGTGTACTCACCAGAAGTCATAGAAATGTAAAATAAAGTAACAGCATATCATTTTACCTGTAGCAGTTTGGCAACAATTGTAATGCCAAATAACAGTCATTGCTGACAGGGAGGCAGCAAAAAGTAGACTGCTATATACTGCTAGTGAAAGTTTAAATCATTAACAGACCTTTGGGAAGCAATTTGGCAAAAAGTATTAGAATTGAAAGTATATAGTTCCTTCTGGTCTAGTAATCTGACTTCTGGGAGTCTGTCCCACAGAAGTAAAAATACTGGGTTCCTAAGGATATATGGACAAAAGATGTTTATTGCAACATCTTTTTTAAGTGGAGAAAAAAAAACAATAAGGAGCAAAGTGAATCCTATCAACAAGGGAAATTATTGGAAGGTCGTAGAACATCTACACCATATCATGTAACCATTAAAGAGGTTAAATTAGTGGTCTTCCAGCTGACTTGAGAGTTTTCCAGGAGGCATTATTGACTATGTAAAGCAAGATGTAGAAAAGTGTACATAAAAAATGATCCCAATATTTAATACATATATACAAACGTATACGTATGTATAAAGCAAGGCTTTGTTTCTCCCACTGCTTCTTTATTTTTAATTTTTTAATTTTTAAAAATTTTTAAAAATTTCCCAGTAAAACTAACATACACTGATATATTAGTTTCAGGTGTACGATATAGTGATTCATCAATTCCATACATTTCTTAAGGCTCATCACAGTAAGTATACACTTAATCCCCTCCACTTATTTCACCCATCTCTCTATCCACCTCCCCTGTGGTAACCATCAGTTTTTCTCTATAGTTAAGAATCTGGTGGTTTTTTGTTTGTTTGTTTGTTTGTTTGTTTGTTGTTTGGTTTTGGTTTGTCTCATTTTTCTTTTTGTTTCTTAAATTCCACATGAGTGAAATCATATGATATTTCTCTTTCTCTGACTGATGTATTTTATTCAGCATTATTGCCTGTAGATCCATCCATGTTGTTGCAAATGGCAAAAATCTCATTATTTTTTACGGCTAAGTAATATTCCACTGTGTATCTACCCATTCATCTATTGATGGACCCTTGGGTTCTTCATTCATCTATCAATGGACACTTGGATTGTTTCTGTAATTTGGCTATTGTAAGTAATGCTGCAACAAGCATAGGGGTGAATATATCTTCAAGTCGGTGTTTTTGTATTCTTTGGGTAAATACCCAATAGTGGAGTTACTGGATCATTTAATTTTTTGAGGAACTTCCATACTGTTTTCCACAGTGGATGTACCAATTTGCCTTCCTACCCACAGTGCACAAGGGTTCATTTTTCTCCACATCCTCACCAACACTTGTTTCTTGTGTTTTTGATTCAGCCATTCTGGCAGATATAAGGTGATATCTCATTGCGGTTTTGATTTGCATTTCCCTGATGATGAATGATACTGAGCATCTTTTCCTGTGTTTATTGGTCATCTGTATGTGTTCTTTGGGAAATGTCTGTTCATGTCTTCTGCACATTTTTAATAGAGTTATTGGTGGTCTTTGTGTTGAGTTGTGTAAGTTCTTTAAATATTTGGGATGCCAGCCCCTTATTGGATATGTCATTTGCAAGTATCTTCTCCCATTCAGTAGATTGTCTTTTTGTTTTATTGATTTTTTTTCCTTTGTTGTGAAGAAGCTTTTTATTTTGATGTAGTCCCAATACTTTAATTTTGCTTTTGTTGCCCTTGCCCAAGGAGATATGTCTAGAAAAATGTTTCTATGGATGATGTCAGAGAAATTGCTGCCTGTGTTTTCTTCTAGGAGTTTTATGGTTTCAGGTCTCATGTTTAGGTCCTTAATCCTAAAAGAAATCCTTTACTTTTGTGTATCATGTAAGAAGGTGGTCCCATTTCCTTGTTTTGCATGTTGCTGTGCAGTTTTCCCAGCACTGTTTGTTGAAGAGACTGTATTTTCCCCATTGCATATCCCCATCTCCTTTGTCATAGATTAATTGATCATATAATCATGGGTTTATTTCTGGGCTCTATTCTATTCCAGTGTCTCCCACGCTCCTTTAAAAGTATTCAGTGAGGTTAAATTTTTTTTCCACCCGCTGGATAAAAACCTATTTAAGTTGCAATTGGAGTCTCAATTCAGCAGTGAACATGTCCAATCCTGTGTAATATCCC
The DNA here is from genome assembly GCF_007474595.2 of Lynx canadensis. NCBI lineage: Eukaryota > Metazoa > Chordata > Mammalia > Carnivora > Felidae > Lynx > Lynx canadensis. Next base: position 38,805,459 of record NC_044311.2, on the reverse strand, counting down.
AAGTTTTCAACTTAATTTAAGACTTCACGCTATCTGCCCTAGCCTGTTGAAGGTAGGTTGCCTACCTTTTGGAGAACAGGTGTGGCTGGGTTCTTTATTCTTTCCCATATGTCACATCTACCCTTTACTGGATGCAGTTTCTACAAGGTAGAGCCACAGATGTGGTAACGAAATGTTTTATTTGATTGATAATTAGCTACCATCAGAGCAACTGGATAGCCATAGCCCATTAGATTTCTTATTTGAGAATCATAGAGCGTTTCTCCGTGTCCCCAAACTCTAGTCACATCGTAAGCTGTCTGATGGCCTCGCCAAAGTCCCTTCCCCTAGGCTTGAGATGAGGGTCAAACACCCCTGTGTGATATTCACAGCTCACATGCAGGAAAACAACTCTCTTCACAAATCTTCACCTCTAGGTTAGAGTCTAGAGGGAGAGATTTTCTCATTTTTTTGGATATATATTTTAAAATTGTGCATCTGACTGCAGGACATGTTATTTTTTTCTTTGTTCCTTAAACTTCTGATTTAACATCTGTTACAAATGTGTGTATGTGATTATTACAAAGATAATTTTAATATAAAGATATTTGGTGGACATATATTAGAGTATAAATAGGGTTATTTAGGAGGAGGAAAGATACACGTTTAGGCAAGGAAGAGATGGGAAAAGGGGAGACGTGTTAAAAAGAAAAAAAGATAATTAAAACAAAGTAAACAAATAAACAGCATATGTACAATGTGATCACATTTATGCATTTATGTTGAAGCAGATCTATGTATGTAAAAAAGAACTCTTCAAAATTTCATAGAAGTGAGAAAATTAACCAATCATTTTTTATATCATGTTAGTAAATTACTGTGAAATGTGATGAGGAGATCTTAAGGGAAAATCTTCCAACTCAATATGGTATTACTGCACATGCCATGAAGTAAAAAAAAAAAAATTCAGTGACTTTGTGTATTACATGTATGTCACACATCTTGACTTGCTCTGGCAGCTAACGTGTGCTAAGAATCCCAAGTGCTTGATGAAGCCCTGAGTACTGGATGTTGGCTTTCATAAGGAGACTACTGGCTCTTGTTAATTGAATTTATAAAATTCACTCTGGCATTATCCTGTCTGGAACTTAAATTAAATGCATGGATGATAATTCATTTATTGAAATTAGAAGCCAAGAGGAATATAGATACAGAGTCAAAGTCTCTGCTTTGCTAATGTTGAGCCCAACCAGCCTCTACTTGACAAGTGTCATAGCACCATGCTATTTTTATTACTGGGAGTTGGGAGATCTGAGGTCTAGTTTAGTGCCTGCTACTGACTCACAGAGCAAATCAGGTGGCCACTTTACCTTTTTAGGTTTAATTTCCTCATAAATTCCAAGAGGACTTGGATAATTGCTGAGATAATTCTTGCTCTACTTAGTGGTTCTCCAACTCGAGTGTACTTAAAACTCACTTGGAGGGGCGCCTGGGTGGCGCAGTCGGTTAAGCGTCCGACTTCAGCCAGGTCACGATCTCGCCGTCCGTGAGTTTGAGCCCCGCGTCAGGCTCTGGGCTGATGGCTCAGAGCCTGGAGCCTGTTTCTGATTCTGTGTCTCCCTCTCTCTCTGCCCCTCCCCCGTTCATGCTCTGTCTCTCTCTGCCCAAAAAATAAATAAACGTTAAAACTCACTTGGAGAATTTGTTAATATGCAGATTACTGGGCTCTGTCTCCAGATACTCTTATTCAGTAGGTCTGAGGTGGGTTCCAAAACTGCAATTCTAAATGTCCAGTTGTTGCTAATGATGCCAGTCCAGAGACCTAATGAATATAGGAATTGATGAGTGAAATATTTGTATTTCTGAGTAAACTGGTGAGTTATAGAGTGAAGTGGGCTGAGTACTGATCTCTGAGACATCCACCTCTCAGATTAGTGACCTCCCTTCTGAGATGCCACCAGCCAAGCTGTCTCCTGGCAGTGTCCATTACCCAACATTCCCAGTATGTGCTACCTAAAATCACCGGTAGGTGTCGCTGTAATTCTGGTGCAAATTGGTCCCAAGGGGAGGTGTGAGCTAGGGCACTGAGGAATATGGTGCCAGCTCCTTTGTCTGTGGGTTAAAGATCTAAGAGAGCTCCTAGAAAATTATCTGCCTAAAATGATCACAGTTAGGGATGGATCATAAACTTTCAATCCCAAGAGAAACAAACTGCCACTAAAAATAAAATAGACATGTGATGGGGTAGGAGTTACCTAAAAATGAAGTAAAAATAGGGTCTTCTAGTGGCTGAATTATCCTGGATATTGAAAGTGTCTGTTCATTAAGGCAAGATTAGTGTCATGGGTGAATGGAGCACTATGTTTTAGTGCTTTAACTTCTCTGAACCCTCACTTCCCATGCTTAAAATAAATACTATAAAAGCAAAACAAAACAGAAAGTACCTCCAGTTTCTTCACAGAATTACTATAAGATCAAATGAAATGCGTTATGGAAAATTATTTGCAAATTGCTAACTTATTAAATAAATGTTTATTAGTAGTGAGTTCTTCTGAGGCACTTTATTGGCTTTTTAGATAATACTATCATAGCATTCTTATTTGTTTACAATTGAACATAAAATTGCCAGATAACCATTCTTTTCTTAAGTAGCCATGATGAAATAATTATTTTCTTATATTTCATTACTTGTTCACCCACTTTCATAGTCTATCTCCAATATAAAGAGGTTTAAAGAAGAAAAATAATTGAATTATATTTATCTTCATGTGGATTCTCTACTTTTTGTAATATCTGCTATACATTTGGGTACTTAAAATTCCAAGTAGTTTCCCTGTGTTTCCAGATGCTGCTCCTGTGGTCATATAAGGCATTACAAAATGTTGTATAAAGGCTTGTATACTAACTTGCCTACTAGCTAGCCTCTATTTGAATTATATAAATCATAGTTCCTCTGATAAAATAACTGATCATGGGTACTCTAGCTTTTTATTCCCTGCTCTGTCCCCACTCCATCCTGTCCCAACCACAAATTATAAAGCCACATTCAGGTCTGTTTTGGGGTTGGTATTATACTGCTTTTTAAAACCGGTTCCACTGTTTCTCTAATGAAAAGCTCCTTTTCCTCATAAGTGGACTGCCAGTCCACACCCTGCATCACCGTATATAGCTTATCCCATGTGCCCTACAGTCACCACTGACCATAGCCATCCTCCAAACACATGGACACAAAATATGGCTTCTCATCCTTCAGGGCAGTTGAGGGTGAGGTTTTCCCTCTAGCAAATTCTCCCAACTCGACAAAATGACTATTATTGTCTCCTTGGCATAATCAGGAAGAAGCACGGGACAAATGCATAGCACTGAGTTTCCATCTTTTCTATTAACACTTTGAGGAAATAAGAGTCTTCTAAAATGAGAGACGTTTTTATACACTGTACTTGCAAGTCACTATTTTCATTCAACATTTAGGGTATGGGGTTGGGGGAGGAGGAAATCCATCTTTATCCTTTAAAGTTTGCCACAGTGTAACTATTCCAGAGGCACATGAACTATCTTACCTTTGATCGTGTTGATAATCTGAAGACCCTTTCTACTTGGGGTTACTATGGTTACGGCTGCACCGGCGATGTGTGAGCTGCACTGCTGTTTTGATAAAAATAGGTATTAACTACCAGTCATAGTGCTTCTCATTTCACAGCAGTTCTTGCAGAAGAACAGCATATTTAAAAAAAAAAAAAAAGAAAAAGAAAAGAAAAAGTCTTTCCAAAGAACCATGAAGGAACATCTGCATAAATAATGGTGATTGGTCATGTGTTTAAAAATATTTTTAATTAAATTCTTTTTAATTAAACAGGGCATTTTGCTGAATCCTTGTCTGTTATTTGCACCGAGCTTAGCCTTGAGGAAGATGGCTGATTAACAAACCCAAGAACCTATAATTAAAAGTAGAACTGTTATTTTTGGAGAAATGCCTTTCCAGTAAGGGTGACTTAATGGGGCTGTCTGATTTTTTTTTCATTCATCATTGAATTTTCTGGTTAGATTTTTGGGTTCATTTTCTTAACGTAGGAGAAGTGATTACCAACTGCCATAATCAGAAGAGTTTTTATTTTTTAGCTTTATTTTCCTTCAGTCCCTTTAGTCGACACTCTCCTTTCACTGTTGTTTTTCAATATTTAATTGCGGTCTTCATTTATTCTTTTGTTTGGATCATGTCTTCTTTTTAAAGTCTTATATATTGTTCTTTTTTCACCTCTGGCCCACTCTGCCTATGCATTTCAGAGTTTTAGACTACAGTAAGTTTGTGGTTTCTCATCACTGGTGTTATCAATATTCTACACAGGAATTCAAGAGAAAGCTGAATAACTTTCTACTTGTAGTCAAAAATAAGATGAAATGTACAAAGTAGTTCCTTCACTTCCAGGCTGGCTTAGAGAACAGAGACGACATTCATTTAATATCTTCTAAGCAGCATCGAGGAGACTGAGATGGTTTTATGCCTACATTCTGAAAAAAAAAAACAAACAAAACACTCACATACAGTTTAAGGTTCATGTCCTTGAACCATTTGCCCAATTCTTTGGGGAGAAACTTGGGTGACTCTACTTTTAGTATCTAATATTTGGTAGAGAAGTATTGTATTGTTATTGCTGTGGGAGAAGGCAAACAGTGAGGGAGTATTCAGGGCCCTTTCTTATGCTTTCATTGAATTCCAGGGGGAAAAAATTACACCTCTGAGGAAGTCAGAGGATATTAAACCAGTGTACTTCCCACGGAAGGCAGCAGGCTTCTGGAGAATGCAGAGAGACCAGCCATTTTCACTATGCATTGTGTTTCAAACCTGCATACGGTGTCATTTAACAGTACTCTACTGCATTTTCTGTGTCTATCCAATTCCATATTAAACACACTGGGATAGTATCAGTTTAAAAGCCTCTACATAAACCCAGGTCTATAAAACACCATCATATAAACTCAGATTCTATTCTTGAACAAATTTACTCAGAAATAAAAATAACAGATTTATATTGTGTATCTTTTTCAAAGAACTCAAATAGCTTCATACCCAGCACTTCAGTTATTCTCACATAGTTTTCCTGGGTAGGGAGGATGCGTGCATTTAAGTGAAATAATTGGGTGCAGAGGATTTTTTAAAATTTTCTCAAGATTTTACAGTAAGTGAAGAAAGATTGATACAAAAACCAGAACTTCTATTTCCTTAGATAAGTAGACTATGTTTTTGTAAGTTACTAACAACCATGTGATCAAAATATTTTATTGACTTTAGCTAATTTTCAGCTAGTTCTAAAATCAGTAACATCTTTATTCTACCCATCAAAGCAATGGTGCACTTGAGTCAATATTTAGACGCAACCCAAAGCTACCAATTGGCAGCAAATGAAAAGCTCCATCTGAATTTTTTGCTTCGGAGTATGTCATCTAGTGATAACAACCATTAACTGAGTGTGTACACATATATCATCTAATTTGATCATCACCACAGTTAATTATCTCCATTCTAATAAACTGAGGTTCTAAATGCATAAGTGGTTTATTTAAATTTACAAGGCTCATAAGTGCCAGAGATGAGAGACAAAGCATGTCCAATATTCTTTGTTCTATACCACTGCTACTTCTCAAAATAGAACAGTGATGTGCCAATTAGGCTTAGCACAAAATGAAACCCGACAGTCAAGTTCTCCTTTTATGATTAATTTCACTTAGCAAACATTTATGCAGCACCTGCTATGTAGTAGGCACTGTAGAAGTGATTGAGGGAAGGGGTAATAAACCAGACACAGCTCCTGCCCTCAAGAAGCTCCTCTCTAAAGGGGGATGTAGATACAAGTTTGGTACCAACAAGTTGGTAGTCCAGGCAGCTTTGTAAGCACAGAAGAAGGGGATATGGACCCCTGTACCACTCCTGTGGGGAGGGGATCTAGGAAGGCTTAAAGCTTCCCTCACCTCAACCCAATATTTTGCCTGATTGAGGAAGATAACATGTCATTTGAAAGAAACATGAACCATGTTTCTCTCCTATAAGAGATGGCCCTATGGATAGAGATTTTTCATTCCCATATAGGGCCACAGACAACATGACCTGCTCAAACTTAGTAAGATCTCCCTGGGCTCAGACACCTTTGGGGGTGTCCTGAGTTGATAATCCTGGGGGTCAGGGTCAAGGCAAGGAGGGCATATGCACTTGCTATTATAACTCTCTCCTCACTCATGCAGACAAGAATCAAATTTACAGTCATTTGTCCAGGACACTATTATATAGTTGCTGCTTAATTCCTGATTTCAATGCTGCACCCAGGCTCCATCAGCATAATTAGGAAAACATGTACACTCTACATGTGGAGACTTTGGCTTGGAGTTTGAGTCTGAGAGCCACAGAATTTTAGCTCTGGAAGGACCTTAAAGACAACCTCACTCAACTGCATTTTTAGACAGTACCTGAGGCTCTGAGAGAGAAAGTAAATGCCCACTGAACAAGAATTAGGTACTCTTTCCAAGTGCAGAAATTTAAGGGGTAATTTGTGAGAGAGGGAAGTAGAGAAGAGTTTCCATTGCTTCTCTGCTTGACAATATCATTTTTTTCCCTTGAAGTAATTTTTGAGTGTCAAAGGAGAAACACATAGGTAGAAGGTATCATTCCATTTTATAATGGACAAACCCCCTCTGATGGTTTTGATGACATGAATAATAACAGTAATCATACCCATCCTTAACTGAGCTACAATATACCAGATATTTAACATGAATTATCCCATATAACTGTTATCCAAAACACTTACAAGGGAGGGAATATTTTTATCTCCACTGTACTGACAAAGGTTACTGAAAGCTTAGTGAGGTTAAGTAACTGGCTCAAGATCACCAAGTTTATTTGCATCACAGCTAGTATCTGATTGCAGGTTGGTTTTAGTTTGGAGCCAAGTTCCCAGTCATTATCTCTATATTGGGACAGAGTGGTAAATAGCAAGGTCTTGGCACAAAGGTCTCTCTTCAGATATTAGAAACCCAGGTATGGAAAATCAGCTCCACAGAACATAACTGGAGAAGATAATAGATGACAACCAACTATATAAATGCTTCAGGATATTGAAAGCAGATAAAGCAAGACTCCAGGTGTTCTGAGGATGGGATTCCAAGAACACACTGAAAAACCGTTTGAAGCAATTCAACAGCTCTGTGGACAGCTGGGAAACAGCTGTGGCTGACAGACCTCTCTGGCTCACTGCTTTGGGGAACAGAATGGCTCTGTTTAAATGAAAGCAGTTCATTCTCAGCGATACTCAAAGGCAGACCTGCAGGACAGAAGTTTTGAAAGTCAGCATCCAGCCCACACATTCCATTTAGGTGCGAACGAAGATATTGCACATTGTGGCAAATTGGATGGAAATTTCTTAAGAGTATTTCCTTGGATAAGAGGCTGTTTGGCTCCCTCTAGGGCTCAGCTTGGCTGCCTAAGGTCAAAACCATGGAGCAGTAAGGCAATTGAAGAGTCAAGTTGAAGATGGCACTTACTCTCAGGCTGCTGTAAGTGCAGAGCCCACACCTACACAACCCTGAAAGTGAGTGCCTCCTTAAAAATGAGTTGCCTAGAGGAGCCAGGAGAGCACCCACTAGTAGCAAACTGGGATTGGGTCCTCTTGCCCTGCGTTGCCTGTCAGAGGCCCCTTGCTTTAGAATTCCTTGCAAAGCAACTTCCCTCCTAGAACACAGCCAAGAAAGGACAGAGGCTGACCTCTTACCTGGATACTACAGATAAAAAGCATTGTGTTGTTCAATTTATTATTTTGAACTGAAATGGAGACAGCGTTTTGTAACAAGTGCTGCCAGGTCAGAGAGTGGGCAATGAAGTGACTGATCACAGTGGGAAAATACAAGAGAGGCTGGGGCTGGTCTGCTCAAGGAGTTAGCTACACGGTGCATGACCTTCAAGAGTCATTCATTCATTCACTCATTTAATCAACAGAATTAATTGTCTACTGCACTCCAGAAACTATAAAAGGCATTGGTGAATATGTAGATGAACAATCGATAACCAGTGGTGATGAACTTTTTATCCAAGAGGACCAATTCAAAGAGAAGTTAAAATGCTTGTAAGCTATTTCTCAGGAGGTTATTTGTTTTAAGTGCTGCTTTCACATAAGAAAATGCATTTATCTACAGTTGAACTTCTGCATTCTTATATTATTTTCCAGTCCAGGAAGGATTACCATAGAGGGCTAAATTTTCAGATATGACAAAGCTAGTTCATGCTGCAGTATCTGATGTAGTATAGCACCTCTGGAACTGTTTTCTTTTTCTTTCCTTGATTGACCTTGTAAACTACTGAACTGCAAAGTGTGGCTTGCTTCTTGATATCATATCCTCTAAAGTCCAGAGATCTCCCATTTCAAACAAGATAACTCACAACATTTTTTTAACACAAACAAACAGCTTCTTGGTGATGATGCCATTTCTGAGTCATTCAGGAGCAAGAGCAGCAGATTGACTGGGGCTGGCTTGGGGGTGGGGAACACCCACACCCAGGGTCAGATACACAGTTGGTACTTACTAAGTTTTTATTCCAGTAGAAGGACTCCAGGTGGAGTTGTCTTGGCAGTGGTTAGATATTGGAGTCTGTAGTTGACAGAGAAGGGGATGGGCTGGAAGTTAAGATGACTGGGTGTGGATGAGATTTCCCAGGATGAGTTGGTAAAGTGAGAAGGGAACGGAGGAGGTATTCCTGGGGAGTATTTGTATTAAAGGAACATGTTCACAAAGGAGAGAAAGAGAGGCTGGATGAGCTGAAGGGAAGCTAAGAGAGGCTAGTCTCCCCAGTATAAAGAAAGAGAGCACTTGGAGAGACAGTAATCTACAGTGCCATGATACACAGAGGGCTTGGCAGTTTGGAAGCCCAGGGAGGAAGTCCTGAGAAGGAGTGGGGAGGGTAGGGGTCCTCATGTATGGTATCCTGGGATGTGGGAAGTGACTCCCGAGTTCCATGTTTTATCTCCTCATTAAGTTTTGTCAGTTTTTAAAATGACTTTTGTCCTTTCTGATCTAAAAGTAGCTTATTATAGTAAATTTATAAAATTTATAAAACAAAGTTCAAAGAAGAAAAATTAAAATGGCCATTGCTTGCTTTTATCATGAGAGATGCTTTCTAACTTTTGGCTTGCTCTCCTCAGGTTTGGTTTGCCCAGTTGTGCTGACCTTCCATCCTGGTTTAGACTTTGTTATTCCCACCTCAGCACCAATTCCTCATACTGACTTTGCGTGACAGTATATTCCAGACAGGATATACACTGGAAAATAAAATGATTTGATGAACTATAAAAGAATACATTCTGAGTAAATGAGTGATATGTTGTGCATGATGATCATACTGAGGGTGACACACATGGATAATTAAGCAGCATAAAGGGCCCCATAGGCACACATCTACAAACCCACAACCTTCTCATTGGTCTGGGTTTTTCTTTGCTAAGCATGATCTAAAACATAGATGTGTCTAAGTGACTTCTTTTCTACCAGTTGTGGGCTTGGGGCAGGAAGGACTGTGCTTATGAGAGGTCGTTCCAGCCATATCCTTATTCAGTAATTCATGTATTAAAAAGTCAAATGCCTGGGTGCTTAACCTGCCCATCATTTTGTACTTCCTCTTGTGAGAGGGGGTCAGAGTGTACTGGTTTGCTAGGATGCCATAACAAATTACCACAAACAGCTTAGGACAATGCAAATTTATTATCTTACACTTATATAGGTCAGTAGTCCAGGTTGACTCAACTGGGTTCTCTACTCTGGGTCTCACAAGGCCAAAATCAAAGTGTTGATTGGCTGGGCTCTTACAGGAAAGCTGTGGGAAGAATCCACTTCGAGGATCATTCAGGTGGTTAGCAGAATCTGTTCCTTGCAGTTGTGGGACTGGAGTCCCTGTTCCCTTGCTGACTGAAAACTGGGGACACCCTTGCCTCCTAGATCTCTCTTTGGCCCTTTCAGGTGATCTCCTCCACCTCAGAGTCAGCAATGGTGTATGCTATCTTTCTCACATGTGAAATCTTCCTGATATCCTTGGGTTTTTGTTTTTGTTTTTGTTTTTGTTTTTGTTTTTGTTTTTTTTGAGTCTCCTTTCTGCCTTCTCTTAGGCCGCATCTCTCTGACTCCAGGCAAAGAAGTTTCTCTGCATTTAAGGTCTTATGTGACTAGTTTGGATCCAACCATATAATCCAATGTAATCTACCTGTTTTAAGGTAACCTTAATTACACCTGCACAGACCCTTTTGCCATATAAAGTAATCAATGCACAGCTTCCAGACATTAGTGTATGGACATCTTTGGGGGGCATTATTCAGCCTACCACACAAAGTGATGACAGGAATGAGTGGATTCATGATATGATTTCTCTCCTCATATCTTTTTTTCCCTTTCTGTCACACATTGAGTGTTGACTCTTCTCAATATTACTTTTGTTCACTCTTAACAGTTTTGCTAATCTTCTTAGAAAACAGGAATATTCATCTGTCATTTTAAAACCTTCCTCTGCTCTCCTTAGGGTCTTGAGCCACAGGTTGAGACATGATAATATAAGACACTATTTGTTTTTATAACTTTTTGTATCAAGAGAAACATTTGTTTGTGAGGCTCACTTATTTTATGTGTACTGTGATCATGACTAACACAATTACCTCTTTCCTTACAATAGTTGCATTTAATGGGCCACAATGATATCTTTACCTCCAAGTGTTGATTTCTTGGGACCCATCCAAATTTTGGCTGCTTTATGGCTCCACTGAGCTTTTCTCTGAATTTATTTCATGATTTGTAGGTAAAACCTTGCCTACCATGCTCATTTTTAAAATGGCAAAATGCTTAAGTAATAATTCTGATTGGAGAATCCTTGTACAACAGGATGAGTCATCCTCACTCAGATATTGGGCATACTGCAAAGATTCCCCATTAAACTGCACCATGGCTCATTAAACACCATTGGTGAGAAAATTGGGTCTTTGTTAAATGTTTATGTTCTGTGCTAATGTTAAATATAGAATATTCCCATTTTAGGTACCTTTGGGAAAAATTTTAAAGTACTAGCTAAAGTGCCAGCATATTTCAGCCCATAAATTCCCAAATACAGGATCTAAAAAACACCACCCCCAACCCCAGATTTATTCTCATGTTTCTGTCTTTTCAATTTTTATGTGTCTTATTTATTTTTCTCTCCTTAATGTCAAACCTCATGATCTTCAGATTGCCCTCTTATACTCTTAGTGACTTCTAAGGACCATATTTTTGGCTTTTAAGCACAAGAGGAAGTAGATTATTCTGGAACACCATTCAGCCATGTTTGAAGTCCAGGAAAAGATGTGTGATTATCAGTGTTTTTATGATGCATCTACATATTGAAGAAACAATCTCTGTCCACAAAGCACATACATTCCAAAAAAAGCACTTAAACAAATACAAATAATAATGACAGAAATGTGATTCCAGAAGTGTGCTAGTGGAGTTAATGTGAAGAAAATAATTTTCCTCATTTAAGAGTTATTGGAGGGATGCCTGGGTGGCTCAGTAAGGTAAGCATCCGAGTCTTGATTGTGGCTCAGGTCATGATCTCAGGGTCTTGAGATTAAGTCCTACCTCTGGCTCCATGCTGAGCATGGAGCCTGCTTAGGAGTCTCTTTCTCTCTCCCTCTGCCCTTCCCCTGCAAAAAAGTTATTAGAAATCCTCTTCATGTATGCTGAAAGAATTAGCTCATTATTGCATGACAAAAGATACTAAGATCTAGGGAGCCTTGCTCAACAGGAATCCAAGAAGAGAATTAAGCTCTATAGAAAATGATTTGCGGACTTTTTTTTTTCATTTCTTTACAAGGTGATGCTTAGCTAGTATCACCCTTAATGCATAGAATATAAGCTAGTCCATTAAATAAACAAATGGCTTAAGACAATGCTTCTCAAGCTTTTTATTGTCACAACCCCTATATAACTCTTCAAAATTAGGGAAGACCTCAAGGAGTTTATGTGTATTATATCTATCAATATGTACCATATTAGAATGTAAAAAATTTTTAACATATTTTGTTAATTTAAAATTATAATAATAAACTATTTACATCTTAAATAACATATTTTTATGAAAAATAAATTTCCAAAACAAAAACAATTTACTGAGAAGAGTAACATTGTTTTATATTTTTAAATATGTGTTGTAATAGAAGACAGCTGGATTCTCACATCTGCCTCTGCATTCACTTGCACTATCCCACATCATCTAGCCCCTGGAAAATTCCACTGTACACAGATGAAAGACTAAGAATGAAAAATGCAAGTGACATTTTCATATTATTCTGAAAATGGTTTTGACCTTGGGGATCTTCCTGTGTAGGTCTCAGGAAGCTCCAGGAGTCCCTAGATGATACTTTGAAGACATTGCCTTCAGGCAATAGAGCTTATTTCTCCTAAGGATCCCTGATGAAGAAGACTATAATAGTGTGGTTGCATATAGTATTTTCTCCACCACTAACTCTGTACCAAAATGATATATCATACTGATGGCCAAAATAAGATTACAATGTTTTAAGGCTAAATCATTCATGGTGTTTTGTATAACTTCTAATTTAGAATTACTTCAATGAAGTAACTTCTAGTGATTAACTTTCTAGATCTAGTATCACTTCTCTGTCCTATTTCAGAAGGGTGAGGTTTTCTAGTTGTATTTCTGGGTTATGATTAGCAGAGCTTGACTGGCAAAACCAATCTGTGTACTGATTCTGCTGCTGATTCTCCACTGAGAAGGATTAGACTCAAAGAGTTACAGTATTTCATACCTCAATTTTTCTGGAAGCTTCTCCTTGTAATCTCACTATGTACAGTATTTCACAAAAGTGGGGAAAGTTACAGGAAAATTTCCTCCTCCATCATCCCTCTGAGAAAAAGAAAATGCATTTTCACAATACTCACTTTTAGAAAGGAAAAATGCTACCTTGTTTATGAGAATTCCAGGGTTCTCCACCTGTCAGGCCTGACGCAATTCAGCTGCACAAGCCTGAGATATTTGATTCTCCAAGTGTCTGAGACAAGTGTCATACATACTGATTTGCACAGACAACCAGAGAGATCACTCTCCAGGGAAAGCCAGCATTTTGACAAGGCTGAGTGATGACTTAGAACAACAGGGGTAGGAACTATTGTGTGGAATTGCCCATAGACCCAGGCAGATCTTGTGCCAGGTCGTTGAGAGCTGCCACATTAAAATATAATTTGAAATTTAAATTCCTTGTAAAACACCAAAAAAATATGGGTCAGAAAGCTACTAATGGAGATCCTAGGGAAAGCACTGTCACTAAATTACCCTGAAGACTTCGAAGTGACTGAAAGAGCAAGAGCATTAGAAAAGTGGTCAGTTAAAATGCTAGAAGTAAAAAAAAAAAAAAAAGGCAAAAAAGCAAAACATCTTTTAAGAGTCAGCACATGGAGGCATTGATGGGGTCAGGGAGTCACGATCTGTATTTTTATTCCCAGGTATGTTTATTATATTTGAGATGATAAAATACTAGTTTTGATGATCTAATAAGGTAATAAGGTTGTAGTAGGAGACAAGACTCTTGGTATGATGAAGAAATTAATCTAAATATCATATTACTTCACTGTTAGAGCTTTTCTCTTGAAGAATGAGAATTATATATGACCTTAACAGTTTTTCATAAAACTTCAATCATCCCGCCCCCAACCAGCAGACATTTTCAACCCTCTTTTAGCCTCTAATTTATACCTTTGTCTCCTTGCTCTTAGCAAGATCTTGCTTTCCTGAGAAGACAACTTTATTTCAACCCCTCAATTGTTCTCTGCCTTCTCTAGACCTTGATCCAGCCATTTCCCTTCTTTTTCCTCTGTCTCCAGCCTCTTTCCTCTGGCTTATTCTGCGCAGACTATGAATTAGAAATCTAAGAGAAATCTTCACTTGGCTTTATACTCCATAGGCTACTATTTTTTTCTCTTTCCATCCCTTATCACCAGCTTCTGAGAAGTGCAGTCCACACCACTCCTCATCATTCATGCCCCCTGCTACCCCTTGGTGTTTGACTGCTACAATTATTTTCTCAGATATCTCTAATTATTCAATGACATTTCTTAATCATCCACTACTCTTACCTGGAATAGGGGTGTGTGTGTGTGTGTGTTGATCTATTTACACATGAGGTTATATGTGCTTACTTGTGTGATATCTATTATTTGTGTCCCTTACTTGACAGACAAAGTGGGTTTTTCCTCTAGCTAAAAGGTCAGGTAGGGAGAAGGTGGCCCCAAACCCCAACAGGGGTGCTGGAACTTGCCACTAAGATATAAGTGGAACTAAAGTGTGACCAAGATAAATATGACCAAAGTCAGAGGTTTAAGAAATTGGATTGTGTCTCGTCCCCTTCCTATCTACAAGGTGTCTGTCCAGTGTGTTCTCCTCATACTATCACGAGAAGGCTCATCTAAATAGGCATTGGTTTTTGGCCAGCCTTGAGCCCAGGTTGTCCTTACAAACCCAGCCAGGTATGGGCAGAGCTGGTGTGAGTGTGTCCTCCATTGTTGCAAGAGATGGTCTCCTGGGAAGGTACATATGAGTCTTGGACGTTCTGTGTAAGATTGAGCCCTGCCAGCAAGCTAATTAAATGAGTTGTTTAAGAGCTCCAAGCTTAGCAGCAAGAGTGGGTTGCTAATTTCCTGACTCACCTATTCAACTCACTTGTGGTCCCAGCAAATATTCCCTCTTGTAGGACACACTGCCTGGCTTTATTTCGAAGCTATTCCATTTCTTCACAGGGTAGATAGGAATGTGCAAAGTAATAGCTTTTCTCTTTTGTGTGGGATATCGCTTATGAAGTAGAGTTCAGTTCTTTGTGCAAAAGGAATTGTGGGAATGTCAGAACAGTTTTGAACAAAACTGCATATTCAGTTAAAATCCTTTCCCTTCAAATGCCCTAAGTTCTCACTGGAAAGATGAGGAGTCCCTGTTAGCACAGAGGAGACCCTATAACTGGGGAGGTGGGGAGTGGAATCCCCACCTTCGTCCCTATTTGCGAGCCTAGGAAATGCTGTGGGAGTGTAGATGAGCTGCAAGTCATCTTCAGAGCTTAGAAATACAAATAACTACAGAGACTAAAGTCAACAACAGAGCTGCCATGATAGAATTTTGTAGTTTAGGAGTAAATTTACTTTTGTTCCACAAGATCCTAGCAAAAGGAATATGTTCTTATTTAAAACCCCTAACTGAAGCCTCTTTGTTTTGATGAGGGTCTTTACCCAAAAAGAAGAAAGAGGTACTTTTTCTTAGCAGAGGTAATTGCTACCTCTCCTTACTACCACTACCTGCAAAGGCTAAGGGTTGTAACAAATGTGAATAGCTACCAACTACTAGAGAATACATCTCTGCCTTTTACCTGTCATAATTAAGGACCTATGCAGCTAGAATAATGAAATTGACTATATGCCTGGTAAAATGGAATCTGGCTAATTGTCATGCCAATTCATGACATTTTATTTCTCTTGTCTCTTCTACCTCAAAGCTGGTTGTTGAGTTCAATACTCCTTCCTCTAGGATAACTTTTAGTAAATAAAAATCTATTTACAGAAATTCATGATGGATAGTTTCCACCTGATTTGTTCATGCTTAGAGTTATGTTTGGCAAATATACCATATGTGTTTTTTATGTTTCTTTTTCTCCACTCATCTCTTAACTGTAAATGTCCCCCAAGAATCTCCTATGAACTCTCTTCTTTGTCTATATACTTTGCCCAGGGACTCGGTCATTCTTATGGCTTTATGTTTCATCTATGTGTTTATTAACCCCCAAATTCTTTCTTCTGCCTCAACACTGTAGAGTTCAAACCTTTTATTTCCAGATTTCTTATTAAAATTGCCACTTGAAATTCCACCTGACTATTTAAGTCAGCATGTCCAAAACCAAACTTAGTGGATTCCCCTGTCTACAAACTAATTTCTCTTATGCAACCTCATCTACTAATTGTCCAGGATTAAAACCCAGAATCACTCCCTGCTGCCTCTCAAACACCAAGACTCACCAATTCTCTATCCCAAATATCTGGGACATACAGTGTCTTCTGCTGTGTCCCCTCTGCCATTGCTTTTTACTTATTCACTCATTAAAGGCTTACTATATTGTAGCACTGTCCTAAGGGCTACTGACATTCAGGGAAGATGAGAATCAATGAATAAGTGAAATACAAAGCACTGTGGTCATTGACCTATCAGAACCCAGAATGGTGGATGTATAGGGTGGAGCAGGATGTTCAGGAGTTTGTGAGTCTGAATCTAGGACTCTTCTAGTACAACCATCTCTTGCTAGAACATTTGGGAAAGCCTCCAGCCATATGTCCATTCTGCCCTCTGCCCTTCTGCCTGTGCTTTATTTTCAGAACTGAAATCAGATTGTCACTCTTCTGACTAAATTCCTTTCGTGGCTCCCTACTGCAGCAGAACAAGTGCCAAATTTCTTCACTCTACTTACAAAACCTTCCAACTCAGCTTTTGTTCCCCATAGCACTATTCTTTTATACAACATAGTTACTAACCTCACAGTCCATGAAATAGGAAAGGAAAGAACAGAAATGAAAATGCCCACTCTGCCTTAAAAATTTACCATCAGTAGCATTCCCAACCATCCTCTTTACCCCTTTGGCAATCAACTCAGCGGATCATTTTCCTAATGATTGCTGTTCACACTTTGCAAAACTGTTTAAAGTATCAAGACACTGAATGGTTTTGGTGAACACAGATAATCAGTATGTGATTATTTACTGTCCTGATGTACTCTGAGAGCTTCTGTATGATATGTGGCATATAGTAGCCATGCAGCAGTCTGCCAGAAACAAGTCCTTAGGTCTTGCTCTTAGAAACATCGGGTTCATCTTTATAGATAAGTATAATCTCAAGAGAGAATGAGCCAGGTGCTGGCCACCTCTCCCTTCACAGGAGTGGGCCATGAAACAACATTCATACATTAATGTATTCATTCACTCATTCATGCATCAAACACTTATTGAGAGTTTGCCAAGTACCCTGTGTTGCAAAGATGTGCCCTATCCCCAGGGAGCTCACAGTGTTTTCTCTGATAGGTTTTGTGATTTGATTCAAATGCTGGGATCAAAAAGGAGTGAGCCAGATTTCTGCTGAGGGATCGGGGTCCTGGGGAACACTTGAGAGGTTTTTAAAGATTGAAGAAAGTTTTATGTTGGAGTAAGAAGGTGTGTGTGTGTGTGTGTGTGTGTGTTTAAAGAAGGGGGGAATGGTAGCTCATGGATGGGAAAGAAATCTCTGCCTTGGTAAAGTGAACCAAAATGCAAAGTTAATTTAAAAAACTACATGATCTGGGGAGATTGTAGCAAGTTCAATATGGCTTGAGGCAGGCAGCAAAGGGTTGACAGGGGATACAGGGGGAGATGCTGGAAGGTAAACAAGGTGCAGATTATAGAAGACTTGTACCAAGGAGCTCAAACTTTCTCTATAAGCATTGAGAAGCCCTGAGAAATCTCTAACGGGGGAATGACTCATTAGTTTTTTTTTTTGTTTGTTTTGTTTTTTAATAAAGATCTAGTGTGGGTACAGAGGATTGATTTGAGAAAATGAGCATTTAATGAATTCTTTTCAGAGGTGACCACACCCAAGGATAAATACATGGCTATGCTTCAGCTAACCCTGTATATTTGTGTGTGTTTCCTCCTAGTGACTGTGCTGGCCATTTTCCATGAACTGCACGTCGACCCTGACCTATACACACTCCTGTTTGGGGAGAGTGTGTTGAATGATGCAGTGGCCATTGTCCTTACATAGTAAGTACCAGAACTGGGCCTCTGTTTTTTTGATCATGTGAAATATGCTTCTGCTTGGTGATAATTCCCAGTGGCTTTAATAGTATCTTTTCTCTTATGTCAAAGAGGTGTGGCAATTTCTAGTTTTTAAGGAATTGTTACCACAGAAGATCTCTAATAATGGGTACAATTCATTAGGTACCTAATTTTTAACACTATTAATGAGTTTCATGTTTCTAACCTATTACAAGGTACCACCCAGAGGGTAACTGTTTTTTTCCCCAGGTGCCTATATTTAGATGGTTCACTTAGAGTTCCTAAAATGCATGTAAATGAGCTTCCTTCATTTCAAATCAACATCATTTACTTTTTTTCTTTATACATGCCATTTTCCAGATAATGGACTAATGCTAACTATTGTATTTATAGTAAGTTTGACAAATTGGAGATAGAACTTGAGAGTCAGAATACTCTTTATTTCTCAATGCAAATGTAATGTGTTATAGGAGTACACACATCTTGAAATCATCGTGTCACATGTGAAACTAATGGAGCTTCAGCTAAGCGCTAACATAATTTTCCCTTGATCCTGGAAGAATTTTCCTTTTGAGATGAAAACTAGTGCTCTTTCCTCACCTTCCCTTTAGACACTTACCATTTATATTTAGTAAATGCCACTTTGGTGGCTTTCACTATGTCAAAGGTCTCTTCTTGGTTTTTGATTAAGACCAACATTTTGGGCAACTGTCAAATAACCCAAAGGAAAACAGCTATCTGATAATTAAATGTGACAACAGGATTCAATTCAGGGTGTTAATTACTTCAAATGCATTTGAAAATGTATTGTGAAGTAACAAAGGATTTTTAAAAGTCAGATCTCACGGAGGGAAGCAGGAAATCACAGAGCAGAACGACTCTTCTGCCAGCTGACATTTCTTAAGGCTACCACCCAAAGTTGTCACTGAGCTCAGCAAATTTTAAGCAAGTGTCTCCAGATAAACTGTTATTTCACCTGGCCATTGAGAGTGCCTCTCCTGCATTAAAGGAAAATACCAGTGAGTGCAAATTAAGAGCAAAAGCCATGGCAGATTCACAAATGCTAAATTAGGATGCTTTTAAAGAAACACTGAGAACAATTAATTAGGACATCAGGAATCTCTGTCCAAGAAATACTAGTATTAAAGGAACATTTGGAATAATTTTTTTTTTAATCTGCTGAGTTCCTCATTTTTGTGTCCTGGGCTGCCAAGTTGTAAAAGGCCAAGTGAAGCGAAACCACCAAAGCACAAATGCGCTTGGGAAAGAACCATGCAGCTACAACCAAAGGAAGGTTTGGCCTTTCCACTTTCAGCCCTACCATTCACAGTAGTTTTCCATTTAAAATGCAGACTCCAGGGATGAATGTTGATGCTGTTGTGCACAAGCCCAGGGGCATTTGAAACAATCTATTTATTATCTCTTTAGGTCAATACATGGTTATTACTGGCACTGCCTTTTCTACTCATCTACCCATGTGTTGCATGTCTTCTAAAGTGTTTCCCACCGTGGAAAGATCTCTTTCCTTTTTTTTTTTTCTAGGCACGGGACACTTGCCATTCTAGCCAAAATCTTAGGTTTCACAGGTTTGGCAATTTAGGTGTCATGCAGAGTGAACCCAATGAGTTCCACCTTTAAAGTAAAAGTAAAACTAAATTAGGAATACTTGACATGGAAACCTCCACACTTTCAGACCTGCAGGCTCTTTCTTCTACCTGGTGCACCTGGACCCCACTGGCCTCTTTCTGAGCTCTACTGAGTAGAATGCCCCTACGCTGCCTGGGATCCAAACTGTTTGGCCACCAGTGCCATCTGTTGCTGACCACACCCTCCACTCTGTGCAGTTTTCCACAGTGGTGTCCTCTTCACTTTGCTCACTTGCTTACTTGCTTTTTACATTTACATCACAGCACATATGACCATCTCTTTTTATATACCTACTTACACACACATATTCCCTTTCCTTTTAATGCCTCATCCCCACACTGTCTCTTCCAACTATCTTCTTGCTCCCTATTTAAAAGTTTTGCATGACTTTCAGACCAGAAGTTCAAACATTTGTTTCTTCACTTTTCTCTTCCTTCACTTTAAACCATGCACAGCACCCTGACACAACTCTCTGGCTGGTAACTCATGCCTTTACATGCACAGAGTTCACTCCTTCCCAGCTTCTGTTACTTCCTAATCAAGTCTTTCAGCACTTACCTCAGTCTCCTTCGGGAACCACTAGCCCACATGCTAAGCTCCTACTCCAGCCCTGCATGAACCTTGGTCAATTCCCTTCCAGCACAGCAGGGCAATCTGGGGTTTGAACTTATATTTGCCTTTTTAGATAGTGAGTTTTGGAAGAGCGAATCTATGTGCTTGAAATGCATATTAAAAGAACAAATAAAACTTCTTTTGTGTTTTCCTCTTATTAGTTCCATCTTTGTGTAGTTTTGAAGTTTAAGAATAGTGATACAGCTCTTCTTGTGCCATGGAAAAGAGAAGTTACACATTTTGATGTGAAGTCGAGTATAATAAAGAACTCAAATCATTGACCACTTTGGCCCTTGGCACTACCTCCAGAGCTCCTTTGAATGGCCACATACTTTCATTTACTTTCCCATCTCTCACCACCAAATGTCCTTGTTTAAGAACTATCCTTTCCAGTTTTAGTATTTTTTAAATTTTAATTTAAAATTTAAAAATTTTAAAATTTACAGTGCTGTGCTCTAGCATTTCATTCAAATATATAGTAATTTAGCCACATTTTAGATTAAGTCAGCTTTTCTGTGCTAGTCTAAGAAGCACGTGGCAAATTATAATACTGTTTCTTAGGTTAAATGTGCTCTGAATTTCAGACAACTAATGTATAATTAAATTTGATGACCACAACTATTGTACACAGCAGCAGGTGGTGGATGGTGTCCCGAGAGCTTAAAAAGAGGTTGTCCAGAAGTGTTCATCTTAAAATAAAAGTAACTTTATTTAACAAAAATTTTTGAAATTAGCCTCTCTCTTACCCATACTGTCATTTTAAGTATGTACGGAGTGTCGTGCCCAAAAGTGTAGTACGTGGACTGGTTCATAAATGAATGAATTCCACATGATGGTTCTGCACTTCTAAAGATTGTGTAATAGTCTATGAAGAAAGGCAAAAGACATACTGGAGAGGGACGTGTGTTTTTGAATCTTGAACAAAGACATTACTTTCAGAGGCAATATGGTAGAATAGAAAGTCAAAAGAGCTGATGTCAGGCTTGCCATGAATTAGCGGTGCAGATATTACAGTTGACAGGAAACCAACCCAAATTGGAGTAAGCAAAAAGGGAATTTGTGTTGGCTGTGTTGACTGAACGGCAGGAGTAGAAATGGCAGCAAAGGAGCCAGTGAAATGAGCAGGACTCCTTTTTTTTTTCCCCTCACTCAGCTTCTTCAGGGTTAGCTCCCTCACCTGGTCCCAAGTTGGCTGCCAGCATCTCCTAGGACTATTATCTTTCTTCAGGAGAATAGAGCAAGAATCTCTGTCCCATTAGTCCCAGTCCAAATCTTAGTACACCTGACAGATTGTGACGCCATTTCAGACCCTCTTGTGGCCAAGGAAATGTCCTGCGTTTATTGGCTCAGCCCTAAGGCATATGTGTCAGGAGTTTAAAACTGTGCTCATTTTCACCAGGAAGTACATAAACTAAGACTGAGAAAAGGTAGGATTATTGCTCAGAGTGATATTGCCACAAAAAAGAAGTGGATGGTGCACAGAAACTAAAGAAAACCAAAACTAGAAGCCATGACAGTGACTCCATACAGCTGTGAGCTCTTCATGCTTGTTTCCTTGCCTATATCTATATACTTTACAAAATTGTTCTGAGCAATAAATAAAGCAATATAGTTGGAAAGACTATAATTCGATATAATTGACGCTATATAAAGATATACACTTATAATTTATATAACCATTTATATCAAGATCTTTCATTCTACTTACACAGATCTCTTTCATTTCATTAAAATGACTAAGGATAGACCTGCTTCTAGTGAAGCATTCCTTCATAAATACGACATTTTATGATCCAAGGAATATAGAGAATAACCATTTTCACATGTGGTTTACCCCATTAAGAGTGAGCCACTTAGTTAAAGCATGCCGTCTAAAGTTGATAAATCAAGAAATGGAGGTTGAAGTATATTCCTTAAAGTTATAAAGGCACTCAGAGCGAAAATTGATATTACTCATGGGACTTAGTTGGAGGAGGGGAGAGGGGAAGGAAGGAATAAGTTAATGAAAATGTCACATCTCTCATAGTAATTAATGTACACTGTGTAGACTTGACAAATCAAGAAATGGATGTATCTGCCTATCACTTAGAGTCACAGGGCAACCATCAGAAGAACTAAAACCATAAATGGTTAAAAGGAGATACTTTTGCTATGTAGAACTATGATTTATGCAAAGGGGACAAATGTAATTTAACTCTTTATTTTGCATCTTTTTATACTGAGTGTTTGTATTTGTTTGAATTATATTTATTTAAAATATTCTTTAGGTGATCAAGGTATCAAAAGCAGAAACTAGGAAAGAAAAGCAATCTATTTGATGGCAATACAGTCGAACAATTCTAGGAGGCAAGAGTCACCACAAATAAAATTAAATGATGAAGGATAAACCATGAAAGCAGTTTCAACACACAATGTT
Organism: Lynx canadensis; assembly: GCF_007474595.2. Taxonomy (NCBI): domain Eukaryota; kingdom Metazoa; phylum Chordata; class Mammalia; order Carnivora; family Felidae; genus Lynx; species Lynx canadensis. The sequence continues at coordinate 38,782,955 of NC_044311.2, read as the reverse complement.
GATAGGTTGGTGGTCTTCATAACATACATGATAAATTGTAAATCTCCTTAATGTACCAAATGTATTAGTTATGTGACTTTAGGTAAACTACTTAACTTTTCTGTGCCTCAGATGCCTTGTTATAAAACAAGGCTGGTAATACCACTCACCTCATTAGATGAGATTAAACATAGAATACCAGAACAGAGCCTGGCTTATAACACTCAATAAACATTATATATTAGCTGCTGATATTACTACTGTTGTCAAACACCAATAAGGAAAAGGTAAACATGATAGAAAAATGGGCAAAAGACATAAGTAGGTAATGAACAGAAGAAACATAAATGGCTGATAACACTATGAAATAAGATCTGCTTCACTAATAACAAAGCAAATTAAACCAATAATAAGTATCATTTTTTGACAAGCAAATCTTCAGATCCTCAGATCTCATGAAAGAACAATTATACTTTGGGTAAATTGAAGTTTGAGGAAGTGAGAATCTTTCTACGTTGTTGGTGAAAGAGAAAAGTGATAGAACTTTTACAAAGGCAATTGGCATTATTTATTAAGAATCATTAGAATTTGTTAATCCTTTGATCCACCTATTTCATTTCTAGAAATTTATCTTAACAAGTAAGGGACTGTGTAACAATTTCTCCATGGAAATGAGTGCATTGATTTGAGCAAGAAGTTGTACAGAAGTTACTAGTTGGTTGAATAAATTATAATATATTCATATCATGTAATCCTTATGCAGTCATTAGAAAAATGATATATAGAGAGAATGTATTGATGTGAAAAGATGTTCACAATACATTTTTAAACAAAATAAGAAACTGTTTAAATGGAATATACAGTAAGATCTATTTTGGTTAAAAAGCCAAATTTGTGTGTGTGTGCATGTATAATTATAACGTAAAAATAATTTATAGATAAAATCGAGGTGTAAGGTAGGATCAAAGGTGATTTCCATTTTCTTCTTTTGGCTAAATACATATTTATTGGAAATAGATTAAGCTACTCATGATCAGCTCTGGTCCAAAGAATCCCCCATGAACATGCTTAATAATAGGCAATCTTCATTTTTATTTTTTTAAGTTTATTTATTTATTTTTGAGAGAGAGACTGAAAGAGCATGAGCTGGGGAGAGGCAAAGAGAGAGGGAGACACAGAATCCCAAGCAGGCTCTGAGCTGTCAATGCAGACAGAGCCCAGTGCGGGGTTAGAACCCAGGAACCTTGAGATCACAACTTGATCTGACACTCAACCAGCTGAGCCACCCAGGCGCTCCAGCAATCTTCATTTAAATACAAATTCTACCAGAGCGCCTGAGTGGCTTAGTTGGTTGAGCTTCCAGCTTAGGCTCAGGTCCTATTCTCATGGTTCCTGAGTTCCAGCCCTGCGTAGGACTCTGTGCTGACAGCTCAGAGCCTGGAGCCTGCTTCGGATTCTGCATCTCCCTTTCCCCCACTCCTGCGCACGCTCTCTCTCTCTCTCTGAAAAGTAAAGAAACATTAGGAAAAATTTTTTTAAAAATACAAATTCGATAAAGCTTAAAGCCTAAATTTTTTTTTCCACCCATGAAAGAGCAGAAAGAGGTTGTTGAGTGTTCTCAGTCATTTATCTGGAAAACAGACATATTGCCGGTATTGTACTGAAACATCTACTTTTGAAATAATTCCACAGTGTGCAAATGCCTCCAGCTTTTCTTAGAGATAAAATAAGAACCCCATTAAACAGCTGGCTCTTAGATGACAATAAATACGTACTAGGTGCCTTTTTTCCCTATTAAGCAAATGCTTCTAAGGAAATTCAATGTAGATGATTTTAAAAAAGGGAGAAATGGAATACTAATTTTCCTTTTTTAAGTAAGAGTGTTATGCTACTTAGGGGTTCTTACTAGAAAATATCATTTAAAGAGTGATACCGGTGATTGCTTGGCACTTAGATTGAGTGACATTTTGAAAAACCACACTCTTTGTATTCCATGCACCTTAAGGAAAAGTTAACATGGGAGTTAATGGGATGGCAGTGAGACTCAAAGAACCATGTGACTAAGGAAATGAGATATCCATTCATGCAACAAAAATGTACTGAGGATCTACATGTGCCAAACGTTACACTGTACATTGGTGATATAGATGGAAAGGTACAGTCACCCATCCCTGTCCTCAACAACTCCTCACTGAAATAGGCAAACAATAGCTATAATGGGATTTAATATGTGCACAAACATTGCTCTAAAAATTATCCCAGAAAGTAGCTGTGTAGGTTTGGTTATAAACATATATCACTAAGGATATTCATTATTTCTCTTGGTACCATTATCTCTAAGTAGATTGCAAGCTCCTTGAAAGCAAGTTCTACATTTCTCTGTCCCCCACAACACACAGTTAATTATTTGGAAGGTTTTCAAATAATTACTGAAGGAGCCATTTAATATAGCCTTTCAGATGAAGGCAGAGACATTTTACTAATTCTCTCATTAAAATCTATCCCAGAGGATGAGGTTGAATATTCTTCATACTGCTTCTTCTGAATATTTGAAAAGCTTGTTAGTTATCTTCATTAGCTCAACTTCCTCTCTCATTTGACCCATAGTTGTAAACATAGGGGTGATGGGGTGTCTCCTTTTGATAAGAATAAACCAAAACTATTATCACAACCAGAAAGTATATTTCTCACAAATCTTTTTAACTTAAAAACAAGGTTCTTATATCTTGACATTTTTCTGAAGGTAATTCACTTTGATATTTGCCTTGGAAGCTGATAATCAGCATGAAATGCATTTATTTTGATGCCTTTCTACATACTGCTGTGATATATAATTTAAGAAAATAAGTTATAGGCCTTTTTGCTTAAAAACTCCTTGTCCTGGCAGTCAATTCCATGCCAACTTCATTTTTTGGACACCAGGTGGCATCACCTAGCAGGAATGGGAAGGCATCCTGGCATCTTTAAGAAGTGGCTAGGAGGCAGAGCTCAGATGACCTCCAGTTTTAAGTCAGAACTCCCAGTGCTTGCTGCCCGCACCCCTGCCTGCTGCTGTGGCTGTGTTTGTTTTTTCTTATTCATGATCCCTGGTTCCTGTTTCCTGGCTATGACTCTGACATCTCCCTACCCTAGCTCTTAATGTCTCTGTTCAGATTACTGGAAAGTGACCTTGGCTTATCCTGTGACTCTGTCCCTGGTCTCTCAGATTAGATCTGATGTTCACTCACTGGTTCTCCAGAACTCAGCCCCGTGACTTAGAACTTCCTTTTCTCCATGTCAAGCCATGCATGACAAATGGACCTACCAAAAATAAATAAATAAAAGAAGTCCATACTGATGCTTTCTTATCTTAATTCTGTTGTATTTTCATTTATTGGTATATCAGTCAGATGTAAGTGAAGGAAACCTAAATCAAATTAGCTTAGGCAAAAAGAATTCATTGGCCTTTTTAGCAGGGCTAAACTTTGGGCTAACTTAGATGGGCTAACTCTGGGCATGGCAGGACTCAGAGATTCACACATGTCTATTTTTTCTTTTTTATTGTCTGCTCTTTCCTTGTTCTTCCTTGGCTCTGATTTCCTCTTAGGGCTAGCTTCATTCTTTCCCGTACAGATACATGACTTACTCTAACAAGCAGAAGAGGGTGGCTAATGTGATCTCCAAGCTTGTACTGTTGTTCTAACTCAAAGTGACATTTCATTCTCCCAATATTTATATATCAGACACAGAGAAGGACTCAGATTGGCTATGCTTGTATCAGAAGGTCACCCCTAGGCCAATCACATTGTATTTTAAAGGAATTAAACATGATGATTGGTCAGATCTGAATCATTTCCCCATCCCTGTGGCCAGTAGCATGGAATCTTATTATCAGAAGAAATTGAGTGGAGGGGCATGAGGGTGGCCTAGTCAGTTAAGTGACAGACTCTAGATTTCAGCTTAGGTCAAGATCTCATGGTTGTAAGATCGAGCCCCTCATTGGTCTCTGCACTGAGTATGGAGGCTGCTTGGGATTCCCTCTGTGCCTCTCTTTCTCTGCCCTTCCCCCCTCAAAATAAATAAACATTGATTTTTTTAAAAGAAGAAAATAAGTGGAGGGCAAGTATAATAGGCATCCCAGAACTACCATATTTCATGATAATAAAATATTCAGAACATGGTAGATTAAAATGAAACAGATAGGCTCTATGCCATTACAAACTGAAAGAAATGCTTTGTTTGAAAAGGCAAAAATTCTTCTTTAAATGTAGAGTTGATTCTGAATAAAAGAAAAGGAAATTCCCCAGGTGTGAGAAACAAGAGAGAAATCACAATCAGTGGCCACAGGATTTTGTGAAGGATATAGACCCAGAGGTTTTGGGGCTGGACTCCTATTTCCATGTGGAAGTCAGAGTCCTATCTATAGATAGATTCATTCATGGTAATGGAACTTGAGCAAATCTTTTTGAATAAAGCCTAATCCAAAGTGCTCCCTCAGTCACATAGACTCTTTCACCAGCCTTTAAGGAATGGTGAGGAGACTTGCCATCTATCTGGGATTTGAGTCAAATCCCTGCTCTGGGCAGTTGTGATAAAGGAAATGGAAGCCAATAAATTAATATAAAAGTTTTCATTACTATTGAATTGCCTGCCTTAGCCTCATTTCTCTTTCCTTATTTCCAAATATGCTAAACTACTCTGAACTGATCTTTTCTTAACCCAGGCACATAGAAATCCCACAGGAAAAAAATATATAATTTTTCTTGAAAATGAGCTCACAGTAAAAGTTTATAGGCCACAAAGGGGGAAAAAATCCATCATGAAGAAAAGCCAGGAGATAAACAACAACAAAAAAGCGAATCAGAAGAACAAGGACCCTAAAGAACTAAACAAAAATTACAAAAATCTGAGAATAATTATAAAATGGGCAATTTAAAAATTACTGAAGAGATAAATGCAGAAGCAAGGAAAATAGGGATAGTAAAATAAGTGAAATAGAAAACAGAAGAACTTTTCAAAAAGAAAAATGCAGATACTGGCTTTAAAACTGAATGAGACAAATGTCATATTAAATCCAGCTGGTGAGCCAGAAGATAAAGTTGGCAAATGACCCAGAATGCAGCACAGATTAGAAAAATATAAAAAGTTGGCTAAGAGACATGGAGGATAGCATGAAACAATTCAGAATATATCAATAAGAATTTTTAAAGGGGGCACTAAAGAAAATCAATCTGTGGCAATATTTAATGATATAATGGATGATAATTTTTCAGAATTGAAGAGAGAAATTGAAACATCACATTATAACCTGAGCTGGATAAATTAAAACTCATTCACATCCAAATACATTGTAGAGAGACATGAGATCATCAAAGACAAAGTGGCAATTTTAAAAGCAACCAGAGAGGAAACATGGATTACTTACAATGGAAAACAATTTAGATGGCACCAGTTTTCTCATTAATGATAATAGCTGCCAGAGGACAGTGGAGTAATATGTACAAATTGCCAAAAGAAAATAACCAAAAACCTAAACTCTAAATTCAACTGAAATATCATTCAAGGGTAAGAATGAAATAAAGATATGTTCAAGTAGGCAGAATTTACCACTCATAGATAATCAGTGATAGAAATAGGAAACAGCTCAGAAAGAAGTGGGAGACAAGGAGTGGTGAGCAAAAAAATGTTGAAACAACCATAAATTTAATCAGGAATGCCTGTGACAATAACAATAATGATTATTAATGAAGAAATGTAAAAGAAGGCAAAACCAAGCACTCTGTTATCATCTACAATATTCGAAAACAGTGAACACCAAATGATACAGGAGGGAGAGATTATATCATGTAGAGAAAGTGGAGATGGCAAAAGACCTACTTATTAACACAATCCAGTTTTCACTCAAGTAGCCATGTTCATCAAAATATTTCTCAAAATGGTGCACAAGAGTCTGAAAACAGATTTCAATTTGGCTTAGAAATGTTGAAATCGGGGCGCCTGGGTGGCGCAGTCGGTTAAGCGTCCGACTTCAGCCAGGTCACGATCTCGCGGTCCGTGAGTTCGAGCCCCGCGTCGGGCTCTGGGCGGATGGCTCAGAGCCTGGAGCCTGTTTCCGATTCTGTGTCTCCCTCTCTCTCTGCCCCTCCCCCGTTCATGCTCTGTCTCTCTCTGTCCCAAAAATAAATAAAACGTTGAAAAAAAAAAAAAAAAAGAAATGTTGAAATCAATTCATATGAAATTCTAGATAATTTTCAATAATTTCAAACCATGCAAAGGATTCCTATCTGGTAAAGTATCTTCCCTAGGGTCACTGCATTTTTCTTCAAGATTTTAGGCTCTCGCCTATGTAGCTGTAGTGTTTCCAGCTGTGGAACTCATAACATTCTCTCTCTGGAGGCTGTCCTTTATCTTTACCATATCTTCCTAGTTTCTCTTACTCTCTATCTGCTTACCTCATGTTTTCTTATTGTCAGATTTATGATCCACATTAGGAAGCCATCTCTTCAGTTCTCTCCAATTTCTTGGAAAAGGTTACTTCCATGGGTGGACAGCAGGAGATATTTTCTGCCGTACCGGTTGTTGATGTGCTGTAAGATGTAGATGTTTTAAAAATTGTCCTTTACATGCCCAGGTAACTTTGAACTGATGTTCTAGGCAACAAACCAGTTTTGAGAGTTGAAGTTATTTCTGTCTTCTGCTGTACAGTGTCACTAAGTCATGGGTAGCTTCTTAATCCTTTTAGACTCTATTTGAATTTTAGCTGTTTACATTGAAGAACTTGGTAATGTTCTCTAGTCTGGACCCAGGATGACCACCCATGGAGTAAGACAGTGACTTATACTAAGCAAAGTACATCTGAGGCAGATGTGGACAGGGTGCTGATATAATAAACACCAAGAAATGACTGACCCAATGACTGGAATATAGATGCTGGCATGATCAGCTCATTTTCTTTCCATAGTCAAGCTACTTAGGAAACAGAATCATAATAAGCATCTGCTTTATTAATTCACCACAGGAAATTACTTTCACCAGAATTTCAAGTACCCCAAATCATATGATAAAAGCAGTATTTCCCATAGGCAAACCTGCATATAAAGCAAATAATATCCAGAGGGTTGTATGGTGATCATGGAAAAAGATGACAGATAGATGCATCCTTCACCCAAAAGTTTTTTTTTACCATGGAACCTGAAATTTTGAAATGCTTGGAAATCACCCACTGAATCCATACCAACAGTTAGGATAACTTAAAACTACTCATAGTTTGTGAGGATAACTGAAATTTTCTCTTTCCTCTTTACATAAATCTGGAATGGTCACGTACAGTGTTTGATTCTACAGTTCTTCTAGATTCTTCCATGACTAGCCAGTCCTTCTGACTGACACATTACACTTTTGTCTCTATGCATAAATGTCATTTGTCTCTATTCTAATGTCCTTTAATATCTGGTGGGGGATTGATGGTGATTCCCTCTTCTTCTCTATGTTGTGACCAGTGGCATACATCCCTAAGACAGTAGCCTAGTGTCAGAGAATAATTTGTAACTAGATATCAGAGCCATCTGTGAGAAGCCGTCTATGACATGAACCAATCATGACTTCAGCCTCATGTGAGGTTAAATTTCCAAAGGTTGTTAAACTGGCTTCTGTTAATAATATGATTTAAAACACTGCACATTAAATTTTAGTGGGGTGGTCATAAACTTCCTTTAGTGTCTGAAGAAGCCTATGGTTCTCACCTAAGGGATTGGAGGGAAGTGCATCTAAACAAAAAGACAACTTATAAATAGTTTCAGGAGCTCTGGGTTGAGACTTTTTTTTGTCCTAAGGTATATTTTCTTTCCAATGTGTTCAATCCTGGCTTCATTCTGAGCAACCAAAAAAATACCATTTATTTCAGGTGATTATTTCTGAATTTTTTCCTAGAAAAAATTTTCCAGAGAACAATGGGCCAAATCAATATGCAATCATAATTTTGGTCTAAATTAAAAGTGCTCTCTTGGCCTGAAGAACATAATCTGTTTATATTACTTGAGCTCCATAATGAATTTACATGGCAGGCTTATTGCAAGTTTTATGTGGGCTCTGCCTTACTGGGGCATGTAATGCTCAGGGAATCTGATTAAAACTTTGGGAAGGAGCAGCTGTTCAGCTATAGAGGGTGAACTCAGGGCCCATTTTTCAGAGCCTGACTGCAAGGCCTGACACCCTAGCCAGCTATTGGATGATAAATGAACTGTCTTTGAATGCCCAGCTCCTGTGTTAATAGCTTTAAAATATCGGTTGTTTATGAGAAAGAAGTTGGGAGCTCTTATCAATTTTCCTGACCCAGAGGTCCTCAAATACATCATTTTTTTTCATTGCCAGAATGACATGCAGTGTTGAGAGGAAAAGGGAGAAATTTTTTCACCATTTAGTTTGCTTTTCATGGGTTAACAGTACGAGTTTCTCATTTCAAAAGATAGTGGAATGAGTGCCAGGGAATTCTTATATGAAATCAAACACATAAAATCCAGAGTATATACTCTCTGGCATCATCCCGTAGTGTCAGAATTATAATGTAGTTAAATCTGATTTTTCTCAAGGTGCTTAATTCAAATTGGATATATGGAAGTCAAATTCAAAGCCTGTGCCAAATAGCCTACTGTCAGAATGGCAGTTAAATGGTAAAATTTGATTTAATGTTTAATTCTAATATGTTTGGAAATTTATACTTTTTTATCTTTAACCTCATCCCCATCTTTACCTGCTAATTTTGTTTTTATGGACATCAGAATATCTTTTTAAGTGAGTGAATTCATACCTATGTGACTATTGTCATTTAGATTTTCAGGCATTGTCTATTGTTCTTATAGCTTTTGACTTTTAGTCTTTTCATTAGCATGTCTATAAGAAAAAGTGATGAAAAGTAGAAAAATATATATATGTATTATTCAATTTTCTTTTTATTAGTAATTCTGGTAAATATTTTAGTGGAAAACTTTAATCTAGAACATATCTTGTGTGGATAGTGTGTTTTACTTTTCTATGGGGAGTGAAAGCTGGTGTGAGAGTCTAGATGATGACTCTGTCATTGTACCATTGAGCAAGTCAGTCACCTTTAAGTCCACTTTCTGATTTTATCAAGATGGCTGCTTTAGTATACCTATCTATACTAATCTTAAAAAATAAAAATTTGTTGGGATTTTAGAAGTGAGATTGAACAGAAAACATAGATTATAAAAGCAGATAAGACCAATGTTATAGAGAAATAAAACTGTAGAAAACCAAAACCTACATGTTAATTATTTACTAAGATGAATACAAGAGACTATTTATATCCATAAAACATGAAATTTAAAAAGTAAAATCAGAGAAATTGAAAATATGAAAATCAAAATAAAATTTTCAATAGATGAGGTATTATGATTGTCTACTTAAAAGTATGAGACTCGGGGCGCCTGGGTGGCGCAGTCGGTTAAGCATCCGACTTCAGCCAGGTCACGATCTCGCGGTCCGTGAGTTCGAGCCCCGCGTCGGGCTCTGGGCTGATGGCTCAGAGCCTGGAGCCTGCTTCTGATTCTGTGTCTCCCTCTCTCTCTGCCCCTCCCCCGTTCATGCTCTGTCTCTCTCTGTCCCAAAAATAAATAAACGTTGAAAAAAAAAAAAAAAAAAAAAAGTATGAGACTCAAATTGCAAAATATTAGAGAGCTCAGAAATTTTGCTGGACAGAAGACTGACACACAAAAACCAACAGCTTTCCTAGACATCAGCAATAACTGATGATAAAATGAAATGGGAAAATTATTTTGTTCACAATAGCATTTTTAAATCTAAACCCATTAGAATAGCCCTAAATAAATAAACCTACAAGATACCTGAGAAGACAAATAGTAACTTCAGTGAAGGACAAAAAAAGACCACCTCAATAAATGAGGAGACCTACTATGAATAGGATTGGAAGATTCAATATTGTAGAGTAAGTAGTCAACTCTCCCGCCAAGTAATCTATACCTTCAGTTTAATCTTCCTCTTAAAATCCCAACAGATATTTTTAGGGTGATTCTAAAGTTCATATGGAGCTTTTGCTTAAGATAGCAGGGTAAAATATTTTACAAGTCTCCCTCAAAGCAAATTAAAACCATGAAGAACATTGAAAAATAGAAGTTTTTCATAGCCCATGAAATGGAAATAGCCACAATTCCAAATCATAAACTGTGTAAGATTTAAGTACGAGATATTGCTGTCAATAATGTGAAATCTTGAATGAGAAATGGAAATATGCCAAGTCAAGTTGGTTTTTCTCAGATCTGACAGCAGATCACTTACTGAAAGGATCAGCCAATATTCCTTGTTTAGAGAACAGATAAGATCAGGTAGGTGGGCCAAGGGAGAAATGGGGGAAATAGTCTGACCTTTCAAAATGAAAGATGAGTAGAAATCATGCTGACCCACAGTCTAGTTTCCTAGCTTGGACATTGAAGAGACTATTTTCATTGGAGTGGGGGGGCAGTGATTTCTAAATCAAAACAATCTATCTGCAACTTGTGGGTCTTTTCTCTACACCACCTCAATTTGAATGCCATGGACTGCAAAAAGATGTATTCCTAAGAGAAAGGGAACAAATTTGGTGACAGATACTTGAAACAAGTTACTTATGGCAGTTTTAAAACATGGCCCCCAAATTCTTTGACTCCCCTCTCATGGAGAGTTGAAGTCTATGTTCCTTTCCCTTGGATTCATAGAAGGCAGAGGAAGAGATGCTGTGCCAGTTTCCAAACCCAGACCTTAAGAAACCATCAGCTTCCACTTCCTGTCCCTTGGGACACTCCCTCTTGGAACCCAGCCACCTTGCTGTGAGATGGTCAAGACGGTCTGCAGAGAGTACTATCTGAAGAGGGAATGACAGCCAAGAAGACTAGCCAGATGGGTGGGTGATCCATCCTTGAAGTTGACCCTCCAACCCCAGTCCAGCTGCCCCAGCTAATATCAGGCACAGCAGAATTAAGCTGAACCTACTGAGTTCTGTCCAATTTGCAAATTTGTGAACAAAATAACTGATTGTTGGCTTAAGCCACTAAGGTATGGGGTGATTTGTTACACAACAATAGATAAACAGAACAAAACCCAAATTAAAACTGCAGTCAGCCTCAGCTTATTCAACTTTATTTCATCCCTTACTTTGTATCATTGTACTATTCTTTAACAAACATCCAGTCTCTTTTCAAGATGAGTAATAACTAGAAAGGAGGCCATGTTCATTAGAACTACAAAATATTTTTTTAAATTTAAGCCAAAGAAGAGCCCACAATCCCCAAATATATTTACCAAAGAATTACAGAAAAGTTTAGACAAAAGAATTCTCCATTATCATAAAGGCCAATATAGATTCTCTCTGTATCTATTATATAATTTAAGATTTAAAAGAAGAGACATAAAATAATCAAGGGAGATTAAAAGTGTGCTGGCAGAACTCAGGAGAAAAACTGGAGAGATAAATAAAATCACTTAAGAGATAAAAGACACTCTACAAGCAACAAAAATAGAATGAACTTCTCTGAAAACATGTCAAAACCATGAAAAACAGACTTGAAATAACACAAAACAAAGTAGAATAGAACAAAGATGTAGTAATGACTATAAAGAATATGATAGAAGTGGATGGCAGACATTTGGGTGTTTTTGAAGAAGAAAACACATGGAAAATATTTTAAAACATGATAAAACAATATTCTCCCGAATGATATAATATGTGGACTAAAAGACTTACAGAACTCACTGGATGCCAGGAAAATTTCATTTGGAATCATCAACACCATGAAATAATTTGGCAGAGTTACTGAATTTCAAGTTTAAAGAAAGAATTATGGGGGCATCTAGGCAGAAAATCCAAGTCTCTTATAAGAGCAGAAATAATCAGGTTGGCCTTGGACTTGACCACAGTGACATTCAATTTCAGAAGATGGAAAAGCAGCACATTTTCACTTATGAGGGAAAGAATGTGAAACCCAAGCCAAATTATCCTTCCAATATAAAGGCAACAGATTGGATGTTTTTATAAATAGTATGGGGCAATGGGCTATTCCTTTGGGAGAAAAAGTTAAATGCCTAATTCACATCATTCCTAAAAAGAAATTGTATATGGATTTTGGAGTTAAATGTTAGGAAAAAAACATGAAAATATTAGGAGCAATTTCTATAGTTTTGGATGTCAATGATCTACCTAAATAAAGTTCAAATTTTTAAAACAATAAAGTAAAAAATTAACCAACTTAACTATACAAAAATTTAAAAAGTAATTAACAGCAGAACTAGTTAGAAAACAAATGATGGCAACATTTGTGACAATTAGAGTTTTATTTTTTAATAATTTTTAAAGTTTATTTATTTATTTTGAGACAGACAGAGCACAAGCAGGGGAGGAGCAAAGAGAGAGGAAGAGAGAGAATCCCAAGCAGGTTTGGCAGGGTCAGCACAGAGCCCAACAAGGGGCTTGAACTCACAAACTGTGACATCATTACCTGAGCCAAAATCAAGAGTAATACGCTCAACCAACTGAGCCACCCAGGCACCTCAGATGATTAGAGTTTTAAATACAGAGAACTACAAATAGGTGTGAAAAAGAAAATACAGTAGAAAATTTGATAAAATATGAAAAAATAATTTACAGATCTCTCTCTGTGTGTATATACATATGCAAAATATATAGCCAAGTAAAATGGTGTTTATTTATAAATATGAAAATGCAAATTAAAATGAGATATTTTTCATCCATCCAATTAGCAAGATTTAAAGAGTTTATGTTCAGATCAGTGTTGGCAAGAATGAAGAAAATCAAGCATTCTTACACACTTTTTGTCACTATCACCTAAAATTTTAAATATACCCAGAAAAACTACTTCTAGTAATATACCTCAATAAACAATTGTTTATGCAGAGAAAGATACCTAGACAGTGCATCAGTAGAATGACAAAAATGTAAACAGCCAAAATGCCTATTGATAGGGAAGAGATTAAATGTATTTTACTATATACAAACTAGGGAAAACTTTGGAGCCTTTAAAAAGTAGAAGACATAGAAAAATCTGTAAGACAATTTAATTTACAAAATAATGTATCTGGGCCTGTCTGTGTGGCTCAGTTGGTTGAGCTTCTGACTTCAGCTCAGGTCATGATCTCAGTGTTCATGGGTTTGAGCACTGCTTGGGGCTCTGTGCTGACAGCTCAGAGCCTGGAGCCTGCTTCAGATTCTGTGTCTCCCTCTCTCTCTCTGCCCCTCCCCCACTCACCTCTGTCTCTCTCTTTCTCCCTCTCTCTCTCTCTCAAAAAATAAATAAACATTGAAAATCAAAATAATGTTTCTGAAAAATACATATTGTATACTAGCATTTATGCAAAAAATAACATTTGTATATAATTGCATATAAGGGAATGTCTTTTGCATTTTACTCTATATATTTTTGCATTGCCTTAATCTTTAATGCAGAGAGTATATTTTTGTTTTACTTCTGTAATAAAAATAATTTAAGTAATAAAGACCTTTTTAATAGAAATAAAAGTATCTCCTCTGCTTACCTAATAGAGATTTTAAGTTGTGTTTACCACTAGATTTCTGAGCACCTGCAACTGGCATAATAGCTGTCCTTCTTTTGTTAGTAGGTCTCTGTCTAATGAGTGAATGAATAGGTATGCAGTGAGGATCCATTAGGAGGATGTTCATAAAAGGCATATATAATCACAGGTATTTGTGTCACAGCAAAGCCTGATTTTAAATTATAAGAGTAAACCTTAAATTATGAGACAGACCTTAGTGTGTGTCTCTGATGCCAGAGCAATTCATTGAAAATTGAAATCTTTGTCCAACCAACCAGCCACTTGACTGATCATTAGAGACTTGATCTACTGTTTCAGAACAGAATAGGCCCAGCCAGACCTGATAGAGCCCTAATACTGAGAGTTGTGTCCAGGTTTGTGGAAGAGGTGCACCAGGTTCCCAAACCATGGGGACAACTTATCAAACCAGCTAAATATAAGATATGTTATCCAATGTTTGGACTTCCAAAAATAAAAATGAAATTTTCCTCCACCTTCAAATCAAACCCTCTATATTCCATTTAGATTTTTTATTTGAAGTTCCAAATTCCTAACCATATAATAATTTTTAAGAAGTATTAGATTTATGCACCATGTATTTGACTCAGGAAAATATATTTACAAAATTCACAAGTTATCGCTGGAGGAAGAGAGGTGGGGGAGATCTAACTACTTTGGGGACAGGACAGGTAATGTGAATTTGTGATAGACCAGGATATAAGACAACAAGAAATGGAGGGACCAGTGGCTAAGTGGAGGGTGCCCTCCAAAAGTACTTTTGGTTCAATTTTAATTTTAAACAATGTGATGGTCAAACATAACTGAAGGCAGTTGGTTTGAGACACCAGGTTTAATTGCCATAGGCCAACTATTCCATTAGAATCTTATCATTACCACCCCCATCTGAGGCCACCCTCATTTCCACCTTTACTCTTTTGTGTTTATTGTTTTATCAGTCAGGACTTCTTTCCCAAGACTTCTGTCTCTGAATGTCATTTTGCAAAATGGAGATCACATCCTACCTCTCCAATAAACATTCTCAGGAATCTTCCAACCGTAGATTCCCTTCCCTGAACCCCAGGTAAAGCTTTATTTGAAACCGTGGATTCTCAGAGTGAGGCAGACATTAAGACTCAATCAGGAGCACCTGGGTGGCTCAATCTGATAAGACCCAACTCTTGGTTTCAGCTTGGGTCAAGATTTCATGGTTTCATGAGATCGAGCCCTGCATCAGGTTCCATGCTGACAGTGCAGAGCCTGCTTGGAATTCTCTTTCCCTCTCTCTCTGCCCATCCCTGACCATGTGGTCGCTATCTCTCTCAAAATAAAGAAATAAACTTTAAAAAAAAACTAAAGATCAATCAATTCAGTAGCAGTAGAACTAACTGCCTTCCAGCATGACCAGCAGGAAGTCAATCCACCCAGATGTGGTGATCTGTTGGGAAATCAGTACAACTCTGAGGAACAGTGAGTTCTTACTTCTACTTATCTCTTACCTGATTCCCTATATCTTTAAGCCCATGGTCCTGGTCTAATCTCTAGGAATCATACAGTAACCAGCAGACTGGTTTTGTTGGACTTCCCCAGTGTTGACTGGCAAGGGTTTGTGTGTGTGTGTGTGTGTGTGTGTGTGTGTGTGTGTGTGTGTTTAGAAAAATCTGAATTTATTGCCCAGATTTAAAAATCAAGAGAGGTAACAGAAAAACCTAGACTTCTGGTTTCTTTTGAAAAAACTGTAAGATGTGCTAATATCAGGGAACATAGATAACATCTCCCCAGGCAACAATTACCTAGCATTAAGATGGCTGCCCCTCCCCTTTAACCCAGACATGACACTTGCAGTTAGTCATAGTTCCTAACACTCCATATTGCCTCTAAACTGAGCGCAGGGATCACTGATCATGGGTTACTGAATTTGCACAGTAGCCATTTATAGGAGAATTAAAAAGAAAAGCATTATTTCTTGCACTTATGTCTCTATCAGAGGAAGAAAAGTAGAAGAGTAAGGCTGTTCTCACTCACATTGCCTGACCAACCTCTGTGGAAATTTGCCACCCTTATTAGTATTGAGGAAGAGCACTCTTCATTTATATGTTAGAAAAAATAAAGCCATTTATATATCAGAAAAAAATGAAACTATCAGATGGAATTTGTTTTCTCCTCTGCAAATCCCTACTTCTGTTCTGTATAAGACCTAGTTCTGATTCCATTCGTCATCCTAGTTTCTCTCCTGTGAATAAGTTTACTTCTGTTTTCAAAAGTGCATTAGAATTTTTGACCCAAATGTGGAGATTATTTTTAATCCCTACCAAATTTTGTTAGGATTTATGCAAGGCACTTGGCCTCTCATCAGAAACTTGGGACTAATATGGAGAACTTAGATGTAAGCAAAATTAAATAATTGGGTATTGATTTGAGTAGCAATAAAAGTCAATATTTCTGGTAGCTTGGCAAAGAGGCCTATTTATGAGCTTATTTTCTTTAATACTTTTATTAATGACTGAGATCTAGGGACAGATCGCAGGCTTGTCAGATTTGCAATTGATAGGAATCAGAGAGGTATAACAAATACACTGAATAAAATATTCAGAATCCAGGAGCTAGCAACAGGCTGTAGAAATAGACTACCACATGTAGTTAAGGTTAGTTTGATACCACTAGACTCTGAATTATTAATTATCATATCATAATCATCCTATCAGATTTTGTTTTAGGCTATTAACTGATGAATAACCTAGGTAAGAACATTTCCAAAGAAATATACTTAAAGCAAAGTCTGAATTCAGAATTTATTTTTAAAATGTGTTCCAACGACCAAATTAAAAATTGAGCTGTAAATCAGAATTTCATTGTTTCCTCTAAGATTTTCATATAATGAACTCAACTCATGGCCTGAAAGCTGATCTCAGATCATTTGTCCCCATGAGCTGTGTTATAATTAATACAATGAATGTTATCTGAAAATTTTCATGTAATTATCAAGATAGAATTTATCTTAACTTCTGTGATAAGAGGAATGCTCTATGCTCTTATCCATAAGAATAACTACCTTTCCCTAAATTAACTGATGTTCAGAGCAAAAAGACAATTCCCTGGAGAATAAGGTATTTGTGGTTATCCAGGACCTTTATGAAGATGGCTACATTTCTAGAATTTATTCTTTTTTTGTTGTTCCTTTCTCACATACAAAGCATCTCTGCTATTCTTCAGGCACCCTGGATCAATTAAGTGGTTGTTTTGTGTTGTTTTGTGCATTTTGCCTTTTCTCCCCACTTGAATTGATTGGTTTAGGGAGTTATTTAAATGAGTCTGATAATCTCCCTAAAGAGTTTATTTTAGTTCTCATTGACTGTGAGACATCTTATTGATGAGTAACCCGAAGACAGTTATTATAAAGAATAACAAAAGTTGTTTATCAATTTCTTTTTTTTTTCTTTTTTTCCCCTGGCCAAGTTGAAGGTAAAAGGTGGTTTAATTTAATAAAAATACATGGTTTTGTTTTTTCAGGAGCCACATATTAGCAGCTAAGGGAATAACAATGACGTAGTTGGATTATCTTTCCTCCCCTTGTGAAATATGATTTTTCTGTTGCTGTGTCCTAGCATCCTCAACTGGTTCCTCAGTTTTACAGGTCTATGAAGGTAGAGAATGCTTCTGTCCTGTTTGCCATTGTATTCTCAGTGCCTGGTGCCTGGCTTATAATAGACACTGTGTGAATATTTGTTGAATGAATGAACATCTTAGGGCCTTTGCACATGTTATTATTTTTGTCTGGAATTCTTTACCTCCACCTCCACCTGCAACAACATCCCAGCATGCCTTCTTCCTTTCCTGGGTGGCTGCCTCTCATCTGGCCAATCTCAACTTAAACAGAGTATCTGAAGTGAGCTTTGCCTGACTATCCTAGTTAGTATATCTCTCGCCTTCCCCCCATAACACACACACACACACACACACACACACACACACACACACACACACAGAGTTATCTTCTATACTGGTATACTGGTAGGGTAGCCAGATTTAGCAAATAAAAATGTAGGATACCCAGTTAAATCTGAGCGTTAGATCAATAAGAATAACTTGAAAGAATATTTCAGTTTAATACTGGCAATTCTTAATATTATACGCCCACTTATCATACTTTGCAATTATATATTCACTTATTTACTCATTCATTGTCTATTATCTTTTACTATTATGTAAACTCCATAGGGACAGGGGCCATGTATGTCTTCCTCATCAACATATTGTCACCATTCAGCACAGTTCCTTGCACTAGTAGATGCTCAATATATATTTATTGAGTAGTTTCAAGATCAGATGAGCTACCATGCTTGATTAATGATTGTCCATTAATTGATGAGGAGAGTGGACAGATCATTTATTTCTTAGTGTTTTCCCCCGTGTAGTAACTGATTGCAGTCAGTTACATGTAAAGAATATTACCTTTTCCTTTTATGATATCTCTAAAAAAGTGACCTCTTTACATGCAGATGATCCAGAGGAAAACAGAAATAGTCATGAATTTACTCAAAAGATATTTAGTTAGTAAAATATTTATAGTGAATCTCCTGTGGTGGTGCTATTTGTGTCTGTTTTAACTTGTTTGGCAAAAGAAATACATTTAACTGAGCTTTATTTATTTATTTATTTATTGCACAGAAGAAATTTTTAATATAATAATCTTGGGGAAAATAATAAAATAGTTTGACGATGACATTTCAACAACATATTTGAACATAGTCTCTGGGCCTGATTAATGCCATCTGTAAAATTAGTGTTGACTAAATGCCTCCTATTTTATGTCATGTAACTGTTACCTCCAAAGTGTAGTTCAGAAAATAATTTCACTGTTCAGAAAATGATTGGACTAACAGAAATAATCAATTTAAGTGACTCAAATAGCTCTCTACAGTTCATCTCACTAACAATGAGTATTAAAGAGTGAATTATTATGGTATTCTCTCTATCCTTTTATCATTTCAACCTTCCATCCTCATCCATCTTTTTAGGGAAACATCTTCTTCCTAGTTTCTCACATTGTGAACAAGAGCATGCTACTTCTAAGGTATCATAAACAGTGAGAAAATAGTGTTTTCCTAAGAAAGTAATGTGTAGAAGTGATTAACCTATATTACGAGGGAGTACCAGGGTAGAATACAGACTACATTAAATAAAATGAATAAAATATATTAAATACAAATACATTAAATAAGTAATGGCCTGCTCTCCTGATAGCTCAGTTTAACTGGAGGGGTAAATGTTCTTCACCTGAGCTTGTGCATTATCACTTTCAACTAATTTCTTTTTAAATTTGAATATCTATTGAGTGTTTACTATGTTATGTACTAAGTGATTTACATACACCATTACATTTAATTCCACCAACAATACTATTTAATAGACAATTCTTATCCCCATTTAATATATGAGAAAACTAATGCTCAGAAAGATATGCTAGCCCAAGACTCTTCAACTAGAAAGTGGCAGTACTTACTAAAAGAGCCACTGCTCAGATATTTGGTAAATTTGAAGTGAGATGGATAGAATAAATGTCTAAAGAAAGAGACCTTACAAGAGAAGGATCCCTGTGCAAATGAACCAAAGGATTATGTCATGACTTCCAGATTCTAGACCCAGGAACCACTGAGAAGAAGGGTTTCACAGCTATGGCAGGGGGTTCAGTGGGATGAGCATAAGGTGGCCCAAAGACTTCCTGGGTTGAAGCCCCACCACTGCCCCTCCCTAATGATCCTAGACAAGTTATTTGACTTATTTGGCCTGCATTGCTGTCATCCACAAAACATAGGTGCAACTTTTGTGAAAACTTAATGAGATGGGCTCCTTGTTAACAGTAAAATACCATGAAAATGCTATTTATTATTTGGCTTCTTCTATTAATGGGACCAGAGGTTGCTGAGATACTGGGAAAGAGAAAATCATTCTTAGAAGTGTTTCACCTCAGTTCTTCCCCAAGCCTCTGGCCATGGGTGTAGCCCCTGGAGTCAGCTGGAGGGTGGTAGAGATTAAAGAGAAGTAGTTTATCCTCTTACCCAAAGCTATTGTCCTGGTAAAATAAGGATTTGTATGCCTTTCCTCGGGATTGACACAGCATGACACCACAAGATGAATTTTTATCTGGGGCAATGCAAAATATTGTATACATGCATTACACTAAATAAAAGATTCTGTAAAAATTTTAATATTTGAATACTGTGCATGGAAAATGTGTGTGCCTTATGTATAAAATGCAAATTTTTGCTAATTTGAAAATCCTGTTTTCATCAGACCAAGCATAATGGTTCTGGTTTGCTTCAAGTAAGCTTCCTTTCCAAATATTAGTTACTGTTTGGAAATGTGTTTTCTTTCTTTTTTCTTCATACACAAACAAAATTACTCTCCTTAGAGCATTTATCACAAGTTCTCTCAAATACTGAGTATTGTCTGAGACTTTGCTTCAGAAACTATAATCTTTACAGTGACAACATTTTCTAGGTTTCCTTTTTTATTTCCTTACTTTTCCTCTTGTCTTTCAGTTACTCCTTGTGGGCATTCTTCAACATCTCTCTATAATATTAATAAAATATAGGGCTTAGAAAATTGCCTCAACAACTCTGATGAATGAACTAGATAGAGGTTTGTGGGTTGTTGAAGAAAAATCCTTTCCCTCCTGTAAAGATTCTTTTCACTGTTACGATGGACTTCATCGGAGAAGCTATCATACTTTTCAAAATGCAGGGTAGTGTGGTATGAGTCCCTTTGAAAACTGCCATTTCTCTTTTCATCAGAGAAATGGCCTAAAACCTCCATGTCTTTCATTCTCCATTTAAAGAACATTAGTCCAAAATCTCTAGGAAATTCTATTTTTTTTTTCTGTCACATAATTGTTTTGAGATTATCTTTCCATATATAAGTGATAATAGCATTTCAGTTCTTATAGTGATACTTACTATTATATGGGAATAGATCTTTATTGGAAGGCTCATAAGGGTCCTTCCAGCAGACAAGAAGTGATTCAGGGAGGCTGTTAAGATGGGTATGTCTCCTGTTACAGTGCCAGGTTGGTCCTGAGGCAGCCTCTCTCCCACCATCAGAAACACCAATATGGAGACAGATTTATGAAAGAGTGGGAGGAGGCATGTGGATTCAGTACTGTCTTTGAGCCCTTGTTAGCTTTATATATCGATATACCAGACTTTCCAAATCCGGGATGCACATTGGACCCCAAGGCTCTCGACAAAGTTATTTCTCCCTACAATCACTCTGATGTTCTGCCTCTACCTATTATGCAAGGCCATGGCCATTGACCTCATGCTTTTTATAGTCTCTTCCAGAGCTTCTCTGCCCCACTTCAACATTTATCATTCCTAAAGTTGCATAAGCTGTCTTGATACAGATTGATCAGTAGGCCACACAAAGTAGGCCCTACATCTTCCTGACTTTAAGACTCTGTTGGAAATATCCAAGTGGTTCAGGAAATGGTATTTAATGTTTTTCCCCCACACCATTCCAGCAAGAACAAAAGTAGCTCGCTTTTGTCAATCTAATATCTACTACTTGTATTTCAGTCCTAGTTGTGCTCTTGGCTGCCATGCAAATATTCCTATTCATTTATTCATTTATTCATTTATTCTGTACCTTCCCTCTGACATTAAGTTAAGTCCTTCCTCCATCTTTTCCTAGACTTCTTAAAAGCCTCTAAACTAGCCTCACTGTCTTGGATCTCTCTATTAGTCCATTTCTCCTGCTTCTATCAGAGTCTTGTTCTTTAAAAGCCCAATCTTGTGAGATCACTGGGCTATTTCAAACCCTTCAATGATTCCCTGACACGTCAGGATCAAGTCCAAACTCTACAACAAAGCATTCCTAGATCTTCATTAAATCACCTCTACCTTTATCTCTAGCTTCTTCTGGAATTTGTCAACTTAGATTGCTAAGGGCTGAGGTAGACAGATGAGTGAGGTAAGCTGGGAGTAAAAGGACAATGGGAAAATGGGGAGCTCAGGCCATCTGAATGGAGCTGCTCCTACTCAGCTCTAATTCTTGTCATGCAGACAAGTAGGTCCAGAATTGTTAGCATTTCTGATTTTTCAAGAGAAGCAAGGAATCTGGATTTTTATGTGAAATTTCTTAGTTTTTAAATGTTGACAGCATTTCATGTTTTCTTTTAAATAAATAAAAGGACAGTGTTCAGACCAAATAAAACATGGCAATCAGATGAAGCCCATAGGCCATCAGGATATAATCTGCCACTCTGCTTCCATCTACTGTAATCCAAGGTTCTGCAATTTTTTCCTATAAATCATCAGATGATAAATATTTTAGGTTTTACAAGCCCATATGGTCTCTGCAGCAACTATTTAACTCTGTCGTTGTAGTACAAAAGTAGCCAAACACACCATGTAAACAAATGATCATAGCTGTCTTCCAATAAAACTTTATTTAAAAACAATAGTAGGCTGGATTAGATAGGCTGTCTGTAGTTTGTTGACTACTACCTAATAAATGAAGCTATCTGATATTTCTCTACAGACTCCATGTGATGATAGATTACATTTCTTTGCCTGAAATGGAATGCCATTTCCTCCTTCATCTGCCAGGCTGGCTCCCAGGGGTCCATTAAGACTGAACTCAAGAACACCTATCTTGGAAACTATGCTGGATTATTTCTAAATCCCAACTACATTAGAGGTCTTCTGTGTTCCCATTTTACTTTGAACATTTTTTCTACCATACTTGACTTTCTCTGTTGTCTTATTTCTTTGTCTAAGGAGACCATTATCATCTTTTAAGCAAGCATTTGTCTAATATCTGATTTATTGTACAAAAAGGAGGGATTGAGGGGCACCTGGGTGGCTCAGTCGGTTAAGCTTCTGACTCTTGATTTTGGCTCAGGTCATGATATCATGTTCATAGGATCAAGCCCCACATCGGGTTCTGAGCTCAGCGTGGAGCCTGCTTGGACTCTCTCTCTCTCACTCTCCCTTTGCCCCTCCCCGACTTGTGCTTTATCTCTCAAAATAAATAAATAAACTTAAAAAAAAGTAGTAATTTATATAATAGATAAGAAAAAGCTAGACATCTAATTTAACAATGTCAAACAAAGAGATTTATTTTCTTTATCCATATTTAGGAGAGGCTTCCTAGGAAGTGTTACAAAGTGTTCTTAGGAGCAGAAGCAAGGAGGAATTGTCAGCCTCCTGAGCCATGAGTTAGGAAAACTGAGGTCTTTGCTTAGCTCTGCCAGTGACCAGGACTTGTCAAAGTCAACTCTAAAACCTCATGGACTTCAATTATTTATATCTGTAAAGTCAGCTTGACATCATGATCCATAAATGTCCCTTCTATCTCTAAAATTCTCTGGGAAATTTTCTCAACACTTTTACGGAATAGAATGAATATAACTTAACCCTATGTAATAACATAATCCAGTAATAACTTCAGAAATTATTGGGGGACATACAGAATTATTTTTCTCTTCATCAAATTTCCCCAGATTATTCATTTGGTGGGGGGCAGGAGTTTTTTGTTGTTGTTATTTTCTGTTGTTGTTTGTTTGTTTTCGTTTTTGAAAGAGAGAGAGACAGAGAGAGGCAGAGAGAGACAGAGAGCAAGGAGAGCAGGGGAGGGGCAAAGAAAGAGAGAGAGAGAGAATGTTAAGCAGGCTCCACGGTCAGTGCAGAGTCTGACGCAAGGTTTGATCTCATGATCCTGAGATCATGATCTGAGCCACAATCAAGAGTTGGTCACTTAACTGACTGAGCAACCCAGTCTTCCCGAAATGTGTTTTTTTTAAAGTTTTCTATTCTCCTAAATTTTCAATTCTAAGTTTTTGCACTCTAGAAGTCTCTCAGCTCTTTCAATTTTGCCATTTCTAATATGTTTTACATTATAAAACCAGGTAATCAATTTCTCTAAACTTCTTAGATTTCTATAGAAGGTAAGGGTGGATGGAGGCAGAATACTGTACTGAAAAGAAAACAAACTTTAGTCAGATAAAGATTCAGTTTCTACTTCTGTCAAGTACAATGTGCACCCTTGGGAAAGGTACCTAATAGCTCTGAGTACCTGTTTTCCTCATCTATACAATGGGGATAATTATACATACCTCATGCAGTTGTTGTAAAAGTCAACAATCATAAATTGTTTACAGCGCCTAATACATAAGAACGCAGCAAATGATGCCTGCTACATTTATTTTATTATTGGTTCTGAATGGTTTCCTATGATAATTTTAATACATGGACTTAAGCTTTCATAGCTTTTTTTTTTAATTTCAAATTCCTGGGTTCATAGCTGTTCTTTGAAAAACTGAGATTGCTATATAGTCAGATAGTATCTGTGAGAACACCAAGTACCCCAACTGACATGTAAAAGGATCCCATAAATGTGGAATCTGAATTGATAGTTCTACCACTCATCACAGGAGTGGCAAGTTTCCAATGTCCTAACTATGGTTTATATCTTTTTCATTCTAATAAAGAGACAGAAAAACTTAAATCGCCCTGGATCCCTATTGAATGCCATGTGAGCAAAGACATGATCCAATTATAGCACATTCAGAGAGCAATTTCTCCTCATTTTATTAGGCAATCAGTAAGATGTACTCTATTGTCTGTTGGAGGACTATGAATTAAAGTGCCTGGAATCGGAAGAGAGCTCTGTACAGTCTATTTTCTCCCAGGCTGGAAGTATCTCTGAATATGCTTTGTGGCTCATTAGAAAAGAGAGGCAGAAATGATTGAGAGCCAGAAAGACTGATCAAAGAACTAAATATACAGCTTACCAAACGATGCGTAGCAAGGGTGAGAGGGGAAAATGGGATCAGAAATTGATACAGGCATACCACAAATGAGTAAAGGAACTTGTTTAGAGAGCTAACCAGAAGCAGGACCATGAAATTGAGCCCAGGAAACACTAATCTTAACTCTCAGAGATGGTGTACTCATCACATGGCTTGTTGAAGACTCCCATAGGAAACAAAGGAAGAACCCAGACTCATTCAAGCAACTGATTGTTGCTCTGGAGCAGGTGGGCAACTGAAAATACACACACAGGTACTGCTCAGAACCTGTAGGAAAGGAAATATAAAATTTTAATAGGGGAGAGATATACTATATTCTTGCATAGGCAAGCTCAATACTAAAAATGCTACTTCTCCACAAATAAATTTTAAAATGTAATGCAATTATCCAAAATAATAGGACCACTGTTTTTCTAAAATTGGACAAAATTATTAACATTTCATATGGAAGAATAAGGGAGTTACAATAATGTCTAAAGCAATTCTGAAAAAAAAAAGAATAATAGAATGATACAATTACTATAATTATTGCAGGGTGGCAGCAGTACAGGAATAGACAGGTCAAATGAATAAAATAGAACACCCAGAAATAAATACCTGTGTGTCAGTGGGCATGCATGCATGTGTGTTATATGTTTACACTAGCATCACAGTTTAGTGAAAAACGAGAAAGGAGATGAGGTGGGGCCAGTTAGCTGGCCAATTAGAAAAAGACAAAATAGAAAGGATGTTTTAACTCCACCATCATGACTTATGTGAAAACAAATACCAGACGATATTTTTAAATGTAAAAAATTCGTAAATCACCAAAAAAATTAGGGTTACTACTACTACTTAATACTACCTGGTAGCACTTAATAAATATTTGTGAAAGATTTAGTGGTCATTAGATGTGATCAAAAAAAGAAAAAAAAAGATTTAACTGCAAAATTTGAGAAGTTTTGATATATATTCTGAAAACTGGTTGCCAGGGCTTCAAACATATTAGAATTACAGAACATTGCACAAATTCTACATGATTCTATAGTTAATTTTCTTTTCAGTATGGTCGATAACTGCCAGAAAATTAATCACTTTCTATTGATACTTGGAATTCCTTTTCTACACTTTACAACTCTAAGATGGTTTTTGAAAAGAAAAAGCAACCAAATATACCTCAGACCCCCCTGAGTTAGACATTAATCATGTGACTCTCAACTACAGCACAGCATACAGGAGGAAGGTAATTGATCACAGTAAAAGCAGCTTGCCATAAGAAAATGTTTTGTATCTTTTCAGTAGTTCCTGGAGTCAAGGAATCAAACTGAGAAGAGAATACAAGCAGTATATTATTGGGAGACTATTGCAATCAGCACAGCTGTTTCCAAATTGTTTGTCACATATTTCAGCCCCTGCTGTTTTCTTTCTGTTTTTTTTTTTTTTTTCCCCTACATTAGGAGGGAAAATCCATATTGCTCTGATTTAGCTTTCTTAAAGTGCTTCGGGTTTCTAAGGCAGTTCTTTAAGTAAGTTGCTATTGAGGTAATTCCTTTTGTTTATGTGTAATATGCAAATTGAAATAACAGTACTCCCCTCTATGTGGCAGGCTGGAACATTTCAGTGAGAGGTGTCATAGAGTTTGCCCTCAGGGATGTATGAAAATGTAACTTGGTACAAATCAGCTGGGACTTCCCATGCGTGTCATTTCAAATCAGCTCAGACTTGTTGTAGGTATTTTTGTCTGTTTGGCTACAAACAAACGGATACTATGAAATAGAGGTTTGATAAATACACAGTTCTGTTGGGGAACCTTGAAATCACCTCAAAGAAGCAATCATTTACCTCTGCTTTTAACTGGGCATCCATGTTGGCAGTCTGGCATCCTGACTCAGGTTCTTCTTGCAAACCTGTCAGAGCACAAGGGCACCACCCTGAAGGTAGATTATGACTGGAAGTGAAGTCACCTCCTTGCTTACTCATGAAATATTATCCCATGAGTGAGAGGGATTGTCTGAAGGCAATAGGATCGCACAGAGCATGGTTCTACTTTGAAGACAATATCCCATTTAAATGGGCTGCATGTGTACAATTTCATGTGCATTCAGGATTTGAGACTCTGAAACAGGCTGAAAGTACAAAGTTTAACTGTTGTTCTGTCATGTATAGTGATATCTACTTCTCTGCAAGCTTGATGCTACCAATGGCAGTTACTGCCTGCATGGAGACAAGGCCAGTGCAACTCTGAAGTGACCCACCCCCTGTGGGGCAAGTTGGGATGCTGTCTTGGAGAAAGGCCAGCACTGTCTTTTGGATGCTTCTAACATTAATGATTGACCCAAACTTTCAACTTAAAAGTATCCCCTGCTTTGATCTCTAATTGCTTCACATTGACCTCTACAATATCATTGTCCTTGACCTCTTGACTTTCCATTGAAGATCCATTCTAAGTTAATTTGCTGTGTGATTTTTCACTCATGCTCTTGGGCCCTAGAATAGTTCTTAGTCACCTTACAGGAAAGAATATAATTTAAAACAACTTTGGAGACCAATTGGCTGCAAAGTGATCCCTCGAAATTTTTTCCATTTTTTTCATGCATCATTTTGATTTTTGAAGTGCCACAGATCAGGTTTATACTACTTTGTTTTCTTTCTTATCTCTTTTTTGTTTGTTTGTTTTTTGCTGTTTCCTCCACCCACTCACATCTCTGTCTCCAGAATACAAGGGAAACTAAATGTTCAAAAAATGTATTCATTTGAAAAAACCTAAATAATCAACATTTGGAGCTATGCCTGCTATAATTGTCTGGAAAAGTTTTTAACAGATTGAGAGTAAAAATTGGTTAAAAATGATTGTTTCCCTTCACTGTGTCATGATTTGATAACTTTTCATATAAAGGATATGAAGTGGTATAAAAGGAGCACACAGAACAAACCTAATAGCTGAAGAGACATACTTAACTAAGTAACTTAACTAAGGACTAACGTAAACTTTATAAATTAAAGAGAAAAGGGGCACCTGGGTGGCTCAGTCAGTTAACCATCCAAGAAGCAATTATTTACCTCTGCTTCAATTGGGCATTCATGTTGGCAGTCTAACATCTTAACTCCCAGGTTCCTCCTGCAAACCTGTCCAACTCTGTTTCGGCTCAAGTCATGATCTCACAGTCATGAAATCGAGCCCTGTATGGGGCTTCACACTGGGCATGGAGTCTGCTTAAGATCGCCTCTCTTCCTCTCCTTCAGCCCCTCCCCACCTCATGCTTGCTCTCTCTCTCTCTCTCTCTCTCTCTCTCTCTCTCAAAAGTAAGTTAGTTAATTAATTAAAGAAAAAATCTGAAAACCCAAGTCTGAAAAATTTTAGTATTTGTCTTTTTTGTGTTTTTTTATTGCTTTCCCGTCTTTAAATGAAATTAGATACTTCAGAAAAAAGTAACAAATTGTAGGCAAGCAAAAATAAGTACATTAGAACCCCTGCCATAATCCAACCAACTTAAAGACAACCATCATTATATATATACCATTTCTTTGCTTATACATATACATAATATACACATATGTACAGGCATACCTCAGAGATATTGTGCATTTGGTTCCAGACTGTGCAATAAAGCGAATATTGCAATAGAGTGAATATCACAATAAAGTTAAGTCAAATAAATTTTTTTGTTTTCCCAAAACCAAAGGATATGACCAGTGGGTATAAGAGTTATGTTTATTTATACTATATGGTAGCCTATTAAGTGTACAATAGCATTATGTCTAAAATAATGTACATATCTTAATTTTTAAAAATACTATATTGTTAAAAAATGCTAACCAGCAAGTGAGCTTTCAAGAAGTCATAATGTTTTTGCTGATCAGGGGGTCATGCCTCGATGTTGGTGGCTGCTGACTGATCAGGATGGTTGGTTGCTTGATGGTCGGGTGGCTGTGCAATTTTTTAAGACAACAATGAAGTTTGCTGAAGCAGTTGACTCTTCCTTTCATTAACATTTTGTTTCTAGCACATGATGTGATGCTGCTTGAGAGCATTTTACCCACAGTAGAACTTCTTTCAAAATTGGAGTCAATGCTTTCAAACCCTGCTGCTACTTTATCAAGCAAGTTTATGTAATAATTCACATCCTTGTTGTCATTTCAACAATCATCATGGCATCTTCACCAGGAGTAGATTTCATCTCAAGAAACTGCTTCTTTGCTCATCCATAGAAGCAATTCCTCATCCATTAAACTTTTATCATGAAATTGTAGCAATTCAGTCACATCTTCAGGCTTCACTTCTAATTCTCGTTCTCTTGCTATTTCCACATCTATATTTATCTCCTCCACTGAAGAAGTCTTGAACCCCTCTGAGTTATCAGTGAGGGTTGGAGTCAACTTCTTCCAAATTCCTGTTAATATTGTATTTTAACCTCTTCCCATGAATCATGAATATTCTTAAAAGCATCTAGAATGATGAATCTTTGACGTACCTGGGTGGCCCAGTCAGTTAAGCATCCAACTTCGGCTCAGGTCATGATCTCACAATTTGTGGTCTCGAGCCCCACATGGGGCTCTGTGCTGACCACTCAGAGCCTGGAGCCTGCTTCAGATTCTGTGTCCCCCTCTCTCTCTGTCCCTCCCCTGCTCACACTCTGTCTCTCAAAAATAAATAAACATTAAAAAATATCTATAGAATGATGAATCTTTTCCAGAAAGTTTTCAACTTACTTTGCCCAAATCCATCAGAGGAATCACACTGTCTGTGGCAGCTATAACCTTATGAAATGTATTTCTTAAATAATAAGACTTGAAAACTGAAATTACTCCTTGATCCATGGGCTGCAAAATGGATGTTGTGTTAGCAGTCATTAAAATAATATTAATCTTCTTTTACATCTCCATCAGAGCTCTTGGGTGACCAGGTGCATTGCCAATGAGCAGTAATATTTTGAAAGGAATCTTTTTTCTGAGCAATAGGTCTCAACAGTGGGCTTAAAATATTCATTAAGCCATGTTGTAAACAGATGTGCGGTCATCCTGGCTTTGTTGTTGCACTTATAGAACACAGGCAGAGTAGATACAGCATCATTCTTAAGAACCCTAAGATTTTTTGAATGGAAGTGAATATTAGGTTCAAGTTAAAGTTACCAGTTGCATTAACCCTTGACAAGAAGGTAAGCCTGTCTTTTGAAGCTTTGAGGCCAAGCGTTGACTTCTCCTCTCTAGCTATGAAAGCCCTAGATGGCATCTTCCAATTAAGGCTGTTTTGTCTGCATTGAAAATCTGCTGTTTGGTGTAGCCACCTTCATTAGTTATCTTAGCTAGATCCTCTGCATAGTTTGCTGAAGCTACTACATCATCACTTGTAGCTTCACTTTGTACTTCTATGTGATGGAGATGGCTTCTTTCCTCAAATCTCATGAACGAACCTCTGCTGGCTTCAAACTTTTCTTTTGAAAATAGCATCCTCACTTCTCTCAGTCCTCATAGAATTAAGGAGAGTCAGGGCCTTGCTCTGGATTAGGTTTGGCTTAAGGGAATGTTGTGGCTGGTTTGATCTTCTCTCCAGGCCACTCAAACTTTCTCCATATCAGCAATGAGACTGTTTTGTGTTCTTATCATTCATGTGTTCACTGGAGTAGCTCTTTTAATTTCCTTCAAGAACTTTTCCTTTACATTCACAACTTGGCTAACTATTTGGCACAAGACGCATACCTTTCAGCCTATCTCAGCTTTCAACATGCCTTCTTCACTAAGGTTAATAACTTCTAGCTTTTGATTTAAAGTGAAAGACATGCACTCTTCCTTTCACGTGAACACTTAGAGGCCACTGCAGGGTTATTAATTGTCCTAATTCCAATATGGTTGTGTCTCTGAGAATAGGGAGGCCCAAGGAGAGGGTAAGAAATGGGAAAGGCTAGTTGGTGGCGCAGTCAGAACACACGCAATATTTATCGATTAATTTCTCTCTTTTATATGGGTGTGGCTCATGGTACCCCCAAACAATTACAAAAGTAACATCAAAGACCACTGATCACAGACCACCATAACAAATATAATAATGATGAAAACGTTTGAATTATTGGAAGAATTACCAAAATGTGACACAAAGACGCAGAGTAAGCAAATGCTATTGGAAAAATGGTGCCAACAGACTTGCTGGGTACAGGGTTACCACAAACCTTCACTTTGTAAACAAAAAAATACAATATCTACAAAACATAATAAAGTAAAACACAATAAAACAAGTATGCCTATACCATATTTAGAAATTGTATGATGCCACATGAAGTGTTTGAGAACATTTAACCCATCATCTATTGTTGGATATTAGTTTTATTTTACTGTGTGTATGTGTGTTGGCAATTTTTTACTATTACAAAAAGGTATAATAATAATTAGTGAAAATAGAAATTGAAAATTTAAGAGAGGAAAGTACAGAAAATTATTCTAGAAATTGACAAAAATATTTAAAAGCTAAACATCAGACTGAGCACCCAAGTTACCTATTCATGAAAAAAAATGTATTGTTGATAATTATTTTAAGCAATTTATTCTTCTGACTAAATAATCTTATCCAACAAATTTCTTGTGAACTAATTATGATCTACTACCAAGTCCCTTTATTGGATCCCATTAAAGATTTTGCTTCAAGCATATGACTCTCGTGAGAAAGAACCACTTTCTGAGCCCCAGGTGTTCTATCCATTTAACATCTTTCAGATCTATTTCTTGCCCCTTCAAACTGCTGTTCTTCTACTATCCTTCTAAGTTTCTCCTAAAGGTTTTGATTTACAGGAATACTCAAATCATTGCTTATAAATTGACTCTTACACAATCAATCAGACCTTAACATAACACAAATTGTTTCTACCTTTATCTCCTTAATCTTTTCACTACTTTCAGATAAATTATACTTCTTTCTTGTTATAGTGAATCCCTTCACTTAGATCCTCATCCCTTTGTGTCAATTTTAAGATTTTATTTCTAAATTAATCTCTGCCTCTATTACGTTGTATGTTTTCTTCTGTATCATCACCTTTATTTCTTTTCAGATATGCTCCTATTTTCCCCTTCTTAAGCAGTACTTCTGCTTGCCGCTACTATCTACTTTTACTGTTAATGTATTGTTCTTCCATCACCAAAATTAGTGAATGAGTTTTACTACTCTACTTTCTTATCTCCCCCCTTAAGCCCTGTAAATTGGCTTTCTTCCCATTGACTCAACCAAACCTGCTTCTCCATTTCTTTTATTCTATTCAAAGTGCCCTTTCCAAGAACTCATGCTTTTTTCTTCTCTGAAATATCAAAAACTGTTCAACTACCTGCCTTTGAGTACTCGCCCCGTGTCCATCCATTCCCTACACTGCACTAACCTGGCTCTCTAGCTGTCTTTCCCTGGAGCCACTGCTGTTTTGTCTTAACTGAATCTCTCTCCTGATCACTATAGTTAATGAGCCTTAAGAATCTGTCCTCACCTGTGTTTCTCTCTTGGCACTTATGCCCTTCAACAACTTGTCTATTCTCATAATTTCAAGCCACTCCTTATTTCACCTAGCCCCTATATTTTCATGAATATAGGTTTCCACAAAGAGAACATAAAGATCAGTTTTTTTGAGATACTGGATGGTGAACATGGCTTTATTCTCCTCTGGTGCTTAGAATGATACTTTGGCTATAGAACTTTAGGTTAGAAATCGGGGTACCTCAAAAATTTCAAGACATGTTTCCTTGTCTTCCAGCTTCCAGTGCTACTTTCAAAAGTCCAGTGCTGTATGACTTTCATCCCTTTGTGATTTATTTTTTATATCTCAAGGAATTATTTAAATTTTTTTTCTCTTTATTTTTTTTTGTTTCAAACAGCACAATAATGTGCCTGGTATAATGTTCTTTTCCATTTGCTGTGTTTCATATTTGGTGAGCCCTACAGTTTAGAAATTTATATCATGCAGTCTGGGAGATTTTCTCATACTATTTGTCTGATAATTTCATCTACTCTTTTCTCTCTTCTCTTTTTATAGAATCCATTTAATAAGATGTTGAACCCACTGACCTGATCATCTCATTTTCTCATCTTTTCTACTTTTCAATTCTTCACCTTATATCTATTTAAACATCTTCCCATCTATTAATATAAACATTTTCTAGGTGATTTACTCAACTTTTGTTCCAATTTTGAAATTTCCATTTCAACTCTTGTATTTTTTTTTATTTAGAAAATCCTCTTTTTATTTTTAGATTGTTTCTTAATCTAGACTCCTGTTCTCATTTCATGAATGCAATATCTTCTCTTGCCTCAGAATATTGATAATAGATTTCAGGATATTTTTTTCAGTGCCTTAAATTTGGTCCGCTTTCTACAAATTCTTTTTTTCTGCCTTTTCATTCTGTTCTGTTTTTCCTCACCACTTTAGAGAGGCTTAACTGAATACCCATATTTAAGAGAAAGGGGAGAGAGGAGGCCTAAAAAGACACTGGAAATGAGCTACAGGCAAGTTCTGGGCTTGTCAACCAGTGAGCCTTATTGAAAGGTAATTGAGGAAACTGGTGTTTACTCAAAGGCCCCTCCAAATCTAAGTATCTGTGAACCAGTTTCTCTAAATAATTCCTCTAACAGGAGGTATAAGTCAATTGCCAACATCCTGGGAGCCCAGTATGGAAAAGGGTCTGAGGGTTCTTACAGGTCATTATGTGGACTTTTGCTTAACCCACCTCTGTTCAGTTC
This sequence comes from Lynx canadensis, assembly GCF_007474595.2. NCBI lineage: Eukaryota > Metazoa > Chordata > Mammalia > Carnivora > Felidae > Lynx > Lynx canadensis. Next base: position 38,749,929 of record NC_044311.2, on the reverse strand, counting down.
TTCATGCCACTCTTCCTCCTCTGTGCCTGTTGTCCCCAATCCAGAGCATTCCTTGTTCAGTCTCTGAAGAAAGAAAATCCTCATGAAGTGGGGTATGTGATAATGACAGACTGCTCAGAGAAAGAGATTGGATATTCTAAACTTAACAAAACAATGTTAAAATTTACCTGGAAACAAAAACATTCAAGAATAACAGGTAAAAATCTGAAAGTCCTGAGTAATGCTGAGGAACGAGCTCTACCAGATACTAAAATGTATTCTGAAACTCAGCCATCGAAGTTTGGTGCTTGTGAGGGAAAAGGCTGGCAGCTTTGTGGAAGATTGAGTCAGAAAAAAATTTCAGATAAACACATGTGGGTATTTTGAATATGATAAAAGTGGACTTTTATATCTTGTAGGGAAAAGATGAATTATAACAGGATATTCATTGCAATGTTGTTTATGAAAGCAAAAAAATTAAAAACAACCTAAGTGTTCACCAATATGGAACTTGTTTAATAAACATGATAACTTCATGCAACATTTTGCAACTGTTCAAAAGAATGAAATAATTCTGTGTGGCTGCTTTGGAAGACATCTAATACATGACTTAAGAAGTAATTTGCTGAATAATGTTTATGATATTATCTCATATTTGTTCTGGAAAAGAGAGGATATCTGTTTGCTAATCTATGCATAAAAAAGGTCTAGAAGCATAAGAAATATTAATAGTACTCCTGGGAGTGGGAATTGGGGACTGGGAAGGGAGAGAAAGACTCTTACATTTCATTTTATGCCCTCTTTACTCTTTGATTTTTTTTCATTTTTTCCCATGAGAATACATATCTCATATAGCTAAACTTTTGTTAAAAATTAATAACTACAACATTGCTAGCTTGCTGTCCAAATACTAGATTGTGAAATAGTTTTTAAATGTAATTGAAAAAATATTGATTCTGGGCTGGCCTCCCCCATAGCAAATTGGCCCATGAGTTGGGATTTATTTCTTCAGGCTTGTCATCATACCATATCTTTGCCCTCACCAACTCCAGCTGCCTATCATCATGTTTTCCTGCTTGCTTGCTTTACAGCCAGTCATCTAAAGTTCTTAGATCACTGTCTCCAGAATTTTTATTTACTTACCTTGCTGAACAGATATCTGTTCTCCCAGGTCATTTGCTATAGTTGCAGCAGATCTGTGCCTAGAACAGCCTGACCCAGAAAAGACTCATCTTCACCCCTGCTTTAACTCACTGGAGTGGGGACATAGATCATGTAATGGAGTCATAGAACACTACCCACAAAGGACACAACAGACCATGACCCATCATAGGTACCTAGAGAATTTACATAATTTCACATTTCTTTTCTTCTAGAGAAAACTTTTTAAATGATTCAGCTATATACAAATATACAGCCAAAAAAATGTACTCATTACCCAGAATTTTTAAAAAGAATGATATTATTTCAGAATTCTTTTTACAGGAATAAAAATACAGCTACTGTTGTAGCCCTCTTCCTATTATCTTTCTTTCCCTAACTCCCTTCCCCTTGAGGGTAACCATTACCCTGAAGTCAGTGTGTATTCTTCCTGACAATTTTTATATGCCCTATGTCTATATGTAGCTATAAACAACATATAACACCTTTCTTTCTTCTAAAAAATTTACATAAATGGTAGTGTGTTGTACTTACTTGTTTCAATTAGATTGCATTCAGCTACAAGTAACAGAAAACTCCTCTACAAAGTATTAAATAACAAAAAATCTAGGGAAAGGTGGTTCAATGGTGATTCAGTGGCTTAGCCGTGTCATCAGAGACAATAGTGACATTATCTATCATCCTGTTGCACTATCCTGGTGTGTGGCTTTTTACCTGCGGCCTACAAAACCTCAGGAGTTCACATTCCAGGAAGGAAAAAGAGGGGAGTAAATGGCCAAAAGCCTTTTTCCTTAAGTTTTGTCTTTTTATTTGGGAAGGAAAAGACACCCAAAGATATTACTACATCTCATTTGCTACAACTGATACACCACTTGCTGCAAGACAGGCCAAGATATTGAATATTTTAGTTTTTCTGCTTCCTTAGTATAAAAAATCACTATGAAAATGGGGCTATTAATGACTTTTAGGTTATTGGTCATGATATATTCTGTTATTCCTTTACCACTTCCTTTCTCCACTTGCCATTATATTTTTTGCAACTTAACCATATTGAAAATTCAAGATATAATCCACTAATATTAATTGCTGTGTAATATTCTGTTATATAAATATATCCATTTATTTGTGCATTTTCCTGTTGATGAACCTATAAGTTGTTGCTACATTTTCATTGTTACAAAAATGCCATGTGAATATCCTTGTATATGTCTCTTTGTGAGAATTTTATATATATAATACATATATGTTGCATAATAGTATAACATACAATGCATTTATTTTATAATATCATATTTATATATATATATATATAGTGTGTGTATATATATATATATATATATATATATATATATGGTAGAATAGGATGAGAGATATATGCATACATGTGGTAGAATAGGATGAGAGGTAACATCGTTTTCATCCCTGATCACACATTCACATGCACACATACCTTATTTTGTGCTTTCAGTGTAAATGCTTTTTGTATGCTTCCCGTTTTTACTTTTTCTGCTTTCATTTAGACTATTGAGTTCTTTGTTCATGTTGTTGTTTTACCACTGTGAAGTGATTCATTTTAGTTCCTTTTATTATTTTAGTCATTATCCAAATGCATAATTCACATAACATACATTATCAACAAAGTCTGAAATAAATAAATGTCTCTGGCATCATCCCTTCACTCTTTCCATCACTCATGTAATTAATTGCCTAGCATTTTATTCCACCTTATTTTTAACTATTCAATAATCATGGTTATTTTTACAATCAGTGCTTATTTTGGTTTATCTATATGTTTAATAGTTTCTTTGCTTCACATTGCATAATGTACATATTCTTCCTCTGGGTCCAGTTTTCTTCTTTCTGAAGCTGTTCCTTTAGTGATTCTTTCACTAAAGATATGTGATTAGTGACTTATCTCAGTAGTAGGAATTTAGCAGTAAATTACTATGTTCAATTTTTTTAATTTATTGTGCATGGCTCTCAATATTCTTTTATATTTTTGCCCTCTTTATTTGCCTGTGTCCTGGACAATTTCCTCAGATCCTCTTCTAATTCTCTTTTAAGCTGTGCCAATTGACTTTTTAATTTTATTGCCCATGGTTTTCTTTTTAAATTTTGGTCTGTTTCTTTTTCAAATTGGCTATATTCTTTCATAATGTTTTATACTTATTTTTAAGATATCATTAATCATTATCATTTTATTTATTCTTAAGGTATCATAATCATTAATCATTTTCAATTTTTTAAATTATGCAGTTGTTTTCATTTCTTATGGTAGTAGCTCTTTCCTTTAATTTTTTTTTCTGCCTTCCTCTCATCGTGGTATTTCTATATTACGCATATATATTTTTTTACTTTTATTTTTTGTGAAACAAGGTTTTAATGAAAGGAGAGAGATTGGTTTATATTGTTCTTCAGTTCAGCTAAAGAAAGCATACAAACTCATCTTCTGTGAGTTTTTTCTTTTAAAAACATCACATAGGGCTTATCATTCTTGCTTTGAGTTTTACTTTGTTTCTTACTCCTGGCGATTCCCATTTCTTTATTTTGAGTTCAGCTAAGTGTTTAAATGTTGTTATAATTTACATATAAACTTATGTACACTAATACAGGAGGGAATTCTGCATTAGTTTAGTTCTACTGGTTGCTAGAACAACCTATTAATGTCTTTCCGAAGACACTTAACTTGCTTAACACTGCTCTCTACTCCTGTCAACACTCAGTGATGTCATGAGGTCATTGAAAACAAATAGAGGTCCTAAAAGTGGTTTCTGTTAAATTCCTTTAATATGTGCCAAAGATAATATCTGCTAATATAATTGTCTTAAGCTGAAGTTATAAACATGTAGTCCTCCAGCCAGATTCCATCTGTTGTTTTGTCCATGCCATGTTTAAATATTTTATGTTAGTTTCCAATATTTAAAAATTGGCTAATTATGCATAATAGTTAAGGTTTTTAGTGTCTCTTAAAAACAAACAAGCAAACAAAAATAACCAGGAAAACACAGTTCTTCCTGCATCCCTGTGCCAGTACTAATAGCCACTGGCTCAAGTGTTAGTGTTCTCACCACTTTCCTTTGTTCCTTTACATTGTAGGCATGGCCTGGCAAGCACCTGAGTTTGCAATTTCTGGTCTAAAGAAGCTAAAAGAGTTCATGGATTGCCATCAAATAAACCACCATTTAGATCCTAATAAATGTGTAAAGGGCTAATTAAGCTAGCTCACTGCTGAGTGCTTTAGTGTGTAGACACTCCTTTAACTCATTAAAGTCAGAACTCTGATCCTGCTTTTTTTGATATGCTCCAATGGAAGCGTATTTATTTTGGGGAGAAATCCAAGGTCTTGTAAAGGAAATATATACATTAACTGCAGTAATAGGAACATAATGGCTTCTGGTGTGGTTTAGACAAGAGGAAAAGAGGCTTTCATTTATGCTTTGTATTGGTGCATTTGTATCTTTGTGGGGTTTAGGGGTTTCTTTGGAAGCAGAGACTCCAGTACTCTCTCTAACTCTTGTCTCAACCAGGGGGCCCCTTGTTGGAAACTTGACAGAATCTGTGGGTAATTAAGAAGAATTGGACATGCTTCCAATTCTAAATTATTTCTTCTTTCTAGTCCTACAAGAACTCAGCAGTATCACAGCTGAGTGGGAGTACTGTAAATTGTTATTAAATAGCTTTATTTTTCCTTGGTAGGTTAGCTATTTATTAATTTGGTCCATACTAATGTGGAAAAAATAGCCTTTATTATGTTGCAATCTCTTCCATATAAATTGTGTTCCCAGATACTCAGAAGCACATTAATTGCTTTTGATTTGTACCCCATGCACTTCTACCTCTATTCCATTCCTTGCTTTAGCCATACTAAACTTCTAGATGTCCTAAATGTCCTAAATGACTCTTATTCTCCCCGAGACATAATGTCAGCCTCTTCTTCCTCAGAGCCAGTACTGGTTGCTCTCTCAAGTCAGAAGTTATTTCTCTCACTGACACCTTCATCCTGCTTTATTCACTCCGTGAAGAGCATGGCTGTCACCTGGTTTTATGCTTGGTTCCTCACATAACTGTTTATCACTAGGTTTTGACCTATTTATTTATTTATTTATTTATTATTTACTCATTCATTCATTCATTCATTCATGTATTTAGCTTTTGACCTTCTTAAGAGGAAGCCCTACCTCTTGTCTTGTTCATCTTTGCATTTCTAGATCCTAGCACTCTGCTTATCACCTAACAAACATTCAACAAATTTAAAATATTTTGAATTCAACTTAATTTTCACAAAGGACTTGAGTTAATTTATAGGGCTAAGGAATGTTTATTTTCAAAAAGGATAAGTAAATGTAAAAGATGATAAGACATCTCTTAAAAGAAACAAGAACATGGGTATCTGGCACAAATCAAGTTCTTAATTAGCACTAAATTTCATTCAGAGACTCCTGGCAACAAAGTGGAAAGGGAAATACTTAAGTTTTATGTAGTTCTCTAAGTCAGTTAAATAGCACACATATCATTCACCAGTGTAGTTTTGTTATTAAACTCTATGAAAAATAGGGCATAGAGTGGCATATTAGGCAATGTCCTTGATTAGTCTTATAAAAGACAGAGGTGTTTTTCAAGTTGGTCTTCTAAAATCCACCCTCTATAAAGGCTAAAAGTAAAGCAACAATCCATAGCTGAATAAAACTGCTACTATAATAGTTCTTTAAAGTTGTTTACTGATGATCTGATGTGAAACAAAGTTAGAACCTAAGTAACTATTAGTTGTATATTTCTGTATAACTAATTACCTCAAACTTTGCTGTTTAATATGGCAAACATGTATCTCACAGTTTCTGAAGGTCTATTTAGGCTGAGTTGTCCTGCAGGGTCTCTCATGAAGTTACAGCCAATCTGTTAGCCAGCTCTGCAGTCTCTGAAAACTCAACTGGGACTGAAGGATACACTTCGAAGCTCATTCACATAGCTGTTGGCAGAATGCTCTATTTCCCTGCCACACAGACTGCTCTGTAGGGCTGGGCGTAACTTGGCATACTCTGGAGAGAGCAGTCCAAGAGAAAAATCGTGATATAGCGCATATGAGAGAATGAGAAAGCAACCAAAATGGAAGCCACAGTGACTTTTTAAATCTACTCCTGGATGTGACATACGATCACTTCAACTACATTCTATTGGTCACACATACCAATGCTGGTACAGTGTAAGAGGGACCACACATGGGTGCAGATAGCAAGTGTCAGGGATCATTGGGGGCCATCTCAAAGGATGGTTGCCATAGTAACCAGAAAACTGTTTGGTACTCATATACTTTAGATGGCCTTCCTTGAATCTCAGACATGAGAGCACTTTTCAGTATTGCATGAACACTATTCAACATTTATGTCTATGGCTGGAAGTCAATGTTTATGTTATTGATTAATGACAGATGTGTATATACTTCTAATCCCAGAAGACAAATGTACTTGGTACAGTGTGAAAATGTGCAGGCCTAATGTGCATATTTTTTTCTCATCTCTGCAGGGATAAAGTCAAGATTTTTCTCAAAAGAAATCTGAATGTGCTCAAGGACTTAAATAGATTTCTGCACATAGAATATAGAAGAGAAGCTCTTGTGTTTAAAACCTTTACACTCACATGTGGTCAGAGGCATTCTCAGCCACAAGTCTGGGGAATGCCATTTCAAATGCCTTTTAGTAGTTACTGCATTTTACATGGTCCTCAGGGACAGAGCTAAAACTGAAAGAAGGAAATAGTCTTACAATATTGGGGGGACTCCTTTGGAGAAAGTCAGACACTACCATCATCTATATTGTACAGTTGGATTAAGTAATTTACCCAGTATCACAGAGCTAAGCATAAGATATCATATTCAACGTGGAAAAACACTTTAGGCTCTCTCATCTTAGACTACATGCAGAATTACCCCACTCATTTCTGTATTTCCTGTAGCCTTTTAAAAGGAAATATTAGAACATTAAAAATGAATGAACTATTAATTAAAAGAAGCACAAAACTACTATTAAGTAAAGTAATGTATTTAAGTATTAAGAATTTCTAGAGGGTAAAAGTATTGCTAAAATTTAACTAAGTCCCTTTATAGGCCTCTAGTAAATGTTTGGAGCAACTGACCTCATACAGCTGCCTTTCCTCACTTGGGCAGAACTTCTGAAAGAGCGGACTCTAGCTAAGATCTCACTGTTGAGATCTTGAGCCATGTTGACCTAGAGTCCTTGGATCTGAGCCAGAGTGTCCAGCTTGGGTCAGGAGCATGCACAGGAAGGAGGCTGGTGGCTGTGGGCCGGCTACGTGCTGCTGGTCCCATAGTGAGCAAGCCAGAGATTTGTCAAAGCAAAATGGTCCAATAGACCTCCTCTCTCCCCTGACTGTTGGCTGCTTTGAAACATTAAGTAATACAACCCCAAAGTTAATTTTTTATATGATAGTGTTAATGACAAATCAAACCTGTAGGAGTAATAAGTTTTTTAAAGTTGAAGAAAGGCATTACCTAAGAATTTAAAACAAATAGGGAAGAGGACAAGGGGAGACTATGGCACATAAACTGAAAATGCAAAACAGCAGGGCTTTCAGCCTTAGTCAAGGCAGAGTGAAGGCAGGGAGGGATGGTGGGGGCTTGGCAGGCACAGAGCACTGGAGGAGGGATGGGCTTGGGGTAGTGAGGGAGAGCTGACACAGAAAGGGGGAAAAACATGGATGCAGGGAAGGGAAGACTGAGAGGGTCTTGGGCCCGGCAAAGGTGTTTCCTCCAGAAGAGTCTGAAAGGGAGCAGAATTCTTGTGTAAACATATGGACATATCCCATGTGATATAGGCACTTATTAAAATATATGGAACTGGACCTTCCTTTTGAGTGGTTCTACAAAACAGCTACAAAATGGGCTCAATAAATAGCCCCCTAACAGTGTGCTTCATAGGCCTCTGGGCGCAAGAACCTAGGAAGTGGACCACCTGATCTGTTAGCTAAAGGTCTGCTGACACCATGGCAATGACCACAAATTGCAGCAGAATACTTGGGCTCTCTTTGTGAGTGAAATGAGAAGCCTAGTCTACCTATGTGTCTTCCATCAAGCATCTGTTTTAGAGGACTCTTTTAGTAATAATTTTACTTCACCATTCACAGTGTCTTCTCACATCTGTTCTTATGACAACTCTAAGAGATAAATAAGATAAACTAACATTATTTTTGTTCCTTCTTTACCAGTTGGACAACAGAGGCAAAGTAGTGATTCCTCAGGGTTGCATATGTGGCCATCCTGTTGGGTATGCTCTACATTGCCACTTGCCCACTGAATCTTTATAGCAGCCATGGAAGTTACCACACTTAGAGAGATTGAGTGACTTGCCCAGTAAATTGCTGCTTCCATGGGTGACAGAACTCTTTCAGATCCAAAGGGTCTAACACCAGCTCTCCTACCTCTCCACAGTGAAATTCAAACACAGTGGTTAAATCTGAATTCTGCAGTACTATAAATTAGCAGTAAGGGTGGAAGGGTTAAATAACGTGAATCTAGAGAATTGTTTAATGCTGGATCTGGAAACTCTACATAGGTACACACATTTTAAAAACAATCTATGAAGGCGATATGATATGGTGAAGAGCAGAGATTTTGAAGAAAGATGTCCTGAATTTAAATCCTGGCTCCCCTGTTTACTGTTGAGATGGATTTGGTCAAATCACTTAACTTTGCTGAAATTCAGTTCCCAAATCTACAAAATGGAGCTCACCACAAAATTTATTTCATTAGAATATGATGAAACTCAGATATTGTCTATGAAGTCACTTTCTAATTTTTAAATCTAAATTATTTTAAATCTTTGTGTGGGGAGGATCACAGCTCATTCCCCATCTCAAAAGACTGATTGTTGGTTTACGTATCTGTTGACTGTCTCTGCCTTTCCACCTCCCATATTCACCTAGATATCCCCAGAATCTATAGTAGTGCTAGATACTTAATAGGTACTCGGTAAATAGTCATTGAATGAATAAATATGAATCCTAACAGAAGTAATCATATCGGAATTTCATCAAAGAGAAGATATTTCTTTTAATATAATTTATTGTCAGACTGGCTTCCATACAACGCCCAGTGCTCATCCCAATAAGTGCCCTCCTTAATGCCCATTACCCACTTTCCCCTCTCCCCCACACCCCATCAACCCTCAGTTTGTTCTCTATATTTAAGAGTAAGAGAAGATATTTTGGAAAAATAACTCCCCTACTGTCATTATTCAGACTGTTTCCCCCCTCAGCTTCCTGTGTTTAAGGGAAATGAAATGTGTGCTTAAATACACTTGCAGCATTTCTGCTTACATTCTCTTTTGCCACTTTCTTATGATCAGTTAAAATAAATCACACAGAGCTTCCTTCCCACATTGTTTTCTGATCTTTAGCAAGCCCTGCCAAGAAGGAGAGAGGCAGGCAGCCCAGTGGGTCTCTCCTCTCAGCCTTGGGGCACAGTGAAAAAGAGGATTTGAAATAGTTTAAAGCATTTGTGGAGAAAATATTTCAGCTTTATGGTCTTTTTAACAATCTGTATCTCCTATATTTCATTATCTTAGCTCCTCTCTAAGGAGAGAATTTCCCAATTCTTTCCTTAGCCATGGTTGCTGACCAACACGGGTGTTTTCATACTGATCACTTTTTCTGATTACTGTGAGTTGGGTTTCAGGAGGGTGATATCAAACCCATTGGAGGAACAAGAATGTCACTAATCTTTGTACATCATTAATATTAAAAAAATAGTAGAGTTATTAGCTTTAAGGATTGACCTAGCCGTGTTAATATTTAAATCTGATAAATTATTGAGTACTACTCTTGAATATTTTTCACACACTTATAGTCCACCCAGAGGGAATTTCTCAGTTTTTGCTGCCTTTCAGGATAACAATATCTGGAAGCAACAATGGGCTGGTAGGGAAGAGGCCAGAAAATAATAGAACAGTTATTGATTAGCTGTGTGACCTCAGACGAGCGACATCATCCTCCATATTTCCTTTGGTTTCTGAGTTTAAAAAAAAATATGGGAAGAACCATTGATTGATTTCTTACTTTGAGAGATGACAAGAGACAGATGAAATATTTTGATACACTGATTTCTTATAGAGGGATCCATAAGGTGTTTGTTTCTTTTAATTATTTCCATTTCATCATATACTTTATTATGTATGACATTTTAACACCTAAGGCACTGTGAAGGAATTTGAATTCTTTGTTTCTCCTGTGGTGCCATTTGCATTGCAATAGCATGAGGGAGAGAAGTCGTATTTTGCTGGGTCACAGAGAGTGTCCGTGGCAAGTTAGGATCAAACACAGGCCAGGCCGTTGTTTAGCTCATGAAGTCCACAGTTTCCTGAGGATTATTTGTAGGTCACATCTCAACCTTACCTTTAATAGCAACAACCACCACAAAGATTGCTGATTACTCAAATGTTAAGAACAGCCATATTTCTTTGCAAACAAAGGCCCTCCTAGTGGAATAAAAGAACCACTTATGCCTTCCAAGTAAAGTCCTTTTATTATTAGATTCCTGGGCATTTGGTGATTTATACTGTTCATATTTCAATGCTCATAATAACAACAAAAGAGCTGGAACTGACTGTTTAATAAACTGTAGAGAAATCCAGAAACATAATTATGTTTTTTTGAGAGTTAAATAGTAATATGAGCTGGGGAAGAAGAATGACAGGGAATATAATTTCTTTTCAAACCTTTCCCCATGAAGCACATCCTAGACTTTCTTTTCCAACTTAATCTGCTGTCACAGTCCCACTGCACCTGTGTGACAGCAAGAACTATCGCCCCAGGTCAATGGGAGGGTAGCTAGTTTGAATCTTGTTCAAAATAAAGGATTGAGGCCACCAACATTTTGAAGCTGTGAGTTCTCCTCACATAATTTTCAGCATCAGATTTGCCAAGCAAATCAAGACCCTGAAAACAAAAAAACAAAACAAACAAAAGATTCCTGCTCCCTAAGAGAATTCCATTGTTCAAGAAATGGCAGCTCCACAGGTATCTTTTTGTCTTTGTATTATTGGTGCCTACAGGACCCCACACAGAGAAAACCAAATGCCTTCCCTATTGAGGAGCTAGGACAACAGCAGGCAGCCCACCTTCCTAACAGGAAAATGGAAAATGATTTTAAACATGCTGTGTTGACTTTCTGGTAGCATTTTCATAGCATGTAGGTAGGGGGGCATGGAACTTCAGATAAACAAGTCCTGGGCTACTGCTGTCAGTAGAGCTTGCTTCTGGAATGTTCTGGGGTAGCATGTGGAGATTTAGGGGATGAGGGTGTCTTTTTCAAAGACAGCTATTGGAGCAAGTTATGTAAACAGCATAACCAGTGATGACCTGATGCTAAATATCTGCCTGAGAAAAATGGATAGAAGCTGAACTCTCATCAGCTCTAAGTGACCCTCCAAGAAGACCCTATCAGAGCAGAGCCACAGCCCCATCTTTGGTTCTGCTTGGATTTACAGACATGTTCCCTTCATTCTGGCAAAAGGCACAAGCGTCATTACATCTGGGGTTGTTTTATGATGCCTCATGGAAACAGCTGCGTTGCTTGTCTTTGTGTGGATACAGTTTTTTAAAAATGAAAATTGCCATGGCAACAGCTGCAGCCACTTATTACAGAGCAGTGGAAGTGATGCTGATATTTGTAAGGGAAGCTATGCTCTCAGAATAATGTGTCCCTTACAATTAAGTGGATTTTTCCCACTAACATTTCCATTTAAAAAAAAAAAAGGTATGAGAATATGTTCAAAAGAAATTTCCTAGGGGACTGGAAAGCTCAGGGAATTGATAGGCAGAAATGGAGCCTTTTATCTGTGGCCCCTGAGTTAAAATCCAACTGTTTGTTACTCGCTCTCAATACTAGGATTCTAGGGAGGACAGCACTCATTTTTTAGCCCCCCCAATATGCCACTCTGAATAGAATTGCTTCATAGCAATAACAGTTATGATTAGAATTCATCAAAGCTGCGTTTTTCTTCTGCTTCTTTCAGCACCACACCTTTCTCTGAGCTTTGAGGAACCTCTAAATTGGCTTCTATCTCAGTCAGTAAGTGTGAAATAGTTTAAGAGTAAGCTTCAGTTTCCTTTTAACTCAGTTCTGAGATTAAACATGTCTTTCATGAGCTCATGCTAAAAGTTCTGGCACTTTCTTTTTGCTGAGGTTTAAGAAGGAAAGTAAATACGAAGACAAGCGAAGAAAGATTTTGCCGTGACATGTGCTCAAAACTTTATGCATTGTTGGGGAGTTTCTGTACGCTGAGTTTTGAATGAGTTTTTCATATTCCCTTAGCATGATGTCACATCATTTTATTGATCTCATAAACCATGTCCTTGATGGAAACAGCCAGATAACTCAACAAGAAGTACCTAACTATGAGGTACTTTAATTATAAATTATATATATATTAAATATATATATTTAATTTATAAATTATATTTATGTATTATATGAAATTAAATTATATTTCATCCCAACTTTGCTGAACCATTTTGTGCCCTGGTTTGTTCTCCTCCCATCACTCAGAAGAAGCAGAGAAGCCCATGGAGAAAGTTTTTGAGTCTGGGCTACAGTGAAGGTATTGCAGAAGGCTCCATCTCATCCTATTCCAGAAAATGACTGAAAAAAACAAAAAAACAAAAAACCTTCTCCCTTTAAGCTCAGCCACAAGGGATTGCTTTACTTTTACTAAAGGACAAGGTAGCATATTAGAATCTATTGTACAGTGAGCAGTATATCCCATCTCTCTCCTTTCTGCCGCCAGGTTTGTTTCCCATTTAAGCCAACCGAGAAATTGTTACACACAAATAAGCCAGAATTTGGGATTAGAATACCACTTGATGGAATTTTTCCAGAGAAGTCTTCATTGCCCACATTTATTCCACATGTCGCTTGCCTTGGCAATCAGGGCAAGTATGAGTTTCAGTTCAGTGCTCATAAGACGTGTCTGTCTGTCTGTCTCTCTCTCTCTCTCATTTCTTTTTCTTTTTTAAAAATTTTTTTGGGGCGCCTGGGTGGCGCAGTCGGTTAAGCGTCCGACTTCAGCCAGGTCACGATCTCGCGGTCCGTGAGTTCGAGCCCCGCGTCAGGCTCTGGGCTGATGGCTCGGAGCCTGGAGCCTGTTTCCGATTCTGTGTCTCCCTCTCTCTCTGCCCCTCCCCCGTTCATGCTCTGTCTCTCTCTGTCCCAAAAATAAATAAACGTTGAAAAAAAAAAATTTAAAAAAAAAATTTTTTTTTAACGTTTATTCATTTTTGAGAGACAGAGAAAGTCAGCAGAGGAGGGGCAGAGAGAGAGGAAGATATAGAATCCAAAGCAGGCTCCAGGCTCTGAGCTGTCAGCACAGAGCCAAATGCTGGGTCTGAACCCATGAACCATGAGATCATGACCTGAGCCAAAGTCAGATGCTTAACTGACTGAGCCACCCAGGCACCCCTATCTCTCTCATTTCTACATGTTAGCCACACCACCATATTCAATTTATTCATGGTATGGCATTGCATCTTAGTTGAGAGACTCAAAAGGAAAGTAATTCTAACAATTTTATTCTCACTAAACTAGGCAAGAATGAAGGATGTGCTGATTTAAATTCTGACGCAGGAAGGGAAGCTTCTAAAAGAATGCAGCAATGAAGAAAGGAGATAATCAGTCTCTTCAGAAGAAGTCAGTAGTACCTTTTCCTGGCTATGGTAGCCTTAGGCAGATGTTTGATAAGAGTCGTTGGTAGAGAAGAGATCATCATCTGGTATAGGATGCATCTCAGTATAATTAATTTCTCATTTAAAAAATGTTTCCATTTTTGCTAAACCACCTCTGAAGCCGAAGGAATATGGTTCTTTGGGGAGGATCTTGGATTTGTAAGAACCATCAGGTCTACCAGCTCCATTTTAAACTTTTGTTGGTATGCCTACATCTCAAGGGACTACTGCCCCAAACCCTTGTGTATTTTGAAGAACAAATAAGCTCAGAGAGAACTTATTGAGGCTCCCATTTCTTGGTGACATCCAGTCCAGATGTCTCCAAGTTTGCTTTTGTGGTGTAGGTTTCCATCATGTTGCCCCAAGAGGAGTCTCCATTTGGTAATACATTCCACTGTGATAGAAAAATAATGTTTTAATCATTTGTAAAATTTAGTAGCAGCCAAGAACAGATATGTGACTTCTTGCCAGATCACAAACAAAACATCCTACCTTTCAAACATAAACATTTTGTTAAGCCTAGGGGAAAGTCTGGAGTAGAGCAACCCTATTCTATTTCAGTTTCAGTAGCTCTTAGGGCCAGTTTTTTTTTTTTTTTCTGGTTTACTATTAAGTAAATACATGAAGAAAGAACTAAGGAAATACACAGATACAAGTTAAAGTAGATAATTTAAAGACCTCACCAGTAGAGACTACCTAAAGAAAGCACTTACCCATTGAAACCACCACATATAACTAACCTTTTGTTGATACACGAACTTGCCAACATACAGTTTATTGGTAGCAGAGAGGGAGAGGGCAACATAGAAGGCTTGGAACTGGGTTCTAATGCCAGTCCTACCACTTACTCACCACATGACTTTGGTCACGTAGCTTAACCTTCCTCAATCTCCTCAATTCTTCCTTGTAATACATAGATACTGTTATGTCTCCTATGGGATTATTGTGAAGATTACAAACAGTATATACAAAATGCATGTTTGGCTTACAAGAGACCCTCAATAACTGGCAGCTATTAACATTGCAATGTAGAAAGCACAAAGTCCAAGAGAATTTTAACATGGAACATATTGCAGAAACAGACCATACAGGCTCTCCAAATTCAGTATTTAAGACTCTAAAATTAAGCTGGCATTGCACAGACTGATCACTCAATTTACCAACAAACTGTCTTTTTATATCTTACTAGTTAATTCTATTATGGTTTGAAAGCCAGAAATCATTTTTTCTCTATCTCATCATTTTGGTAACTTACAGCTTAAGTTCTTTTTTTTTTTTAACCCAGAATTTTAAAGCCTGAACATTTTCAGTGTAAATAATTTAACAGAACCAATGCCCTCCTTCCTTTCCACTGCCACCTACACAGACTGTTCGGTCTCAGAGCCAAGAATTGTCATGCAATTCCAAGTCAGTAGGCAAAATGGCAGAAGCACTTGTCCGGTTTTCCTACCCTTCCATTTCATTATAGACCCCAAATGCTGGCATTAGGCTTGCAGGGATTATCATACTTTTCCTGTGATGAAGTTACCTAGGCCTTCTCCATCACATTTCATAAGAATTTACAGTGCTATAATCTCTAATTGTGCACTGACCTCCTCCTGATAAAGTTTCATTAGCATTAAGTGCTAAAGCAGACTTTTCACACACAAAAACAGGGATTTTGCTATTTCTCAGCATAAGATTTTTTTGTGGAGATTCTCTCTCGCTCTTTCACTCACTCACACACACACACACACACACGCACACACATGCACACACACATACGCATGCACAGTTAATGAATATGAAAGCAGCCACAATCCTTTATTATTTTCAACTAAATGGCATTCTCCTATCACTGGCTCACCTCTGTTTTCATTTGGATACTTTCTAACAATGGCCCTGAGGCATTTTTTAAAAACTGGAATTTACCAAGAAGGTGGTAATACGTTTGAATAAAAATCTAATTAATATACTTAATCCAGAGGAGACAGTGTGGTACAATCATTGAATTCTGCCCTGTCTCTCAAAGAGTTTGCAATCTCTGTATAACCTTAGTCCCAAGAAGTAAAGTTCAACACTAGTTAGTAGCATACCCATTAAATGGATAGAAGAATAATTCTATTCTCCTTCAGACCCACCCTGGCCACCTGCTTCTTCCCTCACAAATTATAGGAAAAATTCACTAGTTTTAACCCATTTTAGAAATAGACGTCTGCATCCCTAATGATATTACCATTGTGCTATTTATTTCATAATGTAACCCTCAAGGGACATTTCCCTCCAAATTTCGGGGGGAGCATCAGCCTATTTTTTCTCATAACGTATAAACAAAGACAAGATCCTTTGAATATCACGTCATGGGCACAATGAATCAAGCCTGGGAGCTGCTGTGTCTCACATGTTCTGGTTGGCCTACAGAAAGCCAAGTCCAATAGTGGCGATGATAATAAGTCTTGACATGGGTCTTTGGATGTGTTGTATCAATAGAGTTGACATAAGCTAAACCATGTATAGAGAGTAGGATTGACCCAGGCCACACGTTAATGTATGCTTCATGGTGTTACCTGCTATATACTTCCTAACTCTGTCATTTACTTCTGTGTAAATATAACTCTCAAAACCTCAACTTTCTATCCAGATATACTTAAATGTCAGGAATTGCCACTCTTTCTAACCTGTCACTATTCACTTATGTTCCTGTGTACCTTGTCTGCCCTCCCAGATCAGCCACATACAATCCCTGCCCCAGCAGGATGTGTGTGAAAAAAGGTCATGACTTAGGCACAAGTTTTCCTCCATTACCAAGGTGCTCCTGTTTCCTGTGCCTTGCAGTGGTTATCTGATTCTACCTCTTGTCTCACCTTCTGCAGATCACTGTTTGCCTCAGCTTTTAACCACTCCCTCCTTGTTCTATTATCAGTATACTTGTACCCATGCTTCAATGGTTTTTAATCTTTTTGAGGTCATGAACTAGACGGAAAAGGTGATGCAAGTTAAGGAATCCCCTTCCCAGAAACGTGCATGTGTAGATTTATGTTGGGTTCACATCCATCCCTGGACTCCTTGAATCATTGATTTCCTGGCCCCCTCACTGGTTATTTACGTACTCATTTTGGTTTGCTAACCAAAATGATGTAAAGCCTTCCACTGACCTCCTTCCACCCCAGTCCCCAACTGAGACGTCCAACTTGCATGTTGCCCCAGCCTCTGAGCTACTGCCTGCCTAGATGTGCAAAATCCATTCTCTACTGCTTCATGGCCCAGGGCTCTAGATCCTGGCACCCAGTGGTAGCTTGTACTCCTCCAAAGCTCAGCAATGGCCTTAGTAAATGAAGTGTTCATCTTTGTGCTTGGCTTCTGCCTCCATATCTTAGTAACTGTCTTTACTGCATGGGGTAGGAAAGGCCTATTAATTGCTTGAGTGAGGAATCTCGTAATTCTTACAAGATGTATTGGCTTGAGATTCAAATATACCTCAAAGTCCACATTTTTATCCCAGATGAAGTTGTGTCTTCAAGACCTACTATCAGAGATGACTCTTCTGTGAAACTTAAGCATTCTACAATATCCACTTGATAACAACTGCTAGACACATATAATGTAATATAAAAACATCATGTAGGAGCAAAACTCTGTTTGGTATAATTTGTTGGTCTGTAAGTCCCATGCTTCAAGCACAAAATTGAAATCTGTGGCAGTGAGGCAACTATCTTGGTAAAATACATTAACTTAAGAAGATAACTGTGTGCTTTGCCCCCAAAGATAACCTTGAACTCAAGCGAAATTATCTTTAACTCTAAAAAGATGGATGCAGATTCTTAATTAAATTAATTTGTGATTTGGGGCCCAGATACTCACTTAATTGTTAATAAATGGAAGAGTAGGGAAAGGGTCTGGGGGAATGAGCTGATCAGTGCAGATATTTTCCAGGAACTTGCTTGTCATCAGGTAAAACTCAGGCTGTCTCAGGAATCTCTTATAATGAGAGTGCGATTTGTCTAATATGGGAATGAAAGGCATTTACATTAGGAAGGCAGCCCATTGTCTATGAAAAGTCCTTTGACCAGCCAGAGGAAACTACCATTTCATTCAGCCACTCATCTCTGTCCTTAGCACACAGCATGTCTGAAACATTGCAGGCCCCAATGCAAGCAAATGCCTGTTTTTAGATTCTTCTTTATCTCTATGTAGCATGTGGTGAGCTGTGAATTGGTGATCTCCATAAAAGCAAACTCCATTGGTTTCATGATTTTTCCTTGATTGTTGCTAATCAGCAATCCCACACAACTTCATTAGACACCCTCTGTTCACGAACATTTTTTGCCTTAGGTAAAGCAACAGGATTTCTGTGGTATGTTTACCTTTGTGTCCCCTTCTCCGGCAAAGCTGCTAGAAGTTCAGCTCCATTGGATTTGCAAGACAACCGTGGATCTTTTGTGCTTAGGTATTGTTAACAATTTATATGCATCTCCTTGTTTGATACTATCCCAGTAGCCTTCTGCTCTACAGGCCTCATTAAGAAAAAGATGAATTCAGTATTTGATCTAACTCTAAACATACTGCTCATTTCACCCCCAGAAGATTCTTATAATATTCTGACACATTAATTGGAATTCCTAAATGCCTCCATATTCTTAGAAATAGAGCTCAGTTTTTGTTGATTTCTTTTGAGCAAATGGTGAAAGATATAGCGATCATTCCAATAATATCCATACAAATAACAGTAACAACAATAACAGCTAACATTTATGGAGTGCTTTCTGTGTCCCAGGGAGGAGCACTGTACACATGTTGATACAGCTAATCCCTACTCTAAGTACTCTAAGTAGGAGGCATAATTGTTATCATCACCATTTTTCAGATGAGGATCCTGAGACACAGATAAGTAATTACCATAAAGAGATAGAAATCACCATGTGGAAGCACAGGCTGAACAGCCACATAGAATGAACAACGTGGGTTGATGTTGGTATGAACGCCAAGATATTAAAACCATTCAATATGGAAAAGAGGTCTCCATGAGGAAATCCTGGCCTATAAGCAACACTAGGTTGTCAGCAAAACTCCTCATATTGAGATGGATATATTAACTAATGCAACGCTTTTTCTTACAAATCACAACTAGATGTCCTAAAACCTTAAACTCCCAGAGTGGTCTTTTCTTCGTTCCTATGAAGGTGAAGCATTTGTTGAGTTATTTATCTGTGATCACACTCAGATGCCAGATCCCGATGCTACCTCTTTCTAGTCTGCATTGTACACAGGCTTTCAGTTGGTGAGATCTGAGTTAAATACCTCCTGTTCGATTTACTAGTAAGTTGCTGTGGGCAAATGATTTACCTTCCCTGAGTCTGTTTATCTCTAAAATGCAATGCGTTCTTCATTAGATTGTTGGAAGGATTGAATGAGGTGAAATATATGAAGTTACTTAATCTCTCTAAGCCATAATTTCCTCATCTGTAAAATGGAAATCACAATGGCACCTACTTCAGGGGGTCCTGTGATGGCTGAATGGGATAATGTTTATAAAAATGCTTACCATAGTGCTTGATCCATGCTGAATGATCCATGGTATGAATACAAGAAATAGTATTTTGAGTGCTGAATAAATGTTGAAGCACCTGACCCCCTTCTCCATTTCAACCTTGGGGATTAATACTCGGTCCTGCTTCAACCTGTTAATGATTATATTTTAATTTTAACTAGATTTCCATCTTTAGTGGCTATTAACCTACTTTTCTATATCTTTTAATGTCTATTATGACTAAAAGTTTCACATACCACAGTACTCTTTGGAGCTAAGATTTCATTAGTGAGGATTAAAGGAAGTGAAAAGTAGGAGAAAGTGTTGAAATTCCCATTAGATGGTAAGAATTAGTCCCTCTCTCTCTTTTTTAAATAGGCTCACAGTAGTGGGATTCAAACTCCTGTTTCTGCCTCATAAAAGGAAGAAAGAAAACAAAATAAAAGAAGAGTATTTGCAAGTTACTTTTATCTTAAAGACTATCTCAAATTCACTTTCCTCTCAATATTAGGTGTAAGAGAAAATTTCTCAAAGCCCACAGACTAATAATTCAATTCTGACAAGACTTTTCAGACTAAATTACAAAGTAATTTAAGATCTCCTTTCAAAGAAAATGCACACATAATTCATAACAAACCTCCTTTAACTCTTCTTCCCTTTTAACCAATTTTAAACTCAGGGCTCTCTTTGTCACCTTAAAGTTGGAACTTAATGGAGCAGAGCCACTTAGGAATCTGTCAAAGGCTTTATTCCATGTTGAAATTTGTAACTGTTCTTGATGTCATTATCAACCCAGCTCCATCCTAAATCATTGGTGCCTTCACTGCATCCCTGTTGCAGTACAGTGCTCAGCCATTTCCAACGGCAGGATTGGGGTTAGCACAGAAAGCCAAGCACCCTACATCCCTCTCCTAGTATTCCTGGAAGAAGCTTGAAAATAGATAGTGAATCAATAACTCTGGGGGTGAGAGGTTCCTAGAGGCCACATTATCCCACATCTAGTGCATGAATTTTGCTCCATACCACCCTACAAGTAACTCTTCCATTCTGTGTTTAAGTATCTGCAACAGAGAACTCACTCTCCTTTTATAGAGCCCATTTCCTTTTGCATCAGATATAAGAATTAGGAAATTTGGGAATAGAATATAAAGCTAAAATCTTTCTCCCTTTGACATTTTTACTTTTGGACTGTATCTTGCCTCTTGAAACCCAAAGAATGAGTCCAGTCCTTCCTCTGCATGACCACATTTCAGATGTTCACTGAAGCTGTTGCTACTAAATTCATCTATCCTTTAAGCTCTTCTCCTTCCTTCCATCTTCCTCTTCACCACCTTACTCCTTCTCCTGTGGTCTGCTGTGGTTTGTTGGGTCTCATTCAGATGATGGCAGCATCTGGACTGATGAAGAGAGGCCTGGTGTGCTCCAGCCATTGAGGAGTACAATGGGACCAACTTCTTCTGATATTGACATAGCCTTCATCTGAAATATTCCATACTGTAGCTCTCTCTGACCCCAAACCCTCCAGTGGCTGCCCTTTAATCCCTAGAAGACTATGCTAAGACCTAAAAATGGCCTGAAAGTTTTCACAAGGCCTGGCCCCAGCCCCATCTCCAGCCTGGTCTCCCACCACTCTCCCCTCACTCATTTCCTTCCAGCCACATGGCCTCCTTGTGGCAACTCAGACCCACCGAGCAAGCTCTGCTTCAGGGACTTAGAAAGGTCTCTCTCTCCACTTCTTTTTATTCAGGGCTCCACTTAATAATCTTTCTCAGAAAAGTCTTTCCTTACCACCCTAACTAAAGCAGTTTCCCTATCACTCTATCCCATCCTCTCATGCTACTTTATTTTGCTCTTCAGCCTCTGTCATTAAATCATATGTTTATCTGCTTAGCTACTTTTTATGTTGTTTTCTCCACTAGAATGTAAGAAACATGAGGTCAGAAGCTTTGTTGTGTTCCCTGCTAGATCTTTAGTGCCTAGAACAATATCTGCACAAAGTAAGTGATTAATAAATATTTATGGATGGAATGAATCAGTTGATATAGCTTGAGACTGTATTATTCTGGGGGCAGCTATGACACATTAACTCATACTTCCCACAGAATTCCCCTCATCTTTTTCTTTTGTGCCAGATGTCAAAATGGCAAAATGATATTTGTCAAGGATTTGGAAAATCACACCTTGGTATGAATTTGGATTCTCAGGAAACAGTCATTAACTAAATGGTCCTCCAGAAGCTGAAAGAGTTATTAATGTGCCCTCGGCAAATATGGGTCTCCACCCTACAGGGTTGTTGGCCCTTGGGAAGGTGAAACCCAGTGGTTCTAACTCAAGCTCAGCAAACTTCTGGCTAGAGCCTCTTATTATTAACAGGCAGCTCTTCTAACCTCCCAGGGTGCCTGGAATGCCCCCAATTCCTGAAGTCATTATGTTTTACAGCAGGCCCTCTTGACAGAGCTTCATTGGCCTTTGGCAAAACATAAGCCAGAATAATGGGCAGGCAGATGCCAGAATGAATTCCAATGTGTACACACAATTCTTGGCCCCATAAAAATCAATTCCTTATTCATAATTAAGCAACTTCTTGAGAAAGGGCAGGTTGGTACAGTTATTAAAAGATAAATAATAGATAAGGATCCACTTGTTTCTTTTTTTTTTTAAGGACAAAAAATTTAACCACAACATAGCACTGTAATTAGTTTTTCTTCTACTTTGTTTCTTACCTGTGACACTTAGGGCCAACTAAACAGAGGAGCTTTTACAAATTTTCATTGCCCCTCTATGTTGTGTTTCTCCTTAACATGAATCTTTAAGAGCAGAATGACAAAAGCAACTATAGATAGTGAGAAAAGAAACTAGGTGCACCCTGACATAAAGGACACAACTTTATCCTCCTGTGGGCCTTTTCCTGTTTTCCAAATTGCATTTAGGGAGCAAAGATGAAAACAAAAGCTAATAAATGGCTCCATACTAAAAAAAACAGCAGCTCTCCCCAGCAGTTAAGGCCACAGGCCTCCCAACTGGTTTAATTGGCAACAGAATCAGTCTCATTTCCTTCAACCTCCCCACCATCTCCTTTGCTTCAAATTGGTGTATGAAGGGTTAGGGAAGGATGGGGTCATCCTTGGAGAGACTGCAGTGTCTGAGATGTGAAGCTGTTAGCTCTGTCCATGGGGGTGCTTCCTCCATCCTAAGTCAAGTGGAAGGGCCTCCACTGGAAGGAATCATCCAATAGATTGAGGCTACCTGCAAGAAGAGGCCTTGCCAGCTCATTCCCCATTGGAGAAAACTGCAAAAGGTCTAAGGCTCTCTCAAAATAGAACAAAGAAAGGGGTTTCTTGGATATGGTTTCATGGAATGGGAGTACACAAAAACATGGGGACTGACCTAGAGATTTCTAAAAGGAGTTAGCATGAACAGTCCGTGTCAGCAGGACCTGAAGGCTCCCTGGTTTGGGGTGTTTAGGGAGTGGGCAAGGTGAGCCCACTTGGCACAGCGGTCCATGGCCCACTAAAGGGGATTGGAGGTCAAACGAAAGGTGAGAGGCAACAAGCTGTCCAAATGGTCCCTGATCCAAGCCATAGAAAAGGGCTGGGAATGTACATAGCTGGCAGGACAGATGGAGGATCAAGTGGTGCCTGTGAGGGGATTCTCAGCAAAATGGAGTTGCTACCATGTCAGCAGAGGCCTCTAAGAGAGGGATCAAGCAGGAACAAGTTTGGCTCCCCATCCCTCCTCTGTGCCTCCAACAGCAGGGAACATTGGTGCCTAGAAGAGAATTGGAGGAACACCTCTTCTGCCTCTCCTTGCTTCCAAGTCATCTTGCTTGCTGCTGTAGAACATTCTGTAGGGAGGAGAAGAATACTGCTTTGACAATTTAGGTTTTAAGCTAGACTGTACCAAGTCTTAATAACTAAAACAAACTGAATAGTGGAATTTGGCTAAGGCATCATTAATGGAACTACATACCCACACAAAGAAGGATTTGATATAGTACAGTTGGAATAAATAATAGAAAAATAATAATAAACCACTTCGTGTGTGTGTGTGTGTGTGTGTGTGTGTCTGTGTGCACACACATAGATATATGTATCCCAACCAATCAGGAACTCTATAATAAACTAGTGTCAGCAGTTAGAAATATTTTTGTTAGGGATTAAAGATTTTTCAGAGAAAATGGTAAGTCCTTTGTATATCTTTGGGTATAGCAATGATTTTCTCATTTTTTCCTTTAATGATTATGTTCATAAAAATTCTGGCAGGGGTACAATGTGTTTTTTTAATATTTTACTTTTGAAGGTCTTTGAGTGACATTGATCTCATGTTAATAGACTAGACTTAGGGCTAGGAGAAGTAGGTTTTCCCCGTCAGGCACCCAGGACCATGAGTAGACTGTGGGAGCTGGGAGGGCCAGTCAGAGGACAGTATCATAATGAAAGAATAACTGCCCAGGAGCTTGGCATTGTTGAGTGGTTTAAGCAAGCCAATGTGAGGCAAAATATTTTAGCAGTAGCAGTGAAAATTAACAAAGTGGACGGTATTAGAAACCAGGTGATCAAGAGAGAGAGGATTCAATAGGATCCAGAATGGTAAGGAGACCAGAGTCACAGAGGGGATAGCACTGGTGGTAGTGATGGTGGTACCATTTATAGATTACTTTCCCTACATTTTATCATTTTCACTTCCAGCATAATTGTAGTACCTTCTTCTCTTCTTTCTCCTTTTCTTCTTACTTTTTGCTCTCTCCTTCTTCTTCTTCATCACTAGCATTTATTGAGCATACATATCATACACCATTCCACAAAAAACAATTTCTAAGATCAAATGATCCCTGACACCCAGAGATCCTAGACCAGGGACCAGTGAGTCAGAGTGTAAGAGAGACATGTGATGACATCTCAGTTCTGTTTCAGTTGAAGTGCTAATTGGACACCTAATTTGAGATACTTTTTTTAGAAGTAAAGCAAACTCTCAGTTCAAAAGAGAGAAAAAGAGAGAGAAAGGAAGGAGGAGGAGCAGGAGGAGGAATGGGTTATTTGAAGAAGTAAGATTTACTTAAGAAATACTTGTCCAGGGGCGCCTGGGTGGCACAGTCGGTTAGGCGTCCGACTTCAGCCAGGTCACGGTCTCGCGGTCCGTGAGTTCGAGCCCCGCGTCGGGCTCTGGGCTGATGGCTCGGAGCCTGGAGCCTGTTTCCGATTCTGTGTCTCCCTCTCTCTCTGCCCCTCCCCCGTTCATGCTCTGTCTCTCTCTGTCCCAAAAAAAAAAAAAAAAAAAGAAATACTTGTCCAGTTCTTCCTGTGATCCAGGTACCATAGCAAGTGCCTTATAAACATTAATTCATTGAATTCTTGTAGCAACTTACATGATAGTTACTACTATTATCATCCTCATTTTATAGGAAACTGAGGTGCATGTAATTTAAGTAACTTGCTCAAGGTCACACATGCAGTAAGTGGTAGAGCTGAGACTTGAACCCAAATGCCAGATTCAGTTTCTATGCTCTTAACACTACCTAAGCTGCCAGGTGAGTTCCCTGAAGA
Source organism: Lynx canadensis (assembly GCF_007474595.2). Lineage (NCBI taxonomy): Eukaryota > Metazoa > Chordata > Mammalia > Carnivora > Felidae > Lynx > Lynx canadensis. The sequence continues at coordinate 38,725,011 of NC_044311.2, read as the reverse complement.
AACATCATAAAGATGGGGGAAAAAAATGGGTCGTTGGAGTTGTGATCCTCTCTGTGAATCTTAAATGATACAGTGAGCAACATGATCCTTATTCATGTTGCTTTCATCAAAGGAATTTAGGATATCTCATCCATTTCAAAAATTTGTGAATAAAAGATGCTGCACACATTTATTTCTGAGAACGGATACAATATACTATCATCAAACTAGTTTTTGCTGAATAATCTGTTCCTGAACAGAATGAATCAATAACCTGGACTTATTTCCAATTTATGAGATGAATATTTAAACACCACTATGTGTTTCTGCTCATATCATTTTCAAGGATATTGGTTTCATCTAACTTAAATATTCTTTCCAGAAATGTGGGGATTGTAGATCTATCTTCACCAGCTTGTGCTATAAACAGTGCCTCTTCAGAGTAGTGCCCCCAGAGAACAAGCACACACAGGTTAACAGAAAGTCTAATTCCTCTTCTCCTCCTCTCTCCATTCCAATATTTGCATTGGCGAATTGTCCAAGCAGCCCCCTCAGTATGGGGGAGGAAATGGTTTTCTTTTTAAGTCCAAAGGGCTGAAACTGCTGGAACATGGTATTTCTTCCTCTCTTGGGTGGAAGTTGGAATATACTACCCAAACCCTTGTTTGTTTCCAGAATGCACCTTCTGCAGCTGTTGCTCTACAATCCATAGGCTTAGTGTTGCAGCTGAAAACCAGAGCCCAAAGAGATGCCTCCTTCACCAGGATTTAGAGCCTGGGGGAACAGCTTCCTAAAATCCTGGCAGTCAAGAGAGATGCATCCTCCCTGACTTTTCTTTACATCACTCCTCACCAGAAGCCAGAGGGCCTGCAGAATGTCTACTAGGAATCCACTAGCAGTGCCACTTACCTAGGGGTGACCCAACTCAAGTCAGTTTCCTCGCCTGTTCTTATCCTGAGACAGATCCCTGCCCAGACTGCTGAGGATGCTCCCTTCATTTTGGATCCATGGAATGAAAAGCTGTGCAACAAACATGACAGTTTCTTAGCCTCACTTCTACTGCCATTTCTTCCCCCCAGAGACCTGTCTATTCCCATGTAAAAGTGCCTAGTTCCTTGCAACAACCTGGAAGCCCAGCATGCCGGGAGGGGAGCCTCACCCCATCTCCCTGCAGTAGGAGCTGAGGCCAGGTTCAGCCACAGCACTCTCTTCTCTGTCATTGTCAGGCTTGTGGAAGTTCTTGGCAGAATGATGATGATGATGGTGATGATGATAGTCAACATTCATTGAGTGTTTATTTCTCATGAACATAATCAGCACCCAGTGAATGGCCCTGCAATCAACAAGATAAATATACAGGATTTAAATGTACCTCATATCTTCATGCATTTCTGGGAGATAATATAATTAAATTTCCATTATACAGACTTTGAAACTGAGTCTGAGCATGATGAAATAACTTGCCCCAAACCATATAGCCAATAAGGGTCAGACCTTTGAGGCTTAAGAGTCTCAAGTGTCATCTTCAGTTTGGGTTAATGAATCTAAAAGTACCCGCAATGTAACTATATAAAGTCATTGCTTAATAAAAACAAATCTCATAGATGATGATTCATTTCAAGACTAGCTTCTGTAAACCTGCTTCTTTCCTGTATTTCTTCTTTCTTTCCTTTCTACTTTCCAATCATCCTACCTTTATTCTGTTAGCCTTTTTTTGGCCTGCCATGTGCCAGGCACCAGTCTGTGTCCTGTGCATAGAAAGAGGAAAAAGATCCAGGCCAGGCCCAGCAAAGCTTAGGTCCAGGAGCCAAGCCTGAAAGCAGATTCCCATGAGAAGCCCCGAGTCTTGTCATCTAATTAGATGGGGAAGAGGGTACTATTGTCCCATACAGTGCACTCTGCTCTGTCCTTGCATATAGGAAAGGGCTGCCCATGTTCCATACAGGGATGAAATTAAAGGTTCTAGTACTTGAACTTCTACTGTATTTATACTCAGTGCAGCACTCATTCAACTATACTGATGTGAGTTCATGTTTTCCTCCCAAAATCACTTTTTTAAGGGAGAAACAAAAAAAATCTACATTTTGAACACAATAGCTCTATGGTCTTAATTTCTCTGACTTAGTTTCTTTGCTTTATAAAAAAAAGAAGAAAAGAAAGAAAAGGAGGGATAACAATATCTGCCATGTTTACTTGGCAGGAATGCTATAGGATCAGATGAAGTTGTAATTAAGGCATAAGGGGGACAAAATATTATGTAAACGTGAGGGCTTTTGTATATTTTAACATGAAATTTAAAGCTGAGTGACACCATCTATCTATCTGTCCCTCTCCGTAGGTGCCCACGTACATGGTCCCTGTGTTCCAGCCATAACTATACGGTTCTGCTTTGAAATGCCCTCATCTCATCTGCCTTCCTGCCTTTGCTTACACTTTTTCTTTGGCCTCAAGTGCCCTCTTCCCATCACTGTCTGTTGACTTGCTTCCTTGATCAAATGCCGTCTCCTCTAATATGAAATAGTGACTCTTGCCTCATCTGCACCATTAAATGTTGTGTGTCTCTCACAAAATCACACTTAGCACCATGACTAGAGCTAAGGTCATCTATATCTTAGCCTCTCCGCCTCCATATATATGCCTTGTATATCTTCAATAAAATGTTTTTTGACTCAAATTCTGCTTCTCTTCTCTATGCCCTTTCCTGCCTGTCCCCTGACACCCTGTACCTAATGCACCACCTGGCATTTAGTAGGTACCCAATGTATACATCCTGTGGAGCTTTAGGGGCAGCAAATTCAACATACAAGTCTTCATAAGTCAAGGGGAGTTAGCCTTTACCTTTAAGTTAATCAAACATCACAAGGAAGTATATGAAATTTGCCTGTACTGGGTGGAGCATCAGGGCCCCGGAAGATAATGTCTCCCAAAATGCAGACTGAGAACAGTGGGGTTACCCAGATGATTTTAGGTGACACAAAGGTGAACTTTTTATCAAATGTAATAGTTACATAATCTCGTATATAGTAAGAAGAGATAAAATTAGCACATCAAACCTATGACTTCGTAAACATTCTTTAATAAATGCTCTTGCATGTGAATAAAAATGAGTTGATTTAAAGAAAAACATTACATAAATAATGGCACAGGATATGGCCAAAAGATGTGATGATGGTGCTCCAAGGTTAGGAAGCATAAGGACAGACAAATACTTTTAGGAGTTCAGAGCTGGAGATGAGGGTGAAGAGGTACCTGTTTATGGACCAGGTCTATTGGTAGCCCCAGGAATTAACAGAATTATTTACACAACTGTATTACTATGCAAAGCTCTTTGTTGAAAGGGCAGAATGCAAATAGAATGTTTTCTCATCACTTTTGTTCCTTCATTGGAATGAAGAAATATGGTGAATGTCAACCCACACATCAAGCTTTGCAGCATTGGCCACCAAGTTTCATAATGGTCATGGCGTTTTACACCCATTCTCTAGACTGTCAGATACAAAGGACCTTAATATGGGTTTGCTTTTCCATTTTTTTTTTTCCTGCAAAGCACAACACTTTACAAAAAGAAAACACATCAAAGGCAATCCTTTTCTTGCATACATTTCAGGGTTCCATTTGAGATCCACATTCATCTTCCTTATCCAATTACATGATCAAAGTAGAAGTGTTTGGCCTACTTTAATGCTTTAAAGACGTCCAGGGAAAAAAGTAAGAACATTTAAAACTACCTTTTTTAAGCCACACATCTTCCTGTAGAAGAAATGGAATCCATTCCACCCTCCCCACACACCTCCCACCCCCCACCCCCACTTAGCTAGTCTCTAGATACAAAAAGTCAAATCAGAAAGTTAACATGTTCTAATCATCCAAACCATAAAGCGTCAGTTACATCTCTGTAAAATCCAATCTAATCTCAAGTCAGCATGTCTAGTGTACTTTTTGCTTTCTATACTGCTACAAAATCCCTAACAGTACCTATTGCAAAACTCTTGATTTTCCTGATTAGTTTTAAAGACCTCATAATTAAAATAAAAACTGTAAAAAAAATCCTGAAATACTACTTTATTTGTCTCCCCAAAAGTGGTTCTAGCATGTCTGTTCATTTTAATGCTACAATACAGATTCATATTTCCTAAAATAGGATGCACCTTGTCCTTCATATTAACACTCTGGGATTTGAGGCCCTGGTTAAAAAAAAAAAATAGCAAATGCAGCGTCCTCAAAAATATTTAAGTGAGCAGACTGCCTATTGGCGGATTGATTTTTCTCTATGGAAATAAATCTGTCGGCAGCCACCAGAATTGGGGTCTAAAAGATGACCTCGGGCAGCTGCTGCCATTTGTTTCAGTGGGAAAATGAGGGTTTTGTCTCTCCCCAGGGGTTAATACTGTGATGCTCTAAGCATCGTCTGGGCTCTGTTTCTGAAGGGTTGCACTGGAGAGGAGGAATGCTTTGTGGTTTATGACAAGATCACAGCAGAATATTTTGTGCACGATGTGATTTGTATTGCCCATTTGTGCACAGGCCATAAAAGTGCACTTTTTATCAGGAGCATTTGTGAATATATAACAGCACTGAAGACATATGGCCACTAAATAATTCACAGTTATCTATCTCCTCAGCAGATTCCTTATATACCTACCATGTTTTAATGCCTAGTTTGCTCAAAAACAATATTCTTTATGACCCTTCCAATATAAAAATGTTTACTGACTGGCAACAATATATTGATACCATGGGATTGGGCTGTAAGGAAAAGGAAAGCTTTCTACTTTCTCCACCTCTCCCTGTTCTCATTTGTTTCTTCTGAACTCTTCCAGCCATCACCTAACCTCACAGAAGAAGGTGCCCTCCTCAAATGTGGGTGATAACTTCTGACTTCTGGTATTTGGGCTATAAGAGGGAAGTCACTGACTAACCTTCACCCTCTTTTCTTTTCAGTTCTATATCCATTTACAGTCCCAAGGAGAATCCAAATGCGTTTGATGCTGCAGCATTCTTCCAGTCCGTGGGGAATTTCCTGGGGATCTTCGCTGGCTCGTTTGCAATGGGGTCTGCATATGCTGTTGTCACAGCACTGATATCCTTTGTGTGTGTGTGTGCAAAGCTGGGGACTGTTAAGAGCTGTCAGTGTCCCTGGAATGTTTCTGAGGATGGACAATCTCTAGGCTATGAATGGCTAGATAGTCTGGTTCAAGTGTGATACAATTCCACTGGGGCCATCTTAGTTCTGAGTCATCCTTGAGGCACAGTTTGGTACCAGCAGCACAGAGGCCCAGGCTCTTTTCTTGTCCAAGGCCTGTTCTAGCACCGCTGATACTGTCTGACCCTAGGATAGCAACAGTCCTAAAAAACTGCCACCTAGGAAAATAGTTGGACATGATCTGGATTGGCTATATTAGGGCCAAGAGAAAAAGCTGAAAATTCGAAGTCAAGAACAAGACAGGATTGACCAGGGGTGATTAACTGAGTATCTTCTTCTTCCTTTTCAAACTTCTATCAATCAGTAGATCACAGGGCTGGCCAAGGCCAAGATCACTGTATATTTAAAGAAGCATTTCTGGCTATTTTACAGAAGAAGACCTGCAAGGAAGGCAGCAATGACATGTTTGCCATATACGGGCAATTGTGTCATGTCTCATTCCCTCTTATGCAGTAGTAGGGTAGGAGAATGGGTAGAGTTCCTAGAGGACTTGAGCCAGAGATTGAAGCTGGTCTAGTGAGAGGTTCAGTCAGAGCAGTTGGATGGGACAAAAGTAAGTTAGAGTTGAGGAAGAAAGCCAGAAAGCTGATGTCAAGTATGAGGGCCTAGCAGAAGCCATCCAAAGAGGCAGGACAAAGGATCAAAGACCAGAGATGTTGGGGAAAAGAGAAAGAAGAAGGGTGCAAGAAGGGTCAAGTCTCTAGCAAAGAAAGCAAAATGTTAGGTTCTTTTTTATGGGGACTGACCCAGAGCAGAGTTTCACTGAGCAGCTGCTAAAAGGTTAGGTCCTACTAAGGGTTTCTAACATAAGTCAGAAGATGAATAAAATACGGACTCTGCCTTCAATTAGTAACAAACTTGGAAGGACAAGGGCTGCAATAAGAGTTGTTTAGAAGGTGAGTTGCAAAGCCACAGCCAACTTATTAGGATGCTAAAAATACAGATGTGGATGGGTCCATTGTTTCTTGAATAGTCCAAAAGACTCTTGGCCAACCTTATAATTCTGAAAAATAATTTTAAAAGCAGTATTTACATGCAGATAGCAGTGTAGGCTGAGCCTGAAATATAGGTAGGATATAAACAAGGCTATGTGATAAGTGATTCAGGAGAAAACCAGCATTCATTAAGGTATGGGGATGGGGTTAATGTGGTACATGCAGATGTGCCTGAGAGGACCACAGGGCTCAGGCTGGTGAGCAGTGGAAGATGATACATAAATGGGTTGGAATCACCTTGTGAAGTATCTTGGAGTATTATTCAGAGAAATCTGAGCTTCATTCTATAGTCTACAGTTAGCTACTGAAGGTTTCTGCTCAGGAGAGTGATGTATTGAAAGTCCCATTTTTAAACAATAAGTAAGAAACAGGTTCACAGGACAAATCAGAAAAAGAAGATTAGAATCATCAAGAAGGAGACTAATGTTTAAAAGAATCTCTAGGACTTAATGATTGGAAGAGGAGAGACTCAAAGGCCACTCCAAGTTTTATCCCAGAAATCCTAGAGAGTATCAATTCCATTGACAAAGAAATAAAGTAACTCAGAAAAAGTAGGGCTGATTCCTAATAAAAATAATGATAATAATCTAATGATTAATATCAGTACTTATGATATGTAAAGCCTTTATTTGTTTTACACACTATACCTCCTTTACCCTGACAATGATGGTATCATGCAGATATTTTAATTTTATTGGACACTGAAGCTTAGAAAGGTCAAGGTAATACCCAGTGTCCTGCTGCTTGTAAGAATTGGAGCCAAAATTCAAACCCAAGATTGAAACCAAGAGACAGACCCAGAGACAGACCATGCTCTTTATCACTAATCCCTATTGCCTCTTGATTATTAAGTGGAATTATGATGGAGGCCACATGTTGTTTTGAATAAGTAATGGCAATGGTGATAGCAACATTTAATGAATGTCTAGCATGTGCCAAGGACTTTATATATATATATCTCTTCATTTGAATCAACCCTGTAAGATAGGCTGTTATTATCCTCATTTTACACATGAGGAAACTGAGGCTCAAGGAGGTTAAGTAGCTCCTCTGGGTCACATATCAATAATAGTGGACACAATTATTATTATTATTATTATTATTATTATTATTATTGTAACATTTGTTGAGAACTTTACCATTTGCCAGCCATTGTCATTAGCATTTTGCTAATGGATTTTCTCATATAGCTTTTATAATAACACTGGGAAGGAGATACAGTTATTATCTCAATTTTACAGCTAAAGAAACTGACACATAGGGGCGCCTGGGTGGCGCAGTCGGTTAAGCGTCCGACTTCAGCCAGGTCACGATCTCGCGGTCCGTGAGTTCGAGCCCCGCGTCGGGCTCTGGGCTGATGGCTCAGAGCCTGGAGCCTGTTTCTGATTCTGTGTCTCCCTCTCTCTCTGCCCCTCCCCCGTTCATGCTCTGTCTCTCTCTCTGTCCCAAAAATAAATAAACGTTGAAAAAAAAAAAATTAAAAAAAAAAAAAAGAAACTGACACATAAAGGTTAAACAACTTGTCTGAAGCTAGGAGATTTCAGGGCCAGGATTTAAACCCATGTCTTTTGGCTCCAGAGCCTGCCCTAGGTGGAAGAGCTGAAATTGGAACTCTTCTCCACCTGGCATGAAGGCAATGTATGGACACATAAGTAAATAAGGTGGTAAGGGAAGGGAAAAAGTTCCTGGAGTTTGGAAGTCTTCCATGAGATTGGATCAGATCTGGAAAAAATGGTGGAGAGATGGTAGGGACAGGGGCTCAGTCTCAGTGGGAGAATCTGTCACGCAGCATCAATGGCCTTGCCTCTCACAAATTCAGGCTGCAGAGGAGACAGGTGTGCAACCATCCCCTCCATCATCATAACCTTGATACATTGTCCATAATGAGGCAATGCTCCTCAGGGCATAGGTCCCTGGACTCTATGCAAGCTGGGGTCTTGACCCAGAACTGAATTACTTTCTGGACAAGGTTGAAAGAGAAGAATGTCCTATGTCCATTTGATATACCGTTACTCAAAGTGGCCTAAGCCTTCTCTACGATAACGTAAAAGAGGGAATTCAGAAGAACAAACCCCATTAAAAACAAAGCCTACCCTCCAAGTCACAAGAAGGGTTGCTGGAAAAGGGTCCAGCCCATGTTTTCTACCAGATAAAGAATTGCTCCTAGGTGTTTACTGAATCTGATTCCAGGAAAGATGTTTTACAGAATGAATTAATTTAAATCACACTAATAGAAAAATTTATATATTCCTTGTTGCATACCAAGCACTCTTAACACATAATGACTGGTTTATATACCTAGGAGGTAGGTTACATGATTATCCCCATTTTCAGACAGGGAAACCAAGATACAAAATGGCTATGGAGCATGGCAAAGAAGCTGATACAGTGAAGTGGAGTTGGCTTCCAAAGGCTACACTCCCAACCATGGTGTTATTTTGCTTATCCTTGGCATTTTGTGCTTTCTAAAACTTTGCAAAAACGTTTTAAATATTCATCTCATTTTACTCTGCACACTTGGTGCAGATAATTCACATAGGATAGAAATGAGGCTCAGAGAGGTTAACATATTGCTCAGAAATCACACAGCCAGCAACTAGCAAAGCCAAAATTCAGACCTTGATCTTCTGCCCCAGGGGTCATGCTTTTCGCTTCCCTGCCCTACTGCTAAACATCTCTTAATGTGGAATCTCTTTAGATTTTTTTTTTTCTTGAAGCATAAAAATGCCACATAACATATCCTTATTTGTGAGGGCTTTTTTTTTTTTTTTTTTTTTTTCCTAACTGTAGGCATAGTTGCAATGTGACCCTTTTCCATCGATCACCTATTCCTAATCATCTTCCTATAATCCCTTCCCTGCATGATTTGGGTCACTATGCCTTTGCTCTATATGTAATTTATAGGCTATTTATTGACCAACTGTCATCTCAGCCAGAATGAACCATCGCCTGCCAAAGGGCTTCTTGCCTGACCTAGAAATGATATACTTTTTCCCCTAGCCTACTTATACTAAGATGGCATGGGTATCTTCCCTATCACTGAATGTGAATGTTGCTCTGATCCTATTTCCATCCCCAGGAGAGGAGTCTTTAAGGTGATCTGTCCACGGCTTATGGCTCTCCAGGGAGCAGTGACCTCCTTTGGTGCTGACGTATTTGAAGCACCTCACCCTGCTTTACTTTCCATGGCTTTGTTTTGCCTCATCTGCTGCAGGCTCCCGAGAGGCACACCCCAAGGACCAAGGCCAAATTCAGGAGGTTTTGTACCCACAGTTAGGTGATTTTATCTTCTTAGTAAGACACCTTTTTTTAAATTGGAACACAGGTTTGCATTTTTACTGGAGTGTTCAGCCCCCAGTGAGGCATGAAACTCATGCTGGCCTTCAAAGCAGTCCCAGTGAGACCTACAGCCTCCCAGTCAGGTCTGAAAATCAGTGCTCTTCTTCAAAACCGATCACAACGAGATTAGTTTTCCTCAGCCAAGGAGGAGATTTCGCTTTCAAAGCATTTGTTTCCCTTAACGTGTCTTTGTCACTTGACCAAATTTACCAAGCTGTGTGAGTTCCCTATGCTGGAAACAGGCCTGTTTTTCCTCCTGTCTTGGAGCGCCTTCCTGTCTGCTGAGGCTGCCGGCCTGACAGGTCAGTGCTGCATTCTGCACAGCAAATTGGATGCGTGATATGTGTATGTGCTCCCATGCGTATGCCTGCCTGACCCAGCAGGAGGTGCGATGGACTCTCTCCAAGATGGGTTTGTGTCTGAATCAGCCTTTGCTCGGTACCCTGGGGGAGGGGGGAGGATAATAACTCATCCATTTCGTATGCAAAAACTTAACGGAAAGCCTCCAAAATGCTATTTCCTCTTCTCTGTCACTGGTCAGGAGGGTATGTTAAAATCTACAAATGACTGATTTATAGAGGTGATGGACGACTTTACAAATGGAAGTCTACTCACAACGTGAAGGGGTGCACAAGTGCTTTATAGAAAAGGGTGGTGGTTTTCCATTGGCTGCTAACAGCAAGTAGGCAGTAGAGGCAGCCGGCCCAGGGCGTGCACATTTCCACCCACATCAGCGTTGAGAATCTTTGCATACAGAAAACAAAGAGCTAACGTGGCAGTTCTACAATTTAATATCTCTTACCATAGAAAGTTTATATATAGAATCCTCTGAGGCAGAGCAGTTAATAGAGAAAGGGGCAGTCCCTAATGTCCCAAGGGCCATGGATCCTGTGATCTGGATTTGGCAATTAGATTGCCTTTCTGCAACAGCAAGGATTTGCGCTTGGATAGCTGCAACGATTGGGTGCCTTTCCGTGTAGAAGAATCACTGTGGCTCTGAGCAAAATGTCAAAGCTGTTTCTCTCCTTTGGCCTAGTTCCCTGCTTCTCCCAGGTTTCAGCCCTTGATCCCTTGCTGTTTCCTACTGTTGTCATCTTAATTGACATTCAAGTGGTGAGATTCTTCACCCCACTCCAAGTATTCACTGGTAACAAGGTATGCCTCTCTGGCTATTTGCATTTTATTAGGTGGTACTTTAAGTCTAAATAATAATAAAAGTTGACATATACTGAAGGTGTACCATGAGCCAAGTGCTAGCTAACCGCCTTTCATGCACATCCTTGCTCATTCACAGGACTCAAAGTTAGGGCCTACACCCAGGCCACTCAGCCAACAGTAAGTGATGGAGCTGAGATTTAAAACTAGGAGATTTGATTCCACAGTTAGGCTCTTGGGCATGAAGCGTTGCTATCTTGAATGAAATTCCATCTGTGGAATATCAGGCAAGCCCTCATGAGAAGGAAGATATTTGGTGTCTCAGGAGCCTGCCTGGTCCACTTGGTCATAGATTGGTATTGGCTCTCCTGTGAAATGCTTGGCACATCTTTCTTGTAATGATAACCTGTTGTTCTGGAGAGCTGACCCAACTTACTGCAGAGTCACAGGGGCCAAGCTATTCCCCACAACTCTGAAGGTGTCTGTTGCTGATGCAGACAGCCACCCTGCCAGTTCTTAGGGTAGTGTATACCAAGGCTACATTACCAGAGTCCACCCTACCGGCCCTTATATCCAAATCATCACAACACAATGTTATGTTAGTGCTTTCCACTGTTGGTAGGGAGGTTGCTAAAGAGCTTATTCATTCCAGAGAAAAAGATCAATTGTGTCCCTTAAAATAATGAAGGTAAAAAAAATTTACATCAGCCATTCAAAATAATTCTGGTTCCCTTTTCTCCAGATTCTATGCCCTTTTCACTACTCAACATGTTGTAAAAGGTAAGCAAGGTTAACAATAAGAATACATATTTGACCGGGGCGCCTGGGTGGCGCAGTCGGTTAAGCGTCCAACTTCAGCCAGGTCACGATCTCGCACTCCGTGAGTTCGAGCCCCGCGTCAGGCTCTGGGCTGATGGCTCAGAGCCTAGAGCCTGTTTCCGATTCTGTGTCTCCCTCTCTCTCTGCCCCTCCCCCGTTCATGCTCTGTCTCTCTCTGTCCCAAAAATAAATAAACGTTGAAAAAAAAAAAAGAATACATATTTGACCTTCTAGAAAGGTAAAGAAATCTCTTAACTCACCTGCTATTTTGAAGTCTACTTTTGAACATTGTAATAAACACACACACCAATACCTAAAAATTGTTTGTTTTTATGTGTGAAAATTGTCTTTCTAGTTTCTGATCCATTTCAGCAAGATCTTGTTCTAGTAACTACTTAAAAGATTATAGTCCTTGTACAGATTGCTGGTTTACCTGTCCATTTCTCTTTTGCCACCCTTTTCTACCTGATATCCTTATTGGATGCCACACAGACCACCTCATGGGATGGGTGAATGTATGTGTGGGCCATGGTAGTGGAAAGACCCAAATGTCCACAGCTGCACCCAAGAACACACTCACGTCAGAGAAGTACTCCAGATTAAGCAATGTGCCTAACAAGTATTTGATACAAACCAAACTCTAGGTGTAAGCATTTTCTACTGCCAAATACCAAGCCCGGTTAGTCTAAATTACTAATGTGTCTGTTTGTTTGTTTGTTTGTTTGTTTGTTTGTTTATTATTTAATCCTTGCCTATTTCCAGATTGGATTTGAGACAGTTCATAACATGAGCCATGCATATCATGGGACCATTTAGTTGAGAGTAAATACTCAAGTGCTTTGGGATAGAGTTTTTCTGCAAAATTAGACAGCTGTTCATTGCTGTGGTTTGGCAATAAATAATTACTCTGGGCTTTCTGGCAGCCAAAGCCAAAAGGGAAAGATGATGAGTTATACAGGAATAATACAACATTATAAAAGGAAATCATACTTATTTGTAAAAATGGGCAAACTTTTTTCCAGTACTAAAATTTTAGGAGAATTTATCACATGTATCCCTGTATAAGGGACCTTTGAACACCAAAGGGGACAATATTTTTAATAATAGTTTAGGGAAGATGAACATGTATTCTTTATGTAGTAATTTCTCAGACCAACTTCAAAGAAAATCTGAGAGAGCGGCATCAAATTATAATTATCTAAAGGTGGGCACCGGGTGGCTCAATCAGTTAGGTGTCTGACTTTGGCTCAGGTCATGATCTCATAGTTTGTGAGTTTGAGCCCACTCCAGGCTCTGTGCTGACAGCTTGGAGCCTGAAGCCTGCTTCAGATTCTGTGTCTCCTTCTCTCTCTACCTCTCCCCTGCTCATGCTTTGTCTCTCTCTCTCTCTCTCTCTCTCTCTGTCTCTCAAAAATAAATAAACATTAAAATAATAATAATAAAAACATAATTATCTAATGTTATTTCTGGTAATGATACAATCCTTTTAGTTCTAATCCACAAGTAAACTAAGATATTGCAAAGCTAAAATCTAGAAAACTTTCTAAAAAGTGTATAACAAATGAATATGTGACAACAAATATAAGGAACTAAGTGGAATAAGCTATTATAAACAGTTGATGAGTAACCATGGAGGTAACCAGCAATCCTGGGGCCTTGTCTGCATTCATGAACAACCCATCATGTAGGTCCTAGGGATGGTGCTTACATGCACTGGTTTCTCAGCAGAATACCCCCAACCCTGACATTTCAAAGTGGTGCTCCAGGATGCCCACCAAGTGAGCAGGGTGCTAGGCTTGTCATCCCTACACTATCCCTTTTATTGGTTCCATCAATTGGGTTTTCACATAAGATTTCTTTTGAAAAAAGGATTTCTGTTACTTTAAACAAAGTATGTCTGTTTTTCTACCAAATTAATACATAAACATTATAGAAAATTTAGAAAGTATAGATTCACAGAAGGACATGATATTTGAATTACCTGTTTTCTTACTCAATAACTATTGTTAATATGCATCTAATTATATGCATCTAATTATATGCATATACATACATTTAATTAAATATATACATTCATGCATAATATAATTATACTTTTTAAGTTTGAAGTGACTTGCTTTTTACACTCAAGAATTTATAGTGACTATTTTTCATGATATTCTTCTCTATTATTTAATGGATGCTTAATAGGATATCCTATTAACTTGCCATAATTATTCTCCCCTCCTTTTGATTGTTTATACTTTTCAGTATTATACATACGATTGCCATGATCATCCTTATAGACTGATGTATTCATTTCTATTACTGGGTTAAAAGGAAGGCCAAAATCTTAATGTCTTGGAAAAATTCATCCAAATTATCTTCCAGAAAATTTGTAACCCTTTATACTTCCACAAACAATGAAAGAGACCTCATTTACTTACATCTTTACCATACGAAATCTTACCCATCCTTGCTAATTTGATAATCAGCCTCCATTTCATTGTGATTTACATTTATTATATTTGTACCAAAGAAAGCATTTTAGTTTCATGTCATGGGCAATTTATATTTCTCCTTTGGTGAACTACCTATTTCTGCCCTTAGTCCTTTTTCCTACTGAGATGCTTATGGTTGTCACATTGAATTTTAGAAACTTTTTATTTCTTTAAAAAATTAACCTTTTGACTGTCACATAAGCTATAAATATTCTCCAATTTGTGGTTTTATCTTTTAAATATGTTATATTTTGTTTGCTTAGTAAAGGAAAAAGATAGTATGGACATTTTTAAGTTTATGTGGTTAATTTTATCTCCTCCTTAAAAAGCCTAAGATTTTATTAATTTTTGCATGGAAAGCCCAAGTGTTTACTAATGATAATATGTACTTTCTGTTAATAATTTTATTTTTGCATTGGAATCCAACTGAAATTTGTTTTGATATGTAGTACAGGATATAGTAGGGACTTGATCATCTTCCTAGAAGGTTATCCATTCACCCTAACACCCTTCAAGTGTAACCTATGTATTTATGATATAATGTCCATGTCTGTAGGTACATAAATGTCTATGCAGGTTCTGGGCTTTCTATTGTACCACTGAGATTTTGGTCTTCACTGTTTTGATAATTTCAGGGGTGCCTGGGTGACTCAGTCAGGTAAGCGTCCAACTCTAGATCTTGGCTCAGGTTATTATCTCACAGTTCATGAGTTCAATCCCTGAATTGGGCTCTGTGCTGATGGCCTGAAGCCTGCTTGGGATTTTGTGTCTCCTTCTCTCTGCCCCTCCCCCAGTGGTGCAAGCTCTCTCTCTCTCTCTCTCTCTCGCACGTGCACACTCTCTCAAAATAAACGTAAAAACAGAAACTTAAAAAATTTACCCTTTACAGCTTCATTGTTCATTTTACTATCTAGTAGCTCCATCCCTCACCCCCTTTCCTCATTTCCGAGAGCTTCTTTGCTATACTCACGTCTCTATTATTCCAGATGGACTTGAAAGTAACTGTTAAGTTTCAAGCAGAAAATAACTTTGGGATTATGATTGTGGTTGCATTAAATTTTTAGATTAATTTGAGAAGTGGTGTTTTTACAATGCTGAGTCTTCCCACCCAGGAATATGTTACATCTCTCCATTTATTCAAGTCATCTTTTATGATCCTTAGTAAATTTTTATAGTTGTCGTCACACTCCAACTACAGATTTCTTCTTAAGTACTTTTTAAACTATCTTATATTGGAGGGTATGCGGATGAATCAAAACTTCTTCCGTTATAGTTTTTAACGGCTACTGTTTGTTTATGTGCATCTAGACTTCACTAGGCTATTCAATCTATTCCCTGTAGTTCTGAAATCTAGAACTAGAGCTAATGGGTAGAATTAGGATTGATAGGCCAAAGTTACATCAGACTGTCAGATCTGTGAGGGCTGTATTAGCACCAAGAGTATGACTGAAGCCTTCTGGGCACTCACTATCTTTTCAGCAATTGAATGAATGATTTTAGCTCAACAAGAGGAAAAATTTCCAAAATCTGAATAACAGATTGCTTTATAAGGTAATGAGTGACCTGTGCCTGATAACATTCTTAAAGATTGTATATGTCCACTGGTCAGTATATTCCAGAGCAGATTTATACATCAACTAAAGAATATATCAGAAATCACACTAATCAGAAATTTCGTTTGCTTCACTATTAAGTTAAAATACAGATATATAGACCTGAGGAAACAAGAGCCTAGTTGAGAGGAATATAATAGACATACATTGATTTGGGCTACCATCACCCATTCTCCTCTTCACTGGTAATAGCATCCTGTTGTTGCTTAGAAAACTACCCCTCCTTCAGCAGATACCATCTTGTTGATCAAAGTGTCCCAGCCTCCCCTGCCAAAGAGAATAGGGACATCTGAAGCAAGGTCAATCAGACACTCTTTGCCTAGGATGTGATCCTTTAAGGGAGATAGAAGGATGTATGATTGTTGGCACCTGTTCTTTCCAACAGCAAAGCCCTATTGAAACCCCCTATTTATTCCTGACAAAGATTCCTGGGGCTGCCTTTGTACATTTTTTCTCAGAGCTATCACTCTTCCCTCCAATAAATTCTTTTCTGATGACAGTAGCCAGAATCAGTGTTTATTGCTTGCAAACAAAGAAACCTAAATGGTACAAGGGAAGGAATTATCCATGATGTATTTCCACAAAAGAAACTGAATAACTTGGTGACAGATCAGAAGGGAAAGAGGCTCAAAGACAGCGCAGCCTCTAGGCTAGGACACTTGGGACCCTCTTATGCCAGATGCACAGTCATAGGCAAACAAAAAGGATCAAGCTTTTAAAGACAGTTTGCACAGTGTTCATTATCATTTTCAATTCAGCTTCTTATAAGACTCATTATGAACACTCCAGTGTGAGGGGAGCTTGCTCATTACCACATCTTCTGCTTTCACTTTCAGTTGTTACTAATTTGATGATGATCATTTGATTTATTTTGATTATCTTTTACTTCAAGGGCCACATTTGCAGCCGCCTCATCTCAGTCACTTGGAAATTGCACCTGCAAGTGTTCAATAGTCATATAGAAGAACTTAGTTTTATAGAAACAAGTGGCTTTTAGACATGCAAATGAATGTTCTGATTTCTATTAGCCAGAAGTTTGGTTCTCTGCTGTTGGAAATATACAAGTGTAGTTTGAGAAAACTTTCATTTGGGAAGACTGGGCAAAATGTCAAATGCAAGGAAGAAGTCTTTCTAGAGAATGGGAGTATGTAGATAGAAATGGACTTTAGGGAGTTCTTTCAAGCCAGGAGAGCATAGAAAGAAGAGAATGTATATGGATGTGTCCACTCAACTTACAAAATCAGCCACTTAGGGATATGTCTCTGGTTTCTGGCTCTTTGGCTCACTTGCTGAGGGATTGGGATAAGTCATCCTATCCACTGGTATCTCAATTTTCTTTACTGCTAAGGTAAAAGGATTTTATTATTTTGTAATGGAAAGACATTGTACAGGTACAAAATGTGGCTTTTGAGTAAATACATGACCCCAAGGTGTTCTCTCTATGAGGTACCCGATACACATGCATACCTAATTTCTGATCAGGTAGAATTTTTCTTGTGCAGAGTTCTATTTTCTAAAAGTCATTAGGTTACTGAGCCATTATTTAAATTGAATATTGAAAATAATTTGGCAGTATTATTTATAGCATAATCTCTAATGGAATTGAATCCTGTGATAGAAGCTGCTTTTCAGTTTATAAAGATAACCAAAAAGCACAGCTGGACAGGTTGTTTGAGAATTCATTTTTATAATCTGTTTCCCAGCTGAGGCTTTGGGGGTCAGGTTTTTGCCAGAAGCAAACTTACAGGGACTGTCATTAAACACACGAAGAGTATGATTTCTAATGGCAACATTGACACCATGTCTAATGATTTCTCTGCTTCCGGGCACTGCTGTAATAAAAGCAGGTTCCATTTTTAGATTCCTAAGGCATATTTTATATCCACTGAAGGCAAAGGAGGGGGAGGAAGGCCACTGGCACACCTCATTTTCTCATACAAAAAGTTAAACGGTATAGTTTGCTGTTTACTCACCTTAGAATCATCTCCATCTACAAAAAAAAAAAAAATGTAAAAATCTGAAAGAAAAAAAAAACAACTCCTGATTACTAAGTAATGCTATTGGGCTTTGCAGTCTGATTCTAGAGAGTAAGAAACTCTGAAAAACTTTTTAAATGTAGAAGGGTGAAAACAAATGATGCTCTGGCACATTTACGAAGGAATTAACCAGGATGTCTGAAGGCAGCACTCAACACACAAAAACATCAGGCACAACATAAACAGTTAATTCATCTCAAGCCCATCACCCAGTCATGTTCTCTTGTTGGTCTCAAATGACAAGGACCTAATTACATCGTCATGATAAGGAAAAGTTGAAGCTTGGAAGCTAAGGTTCTGCTTATCTGTCAGGTCAGTTCTTGAAAGGCTTTTATAGGGTAAGTAGTCAGGAAAAGGAGAACTTGGGAAAGTCTTTCTCATTTACAATAGACAAGGAAGAAAGATTACCAAATGAAGTGACTGTTACTGGACATGTTGAGACTTTACTTGATCTAAGTAAGTTGGCTCATTACTTCTTACCTCCATCCTCTCTCAGCTTGGCAAAAATTTGTCTGAAACTCTTAAGAAGGCTTTAGCTTAGAGGTGGATGTGTTCCATTTGGCTTGCCAGTGATGCATTGCATGAATTGGTGGAAAATATATTTCTGGATCTCAGTAAATAAAACAAATCACTGGGAGGGGACTTGGTGTGAATTGTTTCTTAAAACATATCTGGCCAGTTTTTGCTTCTAAGGACATGTCATTAGCTGACATCTCTTTGCTTAAAACTGCTCATGCTTTCATATTGACAGAACCACATGAATCCATTTAATTAGGCAACAATTCACTAACACATGAGGTGCACTAAAAACAAATGAGTGTTTTCCAAGCCAAAAAATAAAACCTGGAGGCTCAGAATATTAGGCATTCAAACTGTAGTAATAGGCACCCAAAATTCTCAAGGGGCTTAGTTAACCACACTGAACCAAGGGCAAACACGCAATGTTGCCATCTCAATAAACACAGGTGTAAAGTGCATCTCCTCATAAATAACTCATTAACTCACAGCTGCACTTTCTTGAACTGAATAGCTCATCATTTCAATATTCAAACAGCCTTGCACATGTAACTTGAGTAGTGGACAAATTTACCCCTGCTTTCTTCAGTGTAAATGTTTTCAGTCAATGTTTAATGTCTCCTCATGACCCCAGTAGGCATAGGGGGGAAAAAAGAAAGTTCTTTTACAAAACCCATTTTCTTCATAGGCATGTAGAAAATTGTCACAAAATAGATGGCACAAATATGTAACATGTAGGTGAAGGAGAAAGAAGAGTCAAGGATAACTCCAAGTCCCTATATCAACTGGATCAATGGTTTATTTCACCAAAATGGGGAATATACATGCAACAGAAAGAGACAAACAAAAATTACTTCATTCAAAAGTCTCCTAGATGCTACAGAAATGTGGAAACTACATAGAAGGGTATAGTGGGCAATTGGACATGGAAATCTTGAGTGACATTGTTCATTAGAGATTTAAGTGACTTTGGTGCAAATGTGCTAGCTGATTCCAAGGAAATGAAAACTGAAAAGAGGGTAAGCTTGATGAACACCAATGCTTGAGATGGAATGCCAGAGATATAAGTGAAAAAGTGTTTTTCTTCTTCTCCAGACCTCAGTTTAATTTGCATAAATACCCTCTGCTACATTTTGAAGGATATTTTTGTTTTAAATGGAAATTTATAAACCTTGTAACATAGACAGGAACTAACTCTTAAATGCATGCCTATACTGCATTGGAAAAAAACAGAAATAAGAACATAGATTCATGCTGTTTTCTGTATTGATGTCCTTGTATTCCACAGACTCATGATTAATCTGCCAACTGTGGTGTTGCCAAATATGGTGAACTAGACAGTAATCGTACTCTTTGGAAACTTGGAATCTTTCATATTCCCTGAAGGAGTTTTCCATTTCGTTAAATCTTTGACTTCTCAGTTCCAGGTTCACGTTCAGCAGTGGTGGTAGGAAACCTGTCAGAAATGTCTCTTTTTACTAGATCAAAAACAAATAAAAGTATGGCATGGAAAAATAACCCATCAACTTTAAAACCCCTCAGAGTACCATCTGAGAGCAAGACACATTTTTTTCTCTCTCTCACTCTCTTTCTGTGTTCTGATAATATAATCAATATTTCCTGTCCAAAAATGCAATATTCTTCACTCTTAGAAACCCCTCAAGTCTGCATTTAATGTCAAAGAAAATCGTGCTCCTTGTGACAGACGTTTGTTTTTCCGCTTTTGTATCTGAGGGCTTCATCAACTTTTAATGAAAAAAGAACTACTGAATAATGTTATCAGTAACAGACTATAGGTGAAGATACTCTTGAATAAGAAAATTTAAATATTAGAAGAAAATGGACCTGCCACTAATAAGTCTAGAAAAACATCTATTTGTATGTGAGGATCAAAAACTAATTTCTCTTGATTCTCTTTTCAAAGCAGATAAATGTTTTTTGAAACAGAGATTCTTTCTTCTGACCAACCTACATTTCTGTGCCTGATGTCTGTGGACACTGTTATGGGAGTTCGGGGGTGATACAAAGAGGGAGTGTAGACCGAGTCCTTGAGATCTAGGGAGACACCCAGTAATCTAGTTGACAGGAAGTCACAGTGAAGCTCTGGAGCCCCATGTAGTTCTTCAATCCATATACACAGACCTTGAAGCAAATGTAAAAGCTGAACCACTCAGATCACAGATATTTAAGACCAGAAAGTGCTTAGAGGTCATCTAGAGCAGTGTTTGTCAGCGTTTCTTGACACTTATTGGCAAAAAAATAAAATAAAATAGCTTTATCATGCACCTGTCTGCACACAAGCATAATTGTTTGCCCACAAAGGTACTTACATACTTGAGAATACACAAAAATTCTAATTAAAAACTATGAAGTTTTTATATTTTCTTCCATATTTCAATGTGTTTTCTTATATACTCCAATTTGGTGAATACCATCTTCTTGAATTCATTGAGAAGAAGACAATGGACCAGGCAATGAATCTAAATTGCACAAGTCAGCCACCTAGTTAAGTGGATGAACTGTGACCACATCCCAGGTCTCTTGATGTCCAACCCAGTACATTTTTCCTTATATGATTTACAACCACACACTGAATCTTGCTCAGGTAAGCATATGTTTTATGTATACATGTATACATATACATATACAATATTTAGTAGGACTAATGCTCTCTGAAAGGGTCCAAGAGTGGGAATCAAGGGGAACAGTGTACACGTCACTCCATTAACCAGAAAGTGTTAATTGTCCTATGAAAACTGATCTCAATGGAAAGAATTTACTTGCCAGCAGAATCATTATTTTTTCCCAGAGAATTACAGACCTCCTCATGCTGTTCCCTAAATTTCTTTGCTTGCCAATTAATTTGAATTTAACTGTGTACCTCTTTGTGGTTTCTCAAACAGCTCTTTTAGCTAGTGTCATAAAGTATTGGTTCTCGTTCTTGTTTAAAATTGCATAAATGAGCCCCTGCAGCCAGCCCTTTAGGGATCTTGTACACCACTGTAGTCTCACCGTGCAGTGAAAGGCAATCTTGTGTATACACATGAGTCAGAAAGTATTATTATTTTCTCTAGGCCACTTCTTGATTTCTTTCAGAATTCCTTTTTATTTTAGATCCCAGATATTTTTTGAGCATGTTCCACCCCCTGTGGACCCAGATATATGTACTTGATTCCATTCGTCATTGCAACAGGACCCCGTAAATAGAACTTGAATCCAAGATCTTAGGCAGGCAACATAGCAGTTGCATTTAGTGACTGCTTGTTTTTGCAGCAGAGATGGAAATAGAATGACCGGTTTTTACTTTTGTTGCAAAGGAAAATGAAATAATACTTTCCTGCACAGGATGGGCATACTGGAGGCTTCACATTTTTATGGATGCCAGGACTAATGAAACATGTAAATTAAATGCTTTTATGCTTATAGTAATTAGTTTGACCATTTTAAGAATACAGTGTAATAACGGTTTCTTTTATTGTATTTTTTATTTAGAAAAATATAATTAATAAACTCAATTTGTATTTATTTCCTAACCTATGATGGAGTAAAACCTAAGTGTGCAGGTAAGCTGCATGCTTCTCATACCTGCTCCACGGTCTCCTACCTCGCCCTCTTCACTCACTTGATTTCTTTACTTCTGACCCTGCATCATCAAACTCTTTCTATCTTTCAAAGCCCTAATGCCTCTGCATCTTTTAGGGAAATTTTCCCCATGTCTCTTCCACCTACCACAGCCCAAAAGAAATCACACCGTCTCAGGATTTCTGTTTTCCTGTCTCCTACTACATTATACCTGCTATTAGATGTCTTTGTATACATGCTGTCTCTGTTAGGAGATAAAAAGCTGCTTGGGATGTCAGACCAGGTTTATTCATCCTTGTGTCCCCCATAGCCATAACCTGTGCTTTGCTCATTGAATGACCTCAGTAGACTAATAGAATTTGAGTAGATGATAGCAGACACCCAAGGTAACTTGCAAAAATCTGGTACCTTCACTGTAGTATTACTGAGAATAGTCTAAGTTTGGATTACTAGGAATAAGGAGTACATTTTCACTTGTTTTTCCTTGATGCAGGAGTTACTGTGGAAGAGATGGCAATAAATAATGATTAAGGGCATAGAATATGCAAGACATGTACTAGAGGCTTTGTACTTCTTCCCCCAGCAGTTTATTAAACCAGAAGTATTGTTGTGTCTATCCATGGAATGAGCTTCTCTAAGTTATTCCTTCTTTTCATGTCTTCTTCCTTTCATCTACTTCTAGTAATTGTAGTAAAACCTTACATGTACTTACTTATTAATGTTTAATTTATGAAGCATGTTAATATCCATCATATGGCTTTATACTCAGAACAGACCTGTAAGACAGATGGGTGCTATTCAAATAAGAAAAATTGTCTCTTAGATGAGTGAAGCCATTGGCCAACATTACTCTTTTTCTATCTGCAGCCATGAACAGAGAGTGAGTGGTACCTGGGCAGGATAAAGCCCTGATGGACCCCAAGCCCTGAGGGGCATGAACCATACGGTTACTTTAAAAATCCTTTTTTTTTTTTTAAGTTTACTTATTTATTTTGAGAGAGAGAGCACAAGTAGGGGAGAGGCAGAGAGAGAGAGGGAGAGAGAGAATCCCAAGCAGGCTCTGCACCATCAGCATAGAGACTGATGCTGGGCTCAAACTCACAAAACTTTGAGATCATGACCAGAGCCAAAATCGAGAGTCAGACACTTAACTGACTGAGCCACCCAGGCACCCCTAGAACTCTTAATTTTACTGACCAAATCTAGTTTTTGTATGTTCTCTTTGACTATTTCTTTTTTCCTTTTTTTTCTTTTTTTTTCTTTTTTTTTTTAGGTTTTTAATTCTACTTTCTTTGGGTCCATTGTTATGTCTCTTATCTAGCTTCGTGAGGTAAACAGTCCATTTTTTCTCTTTTTCTTTTCTTTTCTTTTCTTTTCTTTTCTTTTCTTTTCTTTTCTTTTCTTTCCTTTCCTTTCCTTTCCTTTCCTTTCCTTTCCTTTCCTTTCCTTTTTCCTAATGGAAAGCATGTAAGACTGTAAACTTTCCTCTAAGTAATCTGGTTTTATCTCATTGGTGTTGATAAAGAATTTACTCTAGGGGCGCCTGGGTGGCGCAGTCGGTTAAGCGTCCGACTTCAGCCAGGTCACGATCTCGCGGTCCGGGAGTTCGAGCCCCGCGTCAGGCTCTGGGCTGATGGCCCAGAGCCTGGAGCCTGTTTCCGATTCTGTGTCTCCCTCTCTCTCTGCTCCTCCCCCGTTCATGCTCTGTCTCTCTCTGTCCCAAAAATAAATAAACGTTGAAAAAAAAATTAAAAAAAAAAAAGAATTTACTCTATACTTATTGCTGTTTATTTTACATGAGCTAAAATTTCAAATTTGATTTCATCTTCAATTTCATCTAGGAGAATATAGTTTAAAAGCCCTAATGGATACATTTTTTAAGGTATGGTTTTGTTAACTTCCAATTTTATAACATTGTGATCAAAGAATTTGATTTGTTTGCTTTTTCTTTGAGGGGGAAAGATTTATTGAACTATTAATAGTAAAATATACTATCAATTTTATTCCATGCAAGTAATTTCTTTTCACATTCTAGTATTGCTGGGATTAAAAATAAATAACCCCAAAATGAAAAAATTTTAAACTCCTTAAATGTCCATGAAACTGAAATTACTTCATAGAATCATGTCAATTCTAGAAAGTTACGTGAATAAAAATGGAGACTAAAATACAGATATAGAATTTTAAAACTTTTTTTATAGTTAGCAAAAGACATTTTGGACGGTACAAGGTCAAAACCAAGCCACAACAAAAGTGAATTAATTGATACTTAGTGCCAAAGTGTTGGTCAGAGATTTGCTTCTCAAAATGCAATGCTAGGACCAGTAGCACAGATATCCCTGGTAGTATAAAATGAAGAATCATGGGCTCCACTCCCAGCCTATTGAAGCAGCATCTGCATTTTTTAAATGTTTATTAATTTTGAGAAGGAGTGCGCACACAAGTGAGGGAGTAGCAGAGAGGGTGGGGGGGAAAGAGAATCCCAAGCAGGCTCCACACTGTCAGCTCAGAGCCTGATGTGCAGCTGGATCTCAGACACAGTGAGATCCTGACCTGAGCTGAAATCTAGAATCAGACACTTAAGGACTGAGCCACCCAGGCACACCCATAATCTGCATTTCAACAAGATTTCCAGGTGATTCAAATGTAGATTAACATTCCAGAGGCATTAGGTAAAGTTCTGAAATCTCTCTTGCCAAATTCAGATGCTTCAGGCCACAGATGCTCAGGCCACCTGAGCTTTCAGGTGGGATCAAGAAGCTCCTTTTTTCTTTTTTTTCTTTTCTTTTCTTTTCTTTCTTTTTTTTTTTTTTTTTTTTTTTTGAGAGAGCAAGAGACAGGGTGAGTAGGGGAAAGGAGCTTAGGGAGAGAGAGACAGAGACAGAGAGAGAAAGAGAGGGAATCTTAAGTAGGCTCCACATTGCCAGCACAGAGTCCGACTTGGGGCTGCATCCATGACCCTGGGATCATGATCTGAGCTGAAATTAGGAGTCAGAAACTCAACCAAGGGAGCCACCCAGGCTCCCCCAAGAAGCTTCTGATATATGGGAAGGATAGTAGGGTCGCTGTAAATTAAGCACAGGCTGGGAATGAGAGGGACAAGCAAAACAGAGGGGTAAGAAACAGCAGTAAGAGAAAAGAAAGGAAGTGGTTCCTCTGAGGTGAGCTGTGTCTGTCACTTAGACACAGACATTGGAATTCACCATTTTCAGTGTCCTTTGACCTGAAAGTTTGTGGTCTAAAGATTTAGAAACACTTTTTTTTTTCTATACCCAGGAGACTTCCTGAGTTTATCTTTAAACCTCATAGCTCTTGAAAAAATTTTTATGCTTAGAAGGTATGATAATGATATGTTTTAAAATTTTACTTTAGAAGAATTGCCTGTGTAAACTTAAAAGGATATTTGAAAATCTATAAATTTATCTTGTCTTTACCTTTTGAGAAAGTTGGGCTGCCTCTACTAAAAATGTCTGATTCATTTGGAATCAGTATTAGTTCCTTGTCCTAAACTTTAAAAAAGGGTCGGGGGGGGGGGCACGTGGGTGGCTCAATAGGTTCAGTGTCTGACTTTTGGTTTTGGCTAAGGTCATGATCTCATGGTTCATGGCATGGAGCCCCATATCAGGATCTGTGCTGGCAGTGCAGAGCCTGCTTGGGATTCTCTCTGTCTCCTTTTCTCTGCTCCTCTCCCACTTGTGCACCCCTCCCCACACTCTCTCAAAACAAATAAAAATTCAAAAACAAAAAACAAAAAAAGACTAAATTGAGGTGTTAATCCTAGTGAATTAATAAAGTAATATATAGGAAAATGACAGACCCACACAATTGGAGGATATCCAAACTTTAGGAAAAGAAATTTTTTCCACAGCAGCTCTGGCAGATAATCATTCAATCCAAACATTTCAGATCATAGGAAACTTCTCACACTTCAAGGCAGTCACTTCTTTGTAGGATAGTGCTCATATTTTGGAAAGATCATGTGACTGGAAATCAGAAGACACAAGTCCAAGTATAGCCCATGCCTCTCTAGTAGTTCTAGGCCTAACTTACTCCCTTCCCCCAAGCCTCTTGTTCTAATCTACTGGCTCAAACTCCCATCACTTTTTAAAAATGTCAATTCCTTCCATAAGTAGGAATGGAACTTGGCATGGCATCACAGCTGCCATTGACATCCCCTGTTGTCCCAGTCATAACAGGAAGATACAGGTTGGATCTTATTTCCAGATGACATGGCTTCAGTAGTTTCAGAGAACCATCAAAGTTTACAATGAGAAGGGACCCACAAGTGAGGACTTGTCAGGATTCATCAGGAAAAGAGAAACCAACTAGCTATGCCCAGAGTTTAATGCAGGAGATTGAGTATACAGATGATAGAGACCTGAAAAAATAGAACAGGGGCACTGAGGCAACACAGGTAGTAATTACAGGAAGCAAGTGTAAACCCTGGGCCAGGAGAAGCAAAGGGAAGAAAATCTAGAATTTCCTAAGAGGTAACTGCTGAAGCTGGGAACCAGACTTCTGAGTGGGGCCTATGAGGCTGGAACCAACTTCAAAAAGCTATGGAGAAGAACCATGGCTGAGATGCAACTGACAGGAGCAGCAAGCAAACAGGAAGGGAGCAAGGCCTTTCCCCTTCTCACATCCTAGCCTCCCTCTGGGACTCATATTAGCAGAGCTCAACAGGCTGTGGCAAAGGAAGATGTGGTCTGCATGGTCCCAGGCCCATATCACAGGGCAAGCACAAGAGGCTGGGTTTGGAGCTGAGACACTAGCTTACTGACCCGCACAAAGAGCACTTGGTGCCCCTCCCTCTCCTCGTACAGCTGAGAATCTGAGTTGCAGAGCATGTAAGAGAGTTGTCTAGGGCCCCACACAACACTAGTACAACTAGTGCTAACAGGCAGAGGTACGCAAAAATATAATGACAATTAAAATATACTTCTGTAAGGTAGAAAACTCTCAACTCTGAATTTGCTTACATGGCAGAGAATTTATAGATAATAGGTTTATTTAGATGAGACATTTTCAAAATATGTTTTGGCTTGTAAAAGTCATACTAATTACAGTAATTTGTGTGAGTTAATTAATTACTAAGGTATAGAATTATGATTATGTAGCTAATACTAAGGGTTAGATCAACTCAGTTGTTTTAATTACAACACCAAGCATCTGGTCAGATAGGTACACTTTTCATTGTTTGTGTGACGTATCTATACACAGAGCTAAAAAAAAAAAAAACAAAAAAAAAAAAAGGATTAGCAGAAACACTGCCTGTTAGTAGTCTAATGGAGGCAAAGAAAGGAAAACCAATGAAGCTACTAGGGAAAACAAGATATCCAGCCACCTCAGATATGTAATCCTCATATCTCTATTTCCCTGGGACATCAGAAATGATATTTTTTCAGATGGTTTAAGATTACCTTAAAACATTCACAGATAGTCTAATATAGGCAGAAAAGCACAGGGAGTTTGTGAAATTGTGAATCTCAGCTCTGCCACTTTCAAGGTGACCTTGAGTAAATTACTTTTGTTTCTTACTTGTTACATGGGAATAGGGATATTCATTAACTTATTCAACAAACACTCGCTGAATGCCTACCATGTGCCTGGCTTTGCTCAAAGGGTTAGGGACCAATGAATCCCTGTGCACTCCATGAGCTTTCCTTTGCAATGCTGGAAAGCAGAAAATAAACACATGAATATAGAAAATGTTAGGTGGCAGTGAATAATATACAAAAATAAAGCAAGATAGGCAAGTAGAGAATGATGAGAAGGACCATTTTTATAGAATGCATAGAGAAGGCCTGTCTGATAATGTAACATCTTAAGGGAGGGAGGGAACCATGTGGATATATGAAGAACAGCTTTCCAAACAGTGGGAACCAAAAGCTCAAGACACTGCAGTAGAACGTGCTTAGCAAGGATATAGTGTACAGCAAGGGGTGAGGATAGTGGGAGATGAGCTCAGAGATCTGTAGGAAGGGGAGAAGGAGGCAGGACTAGATCCTACAGGGCCTTTTCATCATGGGGATCCATTACAAAGTTTAGAACAGAGGACTGCCATGATCTGAATTGTCCAAAGAATCACTCTGGCTGTATGGAAGCTAGACTGTGAGAGTCCAACAGTGGACACAGGGGGACCAATCAGGAATCTGTAATCTAGGGGGGAAAAAAAAGTGATGGTGGCCTGGAAAAGAGTGTTAGGGGAGGAAGCGTTGAGAAGTGGCTGGGTTCAGGTAAGTTTCAAAGGACCAGCCAACAAAATCACTGACTTACAGAGAGAGGAAAAGTAAAGGGTGATCCCAGAGTTTTGGCCTGAACAGCAAGAAGAATGGAGATGCTGTTACTGGAAAGGGGAAGACAGTAGGAAGAGCTGGTTAATAGTGATAAGCCTGTTGTGAGGTAATAAATCAATGCAATAAATAAGATGATTTTTACAAAATGGTGCATTCTTGGTTCACTGTAGGCATTCGGCAGATCTTAAATCCCCTCCCTATCCTTTATAACACTTCTTTGTTACCACTTGTTCTCAGAATACATTTAGGCACTACCCACACGTACTCCCACCCTTTTTATTCACCACTTCTCCACAAATCAATATATATAATCAAAACATTTCCACATCAGTGGGAGGGTCAGCTAAACCTCACCCAGAAAAATCTCCAACAGACTACAGAATCACCAGAGAGAGATAAATTATGTTTTTAAATAAAGAAAGAAAAATATTTGATAACAAAATAACATGCATGGCAATCTTCCTAGTGCCTCAAGTACCTAAAGTGCTTCAGTACCCTAAAAGTTTCTCTGGTATTGGTTGTTTTTTAATAGAATATTTGTGAAGAGTGACATATAATATTTTGTAAGCATCCTTTTCTTAGTATTTCTGAGGAGAGGCTAAGAAACTGAAAAGTTACCCAAAAATCTATAGAATGCTTACTGCATATATATTTCTTGGCAAAATTTCCTAGTCATTTTTATCCTTTTGCCTAAAATTTTGAAGCATATTAAAAGAAAATAAGTAATATAAATGTTTGTGCACTTGCACTAGGTAAATGTGCCATAGCAATATTTTATCCAAAGCCAATACAAGAAATAACCGACGTATAAATAGAAGCATCCAGTCTAAACATTTTACAAAATGCTTGGTTCTTTAAAATTCTTTATTGCAGATTCATTTGCATTGTCAGTATTCAGTTCACATATCTCTATACTCTTAAGAATCATCAGCATTTAATTTATGAGTGTTTTTAGTTGGAAAGATTCTGCTGCTTGAAATTCAATTCAATCCCCTTGGTCTGACTTGAGGAATACTTACATCTTGTGTTTTTCCCAAAGCCCTCCTCTATGCTCAATTTCCCATAATTAATAGAATATTTAATCCAAAGTAGAATGCCACCCCCACCACTTCCATACCCCAGCTCAGGAGGGATAACAGAGAATAACAGCCCAGAGACAAATGACACATCTGTCTCAGGGTTGCTACTCCTCTGTCCGCAGGAAACATCTAATGTATGTATGGTTTCATGTATCATTTAAAGCTAGGTATACTGGGGGCGACTGGATGGTTCCGTCAGTTGAACAGCCGACTTTGGCTCAGGTCATGATCTCATGGTTCATGAGTTCGAACCCTGCCTTGGGCTCTGTGCTGACAGCTCAGAGCCTGGGGCCTGCTTTGGATCCTGTGTCTCCCTCTTTCTCTGCCCCTACCCTGCTTGTGCTCAGTCAGTCTCTCTCTCTCTCTCTCTCAAAACTAAATTTTAAAAAATTAAAAAAAAAAAGCTGGGTATACTGATGGCTTAAGAAATAAATCCTGCAGCTAGCCTAGAAGCAGCTGAGAGCCCACTGTGGGTTGGAAACATACAAGAACAGACCAGCTTACCTGCAAGGAGTGTGTGCCTTGGATGTGCTCATGTGATTCTTCAGCAGCATTAACAGAACTCCCAGCTCTGTCAAGGAGGCATAGGGGCAAACAAGGACCTTTCTCTTGTGCTTGGCAAGTAGAGGCATCAGCATGAGCAACAAAACCCTTGTGGATTTCTTAGGTCTGTGATTCATGGTTTTTAATACTGTGTATGATGGGAACCTCTTCAGGTTCATCAGGGTACCCAGTGAAAAGCCAATGTTTGAGCAAATATGCCAGCATTTAGTATAAAATGCAAAAAAAGCAGTTGGCACTGGCTAGGAGAAGCCCAGAGTTGATTATATAGTCTTTTGTTCATGTTTCTCCAAGCATAACTTTTTTAACTTGTGACAAGAGAAGAAGGTACTTCTTAATACTTTTCTTTAGGTTAATCCTGTAAGACCCATGTTTAAAGTAAGTAGCAAGGTATACCCCAATATAGGATCCTTTTAATTTTAGAGACTATTACGTCATGGTAATTGTTAGAAGTAGCTCTACTGACACCTAGTCCATCTTCGTCTAGCTGAGGTGGCCCTACCCTTTGGCTTAGATGGCAGAGAAAATTGGTTTTGACCAGTATGTTTTTGAATTTCAGGAATAGTCGCTGTTCTTTTCTGTGGAGTCACCCAGGCACATTATACCTACAACAATCTGTCATTGGATTCCAAAACGAGGACTAAACAGGTAAAAGAAAAAATTCACTACAGGCTTTGTCTCTTTTCACAGTGTAATGGTTATGTAGCAAGTCTGCCAATGCACTTGGAAAGAATTTCATTAGCGAAGGAAGAAAGTACGCTTAAGGCTTCATTATAGGTTGGATATTTATAGATTTTTTTTTTCCTCCAGGATAACCATTAACAATTCTCTTGGTAAGCAAAAATATAGTTATAATAGTCTCTCCCTCCTGAGAAATGTGGAACATAGACTGTCAGTCTTGAAGATGAAAGGCCCACAGTTGGTAATAATTCACAGTCACTTACATCTAAAAGCATTATAAAGCATGTGAGATTGGGTAGTTATACAGAGAGAAGGAAATGAAGAAGAATAAGGAAGTGATGTTTGGTCTTTAATTGGGTGCTTTCGCTACTCCGTAAACTCAGCTGCCAGTTGTCACACTAGCGGAATGTAGCTTCCATATGCCAAAAACACATGTGTTTGGATATAGATTCCTTACACAAATATGTGCTGTACAGCCCCTCTGTGCTAAGCACTATGCTAGGTATTAGGAATAAAAGGATGTGGGATATGACCTTGTCTTTAAGATGTTCATTACCAAGTCTGTTGATGAGGGTAAGGATGTGTAATGAACAACTAATTATCCACAGTGTGATATGGACTGTGATAGAAATATCTGTATAGTGTGTTTGGGGAGCATTCAATAGGGCATCGTCTTGTAGCTAGAATTGGGAAGGTGAAGAGAAAGTTTCCAGAGATGATATCTGATCTTAAGCTTGAAATACAAATAGAAGTTAATTACGTAATCATGTGGAACCTAGTAGGGGGTGGGAAGGCAGTATGAAGGGCATTTGAAACCAAAGTTGAGGGTGGACAAAATCTCTGAAGCAGTTAATCAAAGCACTGTAACTAGTTCTGTGTGGCTAGGAAATGGGGTAAGGCTACAGTGAGGGTTGAAACCATAGATAAACCCAGAGACCAGTTTATGAAAGGACTTTCATACCTTGTGAAAGAGTGTTTTGACTTTATCCTAGAGGTAATGGGGAGTGGCTTAAACAACAGAAAAGTATTGTCTGAGAAATGTAGAAGTCTAAGATCAAGGTGCCAGCAGGATTATTTCCTTCTAAGGGCCGTAAAGGAGAATCTGTTCTATTCCTCTCTCTTAGCTTCTGGTGTTTTTCTGGCAATCTTTGTTATTCTTTAACTTGTAGACACATCATCTTGATCCCTACCTTCATGTTCACATGACATTTTTCCTAAGAGTGTGTCTGTCTCCAAATTTCCCCTTTTTATAAGGACACCAGTCACATTAGATTAGAGGCCCACTTTATTCTGGTATAACTTCATTTTAACTCAACTAATTATATTTTAAATGACCCTATTTCCAAATTAAGTCATTTTCTGAGATATTGGGGGTTAGGACTTCAACATATGAATTTGACGAAGGGTAGGGAGTTGGTGTTGGGGGGGGGGGTGGGATTCAGCCCATAACAAGAAGTCACTAATGTATCTTAAGCAAAGTAATTTTAGGATAAGTGGTGTTCCATTTTAGAAACATCACTCTGGCAAAGAAGAGGAGCATGGATCAAATGGCATTTGTATTAGTTACCTTTTGCTGTGTAACAAACAACCATACAACCTAACTTCAGTGGCATTCAAAAAGAAACATTTATTTTGCACACATCTGCAGGATTTAAGTCTAAGGTAGGCTTGGCTTGTGCCAAGTGCCAGTGCCAGTGCCACCTGTCTGTCATTCTTCTCCTAGCAGAAGAACAAGCCCCAATGTGCAAGTTCATTTCAAGCCTCTGCTTGCATCACATTTCCACATCCTACTGGCCAAAGAAAATCACATGCCTGAGCCCAAGGTCAAGAGACTGAGCAGGTCACCAGCCCACAGTGGGAAAGCACTACAAGGTTATATGGTAAGGAGTATAGATATAAAGAATAATGAAGAATTGGACCAAAGTATAATCTACCCCAAAATGCAAATGGAGGCAGAGAATCTTCTATAATAAGCTCATCAGTGCTGAAGATATCTGATGTGATATTGGGGCAGTGGGAGTGGGGGAAGCCAAAGTGACATCTTAGCAAAACCTAAATAGGAGTTTTTGAAGACTTACCTTAAAGCTCTCTAAAATAGTTAATTGTTTTCTTCTCTTTCTCTTTTCATGTCCCAAGCTCAGCTGGACCTGACCCTATCTCCTGCCTCCCCAGGGACTCTACAAGGTCACCCTTCCCCTCTTACAATCAGAGGAATCATAAAGATACAGTTAGAGACATTTTAAGGACCCACAGTTTTTAAAAATGAAAAAAAAATTATACCAATACTTAGAAACTTCCAGTATAGGAATCCTTTTAATTATAGAGACTACTGCATTCCCTAGGGTTTAAAGGGAAATGCCTTGGGCTGGTTTTTCCTGACCTTGTCTGGTTCTCTGAGCATTTGTATTCTGGGGAACTGAACTCTGGTTAGGGACTCGCACTTTTAAGTCATGCTATCTAGACTGCTCAGCAGAACTTCAAAGTTAACTCATCCCATGGCGAGACAGCAACCCAGCACCTAGGGGAGACAAAGCCAAAATCAGTGCCCCACAGACTTCTGTTCTCCTCCGAATGACTTGACAAGCACTCCCTGATGGACTGCCAACATCCTTTCTTACAGTACTCTTCTTTAAGAAAGGGGATTTTTACAAGTTCATTCTTTAACATCCAGGTAATTGCATCCCTCCATCTTTGTTTCCCCCTTTACGTCCTTTCCTGGGTGCCTGATTCATAGTAGAAACTTAATGAATGCCTTCCCTTCCCTTCTCATACCTTTCTTCATTGCTTTTCTCTCAGGATTTGTCATTTTCTACTTATTTTTCTTTCATAATATATGCATATCTAGCATATGTACATATTTTAAACACGCATGCACATGCGCACATATTCTCCACCCTAGTGTACAGTCTGAGGTCACCACTTTAAAAGAAATGAGATCCAGCCCTTTAATTAACTTCACAGATAAGAAGTTCTTAGCCACATCTGTAGCAGTGTAGCAAGCGAAGTTCAAACTCCATGTGGGAAACCAATTACAAATTGTAAAGAAAGGCTGAGGCAGGTATTATAGAGGTTACCACTATTTCCTTTCTGAAACAGGGAAAAATTTGTAAAATATTATATGATAATACATGGTTACAGAGAATAATATCTCTTTGTACCTCCCCACACTATTCTCACTGTCAGTGGGAAAAGTAGAAGTTGCACAGGCTCTGTGCCTCTGTCCCCAGGACTATTTAATGGGAACAAAGGAAGTTAATTAGTAAAGTCTAGGGACAATCTGTGAAAATCAACTTTTTATTATAAAATGCAAAGGTGATGTGATTTATAAAGGAATTGTATTCATGGACTGTGGCTATATCAGCTAATCAAATAGCTGTATCTGGATACAAAGACTTTTAAGAATTATATATCCTTTATAGCTTCAAAAATTACAGTGCCTTTTTAAAATTGCATTTTCACTTTATTTTTTTTTTCATTTTCTTTCTTATTTTTCAATATATGAAATTTATTGTCAAATTGGTTTCCATACAACAACCAGTGCTCATCCCAAAAGGTGCCCTCCTCAATACCCATCACCCACCCTCCCCTCCTTCCCACCCCCATCAACCCTCAGTTTGTTCTCAGTTTTTAAGCATTTTCACTTTAAAATATGTTTTGCAAATTAATTTTCACTCCAACCTATGAAAAACACATGTAACATCTCTATGTGTTAGGCACAAAGCAGCATAATAGAGACATCGTTGCTGTTACCCACCATAAAGATTTATATTTCCATAGCAAAGCACTTCCTTTAGGGTATGCACACCTAGCCCTAGAAATAGACAAATACTATAAGCCTGGACTCTTGCCCTAGAAACTGAAAACTGCTAGAGATGCTCAAGATGGACATGAGCACATAGAAGTCTGTGAGCCTCGAGGTCTCACCCTGAACCATCCAGAAGACTGCGTACAGACCCTATGACACTACCCATACAAATCCCAGCCTGCCTCCCAGCCCTTTCCTCCTTCATGTCCTCACTTGCTAAGCAGACCTGGGAGCTGGTGATCTGGGCCAAACTCCAGGGTGTTTCCAAAGCTCTCTTTACTTTGCCTGAGGCTAACTTGCAAAACCACATACTTCCATACCACTCTCTTTTAACTAGAATTTCTCCTTCCCTTCCTGCAGTTCCCACATAAAAATTATTTTCAACAGATACACAAGAGATATAGCATTAATTGGAATAATTAACATGCATTATGCATTAACATGTATGACATACTTTCCTCATTTACTTTCTACTTACCTTTTTACCTAAAAGGTAGCTTATTTTATTATCACTGACTACCTTCATTCATTCAAGTAATATTTTCTGAGGGCCTATTTTGTGCCAGCCCCTGTTCAAGGTGATGGGGTACAAGAGTGAACAAAAAAGAATTTCTAGTAGAGGAGATTTTGTTATAATCAGAATAAACAAGCTAAATATATAGTGTGCTTATGACAAGTCATAGGCCAATAATAAAGCAGACAAGGGAGTTAGGAGTGTGTGTATGGGAAAGCAGGGTTGCAATTTTAGATAGGGTGGTCAGGGAAGGTTGCAATAAGAAAGCAAAACCTGAAAGAAGAAAAAGAGAGAGTTACATGGACATTTGGGATGGAGCTGTCCAGGAACTGAGAACAACAGATACAAAGGCCACCTGGGTCAAATTGACCAATGTGGCTGAGGTAAAGTGGACCAGGGGAAAATATGAAAGACAGTAGCAAAGCAGTGACAAGGAACAGGTCATGGAGAGCCTATACAAGGCAAGGAAACACTGGAGGTTGTTAAGTAAAGGCATGGCATGATAATATTTAAATTTTAAAAGAATGGAGGTGTCATTTATTAGCCAAGGAGCACTGCAAGATAGCAGGTTTGAGAGACAATTGGTTGTTGACTTGTTACATTTGAGATGTATATTGGTCAATAAAATGGAGCTGTTGAGTACCTTGTTAGACCTAGAATTCTGGAGTTTGGGAGAGAGGTCTGGGCGAGAAGTATAATTTTCGATGTGGTCAGTATAGAGATGATATTAAAAACATGAGACTGGTTATAACTCTTAGATGAGATGTCTAAGAGAGAAATAGAGGAAAGATCAGAAACCAAGTCTTGAGGCACTCCAATGGTAAGACATTGGGAACCAGTAAAGGAGAGTGAGAGATAGTAGCCAGTATGGAGAAGGAAAAATCAAGAAAAGTATGGTGTCCTGGAAATCAAATGAAGAGAGTGTCTCAAAAAGGAGCATGATGAATTCAGCCAAATTTTGCTGAATGGCCAATTAAGATGAAGAGAATGAATGTCATTGATGACATTGATAAGAGTCATATTGGTAGAGTGTCAGGGTGAAAGCCTAATTATAATAGGTTCAAAAGAGGATGGAAGGAAAGAAATTGGAAACTGCATGTACAGACTTGTTTTTCAAAGGAGTTTTGCTGTGAAAGGAAACAGAGAAATGAGATGATACCTGAAGAGAGACATGATGCCAAAAGAAAATTCTTTTTATTTTTAAGGTGGAAAAATACAGTACTTTTATATGCTGATAGGAATAACACAGAAGGGGCACCTGGGTGACTCAGTTGGTTAAGCCTCTGACTTCAGCTCAGGTCATGATCTCACAGTTTGTCAGTTCAAGCCCCACACTGGGCTCTGGGCTGACAGCTCAGAGCCTGGAGTCTTCCTCTCTCTCTGTTCCTCCCCTGCTCACACTCTGTCTCTCTCTCAAAAATAAATAAGCATTTAAAAAAATTAAGGAATAACACAGAAAAGACTGAGTGGAAGAGGCAAACTTTGAACTTATATCTTTTGACTTGTAGTTCAAACTATTTTGCCTATTACTAAATATTCTTTGAATAATAGCTGTGATAGCAGCAACTGTGGGGCTTAGTATCATTTATTCAGTAAACCTTGAATGGATGGATAGATGAATGAATGAATGCATGAATGTTTGGTGATCTTTATTACACTTTCAGCTAATGCAGGTAATGAGTCATTTATATTTAATCCTTTTTAATTTTTTTAAAGTTTATTTATTTTTGAGAGAGACAGAGACAGCATGAGTTGGGTAGGGGCAGAGAGAAAGAGGGAGAGAGAAAATCCCAAGCAGCCTCCACACCGCCAGCACAGAGCCTGATGCAGAGCTCAAACTCACAAAACTGTGAGATAATGACCTGAGCCATAACCAAGAATTGGACGCCTAACCAACTGAGCCACCCAGGTGCTCCAGTCTTATATTTAATTCTATAATCTTTGTAAATCTAGCAATTTTAGTGTTTATTTATTTATTTATTTATTTATTTATTTATTTATTACTAAAGTACAGGTTGGGGTTGACATAGATTTTCCCATGCATTTATTTTTGAAAACCAGATTCTTTGTCTAGCATTTATGAGCAAACAATGACATATTCATTATAGCACATTCTTTCCAGATGCTTATTTTATTTCCATTCCCCCCAGATGATCTTTTGAGTGTTTATCACCATTGAATGGAAAGGCAGCAATGCAAATCCAAATTTAAATTTCCAACTAAAAAAAAAAAAAACAATGATGCCAAATTGGATGTGCTGTGTATGACTTTGTAAGAAAACTCAAGAAAAAGATTTAGAATGTGGGAGAAGCCAGATGATATGGTAGAAAGGAGACTGAGAGTCCAGAATGCTGGAGTTTGCCCCTCATCTCTATGACTAATGGTGGAGGCTTTGGGTAATTAATTGAATACCTGTGAGCTTCAGTTTTCTCATTTGTAAAATGGATGATTGAACTATATGACTAGGGTTTTTTTTTAATTTTTTTTAACGTTTATTCATTTTTGAGACAGACAGAGACAGAGCATGAATGGGGGAAGGTCAGAAAGAGAGGGAGACACAGAATCTGAAATAGGCTCCAGGCTCTGAGCTGTCAGCACAGAGCCCAACGCAGGGCTCGAATTCACGGACCGCGAGATCATGACCTGAGCCGAAGTCGGACGCTTAACCGACTGAGCCACCCAGGCGCCCCAGACTGGGTTTTAAGGATCATGCTCTAAACCTAATATTCTGTGACTTTACCTAGAACGTAAGATATGCATCTTGTTCCTTCTCTCTAAGATTGGGCAGAGATCACTTGCTTACAGACTGCAATGCAGTTGAGATGAGAGGAAAGATCAGAGTTTGCCATTGATCTTGAGGACAAATCATTGGGTAGACCATGTTTAATAAATTGTTGAATCAAATTCAAGGATGAAGTGATCAAAAACTGAAGTCCCTGGTTCATACTGGAGTGAAAAGTTTCATGGAGGGCTGTGTATCTTTTCCTGGAAAGTGATTGTAATGGGTTTTTTAAGACTGTCTATATCCCTGAGGTGGAGAGTACAGAGTTTACCTTGCTACTGCTGAGTCTCAAGATCTTACTGAAGGGCTTTCTGGCTTTTCAATTCAAGCATGGACTGACAGTGAACTATGCACCGCATGATTGTGTGGCAGACACCATGCTAGACACCAGAGAGACAAAGGCAGATAAGACCCAATTCTCATCCTTAGTGGTTCCTAATATAGCAGGGACACACACATGCACACGTACACATGTGTGTGTACACATGCTAGCAAACACATACACAAACAACAACTCCATGTGACAAATGTTAACACAGAGGGATGTGCAACATGTCATGGGAACCAGAGGATGGAATTGTTTCCTGGAGGCAAGGTGTTCATGGGAAGCTGATTGTGGGTTGGATGTTTGGGTAATTAGAAGATTATCATGCAGATTTCATGGGGGATGAAAGCAAAGAGAAAAGAGTAGGCAAAACCGTAAACTTAAGAAAGAGCTTGACAAGTCCCAGAAACAAAGAGGGAGTGCACTGTGACTGGAGTTGCCTTGGGGAAGTAGGTAGAAGTGTGTTGAGGCTGCTGGTATAAGACAGGGAGCAGAAAGGAAAGGTTATGAGAGAGAACTGAGAATTAAAATGGAGAGGTGATTTCAGGCAGACCTTTTAGTGTCTGTGCTACATTTAAGAGAACTGTATCCTATAAGGCAAATAATTGCTCAAGGCTTTTAGGCATGGAGATGATGATAAAAATCAGATCTGTGCCTTACAAAGATAATGAAGGTAGCATCATGGAGGACATGACATCAATCGATGACATCCATCTCACTGCTCACCACACTTCCTTTTGATAAACTGCTTACATATATAACATCTAAATTTATCTTAACCTTCTGTAGCTCTAGACATATTTTTGTCCTGTCTAACCTCTTCGGATGTTGTGGTCTATATGAAACATTATGGAAATTTACCATTTGATTTTTGCTTTGAACTTAGAAGTTCATTAAATTCTTGCCAAATTAATAAATGAATGAATGAATGAATTATGACCATTAACATTCCAAGATAAAAAATAAAGAAGGGAAACAATATATGCTAATTAATGGTTTTATTTAATTCTGATATGATGCATTAATTTAAATGTAATGAGTTGGAGGCATAAAGCAAATGTCTAGGGTAATCCTGAGATATTGAAAGAAAGATCAAGTACAATTCCATTGCTTGTGTGAATTTCATGGAGTGTGCCTCCACCTTTTTGATTTGCATTACAGTGGTTTTTGATTATGGTTTTATGCAATTTTTCTCCGTCACTTTTAACAAAAGCAGGCACGTTCCATCCCAGTTACCTGTTCCAAGTCACAGTAGAGAGAGAGAGAGAGAGAGAGAGAGAGAATGTCATAGGCAACAATGCCCCTGCTTCCCTGGCTTCTGAGAAGTAAGATCAAAGATATCTTCATAAAGCATAGAATTGCCTTTTTTATTTTTTTACTCTAATTACATTTCTTTTGTCAAGATTTCTACCACTTTTCTTCTTCCCTTCATTCAAAGTACCTTTAAAAATACCATCCTAGAAGGGTTGAATTTATAAATGATGGCAAAGTGTTTAAATTTCTCCTTAGCTAAGCTGGTGATTCTTTTCAATGAAACTCATTATATTGTATAAAGGACACTTAGTGGTTCAGCTAATAAGTGTTCTTTTTTAAATGCTAATGAGAGTGGAGCTCCTACATCATGGCAAGAACACGCTGTACTTTCAGTGCCCAGAAAGAATTATTATCTGTGAACCCCTAGTTAAGAAGCCTTACTCCACATCAATGTGCATTGTAGTAGAGGTCACAAATGACCATTCGGCACCTTTAGTAGTGGGTACCTTCTGTATGCTAGGTACTGAGGCTCAGGGAGAAATAAAGCTAAGTAAGACATGAACTGTGCTTTCCCTTGAAAATCTTTCATGTAATTTTTTTCTTTGATAAAGCTATAATTGTACTGTAACTTCTCAATTAAATCTTACCAACTCTTTTAACCACACATCTGTGTTTGTTTATCATGGTATATAATTGCAGTTGAATTTTTTAAGTCATAAAATCCAAGAAGTTCAGAGTGAGGTGAGACTATAAAGATAAGCTTTTAAACTCAGAATTTTATTAGAGGAAACTGAATCCCAAGAAAGTTCTATGACTTGGAGAGGTAGAGTCAGTTCTCCAACCCAGGAGCCAACCTGGACATGAATCTGAGCTCAAGGGACATGCACTGCAAACTAAAAACACCTAGCACCTACCTCTAAAAGCAACTTTTGGTGTATTAGTTGTCTACTGCTGTGTAACAAATCACCCTAAAATTTAGAAACTTAGGACAGCAAACTTTTATTATTTCATGTAGTTTTTGAGGGCTCTGAGTCCAGGAGCATCCATCTGTCTGGGTAGTTGTAGCTACCAGTCTCTCATGAGGTTGTAGACAAGCTGTTGGCCAAAACTGAAGCATCTAACAGTTGACTGGGCTTGGAGGACCCATTATGAGATGGCTTGCTCACATGGCTGTTGGTAAAAGGTTTCAGTTCTTCACTGTGTCATCCAGAGGGCTGTTTGGGTGTCCTCCATGATATAGAAGCTTACTTTTCCCTGACAGAGAGAGGGGGAGAGAGGGGAAGAGAGAGAACAAAAAGTAGAAATGACTCTGATTAACTATCCTCCGAAGTCACACACTGTCACTTTTACCATAATCTGTTAGAAACAAGTCACTAAGACCAGTACACACTCAATGGAAGGGGAATTAAGCTCCACCTCTTGAAGGGAGGTGTATGAAAGCATTGTGGACATATTTTAAAACTACCATGGTGCCTGATGACATTTTTGGAAGCCATATTTTGATAATGGTTTCAATTTCTTATGTGGCTGAATTTTTCTACTTCTTCAGTCAACTTTACTTTCCTAATAAACCATTAGTCCTCTCCAGATTTTCAAAATTGTTAATAACAGTTCTTGAACTCTATTGTGCAAGGTACTATAAATACATTTCTCATATCAATTATCCCAATTACTATTCACTGAAAGATCCATGGGGTAAATACCACTCTTAGTCAGATTTTGCAAAGAATAGAGTTGTGCATCATAGCCCATTATTTTTTAATATTGTTTTAATACATCTGATCATGTACCTTTCCTATAGAAAATGACGTGTATGTATTTTCCTCCTTTTTTAATTTATGAAACTGCATATTATACCAATCATTTTAAGAAACAGCTCTTGGATTCCACTACTTCCATTCCACTACTGTTTCCTCTAATTCATTCTTTTCTCCTTTATCACTATCATTGTCTTGCCTCTCCTTGGGCTTCTCTTCTTCCCTCTTTCCTTTAATAGA
Organism: Lynx canadensis; assembly: GCF_007474595.2. NCBI lineage: Eukaryota > Metazoa > Chordata > Mammalia > Carnivora > Felidae > Lynx > Lynx canadensis. Next base: position 38,684,000 of record NC_044311.2, on the reverse strand, counting down.
GGACTATGAACCTAAGTAAACTTTTTCCTGCTCACCCACCATTCCTCTCGTTGCTCTTCTTTTCCTTTCTCAGCTTTAACACTGGCTTGAGAGGGTCTTAATAGGTAGAACCAAGAAAGCTTTTTCATTTTCCACCAAAGTGTTGGTGCTATCACTTCTTCTATCCTATTCTACTCTTTATCTTGTGACAGATATTTTATGCCATTTTGCTACTGTTGGTTTTCTCTTTTTTTCAAGATTCATCAGGGGGCACCTGGGTGGCTCAGTCAGTTGAGTGTCCGACTTGGGCTCAGGTCAGGATCTTGCAGTTCGTGACTTCAAGCCCTGTGTCGGACTCTGTGCTGACAGCTCAGAGCCTGGAGCCTGTTTCAGATTCTGTGTCTCCCTCTCTCTGCTCATGCTCTGTCTCTCTCTGTCTCTCATAAATGAATAAAAATTTTTTAAAAAAGATTCATCAGTATTCCATGTAGCTAAGAGTAATTGGGTATTGTTAGTTATTTTCTTCTGCTTCTTCATCATCATTGTGAAAGGCTCTGTATTAGATTCATCTACCAGGACTATCTTTATCTGTACCCAACAGGCAGTATCTTTGTGGCCATATTAATTTGCCTTTAAATTTCTTGCCAACAAGATTTCAAAGCTTTCTTACACTTTGTCTTTCTCAACTTCCAAAACTCCAAGAAAATATATTTATTTCATTCAGCTTTTTCCTAAAATTTAACTTTCTTTATTACATTTTCTCCAAACTAATGGCTTTGTATTATTTTTCATTATGTGGAGGCTTAGCTCCTCAGAGAGATAATCCTCTCTCCCTCTCTCTCGTTCTCATTCTTGCTCTTTGTCTCACTCTTTTTTTCTCTCTCATTCTTTCACCTTTAGAAAACAAAACCAAATACCATCATTATTACTCAAATATCAACATATAAATATATATGATCCATTATGATCCATGTCCTTCTATGTATGGGTCTGATTCAATGCATCATGGAAAAATTTATCTGAATAGGATTTAAAAGATCAGCTGGCTTGGTCCTTGCTTTAATGACATTCAAGACAGATGGTTGCTCATTATTACCTTAAAATTTCTAAGGATTGCAATGGCATTACCCCCTTGAATAGCCCATTATAGTTTTATTACCCTGCTTGATAGGTACAGGTATGAAGGGTTTCAGTCTCATAATGGCATTTTGGGATGATAAATGGAAATTACTGTAATTTTTCTACTCATTTTAATTAAATTTTATTGATGCAGCACAGAAAACATCAAGGCTGAATATGTGTGCTGGAGTGTGTGTTTGCTAAAGAATGTTGCCAAATTTAAGGATGCCATTTCCTTGATGGTCTTGAAAGATGCAGCAAATGGATTTAATAAAATGTTAAGTCTTTGTGCAATTCCTTCAGAAGAGAAATTGAATTGCTTCTGGAGGCACAGCTCAAAAATCCAAAAAAATTCCATCAGTGGATATATGATATAGAACCTTGATTAAGGTACCTGAAAGGGAAACTTAATAAATGATAATAAGAATTTGGTTTTAGGAAAGTCACTTAACACAATTGTTCTGGGTTATATTGAGAAAGAACTTGATTGGAATCAGCAGTGACCAATCTGTTCTTAAGGAAGAAGAGAATGTCCCTCATAATGGACCTGCTTTAGCAGTGAACATCCAGGTAACAAGTTATTTCTGCTGTATTTGTCCATTGGTTCCAGGCAGTTAAAAAATTATGCTTTATAACATATTTATTTTCCCTTTTTGTATGTGCTTTGCTCCATTCAAATTAAAATTTCAAGGGCAAATTTGAGAGACAAAGATATCGATCAAAACTAAAGGAATTATTCTGTTGGGAGAGAATGTCTAATCTTTTCTCAGTCATTGCAGGTAACTGGATTTGCACAACTCTTCTCTTTCCCAGAGATCTGTGAAAATGTGGTCGTTGGGACTCAGATCTGGAGACAATGTTATTTTTGGTTTCTACGACTATGGCTTCATACTTCAGCACTTATCATCCTGCATCTTATGTTTACATTCTAAAGATGTTATTCTGATGGTAACATAGGGCCAGCCAAGGTAGAAGATCTCTTGGGCCAACCAGAAACAGAGAGACAGAGAGGGGCTCGCAGCTAGTGCGAGTGGGACAAGAACCAGAACCAGTGAGTTTCAGAATTCTGACTTCTGACACAGCAGGTTTCTGGATGGTTAATGTAAAGTTCTGTGAGTAGCCCTCCAGGGTCTTCCCTAGGGCCACAAAGCAAACTTATAGCTTAACTTTTTATGTCCTTATGCAGGTGTTCTCAAATGGTGGTCTGCAGGCTGGTGTTATAATAATTCAGTTTTATGACAGTGCCTGTACTCATTTCTAGCATAAATTAATAATTTATACTGCCCTCTTAGGGAAAACACCACTATTATTCCCTTTGTGCTGATTTATTGTTTGGTTTGGGGCTTGCTTTTATAGTACGAAGTTGGGACAGGTGGTGTACAGGAGTCTTTTGTTTCATCCAAGTATTTTAAGAGAGTTTTAGGTCATCTAACCTTCCAGGGAAAAGTAGTCTGATTTTAAAGGGAACCTTTCTTCCCCATTTGGCCTTACTGAATGTTTCATGTAATGGTTGGACTATTGCCAGGACTTAGATACACGGGCCTGTGGAATAAGGCAAAAACATTCATGGAGGGTGTTCCCTATTTTCCCGGAAGAAAACAGTTTATTAAAGGCTCTAGAATGTTTTTAGGCACTAACACACGTGTTTAGCCCTGGTTTTAATTTGCCCAAGATCCAGGCAATCCAAGGGAAGGAGCTTGAACTTTATCTGTAATTGGAATTTAGGCATGTAGTGATATATATGTGAGGAAAAGGATAAAGAAAGAAGTTAAACATAGAGAGAAGTAAGTAAACCTTTAATAAAGAAGGCATCTAGTATATCCTGAGGGTCAGCATCTTCTTGTGGAACCCTGTAGAAATAAACGTGGCCCTCCAAAGCCACTCACCTGCTGGCATGCCTGCGCTCTGAGGGGGAGAGCACTAATTGTAAAATGGGGGTGGCAACATTGTTTTACTGCTGGGATCCTCCTCTTTGTTCAGAATGTTGAGTAGCAAACTTGAAATAATTTAAGCAGGTATCCAAGCAACTCTACTAGACCATCTCTAGAAGAAGTAGGCATAGGAAAATGAAGTCCTCTTCTACTGATTGGAGAGAGAAGTAAGTGGCAGAGACTAGGAATCAGGCAGGAATAGAGCTTAAGGTGTACCAGTGTCAGGTGCCGCAAGGAGTGAGGCAGTCCTAGACTTGCAGACTACAGGTGGTGCAATGTGGGCAGCAGTGGAGAGAATGGTCAGCAGCTTGGAATAAAGCAAGAATAGGTCAGTGTAAGTAGTGTCTGGATGGCTGAGTAGAAAAACCATATGGGCAGCCAGAGCTGAGGCATGGTAAGCTCTAGACTCTGATCCTATGAACCACCCCTGCTCCCTCCTGTTAGAAGCTCCCAGAGAAGTAATTCTCAATTCTGGTGCCCATCGGAATCACTAAGGAGATTTCAAAAATCCCAGATGCCTGATCCCCATGCCCAAGAGTTCTGACTTACTTACCCTGTGGTGGGGCCTGAGTTGCAATATTTTTAAAATTCTACCTAAGTGATTCTAATGAGTGGCCAAAATTAAGAGCCTGGAAGGATACTGGATACAGTAGGACTGAGGTTCTGTCATTTGACAGGTGAGGGTTTTGATCCAGCAGATTGGAGCCGCCTAAGTGGCGACATGTGTGAACCACATGCTGCTGGGCCTGGGGCACTGATTCTCCAACCAGGCTGCACACTAGAATCACCCAGGGAGTTGTCAAAATCATGATGCCTCCCCCAGGGATAATGACTTAATTGGCATGGGGTGCAGCCTGGGCAGCCAAAACGTTCAAACCTCCTTGGCTGCTTCTAATTTGCAGCCATACTTAAGAACCAGTGACCTAGGGGACATTGAAGTCACCCATGAAACTCCTGTTTGGGATTCCCATAAATATTTAAGAGAAAAGGAAACTCTGGAAGGGATTTTATATTCTGTGTGAGGATGTAGAGGCTTAGGGACATCAAAATTTGTATGTCTGTATAAATAACTTCATATTTGCAAGTAGGACGTTTTGGAGATGTCACCCAAATAAGTGTTTCCTCAGTTCATAGATCTCAGTAGGCAGTCACACTGCCCAAATTAAAAAGACCAACTGACAGATTCTCTGATAGGGTGAATTGCTCACCCATCTGAAGCAAACAAATGGAGGTTTCACTTTAAGATTCAGACTCATTATAGCAATCACAGCATATAAAACTGTTCCACTGCATAAAAAATGGAACTCCAACCGGAATGAGTTAAGGGTTTCTACTTCCACTTATTCAATCCTTAACTTAGTAGAATGCAGATTTAATTAGTACTTATTGAATATCTAATAGCTGCCAATCTAAAGCAGTTTGGTGAAAATTATTATATTTAATCTTCATGACAACAACTAGTGAGTTAGGTCTTATTAGCAGCTATTTTACTGAGCAGGAAACTAGGACACAGAGGGGGTAAGTAACATACGTGGGATCACAGAGCAAATAGGTAGGGATGGGGAAAATGAGAGTGGTACACACTTCAAACCTAGTTCCTTTCTCACCTCTCCAAACTTCCTTTCTTCCATCTCTAGTTACTGACTTAAAAGTATCTCACAACTTACTTCTCATTTACCAGTTTCAGTTTCACATGACAATTATTATAGGATGAATTTCATAAAATACATTTGGAAAGTTTCTAAGTATAGGATCTATATGACTCTGGACTTACCTATACTATCCTCTACTACAGGTAATTCTAGGAAAGAGAAATTTTTCCCACTTTTTCTCCACCTAAAATTGTTTGGAGCCCCAATAAAAAAACATCTTCTTAGACTCAATGCTCTTGAGTCTAAGAGTCTAAGAGTCTAAAATCAATCTCTAACTTCATCAGCTGAGGAGGTGGTGTTTCTTAACCGTCAATGATTCTAATTAATGTACACTATTGAGTATAAATCAGAAGAACACTTACCATGTCTGTTTCCCAGAGTTATGGCTAAGGCACTCTGACAATTTTTCAGAATTGTGCAAAAGAAAAGTGAAATGTTTCTACATAATAAATGTGTAGAGAAGAATCAAATATGTGTGTAAAGTTATAATCTATGTGTAAATGTTACACATGTTTGTATTAGAAATTTCAGATTCTTTTACATTCTCAAGAGCTTTCAACTTAGAACACCTTATTCTATTCACTGAATCCCTCCCCAAAGAACACATTTGCATCATAAGTCATAAGTGCTTCAAAAGCTCACATCACCACGAGGAACATATTCAACTACTTAGAAAAACAGAAAATCCTGTATCCAAAAGCATATGTTAATACTTAATTTTAAGCAAGTAATGCAATGTTTTTCAGAGTTAAACAGAAAAATAGATGTAAATTCACTGACAGTGTTCAACTGGACATGAAAATATACCACCCGGAATCAATGGCAGGAAGTGATAGAATTGAACCAGACTCCAGGTTTCTGCTTTTAACATGAATCTTTTTGTTCAGAAACAATACGTACTCATGGATTTTGTGATGTAGAAAGTATCCCAATTTCCATAACAAAATGCTGAAGTGTTTTCAACTAAGAAATGCTCCAGTCTGTATGCTCATCAATAGCTTAATTTTACTTTGACTTGAATATATATATATATATATATATATATATATATATATATATGCCTTCTCAGCACTTTAAGTGCTTTTAAGTTATTCTTTTCTAAACATTTTCCTTGCTTATGATTTATTATTACGATTTAAGTGGTAACCTTCAGGATTTAGGCTTCAGATCTGCTTTGAAAAGAGACACAGTTTCATTTCTATTGTTCACCCAAATATTCTAATGTTTTATGTGATCAAAGGTACTTTTTTATCACTATTTTAAAAGGCCTCAACCTAGGAATTCTATTTGAAAAGAAAATGCTTGATTTTAAATTACATCAGAAGCTTCAGCTTATGCTACAGGACACAAAAAAATGACTGATTTATAAGCTTTTTTTTTTTTTAAGTAAAATGTTAGGTATACTGTTAGTTTCTCAGTGAAACGGGTTGCAATTCAAAAAGAACCATAAGCCAAGTATGTTTTTCTGATCCCACTGTCCATCATTCAAACTCTTCTACCAATTTCCAAATGTCAAGCCAAGCAACTGCTAGGGTCGATAAAAAAACACCTATATGTACTATGTTGGTCAGCACACAAGACTTAGGAGGGTGCCAGGCCCCCCAGCTCTGCCCTGCCACCACCTTGTGAGTATAAACCCAAGCTTTGTGGACCAATAGAGTCTGGGGCCTCTGAATGCCCTGAAGCTTAACATGAGCCAATGGTCTGCCTATTAAATCAGGCCCACCACTTGCATTCAAAAGCATCAATGCCTGACCCTGGGGAGGAGCATTTCCATGGTTCTGTAAGAAGTGCCTAATGCAGTAGGCTCTGGGAGAGAGTGATTGCCACAGGAATATGAGACTTCATGGTGGCCGTGCTGAGAAAACCAGTATATACAATTCACATTTTTATAGTCAAAGTTCATAAAGTCACACTTTACCTTTCAAATTTTGACCTTGATGAACATAGAGATGATTTGATTTGTGGCTCTGCTGGACAGAAGTTACACACCATTTAAAAATCATTTGAGGGGGTGCCTAGGTGGCTCAGTCTGTTAAACGTCCAATTCTGGGTTTCAGCTCAGAGTTGGTGCGTTGGTGGGTTTGAGACCCACATCGGGCTCTGTGCTGACAGCAAGGAGCCTGCTTGGGATTCTTTCTTTGTCCTTCTCTCTGTACCTTCCCTGCTGGCTCACTCTCTCTCTCTCTCAAAATAAATAAATAAACTTTTTTTTAAAAAAAATAATTTTAGAATTTAAAAACTTGAAAAGCACCAATAAGTAATTTTTGTGTTCCTTTGACTTCCAGATTTACCTGATTCTTGAAATATTACCATCTTTTAATTACTATGAGCTTTGGTGTTGTGTTTCAAAAATTATCTGATAGCTGATTTAATTTTCAGTGTGTAAAATATGGGCTTTTTTCCCCATGAACAGAACTGTTTTGTTTGTTTTTTTCAGGTGAAATCTGGGCAAGGCAATTATTACACTCACTTTTTACTGTGTGAAATCTGTAATAACAAAAGCTTTTGCCACAGCTTTGAAAATTGTTACAACTAGCAGTATATGACTCACTTTCTTCATAGCTGCTTATGTTAGGAATTGCATTATATTTTAGACAATAGGTTAGGTGGACTAAACCCAGACATTTATTGCATCGCAGGAGAGATCTACATTATTATTTTTGAAAAATATGCATAATAGCTCTTCATAAATGTTCACCTCATTAACAAAGAAATGCCATTTCCCGTTAGCTACAAAGACCTTTCCCTGACAGAGGCGCATTTGCTGCAAATGGTCTGTTTGAATTCTTTTTCTCCCTCTCTTGGATACATTTTTAAAATGCCTCTACCTCCAAAAGATTCAAAGATATATGGTATTTAAAGATGCAAGGTTTTTTCTTCATGGTTATGCATCAGTAACACAACAAAGGTCAGCTTTGCTATGTTTTGCATATGGTATGCTCATACATCTACTTCTATCTGATTAGCCTCACTCACTGCCTTTTCCCAGATTTCAGTGTATTTGTCCTTTTCAAAGCATCTTCTGCTGGGTTGGATCCCTGACTTTTTTGAATTATTAACACCTGGCACAATGCTGCCCAGAAGTGAGAAAATAAAAGTGCCAAATTATCCTGTGTATCTCAAGGTCAGTCTATACACAACCTTGGCACCTGGGAAGTAAGGGCAGGTAGAGGACAAGAACGGGACATGGGCTCTCAGCTTCGGTCTGCTTCTGCACTTGTGCTATTTCCCTACACAAAAGATTCTTCTCTTTTACTTTTTACTATTTTAAAGCTTTTTTTAAATTTTATTAAAAAAACTTTTTAATGTTTATTTTTTTGAGAGAGAGACAGACAGAGAGAGAGAGAAAGAGAGAGCATGAGTAGGGGAGGGGCAGACACAGAATCCAAAACAGGCTTCAGGCTCAGAGCTGTCAACAGAGCCTGACACGGGGCTTGAACTCAGGAACCTTGAGATCATGACCTGAGCCAAAGTCAGATGCTCAACTGCCTGAGCCACCCCGTCGCCCCTTTAAAGCTTTTTTTTTTTAAATTTACTATGTCATAGGTGATTTTCCAAGCCATGATATAGATATACTGCATTAAAATGAAACTCTTTGGTATATGCTAACAACAACCTACATCATTTGGTCTTGTTTTTCCTACCATTTCTCATCATTTACACCCACACACTGTATTTTATAGAGTTAGGCTATAAAGAGGAGATGAGAAGGACTCAGTAAAGAAAGGTTTGTGTAGACTGCCTCTTTTCTAAAGATTTTGAAGACAAGCTTCCCACATAAGATGTCTTCCCTGGTTTAGTGCACCTTCCAGCAAGAGGATGGACTGTGGACTGTTCATGGTTTCAGCTCCTGCATATCCTCATCTGAGTCCCTGTCCCCAAAGGCTTGAACAGGTGCTCTTAGTACTCTTTTGAGGATAACTCAAATAAATAAAACTCAGCGGAATTCACTACAGGCTCTAGAGTGTTACGGGCAGAGACCAGGAAAGAAGTTTGGGGATTGTGGTTTGCTTTCTTGCCAAGAGAGCATTCAAAATCTCAAGAGCTGAGTGGGACCAGGATGCCCAAGGGGAGGCATGAGGGTCAGGTGAATCAAGTTCATTCGTGAATGGAGGTAATTTTAGCTTCTACTTCACAACACCGGGATAATAGTACTCATACCATAACAGTACTCACCAAATAGCTGTTGATGAATGAATAGGGTTGTTGTGAGGATCAAATTAGCTTGTACCCATTTGTTTTTACAGGGTGTTTGTGGCACTATATGCATGTTAGGTTTTGTTTTGGTTATCTTGTTTTGTTTTGTTTTTGAGTGCTAGAATTGGGGCTTATAATTACATCTTGCAGTTTAAGCTTCTGGTCTACAATGGGATTATCTTATTCCATTAAATCAAATTTAAAATGCTAAAAGAAGACAGGTTGACCTAGGCAAATCCTGAATCACGTTATGGTAATTTTTCAATGAATTTAGTTAGAGTAGCTACCAAACTGAAGCTGGTTAGATGAGAAAACATATAGTGAATAACACTCTTCTTAATGGAGTAATGAGAAGCCAGCTCTGCCCTTTAGACAGCTATCTGGTCTGATTCTTCTGTCCCTTTTTTATGCATTGCAACAACTATTTGGATAGCGTTTTTGAGATTTTTGGTGGACTTGAGGAAATGTGTGAGCACTTTTTCAGCTGGTCATTAAGGAGAAGGCTTGACTAGATAATATAACTTGAATATTTTACTAATCATGATAATTCACTAGCTTATTCACCACTTGTAGTTTATAAACCTCAACTTTCTCAATTCCTTGAAGGCAGGTATTTATTCCCTTCCACTCACACAGTTCATGTTACCAACTCAATAAACACAGACTGCAATGCACCATAAATCTGAAGTGCAGCTGCCTTTCTGAGTTCTAAGGTTAGGTGATGTTCCAGTTAGACTGCAGGCGAGCATGACTCCAGGTTTGCACTCCTCTATCCTGGACTTGGGCGATGGGCAGTCATCTTTTCCCCTTATTGGCAAGTCAAAACAAAGTAGGGCACACCTTGGACAGACTTTTCTTTTGCCAAATTTCCTAGAAATACAGCATCAGGTATAGTTTACAATCTTTCTAGTCTCCTGCTTGTGAAGTCTTCACTTTTTAATGTACATATCAACAACTTTATGTAGTGTAGTACTTTATAAATACCATACAATTTTATCTGAATATAAAGTGCTTTATAAAATACTATGATTTTTCAGTCTCTCCCTAGAAACCAGTAACATTCGTAGGTCTCAGAGTCCTTGGAATTGAAGGCTATGACTTCTGTCTTCTTCTCTTCGTTAAAGTTTACTTTAACCTTTCTTAAGAGTTAAATATCCCTGCTCTAATGTGTTCATCTCACCCAAATATAAAAGTATCCAACAACAGCATTGGATACTAACAAAATCCATTCACAGATCTTGTCATAGGATGATACTCCCTAAACAAAACAAACAAAAGGTCATAATGCCCTTGTTTTGTCTAAACCTCTGAGGAGGCTGGCATGTCAAAAACAATTAAAACTTCTTTTTACTAGAAATGGGTCCAGGGGCACCTGGGTGGCGCAGTCGGTTAAGCGTCCGACTTCAGCCAGGTCACGATCTCGCGGTCCGTGAGTTCGAGCCCCGCGTCGGGCTCTGGGCTGATGGCTCAGAGCCTGGAGCCTGTTTCCGATTCTGTGTCTCCCTCTCTCTCTGCCCCTCCCCCGTTCATACTCTGTCTCTCTCTGTCCCAAAAATAAATAAACGTTGAAATGGGTCCAAAATGCTTCAGATGAATTAAGAAATTCTCTATGTCTTTTTCAAAAGCCAAGATGAATTTGGACTGCATCTCCTTCTTGTGTTTTTATACAATAAAAATTTTTCATTTATGTTATGTGTGTGTGTGTGTGTGTGTGTGTGTGTGTGTGTGTATTTGTTTGTTTTTTAACTATCTCAGTGTTGTGGTTCAGGCCATAAGATGCTAACTTCCTTCCAGAAAGGCATTTGCCACCCTAAAATAAGATGCTGTGATTCCTGCTCAAGAAGCTTGGCTGAGTCTCTGAACCTCAACAAGTTAGATTGTCCAGGAGTCTGTGTACCTCATTTCCAAAGTCTGTCTCCTCCCTCCATGGTCTTGGCTTGCTCCTTCTCATCTTTAAGACGCATATGTTCTCCTTCGGGCTTTTTTTTCTTTCTTTCGTTTTCTTTAGAGTTAAGGTTCTTGCTGGCTTCATATTTCTGTCTTGTTGATTCTCCTGACTTATGAGTCATAAAGATCAACCAAAGTAAAGTTAATAAACTCCTTATTTATGAAATAGTCCAATGCCTGGTACACAGTCTGCTTAAGAAATATTTGTTGTCTTTTCTTTCTTTTGATCTGGAGGGACAAAAAAAAAATCTAGAGGGAAGTTAAAGTATAGAAGTCCCCTTACACTACTTAGCCCCTTTATAGACATTTAGGACTTTCTACAGAGTTAGATCGTATGAAATTGCTACTAGTTGATGGTTTGGGCCTACAGAAATGGCCAATTTATATGATTAAATCAATATTGTGCTGCTAAGCAGTGGATGTTCTATTTGTAAAGAGTTCTCACACTCGTTAGTAGGGTAATCAGCCAACAGTTTTCCCAGTAATAAGGGGATCCTAGGATATGGGACTTTCAGTGCTAAAACAGAAAAAGATCCCAGAAAAGTGATACTAGTTGGTCACCCTCTTAATTACATGGTAGTAAAATTCTGCTTTCTATGCTTTATTATTTCCTAAATGCATAAAGAAAAAATGTCTTAAACATCATAATAATATAATAACTAGTAAGATTTATAGAAGACCTACCATGTGCAGACACCTGAATTAATTTGTTTAATTCTTCCAATAATTAATTCTATGAGGTAGGTACTAATCTGTCTCCATTTTATCAGTGGAGATTAAAAGGAGCAAGAAAAGCAAAGTAAACTGACCAAGGTCACAGAGCCTGCAGCACAGAGAAGGAAGATGAACAAAAGGAACCTGGGTCTAAATTAGTGGTCAAAAGAGGAATACTAACTCTCCCCTTCCTTGAGTGTCTATATTTTCTACAAAGCCTGCCCATGGACATGATCCTGGAGGAAAAGAAATGGAAATAGTTTTCTCCATCTCTCTCTGGCTTTAGTCTTCTTCCTTCTCCTCCTGCTCCCATGCCTTGAGTATCTAGCTTTGTTGTAGCCAGTTAGCCTTGGCCATGCCTCAGCCTGGCCCCAGCCTGGTGACATTCCTCTCCCCTTGTTCCAGGTACACACTGCCCAGCTCTTGACATGAGGTGCCATTCTCTTTCCTGCTAAGCCTGTCTCACAGGCTAGACCTATGGTGCCTGGACCACAACTCCCCACAAAACAATTTCATCTATGTCCCCCTCCATTCCTTGGTTCTGCCCTCACTGGAGCTCCAGAGGGGCAAAAAGTTAAGAATTGGGAGGTGAGCATGTTGCTAGTTCTTAGAAGGTCTTGTGTCTTGAATGTCACGCGAAGGAAGCAGTTTGGTTTTTATTTAATAGACAGTAAGAACCCAGCTAAGGTTCATAAGCTGTGACATGACTACATCTGTGTTTTAGAAAGATAAGATGGAAGATGGACTGACGCAGGGAGTCCTTGGGATTGTCTTTATTACATGAGAGCTTATATTTGTCAATTCTGAGTCAGTACTGCTAAACACATACTGTGTGGCACCAAGATATCTACTCAAATTAAGTGGAAAAAAATCAACCTAATCTAGTTACTTCAGCTTTGTGATGTTTTCTGATTTTTACTTTTATGAACCAATAGAAAATTCTAGCCACACACACACACACACACACAGTCACCCATCAATTAAACATTTTAGTCATGTGTTGGAGCTTACTATACTCCAATACAGCAAATGTGTTTAGTTAAAATGATAGTTTATTAATCTAATGGTAAAGACTAGAAAGAAGCAGCTGGAACACATTACATGTTATCTGTGAAAAATGGTTTTAAAAAATAGCAATATTAAATCTATGAAAGAGAAATACAGGTGCTAAAATTTGTTATCAGGCTATCTTATCACTGTTCACTATATGCTTGTGGATTTGTATAAAATCTCATGGACATAGTTTCAGAACTAGACATATAAAAACCTACCTTAGGAGTGCCTGGGTGGCTCAGTTGGTTAAGCGTCCGACTCCGGCTCAGATCATGATCTCACAGTTCGAAAGTTCGAGCCCCGCCTCAGGCTCTGTGCTGACAGCTCAGAGCCTGGAGCCTGCTTTGGATTCTGTGTCTGTCTCCCTCTCTGCCCCTCCCCCACTCGCACTGTCTCTGTCTGTCTCTCAAAAATGAATAAACATTAAAAAAAATTTAAGAAAACCTACTTTAAAATAAGAAAATATTGCCTCAAATAATCCTGATCCTTATTACCAGGAAGATTTGTGTTTAGGTGAATACAACAGTTATCTATGCATATGTCCATGCTACCCCAGGGGTGCCCAAGCCCCTCCCTGACCAGAAGCTTGATATATATTTCAACACGTAAAATAACATATACTTTGCCCTCAGACTTCCTTTTATGCCTTGATAAGTTCAAGATCCTTACAATGGCTGCCAAGTCCTAATATTTCAAAGACTGTCTACATTAATATCTTTCAAAGCCCCAAACCCTGGCAAGGAAGAAAAATTGTTTTTGAATCTGCTTCAAGAATTAATATTAGAGAATAGGAGGTTTTCCTCTCAGCAAATTGAAGCTGAATAAATTGTTCTCTGTCTCCTTAGAAATGGAATTGATTGCTGGAGGGGAGCGCTGCTGTGAGGAGGCAGGGTGCAATGCTGGGGAGGGGGGTGTGCGAGCTAAGAGGGGCCTTTGTTCTCTTAAAATTATTGGCAGGTCTGTTTCTCTAAACCTGGTGTGGATGCTAAAATACAGGAAGTAAGTATATTAGCTTGGAGTTACATTAAAGACAACTGGAATTGCTGGGCAATTACTGCCTCTTTTCTTTTATTACCGCATGCCCACAGAGCAGCCTGCTCCTGAGCCTTCCTGGGCGGCCACTCCTCGCTGCTATGACACAAGTGAATTGAAACAATCCTGTGCAGAGGTGCATTTCAGTTTTTCCCTTGAAATGAGAGAACAAACCCAAGAGACTTTTCCTTGTGGTGTTTCTGGCAACTGCTTTGCCTACTTACTCCCTGCCCCAAACAAGCAGGGATTTGTGTTTGGAGGGCTTGGTGTAGTCCCCCCCCCACCCCCCCCACCACCACCGTGGGTTTAAAACAACCATCAAAGCTACCTGCCGAAAGGTTTCAGTGATGGCTATGACTTCATTATTTTTTTTCTATTTATAAAAACAGCATAAGTTTTGTAGTAAATTGGTAAATATGAAACAGAATAATGGGCTAATAGAAAACCCTGCTGCCTAAAAGCAACCAGTGTAATTACTAATATTTTGGCATTTTTCCTTCCATCTTTCTGAGCTATTTTAATTTTGTCAAGGATAAAACTGTGTGTGGACAAATTTGCATCCTGCACTGTTTGCTTGACAGTTGTAACCCCAACATTTCCCTTCAGTTCTAATTCTTCTTTCTTTTGTCATGACTGGCCAAACAGATATATCTAGATACCATCTACTTTACTTCTCTTACAACCTGTGGATTTTTATCGTTTCATTCTATCTTATTTATGCATCATTTTAAATCTGGTTCCACAACAACTCATCTGTACAATCTAAGTGAAAAAGTACATTTTAAAGGGGTACACTATTCCTCAGTAGTCACAGGCACAGAAATATGCTGTAAGGATGTGTTGATATTTGAATTCTAATTCCTGGAGTAAATGAAGAAACGTTTCCCTAGGAGACTCACAGGGCAAAGAGAAGATTGTGGGAAGATTTAGAAGATAAGACTTATATGCTACTTCAGCATTCTAGAGAAAGCATCTATCAATAAGGCGATAGAGCCAGAGTCCTCGCCTGTCACTTGTTCGCTGTGGCATCTTGAGTATGTGAACCTCCCCGAGCCACAGAGGCCTCATCTGCAAAATGGGAGAAATAATATTTAGCTCACACAGGGACACTGTTTAGCGTATCACTGATGCTTGCTAGAACTCTGTCCTTATGATTCAAGAAGAGGTCTTTTCATAATGAATCTGTGTTCATCTAAATGATAGTTTATAAAAAAAAAATTATATTTCCAAAAGCCTTACAAATGTGAGAACCAGTTCCTTAATTAACTGCATCCTCTTTTGGCTAGCACTTTATAAAGTAAGTAGCCCGTATTTTGCCCAGGCTGACAATTTCTTCTGACATCTGTATAGTATTCAGCATACGTGTTCATCTCTGTCAAGTACAGAGGTAGATTCTTAAGAGATCTAATTCCATGAATTGGTCATAATGGTAGGCACTCTGGAAAGTCCATGCAGTTGGTGTAGATACAATTTGTGGGACTTAGTTCAAAATATATGTGCATAAACTGTTTCTAGTCCTCTCAAGCATTTTCAAAACAACTATTTACGTATAAAGAAACTACATGGTCACTGCACGTTCTTCCCTGCTTATTAAAGCTGATCCCTTTTTCCTCTTTCTGTGTGTTCTGCAATCTCACCCTCCCTGCCTTAAGCTTGACTGAAACAGTGAGGCCATCAGTTGGATGGGGACTCTGTTAACCTTGACCCCCCCATCTCATTTCAGCCTCTATCCTTTTCCTCTCCTGTGTTAGCAAGGACTTGGGTCATCTTCTCTCCCCTTTGTATCTTCAACCTCTCAGTCCCTTCCACAGCCCAGTTTTTCACTGTAGACAATGGATACATTCTTCAAACCTCCTCTTCACTTGGTTTCTCTGAGACAGTCAGTCCCTTCCTGATCTCCCTCCTACTTTCTGGTCTTCCCTTCTCAGTCTTCCATCTGTTCTGCTACAGCATTAAAATTTACATTCAAAAAGGACACCAAAATCATGTCCTTTCAGCATAGCAAAAAAATAAAACATTACCATTGGATTTCATTGCTTGACTTGGGTAAAAGACATTCAAGTCTTTCTTCTTTTTATATAGCTTATGGGGCAGAAGTAAAAATAAACATGTATGCCACCAAAATTTCATTCCTATCTCCTTACCTGCTTACCTTCAGTATACACAATGTTATCATAATTCATTGTCTTTCAACAATTAACAATTGAGAATATGCTAGACATCGAGAGGATTATAGACAAATATAATGATAAGAGTTATCCTTCATTGAGCCCTTCATGTTTGCCAGAAGGTTTAAATATTACAAAGAGGGGTAATTACTGGGGTTAGCTTTGAGTTTTGATAAAATCAATTATATAGCTTTTTAAATCTGTTCATTTGTTTTTCTAAAAACTAAGAAAAATATGAAGTTCTTCAAAGTTTAGAAGTTTTATAAAAGGTAAAAATAAGACACTCTTATCTATATTTTTCATTTCAATTTACAAGTCATTTTTTCCTACCTCACAAAATCATGCACCTTGAAAGCAAAGATGAGCATTATTTTGTGAAAATATATTTAGAAAACTAAAATACTGGCTTTTTGCTAGTCATTCCTAAGACCTGTGGACTAGGGATTTCTACATGATTCAGGAGGTGCTGAAGATGTGTCTCCTTGATAGCTCATTAATGATTGCGATCTTCTCTTTTAATCTCCATGGAATTCTGGGACTGGAAGAGAACCTGTTATGTAGCCCTCATATAAAATAAGCAATGACATGAAAACTAAATGAAATCTGAGGAGGCCTAATGAGAATCAGGAGGTGTGTGTAATGAGGGTCAGGCAACATTCCTAATGAGAAGTTAAACAGACTCTTCCTCTTCTTTCTTTTACCTTTTTTTCCATTTTTCAGGACAATGTTTAAGGGTGTTTTACTGAAATTTTAAGCGTATTTCCACTTACACTTTCTTATATTCTTATATCCTTTCTTATATCCTTATAGATTTCTAATATGGTGAATATAATGGTGTGAAGTGGCAAGATTGTATCATAGTATAGGTAGATCCATGGGAGAGGGTTAAAGTAGCATAGAGAAATCCTTGGTAGATCTGGTTGTTTCTGGCCCAGATTGTTTTATAGGTGAGTTCTATCTGATTTTCAAGAAATGGATCACTCGATTTTATACAAAGCTGTCAAGAAAAAAGACAGAGGAATGGTCCCTCAAATCATTTCATGAAACTACTATAATATTCCCAAAATCAAAACTTGTCAATGGCAGTAATAAAAAATGAAACATACATGCCAGTCTTACTTATAAACATAGATATGAAGGTTATGAACAAAATATTATCAAGCCAAATTCATCAGTGTGGAAAAAAAATACATTCTGACTGAACTGGGTTTATCCTAGCAATTCAAGGATACTCTTAATATTACAATATTGTAAGTATAATTTAACACGTTAACCAAAGGAAAAAATCTCAGTAGATATAGAAAAAACATTGAATATAAAAGATTCAACACTTATTAATTATAAAAATCCTTGGCAAAGTATAGAAGGGAAGGACTTCCTTTATCTGATAGAACATATCTTGTAAAAACCTGTAGACAACATCATACATGGTGGTGAAACTTTAGATGTGTCATCCCTTTTATATCATTTAAGATTCTCCTTTTAGAGAATATATGTTTTGGTCGTTTTCCATATTTTTTTATTTTAAGCAGTGAACATCCTGATATAAATCTATGTATACTTGTCATGTTAGTTCTTTAGGATAAATTCCCAGAAGTGGAATTGCTCCAATCAAGGTTTTATGAACCATAAATTTTATTATACTTTCCTAAATTTTCATGTAGAAAAAAATGTGCAAACTTACAGAGACACAAAGCACTGGGAATTCCCCCCTTTTATCTATTTTATTCATTCCACAGGTATTTATTAAGCATTATGATATGCTAAAGTCTATGCTGGGAGTTGGTGTTCAGTGACAAACACCACAAATGTGGTCAGTATCCTTCCAGACCTTACAGATGAGTTTTGGGGTCATCTGTGCATCTTCTTTAAGAAATTTCCTGTGCATGACTTTACTCACTTTTCTAAGTAATTGGTTTGGCTGACTGGAAGACAAGATTCTAGGATATTCAGAATCTGGAGGATAAGGAGTTCAAGGAATTAGATCTTTTTCATAGAGTAACTGTTTTCCAAATCAAAAATAGAACACATGGTGGAAAAGCACAATTGTACTTAGATGGGACAAAAGAAAAAGCATGTGAATATAGGTCAGTCCCAAAAACTTTGAAACGTATGACTTCTTCACCCATGGAAAGTGGAGGAAGTGCTATATACAGAGAGACTGAAGGGCGTAAGCCACAGACTACATCATTTCCCTAGTTATTCCTTGAGCAGACCCTGCAGTAATTTTGATCTGGGCTATAAATGGACTCAAATTAAACTCAGAAACCCCTATAGAGGAGAACCCTCAATACCATTTATCATTCTCAACCAGCAACTTTAACTTTAAAAAATAATACAAAACTTAATGCTAATAAGATAGCAAACTAGCTTCAACTGCTGGCTCCTTCATCCCAAGTCAAATCTGGAGAAATTACATAATAGAGAGGAAACATAGACCTGAGCAAATTACAAAAATTTTAAGAATACCTGGAGAGGCCAGAGGTGGTCATGAAGTGGTATGGAGGATGATCACACCTGGACAAGAGCCAGAAGCAGGAGTGGGAAGAAAGATCAGTTAGAGATTTTTAACTTGTACATTCAACTCTTCTCTTGAAGAGTTGCCTCATTGCAACCATCTAGAGCATCCTCTGTAGTGTCAGGGGTAGCATGTAGGCAGTAAAGAAGTTGATGCAGGTGCAGGATGACTAGGTGCTCTGTTCTTGGGCATCCTTTTCTCCATCTCCTGTGTCTCCAAATCCCCAGGTTGATTGAAGATAACCTAGAGAGATCACCTCTTCCCAGTGTTGCTTCATTCTAAAGATTTAGGGGTAAATCCCTGACAAAGAAATAGCCAGAGAGTGAACCCAAATCAATTTGGGGGGGAGATTAAAATTTGATGATGCTGAGGGTGTTCTCGACCCAGGAACTCATCTCCTCTCATCTCCTCCCATCTCCTAAAAATCACTGGACATTCTAGTGTGCATATGGGCCTTTCTTTATAATGTTGGCAAATAAGATTGACCCTGAGAAGATATGAGATTATAGGCTAAAATAACAAGATACCCTATGAATGCAACTACTATAAAACAGAGACCAAAATCTGGATGACATAGGCCACATGAAGCAAAATTATTGGGACAGACCAAGAATTTTAAAAAGGCATAATTAGTATCCTTAAAGAGATAAAGGATATTAGTAACATGAAGCAAGCACAGGAAGTTGTAGGAAGAACCAAATGGAAATACCAAATATAAAAAAAAAAAAAAAAAAAAGTTGAGTGTTGCCTAGATGGCTCAGTCGGTTAAGCGTCCAACTTGAGCTTAGGTCATGATCTTGCAGTCTATGAATTTGAGCCCTGTGTCAGGGCTCTGTGCTGACAGCTCGGAGCCTGGAGCATGCTTCAGATTCTATGTCTCCTTCTCTCTCTGTCCCTCTGCACTCCTGCTCTGTCTCTGTCTCTCAAAAATGAATAAATGGTAACAAAGGTTTTTTAAATAAAAAAAGAAGTTGAAATAGAGAAGGAAAAGACAATACTTTGATCCAACATCACTTAATGGAAAAGTCAAAGAAAGGAATCATATAAAAAAAAGACACAAATACCTCCAGCATTTAATTATCACTGATATAAATGCATGTTTGCCAATCTTTTGATAAAGTCAATGTGTTTTCTTTGAATCTGAGAGTTCTAGGTTGTCTTTCTTGCACACACACACACACACACACACACCTAAAATGTACCTACCAGAACTTCTAGTTTCTATTTCTGTGTCTTTAGTTCAGAGCAAGAATTCAAAAACATTGGCAAGGCAATATAAGCTAAGAACCCTTCTATATTTAGATATATATTTTTGCAACATTTTACAGTTGTCCTGCTCCCTACTCAGTTAGTAAGGTTTTCTAAGCAACTAAATTTTACCAAGTCTTTTCTACACATTTAACTTAGTTTTTTTGAAAAATATCAACTCTTTCATATTCATACTTAATGAATCTATATAGTTAAATTATATATACTTTATATATATTACATATATACAAATACACATTTAAAGCAGAGATAAATTGACTTTGAAATAAGTGGGATTGACCCTTGTTAAGCCTAAAATTCACCTGGTGGGGATAGAAGTGACCTGGGCATCCTGGAGAGTAACTCAGTAGCCATCAGCACTTACTGTGCAGAAGGCATAGATCATTGTGCTTTACAGAAGGAATGGAGGGTTAAACTACAGAGTGGCAACTGATGAAGAGCTTTTAGTGCACATCTATAATAGAGTCTTTCCCTCTATATATGTATATTTTTTTTTTGCATAGCAACTCATCCCGAATATCATCAAAAATACATATATAGCCCAAGAAAACTTTCTGAGGGATCTTTGTGGGTTACTTTGAAGTACCTAAACAGTTCGGAACAAGAATAAACTTAGCTCCAAACCACCAAAATAAGTCAAAGCTAAAGCTCTCATTCAGATTGATTTATGCATGCATGGTTTTTATGTGAAAATATAAGTGTCTTCCTTGAAGCAAAGAGAAATGCATTCTTGTACTGTGATAATTCATAATTTTTGACGTTACCTATATTGTCAAGGATGTGCGATAGTTTCAATACAAAGAGGCTTTAAGGAGAAGGGCTTTATAAATCTTACTGAAAATGAAAACTCAACGAAGTTTATCAGTGTACAATAAGAGTTTTCTCGAGTTCAGTGTAAGTACTGACAATCTATATCCACTATATTTTAACTGTCTATTACAAAGAAGCAAGTCAAGCAAACTTAATTTTCATCAAATAATGATTTATTGATATTCGTGCCTTCATAAAAATCATTTGATAGCTGTTATCCAATTGAATGGCATTATTCAAATGTCATATGCTTTTTGTCTTTCGTTTTCATTGATTTCTCTGATTTATAAAGACCCTTTCACACTCTCCAATTTCTCATCATGTTCAGCAGAATCAATATTCTACTCTAAACTTCACTGAATGTTTTTCATTCAATGAAAGCCTTCTATTGAATGCCTTTCCATATTCTACTCCACCATAGTTCAAAAATTGAATTCAAACTCTTTTGCATAATGAAAATGATTTTTAACCCTTAGTTGTATATGCATTAGACTTAAAATCATATTGAAACACACAAGTAAAAAATCCGTATCTCTTTACCTTCTAAATTAATAAAATATCTACTCCCATGCATTGTTCCAAAAAAAAAAGAAATTAGTGTTCAAGTTATTTTCCCTCAAAAATATGAAATGGGGGAAGGATGGTAAAAGAAATTTTTCTGAAAACTTCTGATTACTGCTATACCCTTACATACAGTAGTATATTCAAAATTAGCTAATTTAGAAAGTTTGTCAAAGGAATTTGAATGTGGTCAATGCACTAGTATAAATGACAGTGCTTATTAGGAAAAACGTAACATGAAGCAAAGAGGCTCTTGAAACTTTCAAGCTAGTGATACTAAGTGTTATTCCAAACGCACGTTTCTACTTCTGACTCTAAAATAGTGAAGGAAAGCCTTTTTCAATGAATACTTATTTGATTCTAGCTTTTTGCATTTGTCCTGATGTTCTTCTTTTTTTTAATTAATTTATTTAAATTCAACTTAGTTAACATACAGTGTGGTATTGGTTTCAGAAGTAGAACTCAGTGATTCATCATTTACATAAAACACCCAGTGGTCATCCCAACTAGTACCCTCCTTAATACCTACCTCCCATTTAGCCCATCCCCCCACCCACCTCCCTTCTAACAACCCCCAGTTTTTTCTCTGTATTTAAGAGTCTTTTATGACTTGCCTCCCTCTCTGTTTTTATCTTATTTTTCCTTCCCTTCCCCTCTGTTCATCTGTTTTGTTTCTTAAATTCACATATGAGTGAAACCATATATTTCTCCTTTCTCTGCTTATTTCACTTAGCATAATACACTCTAATTCCATCCATGTTGCAAATGGCAAGATTTCATTCTTTTTGATTGCTGAGTAGGATTCCATTGCATGCATACACACACACACACACACACACACACACACACATACACACACACACATATATATGTATGTATATATGTATATATATGTATACACACACACACACACACACACACACACTCCACATCCTCTCTATCCATTCATCAGTCAATGGACATTTGGGCTCTTTCCATAATTTGGCTATTGATAGCACTGCCGAAAACATTGGGGTCCATATGCTCCTTCAAATCAGCATTTTTTGTATCTTTTGGATAAATATCTAGTAGTATTTTAATGCATTTTTCTCTGAAATAGCTGATAAAAAGCAGCACTTAATAATGTCCTTGATCCTAAGTATTTTTGTTTGCAACACTTTCATCAAGAAAATGGAGTGGCATGGAAAAATCAAACACAGCTCATGACATTTGGGGCTCAGTATTCCTTCTGTATGCTTCCAGTGGTAAATCTTCATATAGTAAGAGCACATTGTTCTCATGGTGGATGCAGAGGTGTATCCACAGCCATGTCGTGGGAGGCTATCGCTTAGATCACTAGCAAGACCTGGGAAATTGGTACACAACTCAGAGACCTAAAAAAATGACATCATTAGAAATCTTCCCTTTTTGTGTGTACATTCTTCATACTCCCACTCAAGAAAAAAATTAGCATTGGCTAATTACAAACGATAAAAAGACACACAAGATGAATAAGAAAGGAAATTCATCATAGCTAAATGAAAAAAGTTAAAGAAATGGAAATTAACCTTTAAAAAATTTTTGATAATGTGTGAATTTTTCATACCAGTACCTAATATTAATAGCAATGTTTCTCTTGGTTTATTCATTAAGAGAATTTTTTCAGCGTGGTTTTAATTTCTGTCCAGAAAATATATTGTTTCAGCTAGTTTTCTTTAGCTAGTATTTATTGGCAAAACAACAGAGAAACTAATTATGTTATGCCACGATTTTAATTTTTTTTCCTAAGGGCCAGTACTGTTAGATTTCCTGAGACGATCCTTCTAGAGAACACTCCTTTGATCCTTTGAACATAATTCTGGTTATGTAGCCCCCCAGCCCAGTCTTTGCAGTTATTCTACACTTGGGGTCCTATATGTCAACCACAAACTCCCAGCAAAATGTTTATTTTCAAGACTAACAAGACTGTGGAATGAAAACTGGCAGTTGCTGCCTAAACTGTAGAATTGCCTACCACTGCAACGATTCTGATAGAAATCCCCTTTCTGCTGCTAGAGCAAAACAGTATGCAATAAATAATACTGTATTTGACTTTTTTTCTATGAACCCAAGAAGTAGAAGTGGAAGAAGTAGTTGAAAGTGATAGAGAACCACATTTCAGCTCAACATAAGGAAGGATTTTCTAACAGTTATAGATGTCTAAAAATGCCATTTGCTTCCTTGGAAAGTTGTGAGGTTTCTGCTTTTGGCAGTATTCAGTTACATGCTGAGCAGCCCCTTGACAAGAATGTTGGAGCAATCAAGCATTGGCCAGATGTCTGCACATATATTATAAGGTGACTTTATCCTTGAAATCTTGTAATCCTATATTGTGGGGTGTGTGTGTGTGTGTGTGTGTGTGTGTGTGTGTGTGTGTGCACGTGCACGCGCATGTGCACAATTCATCAAAATAGATCTAAGCTCAATCTTATTTGGGGGCCAGTATTTCTGATCAATATCATGATAATCACTCTGCGAAGTTGCATACTAGAGGAGCTATTCTTAACTTAGTAGTGTATTGACTTAAATAAAACCTTACAAACTCAGTACTTTCACTTTAATTACCATCCCCCACAAAAAAGAAAAAGAATCAAAAATGGAAAACCTCCAGAAATAAGAATACTATTATCAGTATTTACTGGCTAAAGTAATTTAACAAGTTCATAGAAAATAACCTTCCCCTTAAGTTATAAGCTCAAGGATTTCAAGAAAATCTGGCTACAGTATTTATTCAGTTTAATGAAGCTGAATTCCTTGTAGCTGTAACTACATTTATTTCCTATATTAACTTTACTTACTTAATGATGCCTATTCATCTTCCTAAAATGTGTTTTGTTGTGTTTTTATAGGCTGTGATTCTGAAATTCTCATGTTTTTAAAAAGTCAAATTAAGTTTAAAAGAAGAATGAAATTCAGGGTATGGGAGAGGGCTGGGTACCAGCCCAGAGTGCATAGGGAGCCCAAGAATTCTCAAAGAAATTTATGACAAATTAGAAACTCTCTGAACACTTAAGTGGTATACCTCCTCCACTTCAGAGACTTTATAGGCCTAAACTTAAAGAATCTGATCTTGGAGGGGCACCTGAGTGGCTCAGTTGGTTAAGCGTCTGACTTCAGCTCACATCATGATCTCATGGTTCATGAGTTTGAGCCCCATATCAGGCTCTGCACGGACAATATGGAGCCTGCTTGGGGTTCTCTCTTTCCCTCTCTCTCTCTCTCTCTCTCTCTCTCTCTGCCCCTACCCCACTTATGTGCTCTCTCTCTATCTCTATCAAAAATAAATAAACTTAAAAAAAACTTATATATATATATAAGTTTCTCTAGGATTGGAAAGGAGTTTTGCCTTAACATTACAACTGCAGGGCAAAAGTTTTGTTTTCACTTTTTGATTTTTTTGGTGGGATTGGTTCAGGTGACCAGATGGTAGTAGACATTGGGAGAGGGTAAGTATCCACCACCTCAAGTTACCCCC
Source organism: Lynx canadensis (assembly GCF_007474595.2). NCBI lineage: Eukaryota > Metazoa > Chordata > Mammalia > Carnivora > Felidae > Lynx > Lynx canadensis. Next base: position 38,659,554 of record NC_044311.2, on the reverse strand, counting down.
TATTGTTTCCACTAGTTGGATACAAAGAAATTTACCTTTCAGGTTTCTTTACTTAAAAAAAATGTGGTCAGAGTCACAAATACCTTCCTTGCCAACCCCCAGAGTTGCTCTGATGATCCAACAAAAAAGTATATATTAAATATGCTTTGAAAACTCTAAGGTGTTATAAATGTTCACCAATACTATTGTTAACAAACATCTTGCTGCCCCCAAACCTGAAACTCACATAATAGAGAGACAGCCTAGTCTGGCAAAAGTGGTGTGGGCCTTGAACAAAACTTAAGATAGGTCAATTTTTCCCTTTGTTGTGTTTTATGTGGGCAAGTACATTAATGCCATTGAGTACAGCTTCCCCAACTGTGAAATGGAAATAAGATTATCACTTTATGAGTTTTGTTGTCGTTATAAAAAAACTGTTAAAACATTTTAAAGTACATAAAAGTCTTTAACACATTCCCTAGCATAATTTAAATCCTAAAAAAATTAGTCCCTTAGTATTATTACTATTTTAGAAGTAGTAAAACTGCTTTTATTACAGTGTCCTAAATTTAGAAGAATCTCAAAGGTTTGCAGTTGTACTTATATGTAATTATAAATCTTTAGCTTCATAAGAGAGGCTACACTCTGGGAACCAAGACCATGACTGGAAGTAAAGCCTTTAGATCGTTTACATCCTAGTGGTAAAGATCACAAGTCTTCAGTATCATTCAACTCCTATGCTACCTCTAAAAGCCCATAGAATTATTGGGTTTACCATTAACAAATTTCCTCAGGACTGGAGCTAAGCAAATATTAGAATCTCAGGAGCAAAAGTTTATAATTCCAGTAAAATATAATGTTTGCTTTCAAATCCTCCAATGCAGGAATAAAAATTATTTGCTTATACTCCAGCTTGTTCAAAATATAGGTATACCCAATAGTATATAAAAAATGAAATCTGAGATATTCTCTAACGAAAGGTCCCAGTTAGGAAGAAAGACAAATTTTAAAACAAACAAACAAAAAATTAATCCTGGGACAAAATTATAGAGAAAATAAAGGGACATTTTTAGTTCTTCCTTCTCTTTCATTTTTATTAGTTTTGTAGCTTCTTTCACATCCCAAATAAAATGGATTTCAGCATATTACGTGGCGAAGTAGAGGCAAGTCAGTAAATGGTGTCAAACTATACTATGCCAAATAAAAGTTGTGTTCAGGAATCCATGTGAATTTAATTGGTATTAGGTAAGCAGAATGCGGTACAGTGCACCACTGTAATATTTCTCTGTATGAACCAGGGTAATATGGTAAAGTTTCATTCTTTTACCAATAGGAGAAAAATGCCCATCAGAATTAGTGATGTGATTTTATAAAATAAGTATGACTTTTTTTTTACTTTCTAAGTATAGTATCTCATACTAAAAAATTTAACGTCAGGGAAGCCTTCAGAGAACATCATTTGCTAAAGTGTTTAAGTTGTTTAATTAACATATGAATGGTTACCATGAATCTTCAGAGTTTTTAAACACTGATTGCCCTCTTATGTAGTTTCAATATTTCCCTAGTCTTTGTGGTATTAACTTGCTTTTTATTTTCCTGAAGAAAAGCTTTCCTAAGCAAAGCTAACTTAAGTTGGATCCTCTCCAAAAGCACACAACTGAGAATTAATGGAAATAAAACAAATGTTGTTTACTGTACTGGATAAATAAAATGTTGAGTTAAGGTTTGTTTGTTTTGTTTTTTCATTGACCCTGAGTGAGGACAAAGTACATTTGAGGTTATTCATAGTGAATACTGAATCATGAATTGACTAGGTTGACTTGTTGTTGTTGTTGTTGTTGTTGTTGTTAGTTTGGAAATGGAGTTTGGGTTTTGGTTTTTTGGGGTTTTTTTTCCCCTCCAAAATTGACCAATAAATCTATTCCCTCAATAATTAACTACTCCCATCCAGACTCAGGCAATGATGTCCTAATGGTCAAATTGGTTGCTTCTGTCAGCATGGTCTTACCATAGATTCTCCTTTTGAAATGCCTTCAGGAGATTTTTCGTGTGAAATAAAATTGAATTCACCCACACGTTTTCATTAAGTGCCCCAAGAAGGAAATTATGAAGCCTGTTCATTCAGAGGAATGTTGCCACATGATATAAATAGACAAAGGAGTGCTAATCAATGCTGCTACACTGCTATGAAAGGAATCTTTTTAAAAATGCTAATAACTATCTACAATTTAAAATAAGTGAGTCTATCAGATTGTCAAGGTTTTTTTTTAAATTGATAAAAACTACTTTTGGCAAGTATGTGGGGAAGGGCACCCTCTGCATCATTATTAGAGATGCAAACTGGTATATTCTTTCTGAAGAGCAGACTGGTAATACGTTGAAAAAGAAAAATTAACGTATACCCTTCAACAGAAGTAGCTCATGTCTAGGAATTACCAAAGGAGTAATCACTCAACTGGGGAGAGCTATTGTACAAAGGTACTCAATGCAGCATTGTCTAAAGGGGAACAATCTGGAAACAACCGAATGTCCAATAATGGGTACAGTGAAATAAAATTTGGTAGGAAAATACAAAGGGATATTGTGCTGCCATTAGCACAATCCAAATCCATATCCAATCCATATCCCAAAGGGATATTGTGCTGCTTCAGATCCTCTGTCTCCCTCTTCTACCCTTCCCCCTTTCACACACTCTCTTTCTCTCTGTCTCAGAATAAATAAATAAACATTAAAAAATGAAAAAAAAATACTGTATGATCATCTTAATAGATGAAGAAAAAGCATTTGATTTTTTTAAATATCTATTCCTAATAGACTAGGAATAGAAGGAATTTATTTAATCTGTTTAAAGGGTTTCTATGAATTTAGTAGAGAAATCTTGAAAGTTTTTCCTTTAAGACTGGGAATAAGACAAAGATGCTCCATCACCACTTTTATTCTGCACTGAACTGGATGTCCTGACAAGTATAATCAGACAAGAAAAAAAGATGCAAAATGTATAACAAATGGAAAGGAGAAAAACAAAATATCCTTATTTGGAAACAACATAATTGTGGAAATCCAAAAGAATCTACCAAAAAGCTATGAGAATTATTGAATAAATTTAGTAAGGCCCTGAATACAAGATTGGTAAAAAATTAATTGTATACATGTATCTAGCAACCAACAGTTAGAAAATGAACTTTGAAAGGGGTATTATTTACACCAGTAACAAAAAAAATCTAGGAATAAATCTAACCAATAATGTGTAAAAATCTTTATGCAGAAATTACTGAGAGAAATGAAAGAAAAACAAAATCCTTTTAAGGATATGTGATGTTCATGGATTTAGGTTTCAATATTCTAAACGTGCATTCTCTCCAAATTTCTCTATACCTTTAATCCAATTCCAACTAAAATGCCAGTGGGTTATTGTTGTGGAAATGGACAAGTTGATCCCCAATAAGTTCAGATGGCAATGTGAGCAGGCAAAAGTATTAATTCAAAAACAAAGCAACAAAAGCCAGGTGTTGACAAGAACGTGAGCCAACAAGGACTGCTGATGGGAGGTGCAAATTGGAACTACCAACCTGGAAAACTGTTTGGTGCTGTGTCCTGACAATCCCATAGGAATGCAAACATGGATGTACAACAGCAAAATTCATCGTAGCCGGAAACGGAACACAACCCACATGTCTATCAGTAGTAGAATGAATAAATCAACTGTGGCATATTCATATAATTAAAAAAATGAGCTACTTCTATACGCAACAACATGAAGAGTCTCACAGATGTGATGTGGAGTAAAAGAGGACAAATACAAAAGAATATATATTGTCTGATTCCATTCACATGAAACTGAAGGAAAGGTCATGTGCAATGACAGAAGTGCTGATAGCAGTGCATTGGGGTGTGGAGTATAAGTGGGAAGGGAATTGAGTAATTCTGGGGTGCTGGTAATATTCTCTTCTTTAATCTTAAATTGTAAATATGTGATTTTTACACTTCTAAGTGATTAAGCATAAAAAACATTTTTTAACATGCAAAAATAATCAGGAAGATTCTGAAGAAGGTAAAATATGGGAAAAATCTAGATCTATAAAATATTACAATGTTTTATGGATCTACATTAATTAAAAAGAGATGGTATTAGTAGAGGAATAGATAACAATAGAAACAAAGAGCAGACCTAGAAATGGACCTAAATGGAAAATGGAACTTCTGTATAATGTGTATATAAACAGTTACTTCTAATTTTGGTCAGTGCTAGATTTCAATAAACTGAGTGACTAAATCAAGTTAAAATCCTGAGTTTTCCAACAGAAGCAAATCTCCAAAACAATTAATACCATGAGTCTCCATGTAAAATGTATAGGGCAAATTCCCATTATGTCTCAACAACAGAAAAAGAAAAAAACTGACTTACCAAATACTTTTTTTCCTTTACATGTGAGGAATAGATTAAAGTTGGGGGTGGGAGCAGGGAGGAGGGGTGGGCAGGGATAACTGATTTTGTTGCTATCTGAAAAAAATCAAAAAGTTGATCACACCCTTTACTTTGTAATCTATATTGAGTCAGAGAGGTGTTTTGTTAAACTGGTACGGGATTGTAAAGGAATATATATATATATCCTTTTAAGTGATAGAAACCTTACCTCAAACCAAAAAGTGATTTCTTGTTCTTTTTTTTTAAGTTCATTTCTTTATTTTTGAGAATGAAAGAGCATGCACAAGTTGGGGAAGGGCAGAGAGAGAGAGAGAGAGAGAGAGAGAGAGAATCCCAAGCAGGCTCAGCACTGTCAACACAGAGCCTGATGTGAGGGTTGAACTCATAAACCTTGAGGTCACGTATCACCTGAGCTGAAATCAAGAGTTGGATGCTTAACGAACTGAGTCACCCAGGCGTCCCTTGTTTTTTTGTTTGTTTGTTTGTTTTTTGTTTTTTGGGGGTTTTTTTACCATCAGTACTTCATTATGATGTATGTTCTAGCCAGTAAAATTTGAAAGAGTAAAAGAAACAACATATAGGAACTGGAAAGAAAGAAACAAATTCTCATTGTTTATATGTATATGTTATCTCTGTCTACTTAGAAAACCTTAAAATTGTCTACTTCAGGTACTGAGAATACAGGGAAAAAATCATGTTTAAACTGGCATGTTGCAGAAAATTGGTAATAAATTTTTATCTTTTTGTTTCATTAAACATTGATCTACAAATTAATTTGTCATATCTTTTTTTAAATTTAAGTGCTAGTTGACATATAGTGTAATAATGATTTGAGGAGTAGAATTTAGTGATTCATCACTTGCATATAACACCCAGTGCTCATCCCAACAAATGTCCTCCATAGTGCCCATCACCCATTTAGCCCATTCCCCCACCCAACACCTCTCCAGCCACCCTCTGTTTGTTCTCTGTCTTTAAGAGTCTCTTACGGTTTGACTCCCTCTCTGTTTTTATCTTATTTTTCTTTCTGTTCCCCTATGTTCATCTGTCTTTTTAATTCAAAAGTCCAAGGATAGATTTTGCTTTGGGAGAGGTCGAACACAGATTAAGCAGTGTCATCAGGACATGGCTTCTCTTTCAGAGAGCTATTTCCCCTTAATCACAAGGTGACTAACAGCAGCTCCTGGCCTGCATCCTACTTTCTCACACAGTGAAAAGGTGGGGGTGTTTGTCCCAGCATTTCCTGCCAAGATCTCACTGTACTTCTTTGGCTCTGAATGCACCACACCTATTTCTGCACCAAACATGCTGACTAGAGAAATGCGTTGATTTGAGTGGTTTAGTCCTAAATCATATATTCTATATCTGAGTATGGAAGTGTCAGCATGTGATCTGAGAGTGGGGAAGAAGAGGGATCCCAGGGAAATCGGGGTGTGACCACCAAGAAGAAGCCAAATGGATGCTAGATGGTGAAATGTCCTCTCTACAGTACTTGAGATGGGGACAGGAGAAGAGGCTCTATGAATTTAATCTTGCATGTGTTTATTAATGTTAGAAACTGGATAGCTACTATGAACTGAATGTTTGTGCCCCCCATCCAAATTCATATGTTGAAGTCCTACCCCCTAGTGTGGTGGTATGTACTGGTGGGGCTTTGGGAGCTGATTAGGTCATCAGGGTGGAACCTTCATGAATGAGATTCATGCATGCCCTTACAAGAAGAGACATGAGAGAGATGATCTCTTTTTCTACCATGTGAAGACACAGCAAGCAGGCTGCTATTTGCAAACCAGAGAGAGTTCTCACCAGAACCTAATTGGCTGGCACTTTGATCTTGGACTTTTCAACCTCCAGAACTGTGAGAAATAAATTTCTGTTGTTTTAACCACCCAGTATTGTATTTTGCTATGACAGACTGAGCAAATGAAGACAGTGGCCAAATCTCGGTTTCTGCAAAAGTAAAGATATGATGAGGTAGCAAAGTGCTCCCCATCCCCTTTATTTTCTCCCATGGTTTTAAGTTTTTGGTGGTTATTTGGGTGACAGTGTTTATTAAGATGAGCAGGCCTAGAATGTGAAACGAGTCCTCAGGATAATTGATGATCACTGCCACTGAAGAAAGACCATCTTGTACCACGGGAGCTGTGTCTTTTTTAATCCTTTATTTCTATTACTGGCTTTAAATAATGTTTCTGACAAGATTCTGCTTTTCTTTCTGTCAACTCTCGGTAAGCAGGTATTGGGCATTATTTGTGGGGCCATAAATACATTACATGAAAAAATAATGAGTCCTTAAAAAGTCAAGAGAAATGCCTCCAGAGACATTTACCTAACACGGTGATTTATGTAGGTCTGAGAATGAAGTTTCAGAAACTTCCAAATGAAAATTCTGGAACATAAACTAAAGTCTCTTCCAAATATGTGTTTGTTGTAGCCTCTGGACACATTTCCCTTTTACTTCTAATGTGGAAGCTGGAGAACGTTTTTCATGTTCAACTTAAATTGTTTAGTTAATGATCTAAGAATAACTCTTGGGAGCATCCTTCTGCATAGCATGTTATTACTCCATTCCTCTGACTGAATTTGATGTATCTATTGTGTTCTCATTGCATAAACTGATCCCTGGGATTAATCATTTTCTTTTTACCAGCTAGAAATTGTAGACATTTAATGGATATACCTACATCAGTCAATTTAATGAGTCTCATTGTCTCGGGTTTGAAATATACTGATCATTCTGATATTGAAATATAACTGACATTCATTCTTATTCCAAGTTTTCAAGTTTTCCAAGTTTGTCCCTCCTGCCTACCTGAGGAAGGCAATCTAGTTAAAACTTTTTTTGAACAGTTTTCAGGGCCTAGGAACTCAAGTGCATCTACTGAGTAATGTCAGAAGCAGCCACACCATCTTTGCAACCTTTCCTAAAGTACACCTTAAGCAGTCACTGAGTTTCAGTTTTAGAGCAAGGAATAGTCTTTCATCCTTGTAGGAACTGTTCTATGAAGGATCATGATGGTTAATATACCCAGGTATATCTCTGGCTGCCTTGTAGCTGGAAAGGAAGATGGGATGTTGACATGGCTGCCACATCTGTCCCTGGGTAGAGAGCCAGGGTAGAGTTAGAGGGCCTGACAGGGTAGTCAGGGGGCCTGCACCCACCCCTCCAGAAGCTGCACACACAGATAAAAGAGAACATCCACTCACCAAAACAGTCACAAGATATTAAGTGGATTCAAACCTGAGTCATAATTAATGGTTTTTGGTTTCTGTTTTGTTTTCAGCTGTTTGAATTTATGAACTTCTTGGCTGAGAATGTCATCTTCTGTTACATGGGCCTGGCGCTGTTCACGTTCCAGAATCATATCTTTAATGCTCTTTTTATACTCGGAGCCTTTGTATCCTTTGAAATACAGAACATGGAGTGATGAGGGAAAAGAATAAACTACTTACTTTTACTCATTCTGTTAAATTGTTAAAGTAATTTCCTCAAGTTTACTGCAAGCCTCAAATTCCTGGCAGATATGTAATTTCTAGTTAGGAGAGAAAAGATGCTAAGAAATTCAGACCTTTATTAAGTGCTTATGGTTCAAGATAAGAAGTTTGGAAAATACTGAGAGAAATAAACGAGGAAAACTAAAGGAGAATAGAATACTCGAAAATAAATATTCAAAAGATATTGATTTTCTGAATATTCAGAGTATGTTTTAAAATTATAAATCATTTACATAAAAATATGTCAATCCATTCTTTACAGAGAAATATACTTAATCTGCAGTAGAATGTGTCAGAATATAGCCAAGATTACTAAGCTTTAGAAATATTTTCATTAGAAGATGGTAAAATCTTTTCTCCAGTGAAGACTTTGAAAATAGGATACACAGAGTAAAAATCAGATGAAATTGGCATTATGGATGTGCTTTCAATGTCTTAATCATTGTGTACATGTAAGTCTATTTTAATAAGATAGCCCTTTCCTATAAGTAAAATAACATAAAATGTAGGCCTTACTTTTAATGCAGAGGACTTTGGGAGCTCTAGGCCTGGGGTATAAGCATTCCCCAGTAGGAATGGATGTCTGTCTGAAAGGATAGTGAGGTGCTGGGGATGTCTCCAAGGACAGTCAGCAACTGTTGTCCTTCTTTCCACTTAGGAACTAGGCAGATGTCCTATCAGATCACAGGCAGGTGATCTTGACAGCCAGGAGAGCTGACCGCACTTCTGTAAGCCCTGCTCCAGCTAAGCACCTGCGTTTGCCTCTTGTCCTCTTTTCACTGAACATTCAGCTGAACTCTCCAATCTCATCAACCCTACATCATGGACGGTAGCTCCCTCTTCCCAAATAACTGCATCCTATTTAAGGACAAACTGGGATAGACAGACTATCAGGGCAGGAGTCCTGGGTGACAAAGGGGGAGAGATGACTCCCACCAATATTTTCCTAGATTTTAACCTACAAAGCTTGGACTTCAGCACAATACCTCCTAAAGCAGCAGCTGTATTATACATCTAGACAAGCAAGTCCTCTTAAAGTCAAATCAACTAAAAGAAAAACGGAAGTGAAGCTTGCTAGATACAGGGAGTATAAACTGATGGAAAGTAAGATGGCAATCATGAGCAGAAGTACATTTATCCTTTCTAAAGTGCTGCTTGAGAAGATAATGCCACAGCCTCTGAATGGTCTCTGCCTCACATTTGGTGGCAGAGTTGAGCAAAGAGTCAGTCATCAGCAACATAAATGTGATGAGAAAATTTCCAGTGATTGAAATGGTATGGGGCTAACAATTCTAAACCAAGTAGATATTCAAAGAAAAGCAGAGTTCTCTATTATTTCTGGAAAGGAGTTGACATTTAAAGATGAGTTTTGGCAGCAAGTTGGACATACACGTATTGACATATTTGTCCCTGTTTTCTGGGTCATAAAGTAGAGAAGCTTAAGAACGTAACAGTGACAGCTCATAGACTGGCACCCTCAATTGTAGCATTTTCCTCAATGTTTTTCCTTGCTTATCTATAGCTGGCAATTTTTCTTGCCAGAGCCTGCAACATATACCCCCTCTCCTTCCTCCTGAATCTGGGCCGAAAACAGAAGATCCCCTGGAATTTTCAGCACATGATGATGTTTTCAGGTATGTGAACTGTTGTGTGTTAGCACTACTGTTTTCTCATACTTTTGCAGCACCTGGAAAGCAGGAGACGTAGAGACCTCCTGATTCTCTTACCCCCATGGCATCTACTACTCTTTACCCCATCATTACCTAGTGCCATGCTGGTACTCCATAAGTTCTGAGCAACAGGGGGATTTCTCTTTCCAGAAGGAAAATAAAACTGAAGTATCTGCCAGAAACTGGCCTAGAATGGGTATTAGACGTTCCCCTAACTTATTTCAGATCAATTTTCATATCAGAGAATTTGCATAGTCATTTCACAAATTGCATACTTGAAGGTAAACAGTATGTAAATGGTGCCACATCTGTCCAGTGTTAAGACTTCTCCTTAGAGGGTCGCTGGGTGGCTCAGTAGGTTAAGTGTCTGACTTCAGCTCAGGTCATGATCTCATAGTTCATGCGTTTAAGCTCCTCATTTGGCTCTGTGCTGACAGCTCAGAGCCTGGCACCGGCTTTGGATTCTGTGTCTCCCTGTGTCTCTTTCCCTCCCCTGCTCTCTTGCTCTCTCTCTCTCTCTCTCTCTCTCTCTCAAAAATAAATAAACATTAAAAAAAAAAAGACTTCTCCTTAAAATCCCTGTTCCTTCCCTATGCAAAACTCCAGGAACTTCCCATAGTTAATACACAAGTAACTCATATCTAAGTATGTTCAGTTATTAGTTGAGAAAACAGGTATTAATTGTGCACTTACCTATTGCCCAGAGCAGTTCTAAACACGGGTGTATTAAATGACAAGCTCTCTGCTCTCAAAAAGCTATGTTCCTGAAGGTACCTTATTCCAAAAGAAAATAAACCAAATGAATTTTCTGACCCTGAACTACTCTGGGAATGGTGATTTCTTTCTGTTCAATCAATTTTCCTACCAGCAGTCTTTCCTTATTCAGAAAGCTTTTTCCTTACATGCCTTCTATGTGTGAATACACTTACATTACCCTCAGAGGCAGTTCGTGGGAATATATGTGAGAGTATAATAAACACTCTCAGAATAGAGCAAACAAATAGAATTTGGGGCATACAAGGGGATATGGAAAAACTGAGGGAAACTATCATTTATTGAATATCTACTATCTGCCGCTCACTATAGATCAGTTCTATGAAGTATATATTAAGCCACTTTGTAGATGTAGAAACTGAAGTTCAGAACCTCACACAGGTTGTGTAACTTGGCCAAGGAACAAAGCATTCCTAAATCCAGGTCTGTGAGACTCCACTTTGAACCCACCCAAGTGTCTCAAAATCCACATTTTCAGAAGTAGTACTAGGAATAAAAGGCTTGTTTCACCTTCAGTTCCCTTGTAGCCTGTTCCACACAGTAAGGGGTGGGTAGTTCCCAGGTTGAGAAGGAGTTATTTAATCAAGTATGGAAAAAAAATGAAGACCCAGAGTTTAAAATTGCCCTTGTGTGGGCCTCTGACCATGCTTCCCTCCATTTCCAGATCGGCCGAAGTGAAAGAGTCATAAAGAGAATAAGTTCAACTGACAGGTGATCTTTGACTTAGAACAGCAATGAACTTTGGAAATGAGTTGACTTCTATTATGGGTAAACAAAGGCAAGTTTGATCATTTGTAAATAGGAAGTCAGCACTGAGCTGCACTTTTGCAACCCAATTCTGGAGCTGGAAAGCACTTTTCCTTCCTTCCCATCAAAACATCCGTAGTTTTACTCCAGAGAATAACTACTTTGGCTTATTTTTAAAACTCAAGTATTATATTTTAAACAATGCTTTATTTTACAAAGATCACTTCTGAGAAAGGTGTGAGGTTTGGGATAGCCATGTCAGGGTGTGAAGCGCCTGCCCAAATGGCCACCTGGCTTGATGGTTCCTCCAGGGTTTGGCACCTTCTGTGTTTGCTTAGCTTTAGGAGTAAAGCTGTGCTAAAAACTGAGGCCAGCAGTATGTATGACCCAGGGATGTGGGTAGGCCCAGAATTTTTTTTAAAACTCTTTTGTTTTAATTGTTTTAATGCTTATTTTTGAGAGAGAGATAGATACCCTGAAAGAGCATGAGCAGGGGAGGGGCAGAGAGAGAGGGAGACACAGAATCCAAAGCAAACTCCAGGCTCTGTTCTGTCAGCACAGAGCCTGATGCAGGGCTTGAACCCATAGACCTTGAGATCATGACCTAAGCCAAAGTCGGACACTTAACCGACTGAGCCACCCAGGCCCTCCTAGGAGGCCCAGAATTTGATGGTATCTTTATGATATTCTAAGGCCAGGAGTCAGCAAACTATGACCTTTGAACCAAAGCTAGCCCACACCAATTTTGTAAATAAAGTTGAAACACAGCTACACTGTTTTGTTTATATACTGTCTTGTCTGTTTTTGCATTATAAAGGCAGAGTTGACTTGTTGCCGCAGAAACTGCATGGCCCACAAAACATAAAATATTTACTATCTGGCCTTGTTCTAAAGCATCTTCACCCTCTAGGGGGACAACAATAACCCCCATGACATAAAGGGAGTTGATATTATTAGTTTAATTCAGGAGAATGCCAATCAGCTAGTTCCAATTATCAAAAAGACTATCATGCCAAATTTTTAGGACACCTACTGTACATGATTATAATCCAGAGACTGACACCCATTGTCTTCCACACTGAGCATCTGTGTCATCTGCTGGGCATCTGTCACTCACTGTTATCAGTTCAGCAGCTTGACCTCAAAGTCAAAGTGGGCTTCTTTTTATAAATTTGACTAGATTTTTGTTTTGTATGCTGTTCACATTGAAGTGAATCTGAACAACAAAGAGATTGGGTTACTTATTCTATTTTTAATGCCATTTTAATTACAAGTTAATAATATTGATGATATTCCCAATATGATGGGAAAAACATTGGATTTTCCACTAAAAAGCTATCTTCCTAGCTTTAAAATGAAGAAATTGCAATGTTATATGGTTACATAATGGAATCATAGATATTCAACTCAAAAGTCACTGTAAGGGTGCCTGGATGGCTTAGTCGGTCTGACTTTGGTTCAGGTCATGACCTCACAAGTTTGTGAGTTCGAGCCTCACATTGGGCTCTCTGCTCTCAGTGCATAACTCGCTTCGGATCCTCTGCCTCCATCTTTCTCCACCCCTCCCCCACTCATGTGCTGTCTTTCTCTCTCTTCTCTCACTGTCTTTCTCTCTCAAAAATAAATACAAACATTTTTTAAAAAGTCACTCTAACCTTTCTAAGACCTTTTAGGAGCAATGAGTTGAGACTCAGATATAGACCAAGGTAGGATAGGCATTATTAGTCTCTTGCAGATTAAAAAGACAGAGAGACAGAGTGAGTGAGACATAGAGAGATTGGTTATCTTGCCCACAATCTCACAACCAATTAGAGATGAAAATGAGACTTGAACCCAAGCCTCTTGACTTCAAATTTAGAGCCTTCTCACCCGCATGACACTACTTCAGATTTACCCTCAAGTTCAAGAGAATTAAAACCAGGCCCTTCCTAACATAGGCCAATCCCAACATGTCTAACATGTCTCTCAAGCAAACCCAGTCGTTGACCATTTTACAACAAATCAAACATTTGGGTGACACCCTTCCCAACCATCAGTTCAAGTTGTACACTGTGCCTACTGACCCCCATTGGAGTGTAGGAAGCATCAGGTGAGTTCAGCATGTGCAGGGCAGTATTTGTCTTCAGAAAAGAGTGTTCCAGACTCAGCTTTGATTTTCTGTGTGAATTTTGACATGTTCTACCTTCACTCAGGATCTAACATTTTAAATGTATTTGCCAAGAAATAAATAATTTAAGAGGTCAACTTAAGGTAACATAAGCCAGAGGAGGAGGTAAAGAAGCAGATCACGTAGCACACTGTCTAGCATTTTGGGGGCGTATGACAACAACACCCAGAAACCAGAAGAGAAAGCCAGTCCCTTTAAAGAATATTTGCTTTAGGGGAGCCTGGATGGCTCAGTCAGTTAAGCATCTGACTCTTGATTTCAGCTCAGATCATGATCTCAAGGTTTGTGAGACTGAGCCCCACATCAGGCTCTGCACACTGATTGTGGAGGCTGGTTGGGAATCTCTCGCTCCCTCTCTCTTGCCCCTCCCCTGCTCTCTCTCTCTCTCAAAAAATAAATAAAAAATAAAAAAATTTAAAAATATTTGCTTTATAATATAGCCTAATGTTCTTAACTATGCCTAGAGTAGTTTGAGTTACCCAATAAGAAGTATGGCTTTAGTAGCCCTCTGGCAGAATCCAGTTGTCCATACTCCAAAAATACATTTATTTGGAGCCTTTCTTTACATAGTTCAAAACACTTTTCAGAGTCCTGTAGAGATTGTAAACAATGACCCTTTATCTAAAATGGGGTGTGGACTTATTTACACATTTACTCATTCACAGTCTCCAACTATTCATTCAGCAGACATTCAATGACACACTCTTGGGTAGGTATTTAGGAACAAACACAGAGATATGGACCCTGCCCTTAAGAGACTTGCAGCCTAGAGAGAGCTTGGCTTTGTGTGGACTAAATTTGGTTCACTAAGACAGTGCACCTCAGGTGGTTCAAAACTCAGTCAAGGGGCACCTGGGTGGCTCAATTAAGTATCCGACTCTTGATTGTGCCTCAGGTCATGATCTCGCAGTTTGTGAGTTCAAGTCCCATATCGAGCTCTGTGCTGACGGCGCAGAGCCTGCTTGGGATTCTCTCTCTCTCTACTCTCTCTCTCTCTCTCTGCCCCTACCCCTGCTCATGCTCTCTCTCTCTCTCCAAATAAATAAATAAACTTAAAATATATTCAAAACCCAGTCAGATCAGAACAAGAACTTTGTCTTAATCGATTACGCCTATCATCTAATAAATCCTCTTCTATCATCTTTACCCTCACCCTCTGCATACCCTTTTGGCACTGGGCAGGAGGATAGCTGGCAATGCCTGCCTAACAGAAGTGGATTCACTTGTAAAGCCAAAGAAGCTTATGCCTCAGGCTTCCTCATTCACATGGGTCCCTTCCAAGATCCTGGAGGGGCCCTGGAAGTATGTCTGATGGTATATAAAGTTGGTAAAAGATTTTTTTTGTATTATTTTTCTTAAAGAGGGTGCCCCAGATATATATATTTCCCCTGGAGGTGAAAGTTTACAAAGGGATCCCGCTATTTATCACCCATCTCCTGGCAGTGAGTGGGGCCTGCAGTGAGCATTGAAACAAGGGCTTGGTGCCGAGTAGATTGCAGTGTTTTTGAGTAAAGCTCACATTGTTCATGGGTGACAGCGCTACTGCTGTCTCCACCCCAGTCTCCACCTTTTGCCACTACAGCCAGTGAAACTGAGTGAAGCAACTGTCAGAACCCAGATTGAATTCCTCACCTGGCACAGACTAGTAATCTACACACACAAAGACTTGGAACCTGAAAATGAGGAATAGCCTCAAGTTCAGTAGTGGTCTCTCTGCCTTGGAAAGCTTTCAGTGATGCAGATTCTCTTTCTGGTAGCTAGGTTGCAGTTTAGAGTCAATTGGAGGAAGTTTACCCTGAGACATTTTTAAGGCCTTCTTTAAATTCAAGGCCAGGAGTTCGGAACTGCTTTGGTGTATCGTGTGACACCCAGCACAAAGGGCTTAAGAGGAACACTAAGCTCTCCAGAAACTGTTCCTGGTGCCCTGGAGCACAGCCCTAGTTAATGCCAGTAGTGAGCTGCCCCGCCCCAGCTCTCAGTTCCCTTGAAACCAAAGAGGCAGAGTTCTGTGGTTTAAATTAAAGGAGGAGATGTGCTTCGCACAAATTAGCTTTCCTATTGATGTGGTGCATATTACAAAGATCAGGCCTCTTGTTTTAATTCAAATCCATGTGCTACAATTTTTATTTAATTTAAAACTAAATAAGAGCCGGGAGTTGCTGGAAGGAGGGGAAATGCCAAGCCCAAGTGAGCCTTGGCAGCCCTCCTGAAACCACTGACTTGGAGACTGTGGCCTGCTGGGCTGCAGAGCCTCTGTGCAGAGCCGCTGTGCTCATCTGAACGGGAGGGAGGCCTGGAAGTGCCTGAGCAGGGCGAAGGAGCCTGACAACATGTCAGAGAACATGCTTCTCCAGTTTGTCCATTTCTGCTCCTCTTGGGAGAGACATTGGAACCCTGATGTGCGTTACTGCATAAACTAGGAAGAGTTTTAACCAGGACAGTGTGGCCAGAGTGTACCGATATAATATAAAACCTCATCCATAAGCTCATACTGCCATGAAGACAGCAGCACTAGCGTCCCCAGGCTCTGCTGCTTAATGTTGTTGTTGCTCATTTGGTTGTCCACCAGCACTCTTTATTAGCCTCCGAATGGCTGCCAGCATCAAAGGATTAAGAGAAAGTCATGGAAGAAAAACTTAAATTAAGAAAATTTTTCCATTAGCATTCATCTTTTCCCCTCAATGGTAAAAAGACCGCCACTGTTATTCAAGTGTTAGGGAACACTATGGCCAGCAGCTCACAGAACAGCAGTATTCTACAGAAGGACAACTTAAGAACCACTGTCGAGGTGGAGAAGACCACCTTTCCCCATGTCGTTTTGGTGAGCCATCAGTCAGTCATGCCATGGTCAGAGCCAACTTGAGACTGACTCAGAAGTGGCCTTTCCCAGCTGACATATCAACTGAAGCCAGGAAGAAAACAAGAGGAATTCATGAAAGTAAAGAGCAAAAGTCATTGTCTCAGCAATGCTTAGGAACAAGAATCTGTGTCTGTTACTACCCGAGCTAATGGAACTCCATTAAGCTACCAGGACTGCCTCACGACAATTAACAGCCACCATGTAAAGGGACACTCCCATGTCCTTGATCCTTGATAACCAAAAGTGCACTCCTCAGACCAGCGTTAACATCACTAGAGAGTTCCTAAGAGATAATGAGGCCAAACCTGCCTTCTAATAAGATCTCCAGGTAGGTCATGTGGATGTGAAAGTTTGAGTAGCACATCCCAGAACATAATCACAATTCATGGTTTTCTGTTCTGAACCTCTTTCTTCGATCTATTCCTTCTACCTTATTCTGTTTTGCCTTAGACCCTCCTAGATACCAGTCTTCTTGTTCTTCCTTTTGCCGTCTGATCAGCATTAACAATGTTTACCCAGTTACTGAGTTTCTTCCACTTCCTTGAGCTTGCTGAAGTCTTTCCCCCTACTCACTCAGTCTTTCCCTCTGCTCAAAACCCTTGCCATACCCACGCACCTTCACTCTTTTATTCAACTAATTTCTTTTTTTCTTCAGATCTTGACTTAGACATCACTTGCTATAGGAAGCCTCGATAACTCCATCTGGGTTGGTCCCTCTCATCTGTTTCCAGAGCACCCAATACTTCTCCTCTCTTGGTACCCTTCACATTCTACCATGAATTTTTGCTTGCCTGTTTGCAATCCCTTCTATGCTAGAAGGTTTATAAACCCACATCAGCACTCAGCACATTAGATGAAACAGAGTACCCCTCCACAAATAATTGGTAGATAAATAAGCAAATAAATGAACAACCTACAACATGTTCTACCCAACTAAAATTGTACATTACACTAAAATGACCAGTTAAGGACTATCCATTCCTGTTCTGTCAGCCCTAGGAACTCCTAATTCCAGAATTGGTCCATAGGAACCTCTCAGACCAAGCTTACCTGGTTCCACAGGTAGGAGCCAAGCAACGATAATTTTAAGGAAAGAGATCAACAACTAAAACGTTTCGTTTTTAAAAATTTTTTTTTTCAACGTTTATTTATTTTTGGGACAGAGAGAGACAGAGCATGAACGGGGGAGGGGCAGAGAGAGAGGGAGACACAGAATGGGAAACAGGCTCCAGGCTCTGAGCCATCAGCCCAGAGCCTGACGCGGGGCTCGAACTCACGGACCGCGAGATCGTGACCTGGCTGAAGTCGGACGCTTAACCGACTGCGCCACCCAGGCGCCCCAAAAGTTTCGTTTTTTAAATGAAAGAAAATATTTTCACCCTTCACTGAGTGTTGATAACAGTAAACATTGTTAATATTTCACAAAAGTACCATTTGGATCTGAGAGTATTTTTCAAATCTTTGCCTGCTTTATGTTGGAGGGATGTGTTCGTTTTTCCATTAAAAAACTAAGATCTTTCAGGGCACCTGGGTGGCTCAGCTAGTTGAGAGTCTGACTTTGGCTCACGTCATGATCTTGCAGTTCATGAGTTCAAGCCCCACATCAGGCTCTGTGCTGACAGCTCGGAGCCTGGAGCCCGCTTCTGATTCTGTGTCTCCCTCTCTCTGTGCCCCTCCCCTGCTCATGCTCTATCTATCTCTCTCTCAAAAATAAACATTTTTTAAAGAGAATTGTTTTAAATGAAAAATAAAATAAAATAAAAAAACTAAGATCTCATTAAAAACCCTGAGACTTACATGAGCCAGGTGATTTGAATCAAGATCAGGCTGACTCTAACTTCAGCTTGGGAAAAGATTTCTTTAAATGTATATACAAGGATTATTTGAGAGTCTGAGCCATCTAAGCAACAGGCTCTTTCTTACCTTGCCTCTTCCCTTCTTCATAATTCCAGAGAGACAGACTGGATGTGGTCAAGCATTCCTTGCCAGGCCTACCTCTTTGCAGTCCCCTCACTCAGAGTCCAGTGTTCTCTCACCGTCCCATGCTATATATCCTTCCTTCCCTGGCCATTTCTTGTGCAATTAATTAGGTCACTATTTCTCCCTTACCAGTGTATGGGAACTAACTATCTGCAGCATAGGCTGAGAACTTTTTCTTCATCAGAGGAGATGAACTTCCACTGAGCCCTCATCTCTCACTGTGGCCTGGGGTAGGCATTAGTGAGCAAAGTAGACAACTGACATAGGTCTTCTGAGGTCTTCAAATGGGACAGAATTAACCAGCTTATGCAGGAAATGAGACACGAAAAGTGTTTTAACTGGTGTATCAAGCAGTCACAGAAAAAGTCACCTTGAATAAGAAATAACCATGAGCACCATTGCTGTGACAGAGTAGACAGATATAGTAGGCCCATATGAATTTCAGATGCCATTAAATCCTCATAGCTTCAAAGGCTGAGAAGCATTTATTTTGGTTATGATAAATTCAGAACATCTGAGAACTAGTTTAGACCTGTGGCCAGCCCCATAGAGTTGTTTTCTCCTATTATTAGGTCAAAATGTTATCATTCTTCACTTAGCTCCAAAATAAATTTATAATAAAAATTACCAGCTCTTGAATTTTTAAGCAACAAATTAGATTCTGCCATTTGGCACACCACAATATTTTCTGAATATAAACTGCTGTTTTGGTGAAGTGCACTGAGCTCAGGCTTTCAAGCAGGCTCAGCCACACAGAGCTATATGATTAACCCTCTCCAAATTTCGACTCCCTTGGCTGTAAAATAGGATAATAATACTTACCTTAGATGTTCAATGTTGAAAATAGAACTAGAAAGTATATTTAAAATGCCTGGCATGGAACTGCCACCTAGGAAATACTCAACGGGTGGGAGTTTCTATCACTTTCTTTAACTACCACAGATGAGACAGCCATTAGTGCTTTACAGAGACATGATTCATATAAACTCACAACTGCTCTCTGGAAAACCTCCTATCAGAGACTGAGGTTTTAATTCCAGAAAATAGGCTTGACTATCATATCGCTGCCAAAGATACCATCTCAGGCCAGTGTGAAGTGTTAGTGACACACTCATGGAAGACAAGGACTCCTCTTTCCTTTCTTCCCTTCATTTAAGGACAGTTGTTGACATTCTGCCTTTCTTTCTAGCAGCGACTCACTCCTGGCACTAAATACATAAGTCAAAATGCTATAACTCCACGTACCAGTTTTTATGAGAAAAATGTGGTGTAGCCAGCCCACTCTGGGACAAACTGACCCATGCGTAATGTCACAGTCTACTTAAACATTTATTGAGTGTGCGAAAGAGGCAAGATCTTGTAGGTAACCCAATCATCCTATCTAGTGAGAGAGTGGAGCCAACAGGAGCATGCCAGCCCCTGAAAGCTACTGAGTGATGAAAGGAGACAATCCAGAGTGCCTGTCACCTCTCCCTGTTTCAAGGATAAGATTCTAGGATACAGAAAAAGAAATAATTTTATCATTTAATTCAGGAAATTTCTGTGTATGTTTCAGTTTTTCAGGATGTCCAGAATTCAGAAATATCACCAATATCTGATAATTTTAACCAAATTAACCTGTCCATTGAGGCAAACAAATAATCTACTTTATTTCCCCCCATTTTCTGCCTGAATTTGCTTACTAACTGCTTGCTTGTTTGGTTATAAAATTTTTTTTTTCAACGTTTATTTATTTTTGGGACAGAGAGAGACAGAGCATGAACGGGGGAGGGGCAGAGAGAGAGGGAGACACAGAATGGGAAACAGGCTCCAGGCTCTGAGCCATCAGCCCAGAGCCTGACGCGGGGCTCGAACTCACGGACCGCGAGATCGTGACCTGGCTGAAGTCGGACGCTCAACCGACTGCGCCACCCAGGCGCCCCTTGTTTGGTTATAATGTAGACATAACCTTAGAAAACTATCAACACACATGAACTGAGTTCAAAAAGTATGTCTGTCTGTGGCAAGCACCAATCCCTCTAATTCTGCCCTCAGGTTCTATGGATAGAGTTTGAAAGAAGTCACTTAAGATTGACTCAAGTTATATGCACAAATGAGAAAGAAGCAGTTACTTTCAATAATGCCGGTGCTAAATGTCCATAGAGCCATTAAGTAATTTAGGAATTTTTAGCGTTAGCTCTGATATATTAGAAGGATTCAAATGCTATTTGGGCAACCAAGTCTTTCACAGATAGACCAAACCTCTGTGACTAGGGCTGGGTCTCAGGCCCACTGCCCAGTCTTCCTCTGCCTTTGCCTAGAAATCTTTCTTCCTAAAGCACCAGGAACTACTTTAGAAACCCATGGTTCCACATGAGGAAAGAAACAGACACCAAGGCAGGTGCCCTGCCTGTGAATGACAGCCTTGCCCTCCCTTTATAGGATCCTCATCCCACTCACCACCCACTTCCCTTAGTGTCTGAAAAGTGTCACTGGACTTTCCTGAAGCTGTTTTTTTAAATTCCACAAGTAGGGGCGCCTGGGTGGCGCAGTCGGTTAAGCGTCCGACTTCAGCCAGGTCACGATCTCGCGGTCCGTGAGTTCGAGCCCCGCGTCGGGCTCTGGGCTGATGGCTCAGAGCCTGGAGCCTGTTTCCGATTCTGTGTCTCCCTCTCTCTCTGCCCCTCCCCCGTTCATGCTCTGTCTCTCTCTGTCCCAAAAATAAATAAAACGTTGAAAAAAAAAATTAAATAAATAAATAAATAAATTCCACAAGTAAACGTGAAAGTATGCATGTTAACAAGTATTTTTAAATGCATGCCATTCAGGAGGATTGTGTGCTATCCTTCCTCAACAGATTTCTTCCTTCTGATTGTTTTCAATTGTTTTTTTTTTCCTGGCAGGAAGCTAATTTTGGCTGCAAAAGGAAATGGGGGTTTTGACAGGAGAGTCTAAAATGGGTCATTCTGGATTAGGGGAGACTGATGCTGAGAATAGGAGAAAGAGAAAGAAAGAGAGTAAGAAGTCGTGCAGAAAGAGTAGGGGAGGAGGAGCAAAAGGGAAAATAGCTATTTTAAAATGTTGCCTCAGATTGATCTTCTGCTTAGGAGAGGGGAAGAAAATTTTCTTTTTTGCATTTTTCCTTAAAACTCAAATTTAAGATAACCATGATTCTTTTATCTTTGTTGTGAGTTAAATATTCAAAAGGGGGGATGAAACAGATTGATAACCAGCCAAACATTTATTATGTAACCTTGGCCACTCCTAGCCCCTATTTTCTCACCTGTTGAAAAAGTATTCTGTGATGCTACAGGGACATGTAGGAGAAAGAGAGAGTTAAGGTAGAGAGCTTTAGGATAAGCTAAGCTGCTGGAATTCAGAGACTCTCAAAATTCACTGGTTGAACCATAGTAGTAAATCCTCTCTGGTTCGTGTTACAGGCCAGGGTTGATATTGACATGGAAGCAGGGGAAATGATGCCTCTCCTCTAGATGGTGACTCAAACATCACCAGGCTCTTTCCATATTGTAGCATCATAATTACCTAAGTCAAGAATTCTAAAAGTGTGGTCCCTGGACCAGCAGTATCAACACCACCTAGGAACTTATTTGAAATATACATTCTTGGGCCCCACCATAGACCCACAGAATTAGATACTCTGGGGCTGAATGTCAGCAATCTGAGGTTGAACAAGTCTTCCAGGTGATTCTGATGTAGCTAAAGTGTGGGAATCACTGCTACAGGGACTCCCTGTGATTTATAACTGGCCAATGGAAGAGGAAAGAGAGACTGGAGTAGGAACATCCACTTCATAGAAGCCTTGGCCCGGTAGTGACATCTGTCACTTTTGCTCTTGTTTCACTGTAAGAACCTCCCATCTGTCTATACCTAGCTGCAAGAGATGGTAGGAAATGTGGTTTATGCAGTTACAGCAGCATACCATGAATGATCAGAATAGGTTAAATAGCCATCTTTGCCAAAATAGCCCTCCACAGTAGGAACATTATCACCATTTATAACATTGCTCCTATGGAAAAAAGCAATCCAGTGTCTACACTAGGATTTCTCAACCCCAGCAAACTATTGACATTTGGGGCCAGATCATTCTTTTCTGTGGGGGCTGTCTTGTACATTATGGGATGTTAAGCAGTACCCTTGGTCTCTACCTACAAGATTAATAGTAGTGTCCTCTGCCCCCTAGTCGTAGACAATCACGAATGTCTCCAGACATTGCCAAATATTCCCTGAGGGGACAAAAATCACCGAAGTTGAGAACCACTTGTTTGAACAGAAAACTTATAAGTTGACTTTTGAAATGGCAACCTGGCCATAAGTTGGGTACTACTTACCAAATATTGGCTTTCTTCTGATCTGTTAGCCTTTCTTTTGAAACTCTGTTGAAGATTTCAGCTAGTGGCAAGGATTATTCCACAGTTTACTACCACATCCACCTTACTTACATAAAAATAAACTTCCAAAGCCAGAGGCATCTATGCATGTTGACTCAGAGCCGTGACAGAGCTAATCCTATTTACAGTACCCTTCCTGGCTGCTCAAGGCATCCAAAAACAAACTTCATTTTATGCAAAAATATACCAAAGTTATGTTGCATTCCTTCTCAGTGACCTTAAGTTTAAATGATTCAAGTTCAGGAAGAGAGATGAAGGAAAGAAAGTTCTGCTTGTCTAATACAGATTTAGTTTTAAAAAAAACTCCATTTATTTTGAATTCAGTGGAAGGCTTTTCCACTGAAACAATCTGTTGGTATCGCTTCCATGTGATAAAATGATGTTGAACTGAAAATGGAACTGTGTAGCAAGGTTGTACTATCCTGGAAAATGTATTTTGAAACCAGACTGACATTTTTGCTGAAAGTGGTTACTTACCCTTTGCAAGGTCATGGGACTTCCACAAGGGTAAAAGCAATACATAATTCAATTGTAGGTCCACTGTAGGGTTTGATTTATCAGATTAATGATAAGAAAGTGTAAAATCTTTGAAATCAACCCCCTAACAGTACTCTAAATGAAAGGGAAAAAAGGATCGCAATTGATTATATCCCAAATGGAGAGAAAATCAGCAAAATAACTCATCTTAGAGATCTTTCTTTTAAGGGATGGGTCAGTTTCTGTGTCCATCTACTGCTCATTTTCTTTTGGGTTCCAGCGTGTTCCAAATGCAAATATGACCTTTCCCTCCTCCATTCATTCATGGATTCATCCAGTAGCACTAGATATGCTTTCACCGTGCTTGCTTTCTTGTGAAGGGACACGGATCTTAAAGATTGAAAAATAAGCATGATAATTTATTTCAGATGTTAGTAAGTGCAATAAAAGACAGGCAAAGAAGACCTGGGTGAAAGTGGAGGATACTTGGATGGCATGGTCAGAGCAGCCTTTCTGAGGACTGAGATGAGGAAGAACAGCCAAGGGGCAGTCTGGGAGGAGGTGGAGGCAGGAGGAGCAGCAAGTACAAAGGCCTTGAGGCAAACAGACTTGGTTTAAAATAAACTGTATCTTCCTACACTTTTCAAGCTCCAAACTTCCCTCCCATCTTCCCACTCTCCCCAGTAAAAAGACTAACCTCTCCTTTGAACTCCAGACTCTTAGATCCAACTACCCACTCAGTGTCTTCATTTGGATGACCAACAGGCATCTTGGATTTCAAATAGCCAGATCAGTATCCTTGATATCCCTCCTAAACCAACATGCATTTCCCACAGTTTTCCCCAATTCTTCTAGTGGCTCAGGCCTTAAGTTCTTGGAGTTTTGTCTTCTTCTCATACCCTTCATCCAACCCATCAGCAAATATTGTCAACCTTGGAATTAGTCAGGCATCTGCCATGCTTCCACTCTAGTCTGATTCTCTTTCATTTCTTACCCACACTAATGCAGCAGCCTCCTGACTGACCTCCTACCTCCAGTCTTGATATCAGTTTGGTTTTTTTTTAATGTTTATTTATTTGGGGGAAACAGAGAGACAGAGTGCAAGCAGTGCAGGGGCAGAGAGAGAGGGAGACACAGAATCTGAATCAGGCTCCAGGCTCCAAGCTGTCAGCACAGAGCCCAACACGGGACTTGAACCCACGAAGCGCAGGATCATGACCTGGGGTGAAGTCGAATGCTCAACCAACTGAGCCACCCAGGTGCCCCAATATCAGTTTTTGATAGCAGGGCCAGAGTGATGCTTTTAAGTAGAATAGATCATATCATTACCCTGCCATGAACCTTCCTGAAATTTTCCATCTCAAAAAAAAAAAAAAAAATTCAGTCAGTGTGCTGGGTGTCACAGTCAGTTAAGTGTCAGACTTTTGACTTCAGCCCATGTCATGATCTTGCAGTTTGTGGAATCCATCCCTGCAATTGGTATCTGCTCTGGCAGCACAGAGCTTGCTTGGGATTCTCTCTCTCCCTTACTCTCTCTGCCCCTCCCCTGCTCACACTCCCTCTCTCTCTCTCAAAATAAATAAAATAAATTCTAAGAAAATAAAAATTTCAAAAACCTTGCTATTCAAGAGCCCAGAATGATCTGGCTCTGTTACCTCTTTGGCATTATCTCTTTCCACTCCCTACCCCCTGCCACATTCATTCCATTCCAGCCATGCCAGCCCCTTTGCTGCTACTTGAACATACCAGACATAACCTTACCTCAAGGACTTTGCATCTACTGTTCCAGTAGCATGGAATGCTTTTTTTCCCAGGTACCCACACGATCTCTCCTCATTCTATTTTTTTTTTCTCCTCATTCTATTACAGTCTCTGCTCAAAAATCACCCAGCCAGAGTGGCTTTCCTAACCACCCTAAACACAGTTATTCAATTTATAAGTATATACTGAGTTTCATGTTTTGAGTACTGTGAGCATAAGGAAGATGTAATTCCAGCCTTTAAAAGATTAAGAGTTGAGAGTAAATGACAAATTAAACCACTGATTCATTTCCGAATATCATTTACTAATACAAGTGGCATGACAATATGTTTTATTTCTAAGAAAGAGAGAGGATTTCTAAGGATTTCTAGGAAAGAGAGAACAATGTGGACTGGAGTATTCTGGGGAAATTTCATGGGGTAGAATATATGCAGAAAGAAGTGAAAGGGATTGACAGTGGGGGCATGGCACAGAGGTAAGGACAACAACTGTTTATGGGAAGAGATGAAGAGCATCTTGTTGGTATGAAAATTCTCACTAGGAGAAGAGGAGGGAAAAGTGGGGTAAGGTTCTGATTCAAAGGTTTCTGTGGGCTGTGGGAAGCCACTTATGGTTGCTGGGTCTGATCAGAACCTGATAAAGCTAGGTTTTAAAGAAACTGTTCAGAGGAATATAGTCTGGAAAGAGGAGAGGATGGAGGCTGTGAGGCCAAGGTACCAGAGTGTTGGCCAGCAGCATAGTCAGGGTCTAAGGTAATGGGCCTTGGACCTAGGTGGTACAGTGAGAAGTGAGAGGAGCCTGAGATATCATGTAACCCATTCTCCACTGAATCCAAATCTCTAGAGTCAGGACACTAGCATCAATAGCTACATATATTTTTAAGTTCCAAGCTGATTCTGATGGGTACTACTACTTAAAGACCATAAGTTTCATCTTAAAAACCTCCATTTAGATATGAGACAATACAGATCCCAATAACGCAACCTGCCTATGACCAAACAACGTATTAGGAGCAGGCCTGAGAACAGATCCCAGGTCTCTTGATTCTCAATATAAGGTTTTAAGAGTCTCAATAAATAATAAAAGGGCAGAAGCTGAACTTGCAGAAACAATTACTCAACCATTTCATTAAACTAGAAGGTATCAATTGTTTTTCTATATGTAATCTGGAATCAAAAACAGAACATTCATGCATTCATTGGTCAATAAATATTTATTGAGCACCTATTATGTGCTTGGCATTGCTATAAGTGTTGTGGATAAACAACTAGCCAATTGCAATGTAATGTCATAAGTCCCCTGATAAGGGAAGCACAGGTTGTACGAGGCACATAAATTAGTCCAACCCAGGCCCAGACCTCCGAGGAGGCTTCGTAGAGAAATTAGTGGCTCATTTGAGCTCTGAAGATTAGTTGGAATTAGGTGAAGTCTAGGTGAGAGTTATAAAAAGAAAGAAGTGGAGAGAATTTGGATGGGAGAAAATGACTCAGGTATAGAAAACCATGTATGCAAAGACTTCTTGTGTCCCACCATTGATTATAGCTCCTTAAACATTACATATCTGTTGACAATCGTTTTGATTTGGACCCTCATGAGGTTTAGAAATCTTATCTTTTTCTTCATCAGACTATACATGCAAATATACACTTTACACCTCTAATGTACCTTATCTCCATTTACCTGTTAAGAGAGTCATATTTGAAGGATCATGGGCCCTGCAAGAGAGGAGCCCCAACTTCCTCACTATTGCATATACCCACTGTGTCTTGGGTAATGTATAGCACATAGTGAATGCTCAGTAATTTAGTTTTTGACTGTTGTTTTGTACTTTTAGTAAAAGTGCCTTGGGGAGTACTTATAGTCCTGTGATTTAAATGTAGCTGTATCTGACCTTCAACCATTCAGAACGCATTTGCAAATTTATAGCAGATTAAGTTTCAGTTTTGCTCTTTAAAGATAAACAGGAAGCTGCATATTTTCTGCAGCAGGGGTCCTTGCTAGGAAGCTTTCCTTAGTTCAATAGTCTTCTATTGTTATGAATAGAACATCAATATAATTAACATAAGAATCCCTTAGAGGCCAATTTTAAATGAAACCACATTTAATTGCAGGTAATTCTTTTATTCCCCAAGATGAGGCTAACTTTCCAACCGAGTATGTGAAATATGTCATATCTCTGCAAAGTAAACCCATCTAAAATGTAATAGTATAGTCTATCAACCCCCAAAGGTATAGAATCATTTCCATTAGTTGATGAAAGCTAAGAGAAAAAGAAAGGTAAGTCCAAAGGGTCAGTGTACCCATAAAACAAAACAAAACACAAGTTTTGACAATGAATTCTGGATTTTCTGAGTTTCCAAGCAAAGTGGACATATTCTTTAGAAATAGTGTTTTGCTAAAAGAAACTCCTAAGTCAAAATTAATTTTTCATTTCTAGTATTTTGCTGATAGGTGAAGTAATTTATTTCAATCCTAAAGCCCTCTGTTTCCCAAATCCATGGTAAGTAGATAGGATAGGTGTACACAGAATCTCCACAAAGCAAATGGACTGAATTGTGTCCCCTCAAATTCGTATGTTGAAGTCCTAATCCAACATGATGGTATTTGGGGATGGAGTTTGTGGGAGATAATTAGGTTTAGATGATGTTATGAGGGTGGGGCTCCTGTGATAGCATTATGCCCTTATAAGAAGAGACACCATAGAGAGCTTGCTTTTGCACAAGAAGGTAGCCTTCTGAAAGCCAGGAAGAGAACTCTCGCCAGAATCCACCATGCTGGCACCCTGATCTTGGCCATCCCCACCTCCAGAACTGTGAAAAATAAATTTCTGCTATTGCAGCTACGCAGTCCATGGTATTTTGCTACGGCAGCCCATCTGGTATTTTGTTATGGCAAACTAAGACACATGTATATTGAATGAAGCAATGAATGGCCATTGGTTTGGCAATAGTCTAGGCTGAAAATGTGTGAGAAGTAACTTCAGAATCATAAAGGATGAGTGGAATATAGGCACTAGTTTTTATCTGGAGTTCTAAAATAGCCTACCTTTGTCCACTTATAACCTCACCTGTCTCAGTTCCATGCTTCCCATGGTGCCAGGCTGTCTCACAAGTGGTATGTGCCATATGTGGCACATTTGACCAGGGCTACAGACAGATGATCCCCTGGCTAAAAATATCCTCTTTCTGTGGTTTGTCAGATGATCATCACATGGAGAAAGCATCCTCTTGTCAACATTTTGGAGTTTGGCTCTTTTAGCAATGTATCTCAAACCTGCCAGAAGTAAAAGGCAGTGGCTGAACTTTTCCTTTTTTTATTTCTTCAAAGATATTTACACTGAATCTCCTGTAAATAGAAAGTTTTATATAAAGGATATGTCTCTTATGAAGTCAGATAACACCTATCTTTTGAGTATAGTTTTAAACCAAGAACTGCTCGTGTATAGATAATTTAGATTTAAGAGCATAGTTACACTAGTTTAACATAACACATTATTAAACATATTTAGGAAAAGAAATGATTGTATACTTTCTTGCCCTTGGTATCTAACTTGAAAGAGTTTACAATAAGCATGGTGTAACAACTTTTTTCTGTTATTCCAGTCTTTACTCTCTTCTTTCTCACAAAAATTCAAAGTTGAAACACACACACACATATTCAATAAAATAAGAAATACTTAAAGTGTCATCACTTAATATTTCTAATTCTCACCAACTAATTGGGGAAATGCTGCTTTATTTCTAGCAATGCGAGCTTGAAGAGAAGAGAAAATGAAAAGATTACTTTCTATATCTAATCTTATACTGTGATTAAACACTGTGAGGAGCTTTACCTTGACCTATAAATTCTCTCCTCTGATACAGAAGTCTGTTGCAAGAGTTTCTTTTAGTTTTTGTTCCCTAATGACACCATTTGTATTTCCTGGAGAGGACATTATGAAAATATTCCCCAGTATTAATGGTTATTAATATCCCTACTCTTTTGTTTCCAGCTGGGTCTGAGTGCAGGAACATCTCTAATGGAGGACTTTTCTTCTCAAGTACAGGCATCTCAAGTGTTCAGAATTTCTGATGTATAAGAATTTTTTATATTAATATCTACTTCAAATGTTATCTCCCTTATCTTCAGGCAATTTCCTTGTCTACATGGAAATTTAGAATAATTTCCTTCCTCCATTACATTTTGTTCCTTGAAGGTATTTTATAATCGGAGTACATGTTCCTCTCTCTTTTGAGGTTTCCTTGTTTCAGGCAAAATATGTTAAGTCTCTCTAGCCTAACCCTCTGAATCTTGTGTTATGCCACTTGTCTCTTGTATATTCGTGGTGTGGAGATAAGAAAGGAACATCATATCTAAGTTGGAAAGCCAGGGATATAAACCAGGCTATAGTTTTCTTCATTCTATCCTGTGTCCGGTTTCTTTTTCTTTTCTTTTTTTAAGTTTATTTATTTATTTTGAGAGACACAGGGACAGCGTGAACAGAGGAGGAATATAGAGAAAGGGAAAGAGAATCTCAAGCAGACTCCATGCTGTCAGCACAGAGCCCAATGCAGGACTCAAACTCATGAACTGTTTGATCATGACCTAAGCCAAAACCTGAGTCAGACACTTAACCGCCTGAGCCACCCAGGCACCCCCACTGCATCTAACTTCTAAAATTCTTTTAATGTATGAATAAAAATTTGGAAATTTAGATGCAGTAAATGTTATAATAAATAGACCATTGAAATCTTATGTATGTGATTCAAACCTTCGTATAAAAACAGCCAAATCCCTACCTGTTAGACTTATTCTTGTTGTCCTTATAAATGTTTATTTGACCTGTTACTTGATATAACAAGGCCCATAAATGTCTCACAAGTCTTGTGTTACCCAAGAGAGATCTTCCATTTTAACTTTTTTACTTTACTATGTGTGCTTTTACTTCTTTTTCAAAGCCTTCATCTCTGTTTTTACTTGTATCATCATACTCCGATTTGAAATTTTAACATACCTCTTGGAAATATGTTTAATGTGGATTCATAAAAATTCACTTATTATTATTAAAGAAGAAAAAAACAAGAAAAAGCAGGTTTATTAGGTTGTTTAGATTATAGACAGTGTAACAGTATGTACTCAGGCTAACGTAATTCTTAAACAGTTTTTAATTATTTATTAATTTCAGTGGTCCATAGGCTTGGTTTTTCTTATTATCTCACACATTTGATTTTTTAAAAGTAATTGTGCCCAGAAAGATTTTTTTGTAGATATAGGCAATATTATTCTAAAACTTTATGGAAAAGCAAAAAACTTAGAATAGTTAAAACAGTTGCAGAAACAAAATATAAGAATCATTATACCCAATATTAAGGCCTACTATATATTTACAGTAATCAAGTTGGAGTGCTATTAGATAAGGGAAAGATACAGAGAAAAATGGGACAGAATAGAGAATCCAGGAATTGATCCACACAAAATACCCAACTGATTTTTAACAAAATTGCAAAAGCAATTCAATGAAAAAATTAAACATTCACAGGCAAAAAATAATAATAATAATAAAACCTCAACCTAAATTTCATACCTTATACAAAAATTGATTCAAATGATCATGGACTTAAGTGTAATATGTAAAGCTATACAACTTTTGCAAACAAATTTTAAAAACATAAGGAAAAATCTTTGGGACCTAGAGCTAAGCAAAGAAGCCTTAGACTTGACTCCAAACACATGATTCCTAAAAGGAAAATCTGCAGATTAGACTTAATCAGTAAAAAGCTACAAAGTAGGAGGAAATATTTGCAAAATATACACCCAACAAAGGATAGTATCTAGAATATATAGGGGCACCTGAGTGGCTCAGTGGGTTAAGTGGCCAACTTCAGCTCAGGTCACGATCTTGCGGTTCGTGGGTTCAAGCCCTGAGTCAGGCTCTGTGGGGATAGCTCAAAGCCTGGAACCTGCTTCAGATTCTGTGTCTCCCTCTCTCTCTGCCCCTCCCTCACTTGCATTCTGTCTCTCTCTCAAAAATAAACATTAAAAGAAATTTTTTTAAAAAACTGGAATATATAAAGAACTCTCAAAACTCAACAATCAAAAATCCAACAACTCAATTAGAAAATGAGATAAAGACATGAAGAGCCATTTCATCTGAGAGGGTATAAAGATAACAACTAGGCACATTAAAAAATATTCAACACCATTAGTTATTAGCAAAATGCAAATTATTGGGGCACCTGGGTGGCTCAGTTGGTTGAACATCCGACTTCAGCTCAGATCATGATCTCGCCGTTCGTGAGTTCAAGCCCCACATCAGCCTCACTGCTTCAAGCCCCACAGCAGTCTCACTGCTGTCAGCATGTCAGCACAGAGCTCACTTCAGATCCCCTGTCCCCCTCTCTCTGCCTCTCCCCCACTTGTACCCTCCAAAAAAATAAATAAATAATTTTTAAAGAAGGAAACTGCAAATTATAAACTCAATAAAGCTACTACCACTCACGTATTAGAATGACTAAAGTTAAAAAATGGTGACAGCATTAAATGCTGGTTAGGATGCAGAGAAACTGCATGACCTATATATTTCTGGTGGGAATATAAATGGTATGTAGCCATTCTGGCAAGCATTTTAGTAATTTCTTTTAAAACTATGCAGTCAGTGATTACACTCCTGGGCATTTACCTCAGAGCAATGAACACTTATGTTATATATACAGCAGCCTTTTTTGGAAGAGCCATAAAACTGGAAACACCCCAGATGTCCTTCACCAGATAGATGACTAAACAAACTATGGCACATCCATACCATGGAATACTACTCAACAATAAAAAGGAAGAAACTTCTGATATGTTCAGAAACCTGGAGGAATATCCAGAGAATTATTCTGAGTGAAAAAGGCCAATTCCAAAAAAACTACACACTTCATGATTCCATTTGATTCTTGAAATGGCAAAGTTATAGAAATGGAGATTTGATTACTGGTTGCCAGAAGTTAAGCAGGGAGTGTGTGGGAGGGAAGTAGATGTGGTTATAAAAGGGCAACATGAGGGATGTTAGTGTGCTGGGAATGTGCCTTATCTTGACCCGAATCAACATCAAAATTCTGGTTGTGATATTGTACTTGTTTAGCAAGATGTTTTCATTGGGGAGAAAGTGGGAGAGAGCACACGATAAGTCTCTATTCTCAGGACAGCATGTGAATCTGTAGTTATCTCAAAAAGTTTAATTTAAAAAAGTAATTGTGTTTGTTAGAAAATCAAAAAGATAAACTTAGTAAAATGAGAATGAGTTTCATGCAGATGTTCATTTTCTCTTATGCTTTCTTGGTTCCTCCCGTAAGGTTTGAGAGGAGCAATAGCATTTGCCTTAGCTATTCGGGACACAGAATCTCAGCCCAAACAAATGATGTTTACCACCACGCTGCTCCTTGTGTTCTTCACAGTCTGGGTCTTTGGAGGAGGAACAACCCCCATGCTGACTTGGCTTCAGATCAGGTGAGTGGCTCCATTCAGCAAAGGATGTCACTATGAGGCATGGCTTCACTGTCTCATTTGTGGTGTTGCTGATTTGGTCAGGAGTACAATGGCAGGTCTGTATGTTAACTTTCCCTAGGGTAAAGTTGACTTTCATTCACAAGGTGAAACAGTCTGTCCTCTCCTAGACCTATTACCAACTGAACTGACTTTTCTAAGAGTCCTAGAATTCTCAGGGTGATGTCTGCTTACAGTCTGTCTCTAGAAAGGAATTTATTTATCTATGAATTCTTCCATTCAGCAGTATTTATTGAAGACAATGTAGTATTCTCTGGAGTACAAAAATGAGAAATACACAGGTCTTGTTCTCAAGATATTCACAATTCAATAGGATTTATACAGAAAAACTGTAATACCAAGGAGAAAGTATATTTGTTTTGTTTTTAATTCTTCAAAGCACTTAGGATAGAATTGGGGACACAGGAAATACTTAAATATATTTGATTAGTGAACCATATGTTTAGTCAGAGGGATCCTATGTAGACACGAGTTAGATGGTTTCTCAAAGGAAAAGGCAATGAAGCTTCAGTCACAGACCCTCCAAGAAGTGCCTGGAAGAAGATCGCTATAAACCTAAAGTATATAGATAGTGGATGGGTAGTGGCATCCACTGATTTGTTGATAGTAGATAGTGGCATCCATTGATAGGTGAGGAGTCTGGAGGTCAGCTTAGGCCCAGCATCATTATGGCCTCCTGGGTGGCACAGCATGGGGTTGTCAGATCATGGAGATGACCCAGAGGGAATTAACTACAACTAATTCCAGGCCAGACTTGGCCACCATGAGGCGAGGGTTGGTTAAAGGCAGGGCTGTGATGTATTTAGGGAGCTGACAGGGCTCTGGTATAGTAGACAAGGTTGAAATTTGATTAAAATGAATAGCTTGTGCCAATTGTAAAAATGATAAATCTATTTTAAAATGTTATTGTCTTTATTTAAGTAATTGTTTAATTTAAGTATATTTTTGACCTAGGTTCTGTTATATCCTGTCGTATCCCAGGATGTAACAGTGCTTTAGGTAAATCACATTTTATTTCTCGATGCTGTATATCTTGATGATCATGCAACCCCTCCCTGGTCCTCACCCAATCTCTATAAGGCAATTCCATACAGTCACATCTAATAGGAAAAGATCCATCTGACTATCAAATGACTTCCAAGAAGATTCTTTCAAAGATTCTTATTCTAGCACCAATACAGTATTAAATAAATAATTGCTACATGAAACATTAAATGACTATAACCACAATGTAAATTACCTTTTCTTAAGCACTTACTGATAATTTTCTATCCATTTGACAAAGAGGAAGCAGAAACAGGACTCAAGAGTTTTAGTACAAGAGAGCTTAGGCTTAAACTGGGCCAAGTGGCCATGCATTAAAACAAATTCAAGGAAATAAAGAACTTCTTGAAGTAAGTACTGTGACTATTGCTAAACACATAAAAGGGCTTTGACCAAAGGTGAATGGAGAGTGTTTTGAAATGCTTGTTGAATTATTTTCTAGGCATATAAATGTGACCTGCAATTTCCTTCACAGTAGTAGCTACCTGTAGGCTCCTATGGATGAGCACACATATTGCATTAACTCTACAGCACTGGGTCCCCTGTGAACTGTTAGCAAGATAGTGGTGTGTTCAGGTTTCTAGAAAATAAATTTAAGTAGGTGGATCCAGGCATGGAAATATTAGGGCTTGGAAAAGAAAAGTTAGAGGATACTAATCTCCACAAGATAAAAGTATTAACTACCCCATCAGGTAAATTAGAATAATTAGAACATGAAGTAGTGATATCAACATTTTCCTAAAGTAATTCAAATGTAACTTATTTTCTAACGTTGTCTTTCTTTACCCTGAAGAAATCATCCCTAAATCAGGAGCATATTTTATCCCTAAAGTGTTTACCTAACTCTCCTATAGTGTTTTCCAAAGGTATCCATTGATTTTGAATAGATGTCATAGCTTATGCACTCTCTTGATATCCAGAACATCAGGGAGAGGGGAGTTTAAGAATGGGTCTTTAGGCAGGTTAGAATGGTTACCAAGGTTATATACAACAGAGCCTCATAAGGAAGGATCGTGATGTCAACCATAGCATCCACAGGTGAGGGGTCTGGAGGTCAGCTTAAGCCAGCATTATTATGGCCTGCTGGGGGGCACAGCATGCGGTCAGATCATGGAGAAGCCCCAGAGGGAATTAGCTCCAAACGGCCCAATTCAAGGCCAGATTTGGCCACCGGCCAGGTGGAGAGGGTTATAGGGAGGGCTGTGATGTATTTAGGGAAAGAAACTGGCAGGGCTTCAGTATAATAGGAAAGGTGGAAATCTCAGCTGGGAACTAGACTGTTAAATCTGGAATTGGCAGAAATCCAGCCAGAGAGATCAGAGATGCAGTCATGAGGAAATCAAAGAAGGAAAACCGAAATTCATACATATGTGAGTACCCAGGAAGTCAACCCAGGGACAAGATACAACAAGACCAAGATGAGACTCTCAAATTTGAGTATCAGAATCACCCAGAGGACTCATTAACCCCCAGATTTCTGACCTAATATGTCTGGACCAGGGCCTAAGAATTTGCATTTTACCATATTCTAGGCAATGCTAATGCTGCTGGTTCCAAGGTCACATCTTGAGAACCACTGGTTTAGACTTCCTAACCCCAAGTGAAGATGAGGCTGATAATAAATATTGCCAGATTTGACTGGGGTTGCCCAGGGCCAGGCACACCTAAGCCTTCGGTTTAAACTCTTTACACCTGTACTGGAGGAAGGCCGGGGCTAACTTGAGAAGGAAGAGTCACAGTGCATTGATTAGTGGGAGGGAAATAGAATATAATAGAATAAACATTAAAGAATAGGAACATAAGTTAATGCGTGTACAAATGGACACACAAGTATAACATAGATTTGGTTCAGTCATGTGTTAGTGATACCATCATCATACGCTTCACTTCCCTGTCATGATTTACAATGTTATCAAAGAAATCTTCAGTTCCATCATAGCTTTTAAATGATAGTGGTCCATTATTTAGGCTGTATTTTTCAAAGCTTTGCTTGTTTACAGAGCAACGTCTCATTAACCAACTTTCGTGTCAGACTTTTTCCATAAAATACCAGAATGTAAGTAAATTGGAGCTCTAATAAAATGACAAGAATGGAAAGCCCAAGAAGCAGGAATGCAAATGTGATATTGAATACACTCAGACATCCTCATTTGGTATATAATGTATTTATACACTTCACATTACCTTTCTCTCTTGATTTCCTTTAATTCTACATCTTTTCTTTTAAATTATTAGGTATGTACTTGAGTTAGTTTTTACCCCTATAAAATTTTCCATTTAGCCTCAAACTACCACAGTAGGATGCAGATAAAATGTTTTATATCAGGTAACAATTGATAGTATTAATATGAATTGCACTTTGATGGAAATGACTTCAAAACAGCAAGGATCCTGTGCTTAGAGAAATTCAGAATGATCTTTATATATGAAACAAATTCTTCATAAAGTCTTGTCTTAAGCACATTCAAACTTCTTGTCCTAAAGCTATTTTATTTTCCGTTAAAAAACAATAAAATATTCTTAATGCAGTATCTGAAATAAATCACAGAACTGTTTCTCAAAATTCTAAAGAAAAAGAATAGACTTCTGCAGGATTATTTTGGAGGTTTCCATGTAAAAGAAAGAAGAATGGTTTCTTGACTAGAATCCAGATCTCCTCCTTTTTGCAGAATACATTAATATTGGTGGTGAGGAAAACCCAACCCTCAGACTCCAAGGATTAGCTTTGCTGTTAGCCAGGAAACAAAAGAGATCAAACGTATCAGGCTTTGCCCTACAGAAGCCAGTAAACAGGATTATCCACCAAATGACCACACATGTAGCTTACAAATAAAACCTCAGAGACCAACAGGGCAGAACTCTCTGAGAGTAGTAACTGTTTTGGGTTGGTAGCCCCATCCTAGGTTTAGGGTATGGCACTAACAAAGCACATGATAATGGAACCTATACCCCAGTGCAAACCTTTCCTGGGCTCCCCCCATATAGGAATGCTTCAAAATATCTCAACCACAGTACAGAAAGCTTTACACACCAGAGCAATACAGAACTTGTATTCCAGACAGCATTAGAAAGTGCCCTCAGCAAGGTGATTTCTACAGCTTCCAGATTTTGGCTGCTAACATTCCAAACAATAATAGTCAGCTTTTATTGAGTACTTAATCTGTGCCAGATACTATTTAACAAAATGCAAGTCATATAACCTCCCTGTGGCTCAGTTTTTGATGTATAAAATGGGATAATAATAGTAGCTACCTCCGAGGGTGAGTAAGTCCTGGCAAACTGGCCTAGGGTTGGGCTGTTGGTTGCAGAGCCAGACGCCAGGCCAGGCAGCCTAAGCCCAAGGCCTGTATGCTCAAGTAGCATATTCTTCTCTGGCCTTAAATAAATTAGCTTATTCCTGATGCCTGCAATCTGCCTTGATTAACAGGTCCTCTGGGGAAAAAGAGATGTGCTTTTATAACCAAGACAGGCCTGTTAAAAACAAACACAGGAAATCTTCATCCATCATGAGTGTGTTGACTTGCTTATGCAGCACAGAAATTTCTTGGTGCAGATTTTCTCTTTGACCTAGAACAGTTAAAGGTAAACAAGGTTAAACCCTGGTCCACAGTAGCCAAGTGAGGAAGCTTGTCTTCCTCAACTAGAGGAATTTGGAATTGTAGGAATTTGTCACCTATCTCCCAACCCCATCCAGGATCCCAAGTCAGCCTTTTGTCAGCCTCTTCCACATATCACACAAAAAATTAACACACTAACCTGTGTCCCTTGCAGAGTAAATAACAGCACAATGTCTCCACTATTATTATTTTTGTTAAAATTTTAACTTATATTTTTGGTTTATGACCCATCCCATTTTATGCCATGCTAGAATGCTTTCTTTATCATTTATACCCGCTGACTATAAAATTTTTAATAACAACTATCATAGGAATACACACAGATATAATGAGAGAACTGTCCTTAGGAGCATTTTTTTAAATTTTAAACAATAACAGAGTTAAATACACTTGCTCACAGACTTTCTTTATTACTGAGTTAAGAAAATGTCCATATAATATAATGGAGGAATTCAGATAATTAAGTCTCCTCAGTACCTAGTTGTGTTCTGTTGGGTTTCCTTTCTAGTATCCAAAGTCTCATGCATGTTTACCAATTTGCCTCACTAGTATACTAATGTAGTAAGTCAGTTCACATAAACTGGAGATAAGACAGTGTGGGTACCAACCAACCTTGCCTCCTTCTCTTACTAGCTGTGGGATTCTGAGCAATAGAGTCAGCCTCTCTATGCCTCAATTTTATCTGTAAAAGTGGAATAAGAATACCTACCTCTGTGGATTGTTATAAGGATTAAATGATGCAGGTATAAAGAATTTAGGGCACACAGTAAGTGCTCAACAAATGTTCCTATAGCAATACCCACATGACCAACTATGAGCCTTTTACTATCCAAACATTCTTTTACTGCTTGTGACATATGTATACACACACATACATACATATAAATATTATTAATTAATTGTATTTGTGAAAGCATAGTTTACATGGGAAACAAAAAAAAAAATAGTCTCTGGAGAACTTAGTTCATTTTTTAAAAAAAATTTTTAGGGGCGCCTGGGTGGCGCAGTCGGTTAAGCGTCCGACTTCAGCCAGGTCACCATCTCGCGGTCCGTGAGTTCAAGCCCCGCGTCGGGCTCTGGGCTGATGGCTCAGAGCCTGGAACCTGTTTCCGATTCTGTGTCTCCCTCTCTCTCTGCCCCTCCCCCGTTCATGCTCTGTCTCTCTCTGTCCCCCCCCCAAAAAAAAATAAACGTTGAAAAAAAAAATTAAAAAAAAATAAATAAATAAAAATAAAAAAAATTTTTAATGTTTACTTATTTTTGTGAGAGTGACACAGAGTGCAACCAGGGGAGGGGCAGAGAGAGAGGGAGACACAGAATCCAAAGCAGGCTCTAGTCTCCCAGCTGTCAGCATAGAGAACACGGGGCTCGAACTCACAAACTGTGAGATCATGACCTGGGCCGAAGATGGATGCTTAATCGACTGAGCCACCCAGGCGCCCCAGAACCTTAGTTCATTTTAAGTAGTAACTAGATTAATCAATTTTGTAGGCAGCTCCTATTTATGCATTCAAAACGATAAAGAAAAATGCTCACAAAAATCATTACCATTATCCAACAGCTCAGAAAGTTTATTTCTAGAGCATGCTTCTATTTTCTTCTTAACATAAGCTTTGCTTACAATCTTACCTGATACTTAATTTGTACTCTTATCAATTTGTATAAAATTTATTATTTTACATTGATTTTTTACTAATTTAAATATTTTATATTAATTTGTATCAATTGACAGACCTCAGAAATACCTTCCATCGTGAAACATGGAAAACCAATTTACTCATTTGAATGTAGACTTATACTTTATATTTCTGACCCTTAACCCCCATTTAAAATTATGTTCTATTTTCTGTAGTTTCTTCTAAAAACTGTTCCACAACTCCAGATATTTATTGCTCAAATCAATCTAGTTTGACATATTCTATTAAAGATATTGGATAACAGTCACAACCTATTGTTGTTGATCTAAAAATATCCTAGGTTTCTAACAAGTGTATGAACTAGAAGCTCCTAAATTTGCTTTCCATGCTGTCGGGGTTCTTTATAATTTTTTAAATTTTTTTAATGTTCATTTATTTTTGAGAGAGAGAGAGACAGAGCATGAGTAGGGAGAGTCAGAGAGAGAGGGAGACACAGAATCCAAAGAAGGCTCCAGGCTCTGAGTTGTCAGCACAAAGCCTGAGGTAGGGCTCAAACCCACAAACCATGAGATCATGCCCTGGGCCAAAGGCAGATGCTTAACCAACTGAGCCACCCAGGCGCCCCATCATCTGGGTTCTTTAATATGCTTTCTTTCTGTGTATAGAATCTTCCTGCTTCCAGAGATAACAGCTTTATTGTCACACTCCCAGCTATCCTCCATTAGACATGTGCTTGTTTATCTTTTCCAAATGCTCTTGAGAACATCAGTATCAATAAACTTCACCTATTTATTAAGTTTACCAAACAATGAACATTCTGCTCTATTGGAAAGAATTTATTAGCCTGTTATCATAAAGTATGATCCAATAAAGTTATCTTACTTTAAGTAAGTCTGAAAAAAAGTGATTTTAAATTTAATAGATGAATCTTGCTATTCAAAAGTCTGTGGAGGGGGTCCCAGTTCTGGTCAAGATTGAGTAATAATATTTACTCCCTCATGTGTCTTTCACTAAATGTACTAAAAGCCCTGAACAGAATGCATGTAGCAGTTATCTAAGGGCTCTTAAAAGTAAATAGTAGCAGACAGATTGAGGAAAGCAAACAGAATTCAGAGTATGTACTATCAAACCAGCAGTGAATTTCCTATTTTTTTTTTTTCTTCTCTGGAATATCTTGACCTAGACTCAAAAGCAGTACAAAGACCAGAATTATGCAACAAGGAAGAAGAACTGCAAGAGAAATGCTCTTTTCTGGGCACAAGGAACAGAGAAGGAGACCCCTGTGGGTCAGAAGAATGGGGGAAATCCCATGGGTTTGTTTTTGTTGTTTATTTCATTCTGTCTCACCCCAATGCCAAGCAATTCTGAAGCAGCAGTGGTGGTGATGACAGTAGCGGTTGGACAGACCCCTAAAATTCCAAATAGAAAAACTGAGGTACTGAGACCTTGGGAAGAATTCCCATTGAATTTTTTTCTCTCTTAATCCTCTCGCTGCTTGAGCTCCGATGTAGGCACAATATTATGGGAAAAATTATGGGAAACATGTAATATAGGGAAATTAAAGCCCTGTGGAAGAAATTGTAGAGTGGAGAGAGTACAAGAAAGTGATCCAATAAAATCATGTGTAAATTTTAGAGCTTATCTCCAAGTTGTGTATGCATATATCTGACCCTAAATAGCACACCAAAGGCTTTGAGAAATGAGCTACAACGTAGAGAATCACTCAAATTCCAGACTGGACACTGGATGGCACAGATCCAGTGCCTAGCACATGCAGGACAGATCTGATTACACTGCAAAGACTTTGAAACAACTGACATTGAAAGCACCAGCAACAGAAGGCTGGTAAGGCTTGTGTCTTGGACCTAATGTGGTTCATTGACTGGTAAAACACAATATCAACATTCTCCATAGGAGAATCCTATGTCACGTAACGTATCTAGATCCAGTGTCACTTAACATAATATTCAAAACTTCCAGGATAAATCCAAAATTACTCAACATATGTAAAACAGAAAAATAATAATATCTCACAAGGGAAAAGACAATCAACAGATACTAATCCCAAGATCACACAGAATTTGGAATGAACAGATCAAGACGTTAAAGCAGCTACTCTACCAGGCTCCAGGAAGAGCAAACACAATGGAAACAAATGGAAAAATGAAAAAAAAAAATCAGCAGAGAAATAGAAGGTATAGGAAAGAGAGAAATGTAAACTTTAGACCTGAAAACACAATAACAAAATGAAACATTCACTGAATTGGATTAACAGCAAAATAAAGGATGACAGATGAAAGAGTCTGTGAACTTGTAGATTATTAGAAATCATCCAATTTGTACAAAAATGAGAATAAAATTTTTCACCACCAGACTTGCTCTTACAAAAAAAGCCAAAGAGATTGTTTCAGATGGAAGGGAAATTATATTAGAGGGAAACTTTGAACAATAGAAATGAAGAAAGAGCAACAAAAATGGTAAATATATCTTTAATATAATAGAAAATATTTTTCCTCTTAGTATA
The DNA here is from genome assembly GCF_007474595.2 of Lynx canadensis. NCBI lineage: Eukaryota > Metazoa > Chordata > Mammalia > Carnivora > Felidae > Lynx > Lynx canadensis. Next base: position 38,618,481 of record NC_044311.2, on the reverse strand, counting down.
TTTCAAATATACATGATTGTTATAAGAAAAATTTTAACATTGTCTTATGGAGTTTTAAAAAAAGGGAGTGGGTAAAGGGACCTGAAAGGTGGTAAGTTTTTTATATTCCACCTCAAATAATAAAATGTTAGTTCAAAGTAGACTGTGAAAGATTTTATATTATAATTTCTAGATCAACCACTAAAAAAATCTAAACAAAGAGATACAGTAAAAAATTAAATATATGATGTGGAGTACACAACAAATTCAAATTTGTTTGAGTTGCTCCAAAGAAAGCAGGAGAACAAGAAGGAAAAAAGGAACAAACAGAAAACTAGTAATAAGATGGTAGATCTAAATCTTCACATATCAATAATTATATTCAATTTAAATGGTATGAAGACATCAATTAAAAAAAAGAGATCATCAAAGTAGATAAAAATTAGGCTTGGGGCGCCTGGGTGGCGCAGTCGGTTAAGCGTCCGACTTCAGCCAGGTCACGATCTCGCGGTCCGTGAGTTCGAGCCCCGCGTCGGGCTCTGGGCTGATGGCTCAGAGCCTGGAGCCTGTTTCCGATTCTGTGTCTCCCTCTCTCTCTGCCCCTCACCCATTCATGCTCTGTCTCTCTCTGTCCCAAAAATAAATAAACGTTGAAAAAAAAAAAATTAGGCTCAACTATATGCTGATATGCTGTCTATAGGAAACACACTTTAAGTATAAAAATATAAGTAGGTTAAATATTTAAAAAGTGGAAAACATGTTAAAAAATATGTACTAGGCAAACACCAAACTACAGCTGGAGTGGTCATATTAATCTCAGACAAAATTGTCTTCAGAACAAGAAAATTTCTCAAGGATAAAGAAGACATTACAAAATGGTAAAAGAGTCAACTTACCAAGAAGATGACTATATAAAATGTGTATGCACCTAATAACATAGCCTTAAAATACATGAAGCAAAAGCAAGTACCTCCAAAAGGAAAAATAGGCAAATCCACACTTAGTGGAAAACTGCAATACTCCTCCCTAAGTAATTGGTATAACAAGTAGATAATCAACAATAAAATAGAAGAACTGAACAATACCATTAACCACTGAATTTAACTGACATTTACAGAACACTCCACCCAACAGCAGAACAATACATATTCTTTTCAAGTGCACAGCACTTGACACATGGTGCGGAGCCTGCTTGGGATTCTCTGTCTCCCTCTGTCTCTGCCCCTCTCCCTCTTGTTCTCTCTCTCTCTCTCTCTCTCTCTCTCTCAAAATAAAGAAATAAACATTAATTAAAAAAAAAATAACTGGACGTTTTCAAATACTTAGAAATTAACACAATTCTAAACAATCTATGGTTCAAAGACAAAAACTCAAGGGAAATTAAAAAATATCTTGAAGTAAAGGAAAATAAAAATACAACATACCAAAACTTGTGGGATGCAGCTAAAATAGTGCTCAAAAATAAATTTGTTGCACTAAATGCTGATATTAGAAGACAAGGAAGTTCTCAAATCAACAATTTAATCTCTCATAATTAGAAGATTAAGAGAGCAAACTAAACCCAAAGCAAGGAAAAGGAAGGGTAATAAAAGATTTGTGCAGAAATCAAAGAAATTGATAATAGAAGAATAGAGAAAAATCAGTAACCAAAATCTGGTTCTTTGAAAAAATAAATAACATTGATAAATTTTTAGTCAGTCTAACAAAAAGAAAGAGAAAAGATGCAAATCACCAATATCAAAAACGAAAGGAGAATATCATGACATATCTTAAAGAATATTTAGAGAATACTATGAACAACTCAATGAACATAAATTCAACAAAATAGGTGAAATGTAACAATCATTGACAACCTGCCAAAAACCATTCTGGAAGAAATACACTGATCTATCCTATATCTATTAAAGAAATAGAATTCATAGTTTAAAACCTTCTAAAAAAGAACACTACAGGCCCAGATGGTTTCACTGGCAAATTCTTCTTTGGAAGAGGATATAACACTAATTCTAAATAATCTCTTCCAAGATAGAAGAGGAAGAAACTTTTTCCAATTTATTTTAAGAGGGCAGGATTACTCAAATATCAAAGCCAGGCAATAACATCACAAGAAAGTTAAATTATAGACCAAAATCTTACATGACCATAGATGCAAAAGTTTGCAACAAAATATTAGCAAATCAAATCCAGCAATATGTGAAAAAAAAACCTAAACATCTCAACTATATGAAATTGACCCTAGGAATGAAAAACAGGTCCAAAATTCTAATGTCAATCAATGAAACCTATCATATTAATAGGTTAAAGAAAAACATGATCATATCAATTGATGCAGGCAAAGCATTTGGCAAAAAACAATTTTCACTCATGTTAAAAAAAAAAAACAAACAATTCCTAGATAACTATGAATAGAAGGAAACATCCTTAAACTGGTAAAGATTCATCTACAAAAACCCATAGCTAACATCATATTTAATAATGAAAGACTGAATACTTTCTTCTGAATATCAGGAATGTGTCAAGAACATCCACTCACCACTTCTATTCAACATTATATTGATAATCCTAGTTGATGAAATAAGGCAATAAAAATCAGCAAGATTCATAAAGATTGGAAAGGAAGACATATAACCACCCAGTTGCAGACAGTATAATCATCTATGAAGAATGAAAGAATTTGCAAAAAAAAAATCTTTTAGAAATAATAAATGAGTACGTATCAAGGTTCTAGGATACAAGATCAATACCCAAAAAGTCTGTATCAATATATATATATATATATATGTGTATATGCATGTGTATGTGCATATATATATATATATATATACATACATATATATATGTGTGTGTGTGTGAGCAATTGGAAACAGAAATTTTTTAAATACTAACAATAGCTCTAAAAATTTTAAATATTTAGTAAAAAGAGCTAACAAGCCACATCCAGGATCTGTATACTGAAAACTACAAAATGCCAAGGAAAGAAATCAAGAAAGACCTAAATAAATGGAGAGCCATACTATGTTCATGGATTGAAGGACTCAATACAGTTATGAATTCCCCATAAATTGGTCCATAAATTTAATGCAAACCTAATCAAAATTCCAGGTGACTACTTTGTAGATACAGATAAATTATTTTTGAGTTTAGAAAGAAAGGCAAAGGGACTAGAATAACTAAACCAAATTTGAAAAAGAAGAATTAAGATGTAAACTCCCACTGCTTGATTTTAAGACTTACTATAAAACTGCTGTAACCAAGTAATGTGGTATTGATGAAAGAAACAAGCAAGTCAACTACACAGAAAAACGTCCAAAAATAGACTCACACGAATATGACTCATTGATTTAGCAAAGTACAAAGGCAATTCAATGAAGTAGGGATAGTATTTTCCACACATGGTATGGGAATAATTGGGTATTTGTGGTAGGAAGAATTCTAAAATGCCTCCCAACATTTCCTGTCCCTTCTCACTCTGATGTACATGCCTTGCATAATTACTGGAACTGCAAATATGATAGATTTTATTCCTAGGCTTAGTTTATATTATATGGTACAGTTGACTTTAAAATAGGTAGATTATCTGGGGAGTGTTTACATGAGCCTTTCTACATGTACAGCATGTTCTCTGGTCACAGAAAAGGAATTCAGAGAGTTAGAACACAAGAAGGATTTGATGCACTGCTGCTGCTTGAAGATGGTAGTAAGGAATGCAAGGCATGTGGGCAGCTTCTAAATTCTGAGCATATTCCTGACAAAAAAGACGGCCATAGGCATACAACCACAAAGTACTGAATTCCACCACCACCAAGAATGAACTTGGAAGCAGAGTTTACTCCAGAGCTTCCAGACAAGAATTCAGCCCAGCTCATATGTTGATTTTAGTCTTATGATACCCTGAGCAAAAGATCCAGTCACACTGTGCCAGACATCTGATCTACAGAACTGTGAACTAATAAATAGGTGTTATTTTTGGCCTCTAAGGTTATGGTAATTTGTTACACAGCAATAGAAACTTAATATAATATCCAAACACTAAAAAAATGAATCTTGACTTAAACTTCAAACTTTGTACAAAAATTAACTCAAAATGGACGATAGATCAAAATGTAAAATATAAAACTTCTAGAAGGTGTAATAGAAAATCTTCATGACCTTGAATGAGGCAAAGCATTCTTAGCTATAATACTAACATCATGCATAAAAGAAAAAGATAAATTTGACTTCATTGAATTGAAATATATTTTGCTTTGCAAACGACATTGTTAAGAGAATGAAAGTACAAGTTACAGATTTGAAAAGAATTGCTGGTGGGACATTGCTAGAACATTACTTGGAACACTGCTGGTGGGAATGCAAAATGGTATGGCCAACTTGTAAATCACTGCAGCAGATTCTTATAAAGTTAAATATACAATCACCATATGACTCAGGATCCCCCTTCTAGACATTTGCCCTAGAGAATAAAATGGGGACAACAGCATTTGCCTCCGAAGATTAAATATGTGAACTTTAAATAACAAAATAGAAGCTAATATCCTTTGAGCAGAACCTAGCACTCATTGAATAACACTGCTTTACTCACAGCTTTTATTAAAAATGTCAGATGAATTTTAATAGCATTTTTAGCATATGTTGAAATAATCACAAAGGCTTTTCTTTTGTTTTTTTCTTTTTGTTTTTTTTGGGGGGGGATAAGACAACTGAGTTTCAATTCTGACTTCTGCCAATTAGCTTTTGGGGGGGGCTTTAAAGAGTTTTTTGTTTTTTGTTTTTTAATTTACATCCAAATTAGTTAGCATATAGTGCAACAATGATTTCAGGAGTAGATTCCTTACTGCCCCTTACCCATTTAGCCCATCCCCCCTTCCCAGAACCCCTCCAGTAACCCTGTTTGCCCTCCATATTTATGAGTCTCTTCTGTTTTGTCCCCCTCCCTGTTTTTATGTTATTTTTGCTTCCATTCCCTTATGTTCATCTGTTTTGTCTCTTAAAGTCCTCATGTGAGTGAAATAATGTGGTATTTGTCTTTCTCTGACTAATTTCACTTAGCATAATACCCTCTAGTTCCATCCACGTAGTTGCAAATGGCAAGATTTCATTCTTTTTGATTGTCGAGTAATACTCCATTGTATATATATACCACTTCTTTATCCATTCATCCATCGATGGACGTTTGGGCTCTTTCCATACTTTGGCTATTGTTAATAGTGCTGCTATAAACATGGGGGTGCATGTGTCCCTTTGAAACAGCACACCTGTATCCCTTGGATAAATACCTAGTAGTGGCATTGCAGGGTTGTAGGGTAGTTCTATTTTTAGTTTTTTGAGGAACCTCCATACTATTTTCCAGAGTGGCTGCACCAGCTTGCATTGCCACCAACAATGCAAGAGAGGTCCTCTTTCTCCGCATCCTCGCCAACATATGTTGTTGCCTGAGTTGTTAATGTTAGCCGTTCTGACAGGTGTAAGGTGGTATCTTATTGTGGTTTTGATTTGTATTTCCCTGATGATGAGTGATGTGGAGCATTTTTTCATGTGTCGGTTGGCCATCTGGATGTCTTCTTTGGAAAAGTGTCTATTCATGTCTTTTGCCCATTTCTTCACTGGATTATTTGTTTTTTGGGTGTTGAGTTTGAGAAGTTCTTTATAGATTTTGGATACTAACCCTTTATCTGATATGTCATTTGCAAATATCTTCTCCCATTCTGTCAGTTGCCTTTTAGTTTTGCTGATTGTTTCCTTTGCTGTGCAGAAGCTTTATTATTTTGATGAGGTCCCAGTAGTTCATTTTTGCTTTTTTCCCCTTGCCTCCAGAGACGTGTTGAGTAAGAAGTTGCTGCGGCCAAGATCAAAGAGGTTTTTGCCTGCTTTCTCCTCGAGGATTTTGGTGGCTTCCTGTCTTACATTGAAGTCTTTCAGACATTTTGAGTTTATTTTTGTGTCTGGTGTAAGAAAGTGGTCCAGGTTCATTCTTCTGCATGTCGCTGTCCAGTTTTTCCAGCACCACTTGTTGAAGAGACTGTCTTTATTCCACTGGATATTCTTTCCTGCTGTGTTTGTGGATCCATTTCTGGCTTCTCTATTCTGTTCCATTGATCTGAGTGTCTGTTCTTGTGCCAGTACCATTCTGTCTTGATGATTACAGCTTTGTAGTATAGCTTGAAGTCTGGGATTGTCATGCCTCCAACTTTGATTTTCTTTTTCAAGATTGCTTTGGCTATTCAGGGTCTCTTCTGGTTCCATACAAATTTTAGGATTATTTGTTCTAGCTCTGTGAAGAATGCTGGTGTTATTTTGATAGGGATTGCATTGAATATGTAGATTGCTTTGGGTAGTATTGACATTTTAACAATATTTGTTCTTCCTATCCAGGAGCAGGGAATCTTCTTCCATTTTCTTGTGTCTCCTTCAATTTCTTTCATAAGCTTTCTATAGTTTTCAATGTATAGATTTTTCACCTCTTCGGTTAGATTTATTCCTAGGTATATTATGGTTTTTGGTGTAACTGTAAACGGAATCGATTCCTTGATTTCTCTTGCTGTCGCTTCATCGTTGGTTTATAGGAATGCAACCGATTTCTCTGCGTTGATTTTATATCCTGCAACTTTGCTGAATTCATGAATCAATTCTAGCAGTTTTTTTGTGAAATCTTTTGGGTTTTCCATACAGAGTATCATGTCATCTGTGAAGAGTGAAAGTTTGACCTCCTCCTGGCCGATTTGGATGCTTTTTATTTCTTTGTGTTGTCTGATTGCAGAGGCTAAGACGTCAAATACTATGGTGAATAACAGTGGTGAGAGTGGACATCCCTGTCTTGTTCCTGACCTTAGGGGGAGGAGTTTTTCCCCATTGAGGATGATATTAGTGTTGGGTCCTTCATATATGGCTTTTATGATCTCGAGGTAATCGCTTCTTGGCCTTTTGGCTAAGATCAAGTGTATGATCTCGAGGTATGCTCCTTCTATCCTTACTTTCTTGAGGCTTTTTATCAAGAAAGGATGGTGTATTTTGTCAAATGCTTTCTCTGCATCTATTGAGAGGATCATATGGTTCTTATCCTTTCTTTTATTGATGGGATGAATCACATTAATTCTTTTGTGGATATTGAACCAGCCCTGCATCCCAGGTATAAATCCCATTTGATTGTGGTGAATAATTTTTTTAATATATTGTTGTAGCTGGTTGGCTAATATCTTGTTGAAGATTTTTGCATCCATGGTCATAAGGGAAATTGGTCTATAGTTCTCCTTTTTAGTGGGGTCTCTGTCTGGTTTTGGAATCAGGGTAATGCTGGCTTCGTAGACAGAGTTTGGAAGTTGTCCTTCCATTTCTATTTTTTGGAACAAGCTTAAAGAGAATTAGTGTTAACTCTTCCTTAAGTGTTTGGTAGAATTCCCCTGGAAAGCCATCTGACCCTGGACGCTTGTTTTTTTGGCAGATGTTTGATTACTAATTCAATTTCCTTACTGGTTATGGGTCTGTTCAAATTTTCTATTTCTTCCTGTTTCAGTTTTGGTAGTGTATGTTTCTAGGAATTTGTCCATTTCTTCCAGATTGCCCATTTTATTGGCATATAATTGCTGAGAATATTCTCTTATTATTGTTTTTATTTCTGCTGTGTTGGTTGTGATCTCTCCTCTTTCATTCTTGATTTTATTTATTTGGGTCCTTTCCTTTTTCTTTTTGATCACACTGGCTAGTGGCTTATCAATTTTGTTAATTCTTTCAAAGAACCAGCTTCTGGTTTCATTGATCCGTTCTGTGGTTTTTTTGTTTGTTTGTTTTGATAGCATTAATTTCTGCCCTAATCTTTATTATTTCCTGTCTTCTTGTGTTTTGGGGTTTTATTTGCTGTTCTTTTTCCAGCTCTTTAAGGCATAAGGTTAGGTTGTGTACCTGAGATCTTTCTTCCTTCTTTAGGAAGGCCTGGATTGCTATATACTTTCCTCTTATGACCACCTTTGCTGCATTCCAGAGGTTTTGGATTGTGGAGTTATCATTTTCATTGACTTCCATATACTTTTTAATTTCCTCTTTAACTGCTTGGTTAGCTCATTCATTCTTTAGTAGGATGTTCTTCAGTCTCCAAGTATTTGTTACCTTACCAAATTTTTTCTTGTGGCTGATTTCAAGTTTCATAGCGTTGTGGTATGACAATATGCACGGTATGATCTCGACCTTTTTGTACTCATTGAGGGCTGATTTGTGTCCCAGTATGTGGCCTGTTCTGGAGAACGTACCATGTGCACTGGAGAAGAATGTATATTCTGCTGCTTTAGGATGAAATGTTCTGAATATATCTGTTAAGTCCATCTGGTCCAGTGTGTCATTCAAAGCCATTGTTTCCTTGTTGATTTGTTGATTAGATGATCTGTCCATTGCTGTGAGTGGGGTGTTGAAGTCTCCCACTATTATGGTATTACTATCAATGAGTTTCTTCATGCTTGTGATTAATTGATTTATATATTTGGGTGCTTTCATATTTGGTGCATAAATGTTTCCCATTGTTAGGTCTTCTTGATGGATAGACCCCTTGATTATGATATAATGCCCTTCTGCATCTCTTGATACAGCCTTTATTTTAAAGTCTAGATTGTCTGGTATAAGTATGGCTACTCCGGCTTTCTTTTGTTGGCCGTTAGCATGACAGAGGGTTCTCCATCCCCTTATTTTCAATCTGAAGGTGTCTTTAGGTCTCAAGTGGGTCTCTTGTAAACAGCATATAGATGGATCTTGTTTTCTTATCCATTCTGTTACCCTATGTCTTTTGATTGGAGCATTGAGTCCACTGACATTTAGAGTGAGTACTGAAAGATATGAAATCATTGCCTTAATGATTTGTGTAGAGGTGGAGTTTCTGGTGGTGTTCTCTGGTCCTTTCTAATCTTTGTTGCTTTTGGTATTTATTTGTTTGTTTGTTTAGTTAGTTATTTATATTTTCATCTTTTCTCCCCTCAGAGAGCCCCCCCTTAAAATTTCTTGCAGGGCTGGTTCAGTGGTCACAAACTCCTTTAATTTCTGTTTGTCTGGGAAACTTTTTATCTCTCCTATTTTGAATGACAGCCTTGCTGGATAAAGAATTCTTGGCTGCATATTTTTTCTGATTCAGCACATTGAATATATCCTGCCACTCCTTTCTGGCCTGCCAAGTTTCTGTGCATGGGTCTGCTGCAAACCTGATCTGTCTTTCTTGTAGGTTAGGGACTTTTTTTCCCTTGCTGCTTTCATGATTCTCTCCTTGCCTGAGTATTTTGTGAATTTGACTATGATATGCCTTGTTGATGGTCAGTTTTTGTTGAACCTAATGGGGGTCCTCTGTGGTTCTTGGATTTTGATGTCTGTGTCTTTCCCCAGGTTAGGAAAGTTTTCCACTATGATTTGCCCACATAACCCTTCTACCCCTATTTCTCTCTCTTCCGGGACCCCTATGATTCAGATGTTGTTCTTTTTAACAAGTCACGATTTTTTAAATTCTTAAATCATGCTCTTTTGCCTTAATCTCCCTCTTTTTTTCTGCTTCATTATTCTCTATAAGTTTGTCCTCTATATTGCTGATTCTCTGTTCTGCCTCATCCATCCTTGCCGCCATGGCATCCATCCGTGATTGCATCTCTGTTATAGCATTTTTAATTTCATTCTGGCTATTTTTTTTACTTCTTTTATCTCTGCAGAAAGGGATTCTAATCTATTTTTGACTCCAGGTAGTATTCTTATGTTGTGATTCTAAATTCTGGTTCAGACATCTTGCTTGTATCTGTGTTGGTTAAATCCCTGGCTGTTGTTTCTTGTGCTCTTTCTTTTGGAGTGAATTCCTTAGTTTTGTAATTTTGAAGGGAGAAAGGGAATTAATGAGGTAGAAAAATTAAAATTAAAAAAAATTAAAATTTAAAAAATATTAAAATGAAAAATACACACACACACACAAAATCAAATAAACGATGCTAGATCCTAGGTGTGTTTTGGTCTGGGTGTTGAAAGTGGTTTGACAGAGGAAAAAAAGGGGGAGGGAGAAAAAAAAGGAAATTGTTCGAAAATTTCAAAAAATGAATACACTGAAGTAGACTAAAATGAGGTGATGGGAGTAAAATAGAATTTGAAAGAAATTATACAAAAGTAAAGAATATAGTAGAAAAAATTAAAGAAAAATATTTTTAATAAAAATTAAAACTAAAAATGAATTTTTCTGTATTCAAGAAAAAGAAAAGAAATGAAAAAGAAAAAAGAGGAAAAAAGGAAGTAAATCATTTGAAAATTTGTATAAGTGAATACACTGTCGTCGACTAAAATAAAATGATGGACATGAAATAGAATTTGAGAAAATTTACATAAAAGCAAAATATGTAGTAAAAAAATTAAATATATTTTTAATAGAAATGGAAAGTAAAAATGAAGTTTTTCTCTTTCTGCATTCAAGAAAAAGAACTAAGAAGAGAAAAAATAAAAAGGAAAAAAAGGAAATGGTTTTAAAATTTGAAAAAGTGAATACACTAAGTAGACTAAAATAAAGTGATGGAAGTATATTTGAAAAAGTTACACCAAAGTAAAAAATATAGTAAAAAAATAAATAAAAATATTTTTAATAAAAATTGAAAATAAAAATGATTTCTCTTCTGTGTTCAAGAAAAAAGAAGTGAAAGAGAAAAGAAGGAAAATTGAATAGATGGACTTGCTATCAGATTGAAATAGGACTGAAATTACTTCGTTTTCCCCTAGAAGTCAGGCTATGAAGCGCTTCATAGTCCATAAACTAAGTAGGCGGTGAGATTTGTGTTCTTGAAGAGGGAGGTTGGTCCAGGTGGGCGGGGCTCAGTGTAACGGCCCCGCTCTCCACTAGATGGCGCTGCTAGCCTACTGAGGTGGATTGGGGTGGTGCTTGTAGTTGTGTGTGCGCGCGCGCATGCGCAGGAAAGGTGAAAATGGCGTCACTCATCTACCTGATCGGCAATCGCAGTTCTCCACGATCAGCAATCCTGCACCCGTCCTCTGTCTTCAGGTTTCATCCACTACCCGCTTTTTCACTCTCCGTAACTAGGCCCCAGGTAGTACCTCTCTCCCGAGTCTTGCCTCAGATGTGGCTATTTTCCCTGGCCCCTTACTTTTAAAGGACTGCATCTTTGACCCGTTCTGCCCCTCTGTGGGAGGGTCTTACCGAGCAATGGCCAAATGAGCAATGGCTGAATGTCAGCTGCACCCAGGAGTTCTTGCTGGACCTTGCTGCTATCGGTGCCCCGAGACTGCGGCCAGGTGCCTGCCCGCCCCAGAAAAAGTTCGCAAGATAGTGTAGCAGCAGCTTTTCAGGGATTATGGAAAATCACAACACACATCTGGCACCAGGCTTCACCCTTAAGGACCTTGTTCCAGCACCAGCGAATGTGGCCGCTTTCTGGGGTCTGCTGGGCCCAGGTTGCCTCACAGCCTCTACCAAATGTCCTTCTAGCAGTGGAACCGCTTTCCCCATGTGGCCAAGAAACTCCTGGACCCCACTCTTCCTGGGGATTCACCCTTCCCACCAGAGCGCTGCCAGGTATTGAGCTGCAGAGTTGCAGACTTTGCACTCCCCTTGTTTACCGTCTTAATGGAATTTAAACCCTCTCCTTTCTCCTTTCTCCCTTTTTAATTTAGTCCCTGCGGCTGTTTCCAATTTTCCACTTTCTCTCCAGCTGCTTTTGGTGAGGGGTGCTTTTCCCATATTCTTCCCCCCGCCGCCATCTCCGTCCTCTCTCTGCCTGCAAAAGCACCTCCCTTCCCACAGCTTCTCTCGCTCCCCAAGTCCACCTCTCCGCACCGCATAACTGCCGAATTCTGTCCAAAGTTTTTTCTTCTATTTTATTGATGTGATGAAACATATTGATAGATATTCTGATAATTAAAAATCCTTATATTCTCAGAAAAGCCATTTTTTCTACAATTTTATATCTATAATAATTACTGAAATTAATCTATAGTTTTTCTCTTTGGGGGAGAGAAGACTGTCTTTATTAGGTTTAGATATTAATAAGACTATGGCATATTCATGACATTAACTGAAGACTTTTATATTTTTTATGGTCTAAAATAACATAAAAATGATCAAATCTTAAAAAAAATTTTTTTTTAATGTTTGTTTCTTTTTGAGAGAAAGAGACAGGGCATGAGCAGGGGAGGGGCAGAGAGAGAGGGAGACACAGAATCCAAAGTAGACTCCAGGCTTTGAGCTGTCAGCACAGAGCCTGATGCAGGGCTGAAAATCACGAACAGTGAGATCATGACCTGAGCCAAAGTCGGAGGCTTAAACAACTGAGCCACCCAGGCACCCCAAAAATGGTCAAGTCGTTAAAGACTAGTTAGGAGTCAGCTGTAAAACCATCTGGTTCCTGGAGTCATTTTAATAGTAGGTCTATAATCACGTTTCCAGGGTCTCCTCTGGTAATTGGTATATTCAAATGTAAAATTATCATTTTGTAGTTCAAAAATGGTAAAGTATTGGTGATTTTACATGGTTCAACGAATAGTAAAATAAATATCCATATATCTTTCAGCTAGTTTTACACATTAATAATTTTTCCATCTTGTTTTTTCATACTTCTCTGCATGTACATATAGATCACATATATTAAATATGTAAGTGCTTTTTATTTATTCTTTTATTTTTTCACTGAATCGGATGTAAGGACAGCCATCATACACCTCTTACCCAAATACTGAAGCATACATCTTTGACATTCTCTTAACCAAAATACCATTACTATGCTTAAAAATACTTATTAAAAAAAATGAATAGTTTTTATCATGTCAATATATATTCAGATATCCCCAGTTATTGCAAGAAAATAAATACTGCATAGATATTTTTAAATTCAAGATCCAATCAAAGTTATACACTGCATTTGGTTAAAAAAATTTTTGTAGGGGCGCCTGGGTGGCGCAGTCGGTTAAGCGTCCGACTTCAGCCAGGTCACGATCTCGCGGTCCGGGAGTTCGAGCCCCGCGTCAGGCTCTGGGCTGATGGCTCAGAGCCTGGAACCTGTTTCCGATTCTGTGTCTCCCTCTCTCTCTGCCCCTCCCCCGTTCATGCTCTGTCTCTCTCTGTCCCAAAAATAAATAAACGTTGAAAAAAAAAAATTAAAAAAAAAAATTTTTGTAGTTTCTTTAAATCAGCTTCTTCTTTTTTATTTTTCATGACATTGATTTTTAGAAGAAACCAGGTCAATTGTTATGTACACTATTCCACATTCTGGACTTGTTTGTTTCTACATAGCATCAGTTAATGTATTTTTCTCTCTGCTACATTTACTGTAAACTGGAAATTATGTTCAGTCCTGAAATTCAGGTTGAACATTTTTGGCAAGAATATTCATGGATGACGTTATATGCTCAATAGTGTGTATTTCATGTCAGCAGACATATAAGGTCAGACTGTCCCACTATTGATGATACCAAGTTTGTTCATATGGTTATGGTGGTAACGTCTACTGTAAAGGTACAGTTTTACCTTGGTAACTAGTTTTTAACCTATGGGGTAATACTTGACCACTGTGTGAATATCTTGTTTCCAGCAATCTTTTACCTACTGTTTTTAACATCTGTCAATGATCCTTGCCCGAATCAGTGATTATATTTGAGGTGATTCAGTTTTTGTTTCTCTTTGATAGATAATTTTTTGAAAGTTTCTTAGTTTACCCAACAATTACAATTTTTGGTTACCTTTTTATTATTTATTCCTAATTTATCAAATTATGAGGCTGTGAACTGTAGTGATTCTACTTTTGAAATATAAGATTTTCTTTGTGATCAACTACATAACTGATTAGGGTGTATGTTCCATGGACATGAAAAAAAATGTATATTTGCTACTTTTGAGGAAAAAATTTATGTGTGTGTGTGTGTGTGTGTATTAACTTGAGTTTATTGATTATGTTACTCAAATTCTCTATATCCTTACCTATACTTTTAATAGATGTCATATTCCAAATAAGGTACGTTAGATTTCCCAGTATAATTTTGTGTGTCTATTAAATTGAGTTTATTGATTATGTTGCTCAAATTCTCTATAATCTTACCTATATTTTTACTAGATGTCAGATTCTGAATAAGGTAAATTAGATTTCCCACTATAATTTTATTTGTAATCAAGGTCTTGCATTCTTATTTTCTCTAGTCTTTTATGTGTATCTGATGTGTGTGATATATCATTTTATGACAGTTAAAAAATCTTCAAATTGTCTGCTATATTTTTCTCATCCCAGAAATAAAACTTAAAATCCTCATATTCTTCTTAACATGTTCATGCTCCTTTTCTTTCTTCTAGTCCTGGTAATGTAGAATCCTAAAATAAAGAGTGAAAGCAATATATAAAAGTCATTTTTATAAGCACTGAACAGTGGGACTTCCTCTCTTTCCCCCCATTTTATTTTGGTTATAAGTGAGCAGTGAGCTAGTGTTGCTTGAAATAGATTTCCATGTTTTAATCAACATAATTTAATTCCCCGGGGTCCTTAACTTCTCTTCAGAAAATAAAGTCTTAGTTTTTTTTTTTTAATCTATTATAATCTTTTACCTGCTAGTATGCATTTTAAACCTTAATGAAATGGTTTAAGAAAAATTACTGTGTACAATCCAGAGTTGCAATAAAACTCCCATTTTGCATCCACCCTAAAGATCAGTTGCATAGCCAAAATATGGGATTTTAGCTGGAGATTTTAAAAATAATTGCCAGATTGTATCATACAGAATCTGAAGAAATTGCTTAAGACAGGGAATTGCCCATTAGAGGCAAAATATGCTTTAATGCAGGTTTCATTGTACTGAGTACAAGGAATGTTTGGAAAAACATTGTTTTTTTTTGTTTTTTTTGGTTTGTTTGTTTTTTTTTAGTGGGTAGAGTGTTCCACCCAACCTAGTGCTGGGTTTGTAAAGTAAAATATAATTGGCCTGTAGTGAGGCAGCACCCATATTTGGAGATGATGGTACAAAAGCATCTCAACAGCTGGCTTTTCAGTGACACTGGCTACTTTTTTCTTATATTTTCCAAGCTTCAATTTGTACATTAAGGGTCACCTGATGTCCCCTTGAGCCTCTTTATCTCTATTTCTCCTCAAGCACAGCACCCACACATGAGTTCCCACCAAGCAAACTATCCCTTAGTTTGGAAAACTGCAGCTGAAATGCTGGAAATGGATATGTTCAGCCCATTCTGGGGCCACCTGCCCCTCTGGTGTGGCCCTCCCAAAGTTCTGCCACAGAGTAGCGTGGTCTGCAGTATTTGTCCATGCAGGTTGTAGTTTATTACAGTCTAGTCATCAAAATAATCTCATCCTTTTCTTTCTTTAATATATTGTCTTTATGGGTCTATTTATGTTTGTCCAGCAGTCTTGTTATTTCAGTGGGATTCTCAAAGAAAGGGAGAAAGTGCAGTAAAACTTTCAATTATGAGTAACTTGTTCTGAGAGTGTTTTGCAAGACAAGCAGACATTTCTAATGAATTTTAACTTGATAAATGATCGATGTCTTGCAATACGAGTAGTACATGATGCCAAATGTCACATGATCACAACTGAGCCAATGGTAAATGAAATTCGCTTTGATAAACAAGTACTTTGGATTACAAGCATGTTTCCAGAACAAATTATGCTCTCAAACCAAGGTTTTATTCTAAATGTGTTCGAAACAGTAATTTTGTTTTTCATTAGCCAATACCAGAAATTTAAACAGGTGTTTAATTTTATGAGTATAAACTAATATGTGCTTACTATATAAAATTTAAAAACTAAAAAATTGTTTAAAAAATAAAATTCACTTGGTGTCTTTTTACAGAGATGATTACTGTTAACATTTTAGTACATTTCCAAAGACATTTTTGGCAATCAATCTTTTTTACAAAATTCAGGTCTGTTACTTTTTAACTCAAAAATACAGCATGATAGCTTTCTAATTTTATTAGATATCTGTTGAAATTTTATTTTAAATGGCTGAATAATAAAATCATATGAATATACCACAATTATTTATCTAAATTGGTTTTAGAATATATTAAATTAGAATTAAATTAGAATTATCTTAAACTATCATAAATTATACTATGATTATTACATACATATATACCTGTTTGTGTTTCTGATTATTTTCTTAGAGTAGATCCTTAAACATGGGATTAAAGAGTCAAGGGGTAGAATATTTTTCAAAGTTTAAAATGTATTTTGCCTAATTGCTTTCTAGTAAGAGTGAGTTAAACACTGGCAACGTTATTTGTTCTTTTCTTGGTGACTTTCTGTCCTGTTTCTTATAGTCCAGAATTATTGGATGTTTTTGAAGATGCCTAACAGATTTCTAAAACTTTGTTGTAATTCCAGAAACTCCTTCCTTCTAGGTCTTCAGGAAGATGTTTCTTTTTCTTTATTGTATAGAATATCTTGATAAACTCTGTGCTACTTTTCTTGTCTTTGCTAGTATTTTAATAAGGAGAAATCTCTCTAGGCTCAGTATTTGCCAACAGACAGGTGTGTGAATTGCCCTTGGCTCCCACAATGTCCATCTGGTTGTTCATCACATTCTTTTCTTGGAGCCATAGCTAGCAAGTCAATTTGCAACATTTATAACCCAGGCCCTAGGATCAAGCAAATATTCATCTTTGAAGCTATGCCATATGTGTGAGGAATTCTCTGTTGTCCCCACTGTTGGTTTTCAGGCCCTTTGAGCCAATGTAGCATACTGTATTCCTGGCATCTCTTTACCTTCATCCTTGGCTACAACTCTACATATGGGACATATACTCTCCACAGAATGCAATGTGCTATTGGAAATACCGACTTCTGTCCCCCATCTTTTCCTTCATTCATTCACATTCATTCAACAAATATTTATTGAGCTTCTACTCTGTGCCAGCAACCAGTAAGACATAGAACAGAAGAGACAAAAGTCCCTGCCTTTGTGTAGCTGACACAACAGTCTCAACTCCCACCTTCTACTACTGCCCTATGACGCTTTGCCATAGGTTTTTTGGGGGACTAAGAACAAAGTATATTTCTGCTGTCTTCCAGGCAAGCAAGGATGTGATATTCCATGAAGTGGGGATAGGATGCTGGTTGTTTTTCACAAAATAGCTCTATAAGCCTTATGATTATTAAAAACTCTTAGGATATTGTAACATTCACTTGCCCATTATTTTGGGTTTTCAATGGTATTGGAATTGTTTGCCTTTTCTGGGCATTTAAAAGCATTTGAGTAGGAATTTAGCAGAGGCACCATTAGGGACTACTAATTGGAAACCATTTTAAACAGAAGTCACACAGGGCATTTGTAAACTATGACTTTTGCTGTTTCCTTTTTCAAGGTAAACTTTGAGGTGATGGTTTTTGGAGAATTTTTTTGTTGGCAACAAAAAAACACAAAGCTGTAGGAGTAAATGTATTTTGTAAAGGTATTGATGTATGTTGATAGTATAGTTTTGATTTTTTGTTTTACTTAATATTTCTACCTCCAATCCTCAACACAAACATTTGGCTAGGATTGTGTTTTGTTTTGTTTTGTTTTGTTTCAGTCACTGAGCCGAATCCCTAGTCTGTGTAACTCAGGACACCAAGGTGAAATGGAAATCTGGCCTATATTTATATCTTACAACGAACTTCTCATTGCATTGTTCACTGTGTCCTATTACTTCTAATACATGCTATAAAAATAAAAAACATCATCATAATTTTGGCTTCTTCCAAGAGTATTTGCAATAATAGGTGGGGTTTGGGGGAGATACTTTCAAGTGACACACATCAAATGGAAATAGGAAGGCAGACTGTTGCTGATCATGACATTCAACACATGTATCTCTAGGAGTCACTTGGTCACAAATACACCCCTCCTCCAAACATACATGCATGTGAGTCCATACACCAATGTACTTGTGCACATTCATACACACACACACACACACACACACACACACAGAGTTCAGCCATATTGAAATACTTCTATTTCCCCCAAACAGGCCACACTACCTCCTCTGTATAGGGCTTCTCTCTCTACCAGGACAGCCTTCCCCTCTCATTACCTAGATGAGTACTATGTGCCTTTCATGCCTTAGACTAAGAATCAGTCATCCCCTCTGAGAATGATGAGAATGTCTCATCAGCAGCATCCTACCACCCAGGTAAAATAGGTTCTTCCCTGCTTTGTGCTCCCACCGCAGTCGCCATACTTCCTTTCCTAATAGACCATACCTCGCAGAAGTAACTCATGATTCACTGATATATCTGAATGACAGCTCTCTACCTTAGAGTGTGAGAGCACTGAGGGCAATGTCTGGGTCTCTTCTTCCCTTTGTCTCACAGCTCTGAGCATAACACTTCATATGCAGTAGGCTTTCAGGGACTTTGGGGGCTGCCCAGCAATTATCCTAAAATTCCCTAGCCCATCAACATTCCAATTCTATCAGATAATTTCATTCTCACCTTGTCTCCTCCCCTTCTGTCAAGCACCTGTTACCTTTCCCCAGCTTTCTCTTTCAGCTGATGATCTCCCCCATTCACTAAGAGAATAGAAGCAATAAAAAGATAGCTTCCACAAGTTCTCCATAAACCTACCTTCCAGCATCAGTGTCCTTAAGTTCCACCTTCCATTATATCAAGAGGAACAAACTGACCTTACTCCAGTTAAGGCCCATCCTTCTATTCATGTGGTAGTCACATCCTCCCTCACTTATTGGAAGACATCACTCCAATGTTGTCTCTCTTCTCTCTCATATCATCATTTTGTCCTCTTCACTGAACAATTTTAAAACCTAGTTTAATTACTTTCATCTTTAACAATAAAAATAAAAAACCTTTCTTGCTTGCACATCCCTCTCCAGCCACAGCCTCATTCCTTGCTGTCCTTTAAGGCAAAACCTCTCAAAATAGTTTCAGCTCACAGTGTCTACAACTCCTCTCCTTTCAATCTCTCTTGAACCTACTATGAATAGGTAGTAGCCCCCATCATTCTGCCCCCAAAACTATTCTTATTAGTCTTGATGCCCCCCATGTTGCTAAATGCAATGGTCAAGCCTCATTTTTAATTTTTATTGGACTGTCAACAATATTGAATTCAATTGCCCCTCCATCTTACTTGAAACCTCAGTCTTCACTTGGACTCCAGGACATATTCCAATTTCCCTAATACCTTCCTGGCCAATACTTGGCTAGTGTGTAAGTCAAGTTTTCACTGCAAAAATAATAGCCCAAATATCTAAATGATTTGCATTCACAAAGATATGTTTCTTTTTCAAATTATGTAAAGGCTAGGGGTCAGCTAGAGGGATGCTTATCTCTACTGGGCTCTCATCTGTGGCTCAGGTTGGCTCAACTTCTCTTCACTGCAGGTTGGCTGGGGCTCTGCCATCTGTTTTCTCATTCTAAGACCCAGACTAAGGGAGCAGCCCTACCTGGAACATGCTGTTCTCTCGTGGAAAAGGAAAGGAGCAAGGAGCTGAAACTCCCAAAGCTTCTAAAAACTTCTACTTGCTCATGGTGTGTATCATATCTACTCACATGCCATTGGCCAAGGTAGATCTGTGAGTCCCATTTCCTGTGAGAAAGGAATAACACAGAGAAGGTTTGTCCCTCATCATAAGCCAATGAGATGGAGTTCAGTGAGACCATCGGCAAGACTGCTGCATGTCCCCAGAAGACTGAAAGATTCAAGGGGCAGACCTGGGTCTGAGAAATTCAGAAGCTGGCTAAAGTAGCCTGGAACAGAGTGAGATCCACAGTTTGGGAATTTGATACATTCCCACCAAAAACATACCTAAGGAGTACGTTTCTTATTAATTGTGTGATGTAATAGAGAAAGCCTATATGGAGTTGTCTCTTAGACCCTGCCCTAGAATGTCACCTGGAGAGGTGAGGAAGTCACAGCAGAAGAAAGCCAGGTCTGTACAGTCAGATGTTCAGGGCTAAGGAAGAAGTGGATGAAACACAATCCATGTCAGGAACTTACAAATTAGTCCCAGCCATGGATGGGCCTCTGAAGAGCCCTGACAAACGTTTCCAATATCTGCCATAACCAAAGGGAAACAATGCCATAGTTATGCCACACAGACATAACCTTTCTTCCCCATTTGCCCCTCCTCCTTCTCCTGTTCCTTATCCTTGGAGAGAGAGACCAGCCTGTAAGTAGGAGTAGGGTGGGAAATAAAAGGAGGATAGAAAGAAGGACTTGACCCTTGCAGCAGGCCCAAACTGGGGTCTCACTCTGAGAATTTCATATTCACATTCTGGTGTTATTCATGTAACTAAACATATTTATTACTGAACTGAGACCACTTCTGTGATTACAAGTGACCAGAGGAGTCTTGTAAGCTGTCTGAGATTTATAAAAAGTCATAGGAGTCTGTAGAAGCAAGTGTGTACATATGTGTATATTGGGGCCAAGGGGAGGTGTGATAAAGTTCTTTTCTTTTGCACTCCATGAGCCACATTTACTACATGAGTAATGGCCTACTCCATGTAGGCCTCCGGGCTAGGCCCTGGGCCGACTGCATCCATCTGCCTGGTTTCTCCATCCTAAGAAGTTGCATCACAGTTTTGTGGAAACTAGACAACTTCATTAGCATCCTTGCCCATGAGGATCTGGGAGTTTACAAATGGTTGGCCTCACATTTGACCCTGTTTACGTAAAGGAAATCTAGACATCTGGCCAATTCAAGACCAAAGAATTTTGTGGCTGGGGTGTTGTGCTTCATTTCCTTTTTCATTTATAAACGCAGTTGGAGCTGATTCCAAAGTGTTTTTAGGAAGTTAGTAAAAACATCTAGGCATAACTACTACTGTTTTATGAAATTTCATCTATTGTTTTGACCTTGCCTGTGCTTTAAATACGGAAATAAAAAGCTCAGTGTGGCTGTGGGGGTGTAGAGGGGAGTTATGTCATTACAGCACCTACTTCAAGTCAGGAAACTCCAAGCCAGCAGTCCATTTCCTACTTTATTAAGCCAAGGAATGCTATCGAGTGTGTGACTAAGGGTAACATGACTCAGGTTAAGAACTGGGTCTATGGAATTTGTTTCCTGGCCAAGAGAACTACAATTCAATTGCTGCTGGAGTTAAGTGGAAAATATATACTTTTGCCTTCATTAGAGCTATTGTTACTCATAAAGACTTGTTGAGAACATAAGATCAAACTTAAACATGATAGCATGAATTCTAGTTATTGGAAACTAAACAAACCCTTGGGAATCTTGCCTTCCATTCCCAGTTTTACCCATGCTCTGTGTCTGACCTTAGACATCACAGCTCAGTCCTTATGCTTGAAAGAGAGACTACTGCTTATTAACACTCCGTATCAGGCAAATAACAAATGCTCTCTTAGACACAGGTTTGACTAATGTGATTTCTCACCTGTGAAGTTATTTATTTAATTCTTCATTTCTTAAAATGGTACCATTCACAGAAAGCACCTCAGGGTACAAGCAGTACATTAAAACAGTAATTAAAATAGATAAAGCATTACAAAGCAGCAATTAAAAGAGCAGCAAATGAGGTTATGTCTTAAAATACTATTATGCTTAAAACCTTAAAACTATGCCCATCTCATCAGTATAGCAGGTGCATGTATAAGTAGTGCAGCAGACTCTGTGGTAGCTTTGAGAAATCCTAAATGGAAAAGCATGTGACACAAATTACTGTAAACCTTGCCTCAAAAATATAATGTTCCAACCTTCCCTACCTCTGCCCTGCTCTGCTAACCTCTAGGGATGGCTTGTTGTATACCATGCTTTCCTGTGTTTGTTTAGTCAGAAAGGGTTACAGAGGATTCAAAAACCTCTCTCTTTCCCGGAGGTTGTAACTAGAGTCCTTAGTCATACTTTATATGGCTTAAATGTCCGTCAGTCATATTGAAGTACTGGAAACAGTCAATGGATCATAACGCTGGAGAACATTCTTCCAAATGAAGTAGGAAAATCCTTGTCTTTCATCCCCAGATCCAGCCAGACCAGGCCCATGGACCCACATAGTTTCTTTATACTACATGTGTACCCTTCCGTCCTGTAGCAAACCTAAACGTGCCTCTGTTAGTCTCTCCTAACTGGCCTCACCAGCTCTGTTTCACTTTATCATGTTAACAAAAATTACTTGAAACCTGTGGGTTTTAAAAATTCAAATTTATATGGGTAGCAAGCAATTTACAGAAGCTGATAGCACTGGTTTTTAAGCATAGAGAGCTTGGTGAGCCTTCTGAACTGGGTAGCTGAAACTATATTCTCTGTTGTATGAAATGGGGGCATATCTTTCTGAGATGCTGCTCTGTAACAATATACTGAGTCCTTCCAGAAAGTATCCTTTAAGAAAGTATGGGACACCCATGTTTTTGTTTGTATAAAATTGTCCCTGTACACTCATTTTGGTCAATATGTACATCTGCATGTATGTGTCGCCATCAGACTTACAGGGTAGAATTCTGTTGCGCCAGTACCTGCCTGTGAAGCCCTGGTTCACTCCACCTTCTCACTCTCTACCACTCCAGCAAGGCCAGACGGCTCAGCGTGCTCACCCCCACCCCCCAACACTTCAAGTCTCAGTGCTTTTGCAACATGTTGTTTTTCCTACCAATAATGACCTCTCCCTTTTGACTAGCAAATATTTTCCATTCCAACTAGATTTGTATGGAGTTAAACATTTCCCTTTCTGTGCCTTATCCAGGTAGTCACTCTTCCTTAATGTAATCTATTTCTGTCTGTTACTATTACCTGTGAATTCGCAGAAGACAATAATTATGTCCCATTTGTCTCTGGGGATCCAACAAATAGTATGGCAATAGCATACAGTTGAGTTTAGAGGTTAAAGAGAATTGGACCTGGATTTAAAACTAGATTTGGATCCTAGATCCACCACTTCCTGTGTGTCACCTAAGTCTCAATTGCCCCACCTTAAAAAGGGGATAACGTAGTACTTACCTCAGACAATCATTCGTTTATTCAATGAATATGTATGGACTGCCAACTATTGTTAAGTGTTTCTCTAGTGTCTTGGTATAGAGCAAAGAGGAGAAAAGACTAAGATCCTTCTCTCCTGGAGCTTATATTGTAGGAAGAGTGACAAGTAGAAAACAAATAAGTATCTGTGATCTTATATGATGATAATCTTAAGTAAGTGTTGGGATAAAAACTAAAGCAGGGAAAAGGGACGCTATGGGGTCAAGGGTCTCTATTGTAGAAAG
This sequence comes from Lynx canadensis, assembly GCF_007474595.2. NCBI lineage: Eukaryota > Metazoa > Chordata > Mammalia > Carnivora > Felidae > Lynx > Lynx canadensis. The sequence goes on along the minus strand of NC_044311.2, from coordinate 38,595,345 downwards.
GAAAACCTTTTGAGAAAGTAACTTTTGATCAGAGACCTGAATGGTGTTAAGTGTCTCAATGAAGCAGGTTCTGAGCAGAAGGAATACTGACCAAAAAGTCCTTCAAGGAACATGAGGAAGTCTGTATTGCTTGTGAAGGGAGAAATGTGCAGTCATAGGAAGGATAGGCAAGGGGTGGGTAGCCATGGCAAGGAGTCAGATTTATCATGAGGGTGATGGCAAACTATTGAAAAATGTTGAGCAAGGGAATGACAAGTGACCTGATTCAATAAAAGGATGGGTGGGTTGGTGGGTGGGTGCGTGGGTGGATGGATGGATGGATGGATGGATAGATGGATGGATAAATAAATGACCTGCTGCCTACAGGATATTTTAAAGAACACTTTATATATAGCTAAACATAGGGTATAGGAATTCTGGGAAGGCCAAGGTAAGGAATTCTGGGAAAAGGACCCACAAAAAAGCTGGCATAGAAAAGACTTTCTTTCTGCACAGGCCATCTTGGACACACAAAGCCCACTTCAATATAACTCTTTACATTGAAAGATGAAGGGTTTTCTTTTAAAAATAAAATGTACAGATATTGGTTCACATGAAATTAGCAATTGCAGTGTTGGGTTGTCCTAAATGCTTGAGAGATGTACCTGTTTACCTGCCAGGATGCCTTTGACTAACTTGTGGGTTCTTTAGGAAAGTTAGAGAAACCGATGGCTACAAGAAAGTGGCTGTGAGTATATGCTAAGGTATCTGACACAATAGGAATGGACTCATAGTTTGATGCTAAAATTTTTCATCCAAGGTTTTCTGTGAGGGTACCATCTTATGTACAAATACACCTTTCAATTTCCCTAGCATAGCTCCACACTTTTTCATGTGGACTGCAATACTCTTTAAAGCCCCAAAGAGCACTTATTAAACAGGTATTCTACCACAGAGTGGAGAAAGGGGTTAGGAGAAGAATTTAGAGGGATTCTAGTATATCCCATTTACTCATGAATACAGATGAGATTATCAGTTACTGTTTACCACTTGGGCAAACAGAAAGTAGACTCTGGAGAAAATGAGACTTAGCATATGTGAGTTTTGATGTAAGGGAGGGAATAGAAAAATGAAAAGATAAAAAGAAAAGACTGTATGAGCAAGAATATCTATTATCAGCAGAGTAAGATCTTGGAGAAGAGTAAGCCTGTCTGGAAGGGTACAGCCCAAGAACAGACTTCTGACAGCACGGAATGGAGGCAACTCCAGTTCAGTAACTAGAATTCTCAAGAAGAGCATCTTTAAATCTAGACCAAGCTCTGTAGAACAGCAACTCACAAAATTTATGCCAGGCGTAGGGTGCCTGGGTGGCTCAGTTGGTTAAGCATCCGACTCTTGGTTTCGGCTCAGGTCATGATCTCACAGTTGTGAGTTTGAGCCCCACATCAGGCTCTGCACTGACAGTGCAGAGCCTGCTTGGGATTCTCTCTCCCTCTCTTGCTGCCCCTCCCTGCACCTCCCTCTCTCTCTCTCTCTATAAACTTAAAAATAAACTTAAAAAAAAAGTTATGCCAGGCTTGTCTTAAAGCCTCTTCTATATGAACATACTTACACAGCTTCAATTTTGCCAGCCAAAATCCTTTTGAGGGTGCACTGTTCAAGTGATTTTCTACCACAAAGCCCCCTGGAATTTCACATCAGAAAGAAAGAATCACTATGTTCAGTAAAGACCCTGCCTTGAGAAGTAAAGCCTTGCTAAGGCCCTCAGAGAACTCCTCCAGGTTCCTACGGCTCATTTCATAAATATCTTCATGTACCCAATGGGGTGTGTTCCCACTCTGCTAACAATAAACAATGGGGAAAACTCCCAGAATTCAAGCAGCATGAGCTTAGTGGCAATTAAAGAAATCATTAGAATGCCTTAAAGGCCCTTTTGATTTCCTACAGGAAACATTATGAAATTCCGTGTTTTCAGAGCTTGTAAAATCCTGAGGTGGGTCTCCCCTGCAGAGGAAAGTGGCAAATGAAAGTCAAATACATTCTCAGCTGTCATCAGCATGTGTTTCCCTTGTTTCTTGCACCATTCACTCCATCTTAACTGTCCCTTTCCTGCTGTAAACACAGTATGAATGTGGCTTAAGTGAGCATGAAGACAATGCAACTTGCATTGGCTATTTCTGCTGCCCTGGAAAGCCCACAATGTCAAAGCACACTGAATCTGGCACCAGGGTAGCCTCTGAACTCCTTAACTAGAGCCAGTGTGGGCTTAACTTTTTTTTTTCAGTTTGTTTGTTTGTTTGTTTATTGAGAGAGAGAGAGAGAGAGAGAGAGAGAGAGAGAGAGAGAATACTAAGCAGGCTTCACACTGTCAGAGCCTGATATGGGGCTTAAACTCACAACTATGAAATCATGACTTGAGCCAAAACCAAGAGTCAGATGCTTAACTGCCTGAGCCACACAGGCATCCCTAAAACCCAGACTTAGGTGCCAGAACTTTAGAAAAGCCACCTCTGCCCCCAGCATAACCAGCTTCAGCTTTGTGCTGTGCTTGCGGCCACATCCCCCTGAACTGCCGCCCCTCCACCTACCAGGACCATAATAGACCACTCAGCCTCCTCTCAGAGCCCAAGTCTCTGTGTTCTCTGCCCCACACTTTCTTTTCCATTCACCTCATATTTATCGGGAGCTCTGGGGAAGGGAATGGGGGACACAGAAAAGAATGGCATGATCCCAAAATTTGGCCCTTGACTAGGGGACAGAGTGAAAGCTACATGACTCCACAAGCCACGGTGTGACAGGTAACCTATTGTGAAGTCCCTCCAGCCTTTGCCTCTGAAACCCCCATGGCTCAGGCTGCCTTTCTTGCCACAATTCTCCTTCTTACTCATCTTCCACCTGGTGCTGCATCATAGCTACTTCTCTTCTATGAACATTTCCTGATCCCACAGATAAATGACCCCTTGGTCCCTGTGCCCCCACTGAACTCTGAAGGTATAGCAGTCTTAGCAGGAAGCAGCTGGAGGTAGTGTACAGGAAGGTGGGTTCAGAGGCCCACCTACTGGAGTACTAATCTGGATCTCTTTAGCTGTGTGACTTGAGGCAAGTTATTTTGCCTTTTCTGCGTCTCTGTTTCATCGTCTGCAGAATGGGAACAAGAGCACTTACCACTTGGGGTTATTGTGGGGAATTAACTAATAGAAAAGGCTTAGAATGGTGCCTATCATGTGATCAGTTTCTATGAGTGTTATGTGTTATTACTGCTGTTAGGCTGCGTGATTCCCCAAGGTACAGACACTGCTCATTTATCTTTATATCCCCATCACCTGCAGCTGTGAGTAGCACAGAGTGGGCAGTCACACAAGTTTCATGCTATACAAATCGAGCAATTGCACAAATGCCTTAACAAATGAATGCACTTTAGTAAGGACATAGGAAGCAGCCTCTTATTGTAGCAACAGCCCTGGGCAGACCAAGAGGCCTGAGTTCAGCAGCTTGGGCCACTGGACTGTCCTTTTTTTGTACAACTCCCTGCACTCACACATGCACGTACACCGGGGGCATATTCCATAGAACCCATTTCTACCCTGCTCCTTAAACACATAACCCTGGGCACTGCCAACCCCCCACAAATCTCTGCTCCATGAGGGAGCGAGTTGCTCAGAAGCTACCACTCTGAGGAGACTGGGCCTCTCTGCCCCTCCCCCTTCCCCAGCACACATGTGACATGTAATGGAATGAATTGCCACCTGCGATTGATCCATGCTAGTTATAAACTGTTATGAACCTGGTTAATTGTTTTGCCTGTATAAGCACATTTTGCTTCATCCATTTGTCAAGCTGAAGGAAAGTTGTTTTATAAAAGGGGATTTAATTAAATGTTTTGTCCCAGCCTGGCCTTTCCTTTCCACATCTGCATTATGCTTGTGTCATATTTTCCCTGGAGGGCAGGAAAACAATTTAGTGAAAATGAAGGATCCATTGATTTACTATTGAAAAAGGAAATGCCAAGCTAACAACTCCCCTCTATAATTTCATAGTGACCATAAGAGAGAACTCAGCCATTTAACTTAAAGACAGTGTGTTTTCTGGTGCACCTGGCTCTTTATATCTTTCTGTACCATTCATGCTGTTATGTTTATAGCTTTGCTCTTGATTGCAATTATTTCATGAATACTCTTAAGAGCTATTTTTCTTCCCTGAACAGAATAGATGTTTCTGGTAAGTAAAGTCCTTTAATTGTTTCTACCTCCAGTTGGGGGGATGGGGGTGGGAAATCTTTCTTTCCCCAAGACCCTGTCAGTGGGATCACAACATGCCTCCCATCATTTAACCAGGGATTTCCCCTGCTTATACAATTTAACTTGACCTACTTTTTTGCCTACTGAGCTGCCTCAGGCCTCAAATGTTCTTCTAGTAGAGATCAGCTGTTTTCTGGGTTAAGTCTTAGATCTTGAACTCAATATAATGTCCCAGTGCCTCAAAGGAAGCAGGATACATTAACAGTCTGAGGGAGCTGGATATGATACGGCTGTCACCAGGTGTCCCTTCCCTCCAACCACCCTGTATCCACTGATCACCATTCTGGAATCTGAGCTGAGGCCACCGACCAGAGTGGTTCTGGAGTGACTGTTTCATTCTGAGGGGAGGGGACTCACAAGTGACTGTAGAAAGGAATGTGGGACTAAGAATCAGGAAAATATGATTTGCTGCAAGGAGCAGTGTGTCTTTGGGCAAATTGTGTCATGTCTGGTGGCTTCAGCGTCCCTTCCAGTGCTAATGGTCTATGATTCTTTCATTCAAAATGTAGTGAGCAGCTGCTAAGTGGAAGACACTGTGGCTGGAGCAGTAGTGGGGAACTGAGGCAGACCTAATCCTGCCATCGTGGACCTTATGAGTCTAGTGGGAGAAACAGGTTGAATCAATTGTGAGATGATAATATTCTGGCAAGAGGTATGCATGAATGGCACATAGTACCATGAAACATCACAGGGAGATCTAGCTCCAGCCTGGCTATGTATAATCCAGGGAGTGGGGGAAAGCCTTTAGAAGGGAATAATGTTTAAGTGTTCTCATTAAAGATGCGTTAACTAGAAGGAGGATGGCCCCCAGGCAGACTCCCTCCAGACAGAGAACCAATGCTCACACAGATATGGTCAGCACATCTCAGCTGAGGATGCTCATTTCCCTGTGATGAGCATTTGCCTTCTCTCTTGTTGATCCATTAGGAAACACACCAGCTGACCTCTGGATCAGAGATGGTAAGCCAGAATGCATTTATACCTAATTAGCCACAAATTACAGTCCATGAAGAGGAAATGTCTTGTTTTGCTGCATTAGACCAAGAACCAGGGCAGCTGTACTTTTACTGTTTCCTCTTCCATCTGCACCATGAAGAAAGCAAGGGAGAGGAGAGGACCTTGCTTCTGCTGTGATTTTCACAAATCATCATCCACAAAGTGGAAGGGACTCATTGGAACAGGACAGTTACTCACCTATCATTTGCTGATGGACTGAACAAGACCTAGCTGAAGCTGTTTTGCATTTATAGCACTTTCCACCTGAAGGCCTCAAAATGTTTTTTGAGCAGTGATGGGCAACAGGGCCTCATGCTAATACTAAATGCTCTCATGATAAATTTTCACAGACCAGGCTCTGGCTCATTAGCCAGCTGGAGTGAGGGAGGGGCACACCGGGAAGGCAGCCGGGCGCTGAGACTGACAGCAGGGCTCTCCCCACAGACACCGAGCCAGAGCCTCAGGCAGGCTGGAACCCACCTCTCCCCATGCCAGGGGTAGCCCCCACAGTCCTGGTACTTGGAGAGGTACTGTGAGGGCTGACTGACAGGAATTTAGCACAAGAGAAGGGCAGAGAGAGAGACTGGAGGTAAACACGAAGGTGCTGTCCTGAGGAGCAGGGGAAGTACACATGGGTTGGGACTTGGATACTGGTTAGTTAGAGATAAAAGCTGGTGCAGGGGACCTGGGTTGCTCATTCAGTTAAGCATCAGACTTCAGCTCAGGTCATGATCTCAACCGTTCATGGGTTTGAGCCCCACATCGGGCCCTGTGCTGACAGCTCAGAGCCTGGGGCCTGCTTCGGGTTCTGTGTCTCCCTGTCTTTCTGCCTCTCTCCCATTTATGCTCTGTCTCCCTCTCAAAATTAAATAAACATTAAAAAAAAGAAAAAAGAAAGAAAAGGTGTGCAATCATCTTAAAGGTTTGTTGCCAATGTCTATCACTTCCCTTTTTATCAAAAAAGGATGCTGTATTTTGTCAAATGCTTTCTCTGCATCTATTGAGAGGATCATATGGTTCTTGTCCTTTCTTTTTTGATGTGATGAATCATGTTAATTGTTGTGCAGATATTGAACCAGCCCTGCATCCCAGGTATAAATCCCACTTGGTCGTGGTGGATAATTTTTTTAATGTATTGTTGGAGCCGGTTGGCTAACATCTTGAGGATTTTTGCATCCATGTTAATCAGGGAAAATGGTCTATAGTTCTCCTTTTTAGTGGGGTCTCTGTCTGGTTTTGGAATCAAGGTAATGCTGGCTTCATAGACAGAGTTTGAAAATTTGCCTTCCATTTCTATTTTTTGGAACAGCTTCAAGAGAATAGGTGTTAACTCTTCCTTAAATGTTTGGTAGAATTCCCCTGGAAAGCCATCTGGCCCTGGAATCTTGTTTTTTGGGAGATTTTTTATGACTAATTTGATTTCCTTACTGGTTCTGGGTCTGTTCAAATTTTCTATTTCTTCCTGTTTCAGTTTTGGTAGTGTGTATGTTTCTAGGAATTTGTCCATTTCTTCCAGATTGCCCATTTTATTGGCATATAATTGCTCATAATATATCACTTCCCTTTCTACACGAGTTCTCCTGGTCCTACCTCTGGCCCAAGTAGGTCCCTCCAAAGAGGAAAGGGTGTAAAAAGTGCCAAGTAGTCCTATTTTGTGTATAATTGTGTTTGCCCTCCAGGTCTATTAGTGGTTTGAGAGGAACAGAGAGAAGAAGTATTCTCATGTGCCATTTTGGACTGAATGACATTCAAGCGGGGAACCTTCAGGAAAGACCTAAATGGGGCTTCCTTTCCCCCCTCAAATCCTGCCACTCTACAAGCTGCTCTGGACACCTGTCCCAGACTTACATGGCCCTGATCTTCATTCCAAAGTCTCATATCTTCTGAAAAGCTTTATTTCATTGATTTGTTCCTTCAAGATAATTAATTTAGAGAAAGTCTAATGTACTAGGCAATGTGTTAGACTCAAGGTGAAGACCTCCTCCCTTGCTCCAACTTCTGAATTTTCCAAATATTTTGTAGTCGGCAAATGTTTTTAAACAATAGAGTTTTCTATAAAATTATATTTGGAAGTGGAAATAAATAAGCTAAGCATTGTTAATAGTATTAGAGAAATAAGAGCACCTGGGCAGCTCAGTCAGTTAAGCATCTGGTTCTTGATTTTTGGCTCAAGTCACGATCTCACAGTTCATGGGTTGGAGCCCTGGGTCCCACTCCGCAATGACAGTGCCAGAGCCTGCTTGGGATTCTCTCTCCCTCTCTCTCTGCCCCTCCCCTGCTAGTGCTCTCTCTTTGTCTCTTTCTCTCTCTCTCTCAAAAATAAATAAATATTTTTTAAAAAAATAGTATTAGTTTTTTTAAGAAGTTTTCTTAAAATTCTCACATTAAAACCTTGACTTTGCTATCTTCTTCACCAAGAAAACACAAGGCTATTGGACTCAAGCTCTCTCACTATCTATCTACAAATGCCTTTCCTCCAACTCAGAGAAGTAAGGTGCATTGTATTTGTAATGGGAAAACAAAAAAACTTCTTTAAAAAGCAAAGACATGTCAGTCATGCATTGTCTCTTCAAAATGCTTACAAGAAAATCAAATAGAGAAAAGACATCCAAAACTAGAAATTTTTGTAATACAAAATATATTATTAAATATAAGACAGGATTGAGAGGAATAAATGTTTTATAGGGGTCTTCATTGGGTCCAAGGGATTCCAGAAGAAGGGGTTTACTCTAGCTGAGGGATGGGAAAGCTTGATGACAGACAGGCACAGGTACCATGCCTAAAAAAACAAAACAAAACAAAACAAAAAACAGGGATCCAGAGCTATAGACAAGGGCAGCTATAGACAAGGCCAGGGAAAGATTAACAAGTAGTAACAGAGAGATCAGAAGGGGCTCATGGGATGGACCACATGAGCGTGGTTAGAATGAAGCCCAGAGGACATGAAGAAATGGAAGAGCTAAGTGTGGCAAGGTCATGGAGGATGCTGGGGATGGGGCTGAGGGATTTGATTCTGTGGGTAGGGCCACTGAGATGGTAGGAGCTCTACCTGAGTCAAATTGGCCCCACAGCAGAGGTTATGGATTGAACAGGGGAAGATGGAAATTGAAGGAACTGAATCCAGGTGAGAGAAGAAGAACACCTGACCTAGGGCAAGAGCCATAGGGATGGGGAGACCGGGCAGGCACAGGAAGCATTTCAGGGGGAAAATCAGCAGTTTCTGGAGAAGTAAGCACTAGAGAGGACTTTTCTTTTGACCTGTGCCCTCAAACTGGACAGGGCCTACAAAAAGAGGTTAAGGTGGTTAGTAGTTGCAATAGAATGCTGGAAAGGAAAATTACAGCACAATGCAGAGGCAGGAAAGGAAAATTACAGGATTTTCTTTCATGAAGACGTCTTCAGCTCTGAGGAGCTGCAGGAGATGTCAGCACACAGAAAACTAAACATGAGATTTCTACATGAGCAAAAAAAGATAACCCTTTCTCTTTTTCCTTTCCTCTTTCTTTCTTTCTTTCTTTCTTTCTTTTGATCAGTCACTAACATCTATGAAGCAGTTACACTGTGTAGGAAACGAGGAGAACACAGTTCAATACCTAATCCCTGTCTTCAAATGCCTCTCAATGTATTTATGGAGATAGAACTGCATCCACATATATATGGCATCATATACCACAGTTCACAATGAAGGCTACCTTGAAAAAGGTGCTAGGACTTGAAGTGAGTTTGACTCGTGGCTTAAATTAGGGGAAATGATGTGTGTAGGGGAGGAAGATGGGGATTATAGTATCATGCTTTTATGTGCCGTATACTTGACTTCTTATCTTGTTTTTGTGCCCATTTTAAAGATAAGAAAATGAAGCCAAGAGAGATTAAGTGACTTGTTCAAAGTCACACAGCCAGCTAGTGGCAGACCTGGGAAAGTCTAACCCAAAGGTCATCTGCAGCACATCACGCTTTAGTGAGATAGCAGGTAGAAAGGGATCTTAGATGAAAACTTGACGTGCAAAGATACAGAACATGTAGACTATCGAAACTCTAAAGGTTTGATATGTACCTCCCACTTTCTTTACTTTCCAGTTGATTTTAACAAAGGTTTCCAAGAGATCCTTTCTGCTGCCAAGAATCTGTTCATTTCCTCCAGATTTAGGACAGGGTAGGACAAGATAGAAACATATGAGTAAATAGAATATAGATTCTTTTACTTTCTAGAATGTGTTTGAGAGTCAAACAGATTTATCCTTCGTATTGTTCTCTGTGCCTGCCTCCTGAGGTTTGTAGAGTTAAGAGACACCCAAACTTTTATAATATCAGCAGATCTTGATTAATCTGGCAAACGCTATAAATCAAGGGACAGTGTGAAATTGGACACTAAATGTGTTGGACGTTATTATAAAAGAGAGAAATTGGATAATTTTTACTCATTTCTATCTGAAAATGAAAAACCGCCAGGGTAATGAATCTCCTTGATCTGCTAAAATGCCTATCAGTTATAAAGTACTTTTCTATCAAAGGAATAAGGAGAGTTGAAACACACAATAAAAATTATTCACCACAATTTTTTTGAATAAAGTAAATAAATCTCCATGCTGCTTGTGGAAGACTCCTCAAAAAGCCCAAGTGACCATCCCTTTAAACAAAAAGCCAAAAAAGTTATAATCAAGAGGAGCCCTTATTGCCCTAACATAGTTGAGCAAAGGGAAGAAATCTCTGCAGCTACTACATCAATCGTCCATTTTTACATAAAATCGAGAGCAAACTTATCAAGTTTAAATCTTATGATCGAGTCTGGTGAGATTTTCATGAAAAGGAATGCTGGCCCAAGGGCTGTATTTAATTTTTTTTTTTTTTTTACTGTTTATTTTTGAGAAGGTGGGGGGAATGTGTGTGAGTGGGGCAGGGGCAGAGAGAGGGAGACACAGAATCTGAAGCAGGATCCAGATTCTGAGCTGTTAGCACAGAACCCAACCTGGGGCTCAAACCCATGAGCCATGAGACCATGACCTGAGCTGAAGTTAGACCTTTAAGCGACTGAGCCACCCAGGTTCCCTCAAGAGCTCTATTTAAATTCTCCCTGTTGTTGTTAGGTTCAAAGAAAGTTACTAGAGCCATAACTTAATATCCAGGGGAGTTGGTTGATATTGTTGGCCCAGTCAGGTCATGTCTTGGATTCTGATTCCTCAGCCATAGTCAAAAAAGTGAGAAGTGACTTCAGTTGGGATACAATGTGGGCAAGATCAGCCTGCTGGCCTCCATTCTCAGGGGAAGAGAACCCTTTAAATACTGATTCCTGGGTAGCTGGCTCACTGTAGCATCTTTCATTATAAAGTTCTCCAAAATCTGGAGTCATCTGTTTCCCTTTTCTGTATGAATTATAGATGTGGCTGTAATCAAGTAGCCCTCCAGAAATCAGTGTTTAAATTCCTCTTTTTCCTTTATATGCTAAATATAATCTGCTTATTAACAAGACTAGTCTAGGTGGGGTAACTGCAGACTTTTGGGGGCCAGGATAACATCTCATTCCCACCGCATCCCCAGGAGCTGAGAGGGTTTGGTGCATAGTAGGTCCTCAGTGCCATGGTGATCTTACATGAATCAGTTTTTTCATACACTCAAATATTTCTGTGTCAAGCACTATTTTAGGCATTTAAAATAAATTAGCTAACAAAAAGACAAAAATTCCTGCCCTCAAGGAGTTTGTATTCTGGTAAGAGGAAATAAACCATAAGCAATTAACATAATAAATAAGTAAGTCATACAGTATATTAGAAGGTGATAAGTGCTATAGGAAAATTAGAGTGGAATAAAGGGGGAGTGGAAGCCTGGGTATAGAGAACCGGGTTGGATTGCAGGTTGAATTAGACTATCCAGGGAGGCCTAATAAGAAGGAATCTCTTAAACAAAGACTTGAAGGTGGGGAAGGAGGAAAAGCATATTAACAGAGGGAACAGCTTATGCAAAAACCGGAAGATGAGAGTGTGCCTGGCACACTGGAGGAAGATAAAGTGGGCCAGTGTGGCCAAAGAGCTAGAGAGTAGGAGACTGGCAGGAGCGGAGGTTGGAGAATTAATGGGGACAAAAAGATCGTACGGGCCCTTAGAGGCCATTATAAGGATTTTACCTTTTACTTTGAAAAAAATGAGGAGGCAGTGGACAGTTTTGCAAAGAGGAGGGTTGGAGTCTGACTGGTGTTTTAAAGGAGCCCCTCCATCTGCTGTTTGAGAATACACTGTAGGAGGCAAAGATGGAGGCTGGGAATCAAATTCAGAGACAATGGAAAGAATCTTAGCAAATCAATGAATAATACATGGTTTTACATGCTGTCATTAGTGGTGTGTACAAGGCAAGAACACAGGGGAGAGTGTGCAAGCAGTTCTCCCAGGGGAGACTTCTCAGGGCTACAACTTTTGAATTGGAGAAAAGTGGTTTGGAGAAGGGAGAAAGGTGGTGGGAGGTGAGACAGGAGAGGTTTTGTGGTATCAGATTGTGAAAGGTCTTAAGTCTCAGGATCATTGCTTGTTATGAAACCAGGAAAATATTCAACTATACAGCTTAAACAAATACGGCCTTATTTGTCTCACGCATTAAGATATGTAGAGGAAGCAGTCCAGAACGAGTACAGAAAATCAATGATGACAGTGATAATAGGCTCTTTCCATCATCCTTGTTGTGTTAGTTTGTCATGGTCATAAGAGACTGACACAGATCCGCGTTCCAGGAAGAAGAAGAAGGAAGAGAGCATGCA